>NC_057812.1:335510579-336110579 GCF_018294505.1 Triticum aestivum | reverse complement strand
CGTGTACATCATTTCATCTCATTGCATTATTTTCATTTGAGCTCATCTTGATGCCCGAAATGCTGTTGGAAGAGGGCTATGTGATGAATTTGGCAGATCTGTTTCAGCAAGTGGCCTTTTGTCATTTTTTCCATGGTTAATGTGTGCATGCTATGATCCTGACCTCTACATGTGTTTTGTTATATGTCATGCCATATTTATAGGGTGCTTGCCATGTATTTTTGTGATAGTTGCGGTGACGAGCACAAGCTTGCAAAGTAGCGTATTCGGTAAAGCTGATTTCAGGGACTTCGAAATTCACAAAGTCCTTGTTCTGTTTTTGTTGTTATGCCATATGTTCTTGTTGTTTCCTAGTGATCCGTGCCTCTTTTGAGAATGCTCAGTAAGGATGTTTTGTTAACATTGTGGTGTTCTATCCATCCATGTATTTGTTTGCATTTATGGAGCATCGTAGCTTGAGTCAATCTACCTCTACTTTTGCTATAAAATGATCCTGGCAGATTGTTGACATGTTTAGCGATTTTGCCGAGGATGTTGCTATTGATCCGTGCATGCTATGTCGTTGTTCTTGCCATGTCTAGCTTCTATGCCATGTATTCTTGATGGTTGTATTCTTATTTTGTCATGCAATGCTCTGTAGTGAGTGCATCCAGCTCGTAAACATGCCTACTCGTTGACTGTTTTGCATGCTCCAGTTTTTCACTAAGTCTGAATCTGTTTATGTTTTTGCCATGTTCATGTGCTTGCAATTGTATTTTCTGTTCCCTTGTGGCTCAAGGTCACTAAGGGACTATTGTTAAGTGATTTGAGTAGCGTCATTCCATGTCTTGCTTTGCCATGTTAAGATCATGTAGCTTGTAGTTTTCATGCTCTAAAGTGTGCTTCCTGATGATAAATTCCAGACTTGTGTTAATTTCACTAAGTCTGAAACCTATTGTCATTTGCAGTTTAGCCATGCTTGTTTGAACCTGTTAATAGATGAACTAGCCGTAGCTCAGTGTTCATCTTTTGTCAAGCTTCATGAGTGGATCCCTTCCATGTATTTTGTTGCCATGTTTGTGTGCTGTAGCATATTTATCTTGATGCATTTAGTTGGTCACTTGCTGATTATCGCAGACCGATGCCATATTTGTTTTTGCTTGCCATTTCCAAACCGTGCATCCGATTCCGGTGATCTTTATATCGACTTCAACCAAAATCATCTCCTATTTCCAGTGGCACTCTTGGTTTTCCAAGTTGAGGCCAGGTTCAATCATTCCTTTGCAAATCTTGCATATGCATCACATACCGCATCCCGCATATCATACCATGTTTGCATCATGTTGTTTGAGCATTGCACGTGGTTGATTGTGTTCCGTTTGCTTGTTTTTCTTGTTTGGGTAGAGATAGGAGACGAGTTCGTGAACGAGGAGCCCGCTGAGTTCGCTTACGAGGATCAGGTCAACTCTGACAACTTTGCAGGCAAGATGACCATACCCTCGAAATCACTTCTATCTTTGCTTGCTAGATGCTCGCTCTTTTGCTATGCCTATGCTATGATACCTACCACTTCCTTATCATGCCTCCCAAATTGCCATGTTAAACCTCTAAACCACCATGTCCTAGCAAACCGTTGTTTGGCTATGTTACCGCTTTGCTCAGCCCCTCTTATAGCGTTGCTAGTTGCAGGTGAAGATTGGAGTTGTTCCATGTTGGAACATGGATATTTTGTTGGGATATGACAATATCTATTATTTAATTAATGCATATATATACTTGGTAAAGGGTGGAAGGCTCGGCCTTATGCCTGGTGTTTTGTTCCACTCTTGCCGCCCTAGTTTCTGTCATATCGGTATTATGTTCCGGATTTTGCGTTCCTTACGCGATTGGGTTATAATGGGAACCCCTTGATAGTTTGCCTTGAATAAATCTCTTCCAGCAATGCCCAACTTTGGTTTTACCATTCGCCACCTAGCCTTTTTTCCCTTGGGTTTCGCGGACTCAAGGGTCATCTTTATTTTAACCCCTCGGGCCAGTGCTTCTCTAAGTGTTGGTCCAACTGAGCGATGTCCGGGGCTACCAGGGGCAACTCTGGGCTGGCCTACCCGACGTCTTGCTCATCCGGTGTGCCCTGAGAACGAGATATCTGCAGCTCCTATCGGGATTTGTTGGCACATTTGGGTGGTGTTGCTGGTTTAGTTTTACCATTGTCGAGGATGTCTTGTAACCGGGATGCCGAGTCTGATCGGAATGTAACGCCCTCAATGCGGCTATATCTCCCACGTGTCGAAGCACGACTTAGAGGCATAACCGCATTGAAAGCAATGTCGCAAGTGAGGTAATCTTCACACAATCCATGTAATACATAAGGGAAAGAGATACATAGTTGGCTTACAATCACCACTTCACACAATACATGAATAAAGTGTTACATCATCCATATACAATCAAGGTCCGACTACGGAACCAAAATAAAAGAAGACTACCCCAAATGCTACACAGATCCCCGATCGGCCCCAACTGGGCTCCACTACTGATCAACTAGAACGAAACAACACCAAAGGACAAGATCTTCACCGAGACCCTCCTTGAGCTTGGTTGCGTCACCTGCTCGGTAACATCGGCACCTGCAAACTGGTTTTGGAACTAACTGTGAGTCACGGGGACTCAACAATCTTACACCCTCGCGATCAAAACTATTTAAGCTTATGGGTAAGGGAAAAGTTATGAGGTGGAGCTACAGCAAGCGGCTAGCATGTTTGGTGGCTAACATACGCAAATGAGAGCGAGAAGAGAAGGCAAGGCACGGTCGATAAAACTATGATCAAGAAGTGATCCGAGAACAACCTACGTAAATCATTACTCCAACACCATGTTCACTTCCCAGACCCCGCCGAGAAGAGACCATCACGGTAACACACGCGGTTGATGTATTTTAATTAAGGTCAACTTCAGGTTTTCTACAACCGAACATTAACAAATTCCCATCTGCCCATAACCGCGGGCACGACTTTTGAAAGTTCAAATCCCTGCAGGGGTGTCCCAACTTAGCCCATCACAAGCTCTCACGGTCAACGAAGGATATTCCTTCTCCCAAGACAATCCGATCAGGCTCGGCATCCAGGTTACAAGACATCCTCGACAATGGTAAAACAAGTCCAGCAACACCGCCCGAATGTGAAGACAAATCCCGATAGGAGCTGTACATATCTCGTTCTCAGGGCACACTCAGATGAGACATCCTACGAGTAAACCCAACCCTCAAGTTGCCCCGAGGTGGCCCCGCGGTCTACTCGGTCAGACCAACACTCAGAGGAGCACTGGCCCAGGGGGGTTAAATAAAGATGACCCTTGAGTCTGCAGAACCTAAGGGAAAGAAAAGGCTAGGTGGCGAATGGTAAAACCAATGTTGGGCATTGCTGGAGGAGTTTTATTCAAGGCGAACTGTCAGGGGGTTCCCATTATAACCTAACCGTGTAAGGAACGCAAAATCCGGGAACATAACACCGATATGACGGAAACTAGGGCGGCAAGACTGGAACAAAACACCAGGCATAAGGCCGAGCCTTCCACCCTTTACCAAGTATATAGATGCATTAATTAGATAAGAGATATTGTGATATCCCAACAAGTAAACATGTTCCAACAAGGAACAACATCTCCATGTTCCAACAAGGAACAAACTTCAATCTTCACCTGCAACTAACAACGCTATAAGAGGGGCTGAGAAAAGCGGTAACATAGCCAAACAATGGTTTGCTAGGACAAGGTGGGTTAGAGGCTTGGCTCAACAATATGGGAGGCATGATAAGCAAGTGGTAGGTATCGCAGCATAGGCATAGCAAAAGAGCGAGCAACTAGCAAGCAAAGATAGAAGTGATTTCGAGGGTATGATCATCTTGCCTGAAATCCCGCAAGGAAGAAGAACGAGTCCATGAAGAAGACAAACTGATGTAGCCAACGGATCCTCACAACATGACATTATCGGAACCAACCCGAAGAAGCAACACCGGAAAGAAGCAAACAATCATAGTAAAAAAACAACACATGAACATGGCATGATGCACAACCAAGTATGATGCATGTCCGGTTTAATAATTCATGGCATGGAAAAATGCACAAGCAACACTACAAGTTAAGTGGAGCTCAATATGCAACGAGTTGCATATTGACGGAACACCACATCAATTATTTAGTTCACTCCCGGTGATGTACCCAACCAAATTAAATGTTGTTAAGCATGTCAACAGATGAAGAAAAGTGGAACTACCTATCTAGGCAAGTTTAAATGAGGCCGAAAATAACAAACAACAATTCCGGTAAATCCCCATATGCATTTAGCAATTTGGTGCAACAACAAAGTTAAACATTTAAATGTTATTATCATGATGCGAAGGACATGTTCAAGATTATGCAATTTTAATGAAAATGTTGATAAGAGCATTATGAAGCATTTTGTCATCGTGGCGGAAACGGTAACGGTGCCACGGCAACGATAATGGTAACGGTGCCACGGTAACGTTATGGTTCCGGTACTTGATTGAGATACCGGTGCAAAGGGGGAATGTGCGGATGCATGCAATAGATGGTGGGGCGCTCCCGGATACCGGGTTCCCACGGGTTTGTGGCATGGAAACGAGTGACAATACGGACATGGTGCATACAAAGGGGGCATCTCATTCAACATGCATTCATTCATTCATGGGCGTCGTCTCGGGGTTATACCTTCGAGGCTGGAATTTTCGGAACGGATCAAGTTCGTAGCGGAAGTAGACGTTCTCGCCACGTTTGTAGATGTTCAGGGTCACGACGAGGAACTTGACATCCACGGGGTCTTCGAGGGTCGACGGTAGTTGTTCTATGCATCGGGCGTCAAGGTACTTGTCGCTCTTAGCGAATCCGTAGACGGCGGTAGTTGTACACACGTTGTCGGGGAACTTGTCAGTCCGGTCTTGGCGACGGTAGTTGTGCACGGATCATAGACATTCTCGGGTCATCGTTAGATGAGCTTGGCGGATTTGAATCCCTTCAAGGTTGTCATGATACTTGTGGTCTTCAGACTCGCCGGTCTCGTCAACTCGAAGGGGTACTTGCGTTTTGCAATTCCATATCCAGGGTCGTCACGTAGTCGTTGTAGTCGAACTTGACGGGGCATGGGTGTCGTGGTACTTGTCGCATTCTGGAACCGGAGTGGTACTTGGCGATATCCGGGACGGTCCTGGCGATTCCGCAGACGCAGTATAAGTACTCGACGCATCACCGCGTAGTCATACTCAGGGTCCTTGGGGCATCGGTGCTAGTTGGACTTGCCGATCTTTACGTTCTGAAGGTCACTTGGAGTCTTCGGTCACAGGTGCTTGGTAGGTCATCGAGGTTGGACATTGAGAAAACCCCGGAGGCGCTACCCATTGGACCGGTGACAGAGGAAAAACAAGAGGAAATATAGTAGGAGCTTGGCAAGGACGCGGGCGCCTAGCGCGACTCGGGACTCCCACGAAGGGAAGGGGAGGTGGCGACCTACTGCTGACGGCGCTCCGGTGAGGTGGCGACGGACTTGGGGTGTGGGGGCACCGAGGCATTGAGCTACTGCTACTTGATGCAGAGAGAGGCAGACAGGGTACACGGAGGAGGCCGGGAAGACGGGGAGGTCGAGGCCGGCAAGAAAAGGGAGGCAGCAGGGGCGCTGCGATGTTGATGGCCTCACGGGCCAAGCCGGGCGACGTGCGTAGCTTCGGAAGGCGTAGGGCTCCAACGGCGGCAGGGCGAGGAAGAGGCCCAAGAGGCCGAGGCCAGGGCCTCGGGGCGGAGCAGCTCCGGGGCAGAGCTTTGAGCTCGGCCGGCAGCGGCCATGGAGAAGGGCGGCGCTGAGGCAGGGTGCGCGGGGCTCTTGGACTTGAGCGGCGGCGGAGGTTGGTGGTGCTTGCGGGGCAGCGGAGGTCGCAGGCTGGCAGCGAGGAAGTGATCGAGAGGAGAGGTGGCGCGGCGTACGGGAGAGATGGGATCGAGGGAATCGGGGAGAAGGGTGCAGCGCGAGGGAGATGGGGATCATGGTGACAGCACTGGAATCGAACAGGGGAGAGGATTAGGTTTAGATGCGGGCTGTGAGGCCTCAGGGAGGTTGGGCCGGTCTGGCAGGCCTAGGCCCAAGAAGGCCTGTGGGTGTGGGCTCTCTCTCTCTCCCTTCTTTCTCTTAATATTTTCTTTATCAGAAAACAAGAGAAGAACAAGAAAGAAAGTGGGGGGGTTAGAGAACGAAGTTGGACTCGCGGATAAATTTCCCGGACTCACAAAAATATGCTCGTTGAAAGAAAATAGAAATGGCCAAGATTGAAAGATATAAATTCAAACTCATTTGAGTTTAATTCAAATGGGTTTGAACTAAGACTCGGTAAAAGGAAGGTCCATAAATGTTCGGATTTTTGGTGGAGCTCCGGAAAATGATGAAAGAATATATGGCAAGGTTTGAGGAGCAACTCGAAGCAGAAAAGACTTGAGAGTTTAAATTGCAACTGTGTCACGGTAATTCCACAAGAATGGAAATATTTATAATAGCTCCCTAATATCAGGAGGATATGTTATAAAGAGAAGTCACCCTTCCCTCGATTTAAATGGATCAAAGATCCATGCCATTTATTTAGTTGAGTTAAAAAAAGACATGATGGCATGATGACATGATGCAATGCAAAACGATGCAATGATGAATGCAATGAACCAAACAAGTCACACGAAGAAACCCGGAAACCACGGGAGGCATCTGAAGCTCCGGCCTTGGGGCGTGACACGGAATGTCTCGGGAGAAGGAATATCCTTCGTTGACCGTGAGAGCTTGTGATGGGCTAAGTTGGGACTCCCCTACAGGGATTTGAACTTTCGAAAGCCGTGCCCGTGGTTATGGGCAGATGGGAATTTGTTAATGTCCGGTGGTAGATAACATGAAACTTAACTTAATTAAAATGCACCAACCGCGTGTGTAACCGTGATGGTCTGTTCTCGGCGGAGTCCGGGAAGTGAACGCGGTGTTGGAGTAATGCTTGACGTAGGTTGTTCTAGGATCACTTCTTGATCATAGTTGTTCGACCGTGCTTTTGCCTTTTCTTCTCGCTCTCTTTTGCGAATAGGTTAGCCACCATATATGCTAGTCGCTTGCTGCAGCTCCACATCATACCTTTGTCTTACCTATAGGCTTAAATAGTCTTGATCGCGAGGGTGCAAGATTGCTGAGTCCCCGTGACTCACAGATTACTTCCAAACCAGATTTAGGGACCGATGATACCGCTCCAGATGATGCACTTGAGCTCAAGTGGGAGTTCGCTGAAGACTCTCGTCGTTACTATGTGTCTTTCCTAGATGATCAGTAGTGGTGCCCAGTTGGGGCGATCGGGGACTTTGTCGCATGTGGGGGTTGATCTTTATTTTGGTACTGTAGTCGGACCATGAGTGTATTGGATGAATGTTATGTTATTCATGTATTTGTGTGATGTGGCGAGTGTAAGCCAACTATGTATCTTTCCCCCTTTTATTTATTACATGGGTTGTTGTGAAGATTACCTTACTTGCGACATTGCTTTCAATGCGGTTATGCCTCTAAGTCATGCTTCGACATGTTGGAGATATAACCGCATCGAGGGCGTTACACTTTAACAGGCCTAAACATAATTTGGGCCCTCAGTAAAAATAGGCCATTTACCTTATCTGTACTCCAACTCTTGCCGTTTCCGGCGCTAAGTTATTTTATTTCCTCATTGTCGGGTTTTTGTCTGCGTGTGTTGTTGTCTTTGTCATGCATCTCATATCATGTCATCATGTGCATTGCATTCGCATCCGTGTTCGTCTCATGCATCCGAGCATTTCCCCATTGTCCCTTTTGCATTCCGGCGCTCCTATGTCACCTGGTGCCCCTTTCTACCTCTTTGTGTGTGTGTGTGTGGGGGGGGGGGTTAAACATTTCCGGATTGGACCGAGACTTGTCATGCGGCCTTGGTTTACTACCGGTAGACCGCCTATCAAGTTTCGTGCCATTTGGACTTCGTTTGATACTCCAACGGTTAACCGAGGGACCGAAAAGGCCTCGTGTGTGTTGCAGCCCAACACCCTACCAATTTGGCCCAAAGCCCACCTAAACCCTCTCCATCGTCTAGAGCGTTCGATCACGATCGCGTGGCCAAAAACAGCACTCCATTTGGAGCTTCCTAGCTCCCTCTACCTCTATAAATAGCCCCTCCTCCAAAAATCCCGGGTCTCCTTCCACCCTAACCCTAGAAAAACTCCACCCGCCGCCGCCGGACAAAAATCCAGGCAGCGGACATGTCCGCCTGCTCCGCTAGACCTATCAGCAAGAGCCACGTGTCCCTGGGCCGGTCCCCAGTTCACCGCCGACCCCGCGGGCCCGCGAGGCCCGTGCGGGGCCCCCCCGGCCCGTTCTCCTCTGCCACCTCCTTGCGCCAGGTCCCCGCGCCCGCCGCCTTCCTCCTCCTCCGCAGCGCCCAATCGCCGGCCACGACGTGCCCAGTCGCCGGCCGCCTCGCCCGCTCGCAGCCAACCCGCCTCCGGCGCCGCCCGGCCGACCTCGCCGCCCTCATCGCTCCGGCGCCGCGCCCGGATCTGCCCCGGCCGCGCCTCGACGTCAACGCCCCACTCCGGCGAGCTCCTTCCACGACTCCGGTCGTCCTGTACCTCTCTGGTGAACAGTGAAGCCGGCCATCCTCGGGAGACGCGAGATCCAGATCTGGGATTTCGAAGACGGTTGACTTTTCATCCCGAACCTTAATTTTTTTTGCAAACTTTGGCATATCATAACTCTCTCATCGTAGAACTGATTTGTGTGTGTAGCATATAAAAATGTTCGTCTCGACGAGTGCATCATTTCATATCATTGCATCATTTTCATTTGAGCTCATCTTGATGCCCGAAATGCTATTGGAAGAGGGCTATGTGATGAATTTGGCAGATCTCTTTCAGCAAATGGCCTTTTGTCATTTTTGCCATGGTTAATGTGTGCATGATATGATCCTGAGCTCTACATGTGTTTTGTTATATGCCATGCCATCTTTACAGAGGTGTTTGGCATGTATTTTTGTGATAGTTGTGGTGACGAGCACAAGCTTGCAAAGTAGAGTATTCGGTAAAGCTGATTTCAGGGACTTAGAGCCTTGTTCTGTTTTTGTTGTTATGCCATATCATCCTGTTGTCTCCTAGTGATCCGTGCCTCTTTTGAGGATGCTTAGTAAGGATGTTTTGTTAACATTTTGGTGCTCTATCCATCCATGTATTGTTTTGCATTTATGGAGCACCCTAGCTTGAGTCAATCGAGCTCTACTTTTGCTACAAAATGATCCTGGCAGATTGTTGACATGTTTAGCGATTTTGCCGAGGATGTTGCTTTTGATCCGTGCATGCTATGTTGTTGTTCTTGCCACGTCTAGCTTCTATGCCATGTATTCTTGATGGGTGTATGCTTAGTTTGTCATGCAATGCTCGGTAGTGAGTGCATCGATCTCGTAAACTTGCCAACTCATTGACTATTTTGCATGCTCCAGTTTTTCACCAAGTCTGAATCTGTTTATGTTTTTGCCATGTTCACGTGCTTGCCATTGTATTTTCTGATCCCTTGTGGCTCAAGGTCACTAAGGGACTTTTGTTAAGTGCTTTGAGTAGCTTCATGCCATCCCTTGCTTTGCCATGTTAAGATCCTGGAGCTTGTAGTTTTCATGCTCTCAACTGTGCTTCCTGATGATAAATTCCAGACTTGTGTTAATTTCACTAAGTCTGAAACCTGTTGTCATTTGCACTTTAGCCATGCTTGTTTGAACCTGTTAATAGATGAACTAGCCGTATCTTAAGTGTTCATCTTTTGTCAAGCTTCATGAGTGGATCCCTGCCATGTATTTTGTTGCCATGTTTGAGTGCTGGAGCATATTTATCTTGATGCATTTAGTTGGTCACTTGCTGATTATTGCACACCGGTGCCATATTTGTTTTTGCTTTCCATTTCCAAACCGTGCATCTGATTCCGGTGATCTTTATATCGATTTCGACCGAAATCATCTCCTCTTTCCAGTGGCACTCTTGGTTTTCCATGTTGAGGCCAGGTTCAATCATTCCTTTGCAAATCTTGCATATGCATCACATACCGCATCCCGCATATCATACCATGTTTGCATCATGTTGTTTGAGCATTGCCCGTGGTTGATTGTGTTCCGTTTGCTTGTTGTTCTTGTTTGTGTAGAGCTGGAAGACGAGTTCGCGAATGAGGAGCCCGTTGAGTTCTCTTATGAGGATCAACTCAACTCTGAAAACTTTGCA
Organism: Triticum aestivum; assembly: GCF_018294505.1. Taxonomy (NCBI): domain Eukaryota; kingdom Viridiplantae; phylum Streptophyta; class Magnoliopsida; order Poales; family Poaceae; genus Triticum; species Triticum aestivum. The sequence continues at coordinate 336,100,298 of NC_057812.1, read as the reverse complement.
GGCAAGATGACTATACCCTCGAAATCACTTCTATCTTTGCTTGCTAGATGCTCGCTCTTTTGCTATGCCTATGTTACGATACCTACCACTTGCTTGTCATGCCTCCCAAATTGCCATGTCAAACCTCTAACACACCATGCCCTAGCAAACCATTGATTGGCTATGTTACCGCTTTGCTCAGCCCCTCTTATAGCGTTGCTAGTTGCAGGTGAAGATTGGAGATCGTTCCTTGTTGGAACATTGTTTATTGTTGGGATATCACTATATTATCTTGGTTATCTTAATGCATCTATATACTTGGTAAAGGGTGGAAGGCTCGGCCTTATGCCTAGTGTTTTGTTCCACTCTTGCCGCCCTAGTTTCTGTCATATCGGTGTTATGTTCCCGGATTTTGCGTTCCTTACGCGGTTGGGTTATAATGGGAACCCCTTGACAGTTCGCCTTGAATAAAACTCTTCCAGCAATGCCCAACTTTGGTTTTACCATTCGCCAACTAGCCTTTTTCCCTTGGGTTTCATGGACTCAAGGGTCATCTTTATTTTAACCCCTCCCCCCCAGGCCAGTGCTTCTGTAAGTGTTGGTCCAACTGAGCGATGTCCGGGGCTACCAGGGGCAACTCTGGGCTGGCCTACCAGACTTCTTGCTCATCCGGTGTGCCCTGAGAACGAGATATGTGCAGCTCCTATCGGGATTTGTCGGCACATCTGGGTGGTGTTGCTGGTTTAGTTTTACCATTGTCGAGGATGTCTTATAACCGGGATGCCGAGTCTGATCGGAATGTCTCGGGAGACGGAATATCCTTCGTTGACCGTGAGAGCTGGTGATGGGCTAAGTTGGGACTCCCCTACAGGGATTTGAACTTTGGAAAGCCGTGCCCGCGGTTATGGGCAGATGGGAATTTGTTAATGTTCGGTTGTAGATAACATGAAACTTAACTTAATTAAAATGCACCAACCGCGTGTGTAACCGTGATGGTCTCTTCTCGGTGGAGTCCGGTAAGTGAACATGGTGTTGGAGTAATGCTTGACGTAGGTTTTTCTAGGATCACTTCTTGATCATAGTTGTTCGACCGTGCTTTTTCCTTCTCTTCTCGCCCTCTTTTGTGAATAGGTTAGCCACCATATATGCTAGTCGCTTGCTGCAACTCCACATCATACCTTTGCCTTACCTATAAGCTTAAATAGTCTTGATCGCGAGGGTGCAAGATTGTTGTGTCCCCATGACTCACATATTACTTCCAAACCAGATGCAGGAACCGATGATACCGCTCCAAACGATGCGCTTGAGCTCAAGTGGGAGTTCGATGAAGACTCTCGCCATTACTATGTGTCTTTCCCAGATGATCAGTAGTGGTGCCCAGTTGGGGTGATCGGGGACTTTGTTGCATGTGGGGGTTGATCTTTATTTTGGTACCGTAGTCGTACCATGAGTGTATTGGATGGATGTAATGTTATTCATGCATTTGTGTGACATGGCAAGTGTAAGCCAACTTTGAATCTTTTCCTCTTTTATTTATTACATGGGTTGTTGTGAAGATTACCTTACTTGCGACATTGCTTTCAATGCGGCTATGCCTCTAAGTCGTGCTTCGACACGTAGGAGATATAACCGCATCGAGGGCGTTACAGTACTGTTCATCCTCAGCCCAAGAGGCAATCCACCACTATCACACTGGAGTAGGGTATTACACCACAACGGTGGCCCGAACCAGTATAAATCTTGTGTCTTGTGTGTTGTGAGTTTGTGTGCCTAGCCTAGAAATCGCGAAGTGTGAGAGGGCGTGATCGATGAGGGAGAGATCTTCGCACGCACCCCAGTGTTTGAACCTTAAGGGTTTTGCCGGAACCCGAATCCGACATTTGGCGCGCCAGCTGGGGGTGCGCGGAAGCTTTCTTTCCATCGCTCTGCGTTTCACCGCTTCATCGCAACGATGTTAGATGCTTGTCATGCCCGAGCTGAGCGTCGGGCCGCCCTCACTGCCCGCGTCGCCCAACGCCGCCACCGGCCCGGCGGGGAATGAACATCAAGCATCCTCGTTGCACCCCTCAGTGCACCAGGACGGCCGCACCGCCACTTCATCACTGACCCCCGCTGGTTCCTCATCTCACGCTCGTCACGCTCCCATGGACGCGTGGGCCGCGCTACTCACGGCGCGCGAGCTCCTGCATTACCGCCCAGTCGACGACCTCTACAAGGACTAGCTGGACCGCATCGCCGAGCTCGTCAGCACCGCAGGGGGCTCCCCTGCACCGTCCCTCTCGCTGCCTCGTCCACTGCCAGCTACGGGCAATGTAGCTCACGCAGCACCTCCACCACCCCTGCACCAAGACGGCGCCCGGGCGCTAAGGCGCGCGGCTCTGCGGCGCGACCCACTGCGGCAAGCGCCTGCGCGTGAATAAAGAAGTTGTCAAGAAGTTCCTCGACCGCAAGAAAACGCTCCACCCTGCCCCGCACCGCCGCGTCAGGATCGCTTGCCGCGGCAGGGCCATGCGCCTCTTGCCGTGGTAGCATGCGGGCGCCAAGACTAGGCTCCACCTCCACGGCGGGTCCAGGTGACTATGGCCGGCTACCTCGCCTTCACCGCCGAGTTGCGTAGCGTCGCCCGGCCAGGCAAGTTCAAGCCGGATCTGCCTCACCGCTACGCTGGCACCCCCAACCCCGCAGAGTTCTCGCAGCTCTACGAGCTGAGCATCGAGGCAGCCAACGGCGACAAGAAAGTCATGGCGAACTGGTTCCCTATGGCTCTCAAGGATGGCGCTTGTTCGTGGCTCCTGAACCTGCCTCCGGGCTCCATCTCTTCCTGGAACGAGATGCACGACCGCTTCGTCGCCAACTTCCAGGGCACTCACGACCGCCCTCCGGCCACGGGTGACCTGCACCGTGTCAAGTAACAACCGGGAGAGACCCTCCAGAAGTATATCTAGCACTTCAACAACGTCCGCCTCAAGATCCCCAAGGTGACGGATGAGGCCATCATCTCTGCATTCTCCGACGGTGTCCGCGATATCAAGATGACGGAGGAGCTCGCCGTCCACGAGGAGATGTGCACATCCCTAGAGTTGTTCAACCTGGCTGAGGAAGGGCGCCTTTCCCTCCTCGAGCTCCCAGCTGCTGACCCGGAGGAGAAGAAATCCAAGGCCAAGGACGTGAAGCGCAAGGGAGTCGCCGTGCTCGCGGCGGAGCCAGACACGAAGCACGCCAGGGACCAGCCTGAGTCATCCAAAGGCAGCCGACCGTTCTGCGCCTTCCACAATGTGCACCGCCACAACACCAACAATTGTCAAGAGCTCAGGGCCATTCACGAGGACGCTTTGGTCGATGCCCCGAGTGCAACGATCGAGGCAATGGCTGAGGAGGAGGACATGGCGGAAGATGCTGGGACGACCATGGCCCTTGTCAGGAGTGGCGCGACCAACCTTTTGAGGACCGCTGGCAAGATCAGACTTGCGAGGGCGCCTGGAGGGATCAGCCTCGCGAGGATCGCCCTCAGGGAAACCCCAACCTTCCTCCGCTACCGCCACCTCCAAGAAGGAACGATGACCACCATCAAGACGAGGGGGCCGGGGGCTTCCAGGAGTCGCGTGATATAACTTGCATCTTGGGCGGAGCTCAAGCCCCAGCCTCACAGCATATCTTCAAGCTGTTTGCTCGCGAGGTGAACACGGTCCTACCCAAGCTCGAGGCCACTCGCCCACTCAGGTGGTCCAAGTGTGCCATCACTTTCAGTTTGGCAGATCAGCTCAAGTGCGCGACTATCGCTGGCGCTCTCCCAATGCTTTGTTCACCCGGCATCAGCAACGTGCAAGTCACCAAGACCCTCATCGACAGCGGCGCAGGGCTCAACGTCCTGTCCGTTGAGATGTTCGACAACCTTCAAGTGCCCTACGATCAGCTTCAGCCTACCAAGCCTTTCTCAGGAGTGACCGACAGCTCCACCACGCCGATAGGTCAGGTCCGCCTCCTAGTCACCTTTGAAGAACGCAACAACTACCGCACCGAGCTCATCGACTTCGACGTCGCCCACATTCGTCTGCCGTACAATGCCATCCTCGGGTATCTAGACCTGGCCAAGTTCATTGCAGTGACGCACAATAGCTACAACATCCTCAAGATGCCAGGGAGCGGCGGGATCATCACAGTCCCCTACGAAGAAAGAGATGCAGTGTGCTCCCTTGAGCGCGCCTTCCAAGCAGCGTCAATCGAAGACCCCGACAACAATGCAGCTCAATACCCTCTTGAGGTCGTTCCCAGGAAGAAGAAGAAGCAACTCCGTGCCGGACCTCGGGAGGGCAGCGACGCAAGTGGTACCTCGTCAGGATCAGCACCCACGCCTGTGGCGCCTCCATCTATTGCATAGGAAGGCGCGCCCGGCACCCTCCTCGGGCAGGGCTTGGGGGCTCTCTTTTGGAAGGCCTCAGACCTTGCCAACATTAAGAGGGAGGCGCTCGGGCACCACTTGGAGGCATGCTTCATGGCATGTCTCCCTCAGGAGGGCACTGGGCAAGGAGCGCCCGGTGCCCAGGAGTTCATCACCAAGGTATCTCAGGAGCTTCAGGAAGCAAGAGCAATATGCGGCGACTGCCGCCCACCTGGCGTTGCTCCCCACCTTGGCAAGGGTGGTGAGTTGCACGTCTGCATCGACATACTAGGGCTCAACCGAGCCACATCTCAGGAGTGCTTCTGGCCTTCGCGTGTTGGGCGCTACGAAGGTCTACCTCACAGCTACGTTCACATGTCGTTCGGCCTGCCGAGCGTGGCTGTTGCCTTCCAACACAACCTGCAGAGCGTCATGGCGGGTCAAGAGGCCAGGCACCATGCAGTCTTGGTGGAGATGGCGACGGTCCTCAGGGAACCGCCTAGACCCCCAGAGCCTCCCGAGGCTCAAGGCCCCGGTGGCTCGTGATTAGCAACCCCTTCGCCGCGCCCCTTCAGCTGCCTCAACACCCCTTCATCAACGTAACTAGGTGACACTTTCCAAGTTTATTTAGCTGGGAGCACCCCCAGGGCAGCAACATTCCCAGGTCGTGTGGGTCCGTCCTTGTGGCATCTACCCTTTCCTTTCTATGTCTTTATCTTACATTGCTGGGAGTGCCCCTCGGGCTGCATCATCCCCAAGCCGCTCTGGCCTGACCTAGTGGCATGTTTGCTTTCCATGCATAATCTATCTATGGTTACCACCTGCTTGATTATCACCCACCATGGGAGCCGTGCGTCGGTCGTGTTTCTTCAAGAACCTTCGGGTGAGAGGGTTAGGCACGGCGTCTGTTCTCGGGCCCGTACCTGTAGCGATGATAAATCCAAGGTTGAGCTCTGTCTGGCGGGCCGGCCCTGTTAGTGTCACCTCCTGGTGCCGTTGGTGCTCGGGCCCACTGGCATCGTTCAGTGCAGGTTGTCTGACCACCTGGCAGGACCAACACAGCGAATAAGAATCAAGACCAGGCGCAACCCGCCTTGAGGTAGGGCCTCATGAGTCCCGCGCTGGCTCACGGGTGCCCAGATACACCTCCTCCAGCCCTGCCGTGCAAGCCGCGTGTCAGGGCGGGCCTGTGCAAGCCGCGTGTCAGGGCAGGCCTGTACACGCCCCGGGGGCTCTCCGCAGTAGGGAGTCCCCTCCCACAAGCCGACAATGGACGGGCGATCACCGCGGTGCTTTGTTCCCCTCCTCGCGCTAACCTGCAGGAACTCCCTGAGGACTACAGCAGGCGGTACCACGGACTCTCTCTCTTCTCCCATGCGATTCGCTTGCGCGTTAAAAGGGGGGCTCCTGAGCATCACGACTCAGGAGCTCTTACTGGCTCTCCAGCCCTCACCCCCTGGCCTTGACCACGGCATCGCTACCTGGCATACCAGCGGCGGCTGAGCTCGCTCGAGGGCCGGAACCTGAGGACATAGAGCACCCAGGAGGGCATGGAGAAGAGGGGGAGGTTTGCACGGGCCTAACCTAGCTACCCAGCAGCGGCCGACGCCCAAGTCTGGCACAACACGAGGAACCAGCTCCGGAATGCCAACAAAAGTCCTATACCGGACCGACCCAGCTCTATGACATAGAATCCTCGCCTTTTCGCTGCCCTGCTGCGGCAACTTCGCCTCCCTTCCTCAGGTAGCCGCTTCCATGCTAAAGGGGACCTCTTGAGCATCGCGCCTCAGGAGCCCTTACTGGACCTCTGGCCGCTCACCTCCTGGCCTTGACCACGGCATCGCGAGTTGGCATACCAGTGACGGCTGGAGCCAGCCTGGGGATCGGGACCTGTCGGCGTAGAGCACCAAGCTGCCGCGGGGTTGGAAAGGGGAGACCAAGCCTTAGGAGGACGGGCGTTCACAAATTTTCATAATAAGGATAATATGAACATAGGACATTACAGACCCTTTACATGCCCCCACGGGGTACTTCTCGATTCCTCGCAGGGAACAAAAGGACATGAATTCCTAGGAGTTCTACCTACACGAGCCGGACGTTGCGGACGCCATCATCAACAGTGGGCCACGTGAGGCCGGCGCCAACCCCATCCAGATCAGCAACGACGGCGGCTGGACGCTGTGGCCCTGCTCCGGGCACGGCGGGTGCTCGGGGGCATGTAGCTGTCGCCGCTCGTCTCCGGAGACTCCAACAGCTTGGGAGAGTCGCTGGACCACCGGGAGTCACCGATGTCACTAGAGGAGCTGCAGGCGAGGCCTGCAGCAGGCCCATCACCCGCCGCTGTGCCGTCCTAGCGACCTCCTTCAGGGCAGCACTCCAAGCGGCGGCTTTCCACGTTGAAGGCCTTGAAGAACAGCATAGAGGTTCCGTCATACACGAAGTGGATGGCGAGGGCGCCATTCAAACGGCAGGCTCGGGCGATCTCGCCCCAGCCTCAAGTCATAAATATCCTCCCGGAGGCAACGACCTCAAATTCCGCTCCAGTCGCCGGGGCGTCGTAGTCGGTGTGCTGCAGCCAAAGCTCGAGAGGGCCTCTCGACGGCATCTCGGCAGAGAAGAACTGCGAAAGGAAAATCCAAGTGCTCGGGGGCATCTCCGCCCACAGCACGAACTCGTGTGAGGAGTCCACGGCGTGGACCCTTGGGGCGATGGCGTGCGCCACCGCGCCACGGCGGCCACGACCCTGGCACGGGCTGCGACGCTCATCGCTCCTCCCTCCGAAATCATCAGCGTGAGCATACAAGGACAACGAGTACCCAGGAGGCGGCCTCTCATACCACGGCCGTGACACCGCCGGCCTCACGACCATCTCGTGACGATGGGTCCTCCTCTTCTTCGGTGGGAGAAGCTCGGGCTCGTTGAGGGGAGCCTTGCCCTTCTCCGCGGCTAAGAATCTCCGAATCGGCGCCATGACTGCACCGGCAAGGAGTGGAGCAAGGAAGAAGAAGAAGCGGGAGAGGCATAGGGGAGACGGATGATGGGGGCTCTGCCCCCACCTCCTATTTATAGCCAAGGGGAGGCCAACCGCCGGCCTCCATGATCTAAGGTAATAATGATCTTTTTCCTGCATGCAGCAAGGACCCGTCAAGTCGGGCAGTTGCCGAGGCTACATGGGGAAGAGGAGATGCCCACGAGCAATCAACCGCCACACGTCGACCAAGGCCACAGGCTATTGGGGCCCGCGGCTCTCCACACTTTCCCTTTGGCTTCGCCTCGAAGCCAAGCCCGAGCATGCCTTGGGGGTACAAATGGAATTGAGGGTACCTCATATGCTTCATCTTTTAAATATCTTTAATGAAAATAAGGATTCCGATAATTGTGCGAAAATGCTAGAAGAAGAATGCATTAAAATGTTTGGCACTAAATATTTGAATGATGAGCATGATTGCAATGTTGTTAGTATGAATTCCTTGGATATCCATGATGCTAATGATATGCAAAGCCACAAGCTTGGGGATGCTATGTTTGATGAAGATGATATTTTTTGTCCTCCAAGTTTTGATGAGCAAATTTATTATGATGAAAGCATTCATCCTATTTATGATGATTATATTGATGAAAGTGGATTTCGAGAGATCATGACTTTATTTAGTGATGAATCCACTATTTCGGAAGAGGTCCCAATTGATTAGAATAACAAAGTTGCTATCTATGATGATTATTATGATGACATATATGCTATAAAGATAATGATAACCATGAAACTTGTCATCGTGATTTCAATTTTCAATTTGATTATGCCTCACATGACAGTTATTTTGTTGAGTTTGCTCCCACTTCTATTCATGAGAAGAAATTTGCTTATGTGGAGAGTAATAAAAATTCTATGCTTGTGGCTCATGAAAAAATACTTTATGTGATGGTTATATTGTTAAATTCATTCATGATTCTACTGAAAATTATTATGAGGGAGGAATATATGCTTGTAGGAACTACAATAATATCAAGTTTCCTCTCTATGTGTTGAAAATCTTGAAGATTTACTTGTTTTACCTTCTTATGCAAGTTGATTCTTGTTCCCAGAAGTTGTTTGCTCACAAAACCTCTATGCATAGGAAGTGGGTTACACTTAAATGTGCTAGTCATATTCTTCATTATGTTCTTATGTTTCAATTCTTATCTTTTATGTGAGCATCATTGAAATCATCATGCCTAGCTAGGGGGGTTAAACAATAGCGCTTGTTGGGAGGAAACCCAATTTTATTCTTGTTCATTGATTTTCTTTCTCTTGTTTAGTAATAAATAATTCATCTAGCCTCTGTTTATATGTGGTTTTATGTTTTAATTAGTGTTTGTGCCAAGTAGAACCTTTGGGAAGACTTGGGTGAAGTCTTTGCGTTCTTGCTATAAAAAACAGAAACTTTGGCGCTCACGAGATTAGCTGCCATTTTTTTACTGGAGAGTGCGGTTAGGTTGATTCTTCTTGCAGATGATTATTAGACAAATTCCTCAGGTCCACCAATTTATTTCAGAATTTTTGGAGTGACAGAAGTATTCGAATGATACAGATTACTATAGACTGTTCTGTTTTTGACAGATTCTGTTTTCATTGTGTTGTTTGCTTATTTTGATGAATCTATGAGTAGTATCGGAGGGTATGAACCATAGAGAAGTTGGAATACAGTAGATATTACACCAATATTAATTTGTAATGAGTTCAAAACAGTATCAAAAGTGTTGATTTATTTTCTTATACTAACGGAGCTTACGAGTTTTCTATTGAGTTTTGTGTTGTGAAGTTTTCAAGTTTTGGGTAAAGATTCGATGGACTATGGAATAATGAGTGGCAAGAGCCTAAGCTTCAGGATTCCCAAGGAACCCCAAGGTAATATTCAAGGACAACCAAGAGCCTAAGCTTGGGGATGCCCCGGAAGGCATCCCCTCTTTCGTCTTCGTTCATCGGTAACTTTACTTGGAGCTATATTTTTATTCACCACATGATATGTGTTTTGCTTGGAGAATCATTTTATTTTATTTTGTTTTGCTTGCTGTTTGAATAAAATACCAAGATCTGAAATTCTTAAATGTTATAGAGTCTTCACATAGTTGCATAATTATTTGACTACTCATTGATCTTCACTTTTATCTTTCGGAGTAGTTTGTCATTTGCTCTAGTGCTTCACTTATATCCTTTTAGAGCACGGTGGTGGTTTTATTTTATAGAAATTATTGAACTATAATTCTTCAGTTATATTATTTTGAGAGTCTTTAGAACAGCATGGTAATTTGCTTTGGTTATGAAACTAGTCCTAATACGATAGGCATCCAAGAGGGATATAATAAAAACTTTCATATAAAGTGCATTGAATACTATGAGAAGTTTGATACTTGATAATTGTTTTGAGATATAGAGATGGTGATATTATAGTTGTGCTATTTGAGTAATTGTGAATTTGATAAATACTTGTGTTGAGGTTTGCAAGTCCCGTAGCATGCACGTATGGTAACCGTTGTGTGACAAATTTGAAGCATGATGTGTTTCTTTGATTGCCTTCCTTATGAGTGGCGGTCGGGGACGAGCGATGGTATTTTCCTACCAATATATCCCCCTAGGAGCATGCGCGTAGTGCTTGGTTTTTGATGACTTGTAGATTTTTGCAATAAGTATGTGAGTTCTTTATGACTAATGTTGAGTCCATGGATTATACGCACTCTCACCCTTCCATCATTGCTACCCTCTTCGGTACCGTGCATTGCCCTTTCTCACCTTGAGAGTCGGTGCAAACTTCGCCGGTGCATCCAAACCCCGTGATATGATAAGCTCTATCACACATAAGCCTCCTTATATCTTCCTCAAAAAGCCAGCATACCTACCTATTATGGCATTTCCACAGCCATTCCAAGATATATTGCCATGCAATTCTCCACCGTTTCATTTATGAAACGCTTCATCATTGTCATATTGCCTTGCATGATCATGTAGTTGACATCATATTTGTGGAAAAGCCACCATGCATAATTTATCATACATGTCACTCGTGTTTCATTGCCTTTCCCGGTACACCGCCGGAGGCATTCATATAGAGTCATATTTTGTTCTAGTAGCGAGTTGTAATCATTGAGTTGTAAATAAATAGAAGTGTGATGATCATCATGAATAGAGCATTGCCCCAAATAAAAAAAGGAAAGGTCAAATAAAAAAGGAAAGGCCCCCAAAAAAGAAATAAAAAGGGACAATGCTACTATCCTCTTTTTCCACACTTGTGCTTTAAAGTAGCACCATGATCTTTATTATAGAGAGTCTCTTGTTTTGTCACTTTCATATACTAGTGGGAATTTTTCATTATAGAACATGGCTTGTATATTCCAACAATGGGCTTCCTCAAATGCCCTAGGTCTTCGTGAGCAAGCAAGTTGGATGCACAGCCACTTAGTTTCTTTTGTTGAGCTTTCATACATTTATAGTTCTAGTGCATCCATTGCATGGCAATCCCTACTCCTTGCATTGACATCAATTGATGGGCATCTCCCTAGCCCGTTGATTAGCCTCGTTAATGTGAGACTTTCTCCTTTTTTGTATTCTCCACATAACCTCCATCATCATATTCTATTCCACCCATAGTGCTATGTCCATGGCTCACACTCATGTATTGCGTGACAGTTGAACAAAGTTTGAGATTACTAAAGTATGAAACAATTGCTTGGCTTGTCATCGGGGTTGGGCATGATCAGAGCACTCTTGTGTGACAAAAATGGAGCATGACCAAACTAAATGATTTTGTAGGGATGTGTCAGATCACGGGTTCCTGCAAACCCTTGAGGTTCAAAATCTGGGGTGCGCGCGAAGTTCTTTCCCTCCCACCGATCTACGCCCTAGTTCGCTAAGGTCTCACGGACGAACTTGACGAACTCGCAACACAAAGACACAAGGTTTATACTGGTTCGGGCCACCGTTGTGGTGTAATACCCTACTCCAGTGTGGTGGTGGTGGATTGCCTCTTGGGCTGATGAAGAACAATACAAGGGGAAGATTAGCCTCCTGACGTTGAGGTGTTCTTGTGCTTGGTGTGCTAAGGGTCAGGTGAGATGCCTCTCAATGAGTTGAGATTGGATCTCCCCTCCTGGTGGTGGCTAGTCCTACTTATATAGGCCCTGGTCCTCTCCCCAAATATTGAGTGTGAAGGGAGCCAACAACGGCGGCTAATTTGAAAGGGGACAGCTAGTACAAGCTATCCTAACAAAAGGTGGTCTTCGCCAGCCAAAGGTTCTCGTGGTGACACCGTCCTGGGCTCCATGGTGACCTCCGTCCTGCCGTCCTTCTGGTCTTGGTCTTGTTGCACCGATATGGAAACCTTTGCCTGATGCCTCTGTAATCCGCGCCTGTGCTTGCCCCCTTGGCACCAAATAGGAAACAAGGACGCTGCGCAGACTGGCGCCCGCCTAGTGTCGCTCGTCATGGCTCACGTCACGATAGCCTCACGAGGTTTGCCCCGCCTTGATATCTCTGCTCCTCGCGAGGCAGCCTGGTGAGGACGCTCCTGAGGAGGTCTTGCTTCGTCCGCCTCGCGAGGCTTGGCCCCTCGCGAGGGTCTTTGAATGCCTTGTTGATGATGATGGGCCGTACAGACCTGCCAGCACAGCCACGCCATGGGCCGTAGGCAGGCAAGTCTAGGACCCCTGTTCCCAGAATGCCTACAGTAGTCCCCGGGCCCAAGGCGCGCTCGGGCTTGGCTTCGAGGCGAAGCTAAAGGATCAAGCACGAAGCACCGCGGGACCCAAAAGCCTGCGGCCTTGGTTGACGCATGGCGGTTGATTGGTCGTGGGCGTCTCCACTTCCCCATGCCGCCTCGACAACTGCCCGACATGACAAGTCCGTGCGACATGCAAGGAAAATCATCATTACTAGTGATCGTGGGAGGGTCGGTTGGCCTTCTTCCGCTATAAATGGGGAAGGGGGGCAGAGCCCCCATCTCCCATCTCTTCTTGGTTCACTTGCTTCTTCCTCCTTGCTCCACCGCTTGTAGCAATGGTGCCACCGAAGAGGTTCTCTGCCACAGAGAAGGGCAAGGCCCCTCGGGAAGGACCCGGTGCCCCGGCGCCCGAGCGAGGACGTGGCCGTCCCCGCAAGCATGCCGCGACCCCCGCCGTGGCCCTCAGCTCTCGTGGTGGCGCCGCAGTCCACGGCAGGAGCCACTCTGGTCGCGGCAGTCCTGTCGACAAGAGGAGACGCGCCATGGTTGCGCGACCTCCCCGACCGTGGTTCCATGCGTCAGAGGTCCTGCCGGAGTTTGTTGTCTGGTTAGAGGATCCGGCCGACAGCTGGCTCCAGCTCCCCCACTTCTTTGCCGACAACCTGCTGGCCTCCGGTCCAGGCGGGCTCTGGCTGCAGACAGACGGTTGCTGCAGCCGAGCTTCATGGGTCGTGGTCGAGGTCTCTGTCGCGGGCAACATTGCTCTGGTCCGTGGTTGGCAGACGTTCGCCCGCGCACGCGGCCTAGGCAGGCGGTGCACCCTCCACTTCAAGTTCGACGGCGATGCGACCCTCTTCGTGAGGGTGTTTGGGGAAGGCGGCCGCCGCGCCGGATGCAGCCCCGAGGTGAACGATGGTGAGGAGGTGCTCGGCCTTGGCGATGGTTGGGGCGAGGAGGAGGACGAACCCGCCGGCCGCGCCTCGTCTGGCTATGGTGGCTCCTCCCTTGGCGACAGCTCTAGCAGCGGCGGCCTTGGACAGCCGCCACGCCGCCGCGCCCGCTTCGAACGTGGTAGCGGGTCGTCTCGTCGCCGTGCACCAGTGAAGCGCGAGGAGGGGTCCGACTAGACACGGGACATCGCCAAGGCCCTGCCCCCATCGGCTACTGCAGGGCCGAGTGTCTCTTTTGTTGTGTTCCCCTTTCCCTTCCTGTATCAGAATGAAGTCAGCATGGGCCCCGAGGGGCATGTATCGAACCATAACTTATTATCCGTTATGCTACGCTTGTTGTTTCAGTGTTGTGCGGCTATTTTGCAAGAATATAACTTAGCCTAGCGCGTTCGGGGCGCCCTCCTCCTCACGAGGCGTTTACTTCCTAGTGTCCATCTTGACCTTGTGGTATGCGATTGCTCAGGAACGGCGAAAAAATTCGTTAGGGAGTTTTGCCAGGAGATTTGTCGTTCACCCAAGCCTTGACCTGGCGCCTTGTATCACGGTACCCGTGGGGCACGGATTAGGAGAGATGTGCCAGCTTTCGGGCTCGAACGAGGGTGGCTCGAGAGGAGGCAGAGAGAAGAAAAACGCTCGCGAGGGCACCTACCTAGCCCCCTCACGAGGTATGCGAGAGAGAGAACACGAGCGAATAAGAGCCGAAAAATGCAGCAAGAGGCGAGGGAATCGAATCAGCAAGGACCACCAAAGGCAAACTTCGATTAAGGAAAAGCGAGCCAACTACGGAAAGCAAATGAAAAGCTGCGTCCGGCACGTAATCTAGTGTTCAAGTCTTCTCACCAGCGCGGAGCTAAGTGCTGCCACTAGGCATGGGAGCGAGCCCCAGGGCCTGAGGCCGGCGCTCCTGAGACTCCGGGGCATGTACAGCCCCACTCATTATTATGTGAGAGTGTCACGGGCGGCGATTCTTCATAGGCACCGGGCCATCTTCACTGGCTCTGGGCCTTTCTTCATAGGCTCTGGGCCTTGCTTCATGGGTAGAACCTCCGGAGGTGCTGGATGTTCCAGGCGATCTGGACAGGTATCCCGTCCTGCGTCTCCAGGCGTGCGGCACCAGGCCTGGAGACATGGATGACCCTGAACGGGCCCTCCCACATAGGTGAAAGCTTGTGCAGCCGTTCCCTGGAGAGGACCCGCCTCAGGACAAGGTCGCCCACCTCGAGCGTCCTGGAGTGGATGTTGCGGCAGTGGTATCACCGCAGCGCCTGCTGGTACCTTGCCACCCTCAGTGTAGCTTCGCGACGACGTTCCTCCCCCAGCACGAGGTCCATCCCCCACGTGGCGTCCTGCTATGTTTCACCGAATGCCAGGACCCATGCGGAGCGATGCCTACCTCGTGAGGAAGGACTGCTTCAGCTCCATAGACAAGGAAGAATGGGGTCTCGCCTGTTAGTTTGGTGGTGGTGGTGCAGATAGACCATAGCATGGACTGGAGCTCATCGTGCCAGCCCCTGCCACAGGCCTTGAGCTTCTTCTTGAAGGTCCTGGTCTTGAGGCCTCTCAGGACCTCTGCGTTGGCGCATTCGGCCTGACTATTGCTCCTAGGGTGCGCCACCGAAGCATGGCAGATCTGCGTTCCAAGGTTAGCACAGTAGGTTTTGAAAAGGTTACTAGTGAACTGCGAGCCGTTATCTGTGATGATGTGGTTGGGGATCACTAAGCGGCTCACGAGGCCCTTGATGAACTTGACAGCGGAGCCAGCTGGGATGGTACAGACAGCTTCTACTTCCGCCCACTTGGTGACCTTGTCGATGGCGATGTAGAGGTAACGGTAGCCCCCAGGAGCTCGAGGGAACGGGCCCAAGATGTCCAGCCCCCAGACCATGAATGGCCACATGAGCGGAATGGTCTGGAGGCCTTGAGCCGGCTGATGAATTTGCTTAGCGTGGAACTGGCAGGCTTTGCAAGACTTCACCAGCTCAGCTGCGTCGTTGAGCGAAGTGGGCCAGTAGAACCCACTGCGGAATACCTCGCCGACGAGGGTCCGTGATGAAGAGTGGTGCCCGCAGTCCCCTCCGTGTATGTCAATTTGCAGCTCCTTCCCCTGGTCTCTGGAAATGCAGCACAGGGAAATGTCGTTTGGCCGCTTCCTGTGCAACTCACCATCCTAGATGCAGTACGTCGTGGCTTGCCGAAACACACGCTCTGCATCTTCCTCCTTCTCTGGCAATGACCCTTGCATCAGATATTCTTTGAATTCCTTGGTCCAGCATCCCTCTTGAGGTTCGAGCGCCAAGAGCAAGCGAGCTCCTGAGGTCGGGCCACAGGCCGGGGCTCCTGTGGCAGGAGGCTGTAGGAGCTCCTCCCGAGGCTGAGCAGTGCTTGAAGGTGGTGGTGTCGCCGATGGCTTGAAGAGCCATTCCTCAAAGTCATCGGGCTCTTGTGGTTGCCTCTTGGATGCTCTCTTGGCGATGTCGTCGGCTTCCTTGTTGCTGCTCCGGGGCACGTGCTGCAGCTCCAGGCCCAAGAAATGCTTCTCCATCTTGCGCACCTCCGCGAGGTATGCCTCCATATGCTCGTCCTTTAGCTCGTATACTTTGTTGGAGAAGTTGATGAGGAGCTGCGAGTCGCCTCTAACGGTAAGGTGCTTCACCCCCAGAGCTGCCGCGGCCTTCAGGCCAGCTATGAGGCCTTCATATTCCGTGATGTTGTTGGAGACATTCTCGCCCTAATGAAAGCAGAGCTGCACGGTGTAGTAGAGCTTATCCTGAGTGGGCGAGATGAGTACTGCCCCAGCCCTCGCGCCTTGGTGCGCGAAGGCGTCATGGAAGCACAGGACCCAACCATATGGTGCCTCACTTCCTGGCAAGGTGGACCGGTCTTCGCCTTCTTCAAGTGTCGGGACGTCCGTCCATTCCGCCACAAAATCAGCGAGCGCGGCTCCCTTGATGACCCTGGTAGTGCTGAACTCTAAATGGAATGCTTGTAGCTCGATGTTCCACTCGTCGACCCTTCCACCAGAATTAGGGCTCCTAAGCACCCTCTCTAATGGGTAGGCTGAGACAACCTTGATGGGGTTCCCCTGGAAGTAGTGTCGTAGCTTGCGCGAGGCCACCAAGAGTGCAAGCAGAAGCTTCTGAGGCATGGGATATCGCGCCCTCGCATCTCGCAACACGGTTCTGACGAAATACACCGGGTGTTCGACGAGGGCTGGTGTGGTGTCTGGGCTCGCGTCTTGCAGAAGTTGAGACGCCTCGTGAGGTGATGGGGCTTCTGACGCCTGATTGTCTGCGGGAATCTTGGTGGCGTCGTCCCGTTGAGCTTGGTCTTCTGCTGGCGCTGCCGCGACTCTTGCGGTGCCTTCCTGATCTTCTATTGCCTCAGTTGTAGCCCGGCGCTGCGCGCCCTTGGTTTGGAGCTCCTCCCGAACCGCCACCAGGTCTGCGCTGGCGGAGTACGTGGTAGCAGTGATGTAGAGTACTAGGGGCTCGAGGGGCCGTGGCGCTACCATCACCAGAGGGCTGGTCAGGTATCTCTTGAGGTCTTGAAAAGCTCGGTTGGCCTCCTAGGTCCACTCGAACGGTCACTTCTTCTTCATCAGCTTGAAGAAGGGTTGGGCGCGTTCCCCTAACTTGGAGATGAAGTTGTAACACCCCGTATGTAACCTGCCATATTTGTATTCCAACTCATGCCATTTCCGGCACTAAGTTATGTTATGTCCTTGTTGTCGAGTTTTTTCCTTCGTGTTGTTTTGCCTTTGTCTTGCATCTCATATCATGTCATCATGTGCATTGCATTTGCATACATGTTCGTCGCATGCATCTGAGCTTTTTCCCCGTTGTCCGTTTGCATTCCGGCGCTCCTATGTCCTCCGGTGTCCCTTTCTACCTATTTTCGTGTGCGGGTATTAAACGTTCTCGGATTGGACCGAGACTTGCCAAACGGCCTTGGTTTACTACCGGTAGACCGCCTATCAAATTTTGTGCCACTTGGACTTCATTTGATACTCCAACGGTTAACCGAGGGACCGAAAAGGCCTCGTGTGTGTTGCGGCCCAACACCAAAGTGGCCCAAAACCCACCTAAACCCCTTCCATCACCTATACCATTTGATCACGATCACGTGGCCGCAAACCGCACCTCATTTGGAGGCTCCTAGCTCCCTCTACCTCTATATATAGATCTCCCCTCGAAATTTTCGGGCAAACCCTAGTCCCCTCCCTCTCCATGCGCCGCCGAACAAAATTCCATCCGGCCGGACACGTCCGCTCCGCCAGTCCGCCGCCACTTGTCGGACTGTCATTCGCCCCGCCCAGTGCCCACTTCGCCACGCCGCCCGAGGCCCGCGGAGCCCGATCCGGGCCCCCGCGGCCCGTCTCCTCGTCGCCGCCGCCCGTGGGAGGAGCCGCCCGAGCGCCGCCGCCTCTCCTCTCGCCGGCCACCGCCTTTCTCTCACCGGCGAGCTCCTCCACTCGCCTCGCTGTCGCCGCCGCGCGCCCTCGCCGACATCGCGCGCCCGGAGCCGCCCTGCCTCGCCGCCGCGCCGTCCCGTCCCCGAATCCGGTGGATCCGGCCCTCTCCGATGCCCCCTCGTCCTTCCCTCGCCGGATCGAGCTCGCTGCCTCGCTGGAGACCTCGAGTTCCACTGCCTCTACAGTGCCCGTCGCCAAATCTGGAACCACTATAGTAAAACCTAGACCGGGTTGACTTTTGCCTCCTCCCAGATATTTTTGCATACTTTGACATGCCATAACTCTGCATCTGTGGCTCTGATTCGTGCGTGTAGCATATCAAAATGTTCGTCTCGACAAGTACTTCATTTCATCTCATTCTATCATGTTTATTTGAGCTCATCTTGATGCCCTAAATGTTGTTGGAAGAGTGCTAGTTTCTGTTAGTTTCAGTTTCTTATCAGCAAATGCACTTGTGTCATTTTTGCCATGATTAATGTGTGCCTCCTATGAACTTGAGCCCTACATGAGTTTTGAAGTATGCCATGCCATCTTTACAGGGGTGTATGCCATGTATTTTTGTGATCTTTGTGATGACTAGCACAAGCATGCAAACTAGATTACTTAATGTTGCTGATTTGAGGGACTTAGAAATATTCTAAGTCTTTGCCCTGTCATTATTTTTATGCCATATATTCATGTTGCTACCGAGTGATCCGTGCCTCTTTTGAGCATGATCAGTAAGGATGTTTTGTAGATATTGTGGTTCTCTATCCATCCATGTATTTTTTTGCATTTATGGAGCACCCTAGCTTGAGTCAATCGAGCTCTACTTTTGCTATAAAATGTTCCTGGCAGATTGTTAACATGTTTAGCAATTTTCCCAAGCTTGTTGTGGTTGATCCATGCACGCTTTGTTGTTGTTCTTGCCATGTCTACTTGCTGGGTGTATGCTTAGTTTGTCATGCAATGCCTTGTGGTGAGTGCATCGAGCTCGTAAACATGCCTACTTAATATCTGTTTTGCCATGTTCCAGTTTTCTACTAAGTCTGAATCTGTTAACGATAATTGCTATGTTCACATGGTTGCCATTGTATTTTCTGATGCCTTTTGGTTTATGGTCAGTAAGGGATTTTTGTTGTATGCTTTGAGTAGCTTCATGCCATGCCTTGCGTTGCCATGATATGTTCCTGTAGCATGTTGTTATCTTTCTATAAACATTGCTTCCTGATGTTAAATTTCTGACATGTTATTTTCACTAAGTCTGAAACCTATTATCTTTTGCACTTCTGCCATGCCTGTTTGAACCTGTTATTGAGTGAATTAGCCGTATCTCAGCATTCATCTTTTGTCAAGCATCTTGAGTGAATCCCTGCCATGTATTTTGTTGTCATGTTGGAGTGCTGTAGCATGTTGTTCTTGATGCATTTAGATAGCCTCGTGCTGTTAATCGCAAATCGGTGCCATATTTGTTTTGCTTGTCATTTCCAAACCGTGCATCCGATTCCGGTGATCTTTATATCGATTTTGACCGAAATCAACTCACATTTCCAGTGGCACTCTTGGTTTTCCAAGTTGAGGCCAGGTTCAATCTTTCTTTTCTGAATCTTGCATATGCATCGCATACCGCATCCGTCATATCATCCCATATTTTGCATCATGTTGATTGGGCATTGCACATGGTTGATTGTGTCTCCCTTTTCTTGTTGTTCTTGCTTGGGTAGAGCCGAGAGACAAGTACGTGATTGAGGAGCCCATTGAGTACGCTTACGAGGATCAAGCTTACGTCAACTCGGAGAACTTTGCAGCCAAGATGACCATACCCTCGAAATCACTTCTATCTTTGCTTGCTAGATGCTCGCTCTTTTGCTATGCCTATGCTACGATACCTACCACTTGCTTATCATGCCTCCCATATTGCCATGCCAAACCTCTAACCCACCTTGTCCTAGCAAACTGTTGTTTGGCTATGTTACCACTTTGCTCAGCCCCTCTTATAGCGTTGCTAGTTGCAGGTGAAGATTGGAGTTTGTTCCTTGTTGGAACATGTTTATTGTTGGGATATCATTACTATATCTTGTCTATTTTAATGCTTCTATATACTTGGTAAAGGGTGGAAGGCTCGGCCTTATGCCTGGTGTTTTGTTCCACTCTTGCCGCCCTAATTTCCGTCATACCGGTGTTATGTTCCTTGATTTTGCGTTCCTTACACGGTTGGGTTATAATGGGAACCCCTTGACAGTTTGCCTTGAATAAAACTCCTCCAGCAATGCCCAACATTGGTTTTACCATTTGCCACCTAGCCTCTTTTTCCCTTGGGTTTCCGGAGCCCAAGGGTCATCTTTATTAAACCCCCGGGCCAGTGCTCCTCTGAGTACTGGTCCAAACTAGAGCCCCTTGCAGTGCCACCTCGGGGAAACTCGAGGGCTGGTTTTAGTTGTACGGATTGCTTATCCGGTGTGCCCTGAGAACGAGATATGTGCAGCTCCTATCGGGATTTGTCGACACATTCGGGTGGCTTGGCTGGACTTGTTTTACCATTGTCGAGATGTCTTGTAACCGGGATTCCGAGTCTATCGGATCGTCTTGGGAGAAGGAACATCCTTCGTTGACCGTGAGAGCTTGTGATGGGCTAAGTTGGGACTCCCCTGTAGGGATTTGAACTTTCGAAAGCCGTGCCCGCGGTTATGGGCAGATGGGAATTTGTTAATGTCCGGTTGTAGATAACCTTTAACCTTAAACTAAACTTAATTAAAATGAATCAACAGAGTGTGTGGCCGTGATGGTCTCTTTTCGGTGAAGTCCGGGAAGAGAACACGGTCTCGAGTTATGTTTGATCGTAGGTTGTTGTAGGATCACTTCTTGATCATAGTTCATCGATCATGCCTTTGCCTTCTCTTCTCGCTCTCTTTTGCGTATGTTAGACACCATATATGCTAGTCACTTGCTGCAGCTCCACATCATACCTTTACCCTTCCTATAAGCTTAAATAGTCTTGATCACGAGGGTGTGTGATTGTTGAGTCCCCATGACTCACAGATTACTTCAAAACCAGATGCAGGGACCGATGATACCGCTCCGGGTGATTCGACTGAGATCAAGTGGGAGTTCGATGAGGACTCAGGATGATACTACGTTTCCTTTACAGACGATCAGTAGTGGTGCCCAGTTGGGGCGATCGGGGACATTGTTGCATTTGGGGTTTATCTTCATTTTGGTTCCGTAGTCGGACCTTGAGTGTAACTGGATGAATGTAATGATATTTATGCTATTTGTGTGACGTGGTGAGTGTAATCCAACTATGTATCTTTTCCCTTATTTATTACATGGGTTGTTGTGAAGATTACTTCACTTGCGACATTGCTTACAATTACATAGGTGCATTAAAATAGACAAGCTCGGTCGGCCTCCTGGGTCCACTCGAATGGGCCCTTCTTCTTCATCAGCTTGAAGAAGGGTAGGGCGCGTTCCCCTAACTTGGAGATGAAGCGTCCCAACGCAGTTACCCGGCTGGCCAGCTTCTGCATCTTCCTAAGGGTCTGCGGCGGGCTCATGTCGTCGATGGCCTTGATCTTATCTGGATTCGCCTCGATCCCTCTGTGGGACACGAGGAAGCCCAGCAGCTTGCCAAAAGGGACGCTGAACACGCACTTCTCCGGGTTAAGCCGCAAGTTCACTTGGCGTAGGCTCTCGAAGGTCTCCTTCTGGTCTTGAATCAAGGTCCTCTCCTCCCGAGACTTCACCACAATGTCGTCGACGTAGGCCTCTGTGTTTTTCCCGAGCTGACGCCCTAAGGCGATGTGCATCAGTCGCTGAAAGGTTGCGCCCGCGTTGCGCAATCCAAAAGGCATGCAGGTGTAGCAGTACACCCCACACGGGGTCAGGAAGGCTGTCTTCTCCACATCTTCTAACGCCATCTTGATCTGGTGATATCCTGAGAACGCATCCAGGAAGCACAGCAACTCACAATCGGCGGTGGAGTCAATGTTCTCTTCGATGCATGGGAGCAGGAACGGATCTTGGGGGTAGGCCTTCTTAAGGTTGGTGAAGTCAATGCACATCCGTTCCTTCCCGCCTTTCTTCGGTATTACGACGGGGTTCGCCAGCCATTCAGGATACCGAACCTCACGAATGGCGCCCGCCGCCTCCAGCTTGCGGGTCTCTTGGACAATGAAGGCCGGCTTCTCAGTGGATTGCCATCTCGCCCGTTGCTTCATGGGGCGTACGTTGGGGCATAACCTCAAGTGATGCTGAATCACTTTCCCTCGGGACTCCTACCAGCTGATTGGGCTTCCATGCGAATATATCCTTGTTTGCGTGCAAGAACTTCACCAATGCTTCCTCCTGGCCTTGATCGAGGATGGCACCTATGGTAAAGGTGGCTCCTGAGGGACCATTCTCATTGACTGGCACCTGCTTGGTTTCCGCGTTGTCTTGTGTGAACAACTGCTTCTTGGTCGGTACGGCTCCCTTGGGCTCAGAGGTGCCCGTGTCGGCAGGCTGCGTTGCTGCGGCGGTTTTGAGGGCAAACCTGAGCGCCACCAGAGCCTCATTGGCGCCCCCTTCAACGGTGAGGACGCCCTTGCTCCCAGGCATCTTCATGAGGTTGTAGGCTGGATGAGTCGCCGCCATGGACTGGGCCAGAGCCGGGTACCCAAGAATGGCGTTGTACGGGAGGCTGATGCGGATGATGTCGAAGTCGACCAGCTCGGTGCAGTAGTTGTCGCGTGCGCCGAAGGTGACGGGAAGGCGGATCTGTCCCAGAGAGCAGGCAGCGCCCCCACCAACTCCTGAGAAAGGCTTGCTGAGGCTGAGCCGCTAGAGTGGCACATGAAGAAGGCTAAAGGCTTCCACGGAGAGAAAGTTGAGGCCGGCACCGCCGTCGATGAGGGTCTTGGTAACAACCACGTTGCAGATGGTGGGCGTGCAGAGCATTGGGAGCATGTCCGAGCCGGCGGTGGAGTCGGGGTGGTCCTCTGAGCCAAAATTGAGGTCTGCCTCCGGCGCAGCCCAGCCTGGCGGAGCCCCCGGGCGCTTGGAAGCGGCACCAATCTGGCGGAGGAACGACTTGACATGGCAATCTGAAGGCGGTTCTTGGGAGCCGCCTAGCATGGCCGCGACTGTGTGGTGTGCTGGTACCGCGTAGCGAGCGGTGAAGAGGTCGCGGAGTTCCCCCCAGGTTGCCACCGTGGATCCAGGGAGGTTGAGCAGCCAGGCGCGTGGCTCGCCAGCGAGGGCCATGGGGAGCCAGTTGGCCATGACCTTGTCGTCGCCCCCGGCCTCCTCGTATGCCAACAAGAAGGCAAACGGGTCTGCCGCACTGTAATAGCGCGGCGGCATCTCCGACCTGAACTTGGGTGGCCATTGCACCTGCCGCGGGGAGGGGGCCAGGGCTTGGAGCCCCCTGGCCCCGTCGTTAGCACCGGCCGCTGGAGCCGGTGGCGGGGCACCTGTCATGAGGGCGAAGAGCGGCAGCGCGGAGTGCAGGCCGGTGGAGAGGAGCTACGACGCACCCCTACCTGGCGCGCCAAATGTCGGATCACGGGTTCTGGCAAACCGTTGAGGTTCGAACTCTGGGGTGCGCGCGAAGTTCTTTCCCTCCTACCGATCTACGCCCTAGTTCGCTAAGGTCTCGTGGACGAACTCGACGAACTCGCAACACAAAGACACAAGGTTTATACTAGTTCGGGCCACCGTTGTGGTCTAATACCCTACTCCAGTGTGGTGGTGGTGGATTGCCTCTTGGGCTGATGAAGAATAGTACAAGGGGAAGAACAGCCACCTGAGGTTGAGATGTTCTTGTGCTTGGTGTGCTAAGGATCATGTGAGATGCCTCTCAATGAGTTGAGATCCGATCTCCCCTCCTGGTGGTGGCTAGTCCTACTTATATAGGCGCTGGTGCTCTCCCCAAATATTGAGCAGGAAGGGAGCCAACAAAGGCAGCCAATTTGAAAGGGGACAACTAGTACAAGCTATCCTGACAAAAGGTGGTCTTCGCCTGCCAAAGGTTCTGGTGGTGACGCCGTCCTGGGCTCCATGGTGACCTCCATCCTGTCGTCCTTCTGGTCTTGGTCTTGTTGCACCGATATGGAAACCTTCGCCTGATGCCTCGGTACTCCGCGCCTGCGCTTGTCCCCTTGGCACCAAAGTGGAAACAAGGAAGCTGCGCGCGCTGGCGCCCGCCTGGTGTCGATCGTCATGGCTCACATCACGAGAGCCTCGCGAGGTTTGCCTCGCCTTGATATCTCCGCTCCTCGCGAGGCAGCCTGATGAGGCCGCTCTTGAGGAGGTCTTGCGTCATCCACCTCGCGAGGCTTGGCCCCTCGCGAGGGTCTTTGAATGCCTTGTTGACGATGATGGGCCATACAGACCTGCCAGCACAGCCACGCCATGGACCGCAGACAGGCAAGTCTGGGAACCTCCGTTCCCTGAACGCCTACATGATGAACTTTATTTGGCCATGTTATTTTGAGAAGAAATAATTGCTTAGTTAGTATGCTTGAAGTATTATTATTTTTATGTCAATATTAAACTTTTGTCTTGAATCTTATGGATCTGAATATTCTTGCCACAATAAAGAAAATTTCATTAATGGATATGTTAGGTAGCATTCCACATCAAAAAATTTGTTTTTATCATTTACCTACTCGAGGACGAGCAGGAACTAAGCTTGGGGATGCTTGATACGTCTCCAACGTATCTATAATTTTTGATTGTTCCATGCTATTATATTATCAATCTTGGATGTTTTGTATGCATTTATATGCTATTTTATACGATTTTTGGGACTAACCTATTAATCTAGAGCCCAGTGCAAGTTTCTGTTTTTTCTTGTTTTTGAGTTTCACAGAAAAGGAAAACCAAACGGAGTCCAATTGACCTGAAACTTCACGGAACTTATTTTTGGACCAGAAGAAGGACATGGAGTAAAAGAGTTGGGCCAGAAGAGTCCCGGGCTGCCCACGAGGGTGGGGGGCGCACCCACCCCCTAGGCGCGCCTCCCTACCTCATGGACAGCCCGGAGGCCCCCTGACTTGTTCTTGATGCCAAAACCTCTTATATATACTGAAACCTCTAGAACATAACCTAGATCGGGAGTTTCGCCGCTGCAAGCCTCTATAGCCACCGAAAACCAATCTAGACCCATTCCGGCACCCTGCCAGAGGGAGGAATCACTCTCCGGTGGCCATCTTCATCATCTCGGAGCTCTCCATGACCAGGAGGGAGTAGTTCTCCCTCGGGGCTGAGGGTATGTACCAGCAGCTATGTGTTTGATCTCTCTCTTGTATTCTTGATTCGGCATGATCTTGATGTATCGCGAGCTTTGCTATTATAGTTGGATCTTATGATGTTTCTCCCCCTCTACTCTCTTATGATGGATTGAGTTTTCCCTTTGAAGTTATCTTATCGGATTGAGTCTTTAATGATTTGAGAACACTTGATGTATGTCTTGCATGTGCTTATATGTGGTGACAATGGGATATCACGTGATCTACTTGATGTATGTTTTGGTGATCAACTTGCGGGTTTAGTGACCTTGTGAACTTATGCATAGGGGTTGGCACACGTTTTCGTCTTGACTCTCTGGTAGAAACTTTGGGGCACTCTTTGAAGTTCTTTGTGTTGGTTGAATAGATGAATCTGAGATTGTGTGATGCATATCGTATAATCATACCCACGGATACTTGAGGTGACATTGGAGTATCTAGGTGACATTAGGGTTTTGGTTGATTTGTGTCTTAAGGTGTTATTCTAGTACGAACTCTAGGATAGATTGAACGGAAAGAATAGCTTCATGTTATTTTACTACGGACTCTTGAATAGATCGATCAAAAAGGATAACTTTGAGGTGGTTTTGTAACCTACAATAATCTCTTTGTTTGTTCTCCGCTATTAGTGACTTTGGAGTGACTCTTTGTTGCATGTTGAGGGATAGTTATATGATCCAATTATGCTATTATTGTTGGGAGAACCTGCACTAGTGAAATTATAAACCCTAGGCCTTGTTTCCCAGCATTGCAATACCGTTTACGCTCACCTTTACCACTTGCTACCTTGCTGTTTTTATATTTTCAGATTACAAAAACCTATATCTACCATCCATATTGCACTTGTATCACCATCTCTGCGCCGAACTAGTGCACCTATACAATTTACCATTGTATTGGGTGTGTTGGGGACACAGGAGACTCTTTGTTAGTTGGTTGCAGGGTTGTTTGAGAGAGATCATCTTCATCCTACGCCTCCCACAGATTGATAAACCTTAGGTCATCCACTTGAGGGAAATTTTCTACTATCCTACAAACCTGTGCACTTCGAGGCCGAACAACGTCTACAAGAAGAAGGTTGTGTAGTAGACATCAAACTGCAACTGTTGTTGTAGTAATCTGTGAGCCACGAGGACTCAACAATCCCATTACCATGGGTATCAAGACTAGCAATGCTTAATGGGTATGGAATGGATAAGTGGTGAGGTTGCAGCAAGCGACTAAGCATTGTATGGTGGCTAACTTATGAGTAGAATAAGATGAGAAACTACGCAAACTAGTACTGATCAAAAAGTGATCCTGAAGTACTTACGTTCAAACATAACCCAACTGTGTTCTCCTCTCAAACTTCCGAAAGAAGACTGTCATGGTTACGCACGCATTGGTGTATTTTAATTGAGTTTACTTCAAGTTCACTACAACCAGATATTAACAAATTCCCATCTGCCACATAACTGCGGGCACAACTCTAGAAAGTTTAAACCCTGCAGGGGTGTCCCAATTTAGCCCATGACAAGCTTACGATCCACAGAGACAATCCTCCATCTCGGGACCCTCTGATCAGACTCAGAATCCCGGTGCACAAGACATTTCGACAATGATAAAACAAGTCTAGCAAGACCTCCCAACATGTCGACACCCTGATAGTAGCCACGCGTATCTTGTCTCAGGCCACGATCAGATTGTCCAAACTTCCGGTAGGCCAAATCCAGAGTTGCCCCTGGTGGTCACCGGCGGTTGACAGGTTTGGACAACACTCATGAGGAGCACTAGCCCGGGGTTTGATTGAGAGTCCTCGGGTGCTAGCCGATCCCTATGCAAGTTATCCTTATCATTAGGCAAATGGTAAAACCAAAGTTAGGCCTTGCTAGAAGAGTTTTATTCAAAGCAAACATTCTAGAGGGGCCCATAAACCCTCATCGTGTTAGGGATGCAAAATCAAGGAACATAACACCGATATGACGGAAACTAAGGTGGCAAGAGTGGAACAAAACACCAGGCAAAAGACCGAGCCTTCCACCCTTTACCAAGTATATATGCATTAATTAAATAAGATATATTGTGATATCCCAAGATATCCATGATATCCATGTCCCAACATGGAACAACCTGCAACTACACCTGCAACTAGCAACACTAAAAGAGGGGTTGAGCAAAGCGGTAACATAGCCAAACAACGGTTTGCTAGGATGGTGGAAAAGGTTAGATGCTATCATGGTGATTTGGGAGGCTTGATGAGCAAGTGGTAGGTGGCGCGACATAGTGATAGCATCGAGAGAACTAGCATAGCAAAGATAGTAGTGAGATCCAAGGTGATAGAAATCTTGCCTGAAATCCCGCTAGGAAGAAGACTGAATCCATGAAGTAGAGGAACGAACGTAGTCGAACGGATCCTCACAATCGCAACATTACCGAAACTATCAAGAAGAAGGAACACCGGAAAGAAAAAAACAACATGGTAAACAACCATCACATAAACATGTTATGATGCACAACCAAGTATGATGCATGTCCGATTTAATGAGGCATGGCATGGCAAAGTGCAACAAACAATACTACAAGTTAAGTGCAGCTCAATATGCAACGAGTTGCATATTGACAAAACACCACATTCAATCATTTAGTTCACTCTCGTTTATGTACCCAACAATATTAAATGTTATTAAACATGGCGAGGGGGGTTTGATGGGCTCAGAGAAGAGAGAGAAGAGAGCGGTCCGAGAGAAGGTGATGAAGGCAAATGGAGAAACGACAATGACGACGGATGCAGGTTTTGTAAAATGATGGCAATGAAGTGTCGATGCAATGCAAATGATGACATGATGAATGCACCAAACAAATGAAACACGTGGCAACAATGAAAAACAAGGAAGGCGTCTGGAGCGTCAGTCTCAGGTCGTCACAAGCATATGGGTCGATAGTCTTCAAGTGAGCATATTTGGTCGGGCTTGCTACATTTGTTTAAGTTTGCACCTCTTGTTCTGTGCATTTGATGTTTTGGGTTGTAAATTTAAGTCCTACCACGTCAAGATTTTGCGTTAGGTCCTTCTTCTCCTCCCAACTTCAACGTCGACCTAGCTACAACAATGTCTTCACCACCTCTCAAGAATGTTTAGACGCTCTGTGTCTTCAAACCTTTTTGGTCATTTGATGACAAAAGAGGAGAAGCATATGGGTCGATAGTCTTCAAGCAAGCATATTGGGTTGGGTTGCTACGTTTTATTAAGTTTGTAACTCTTGTTATATGCATTTGATGTTTTGGGTTGTAAACTTAAGTCATGATGGACGTCTGCTACATTTGCTACATTGGCTCTTTTGTGCTCTATTTTAATTTGATCTTATGTGCATGAAGTCATTTTGTTTACGCCCATTTTCCATTGTGCATTACATTACCTTCAAAGTATTCCTTGTATGCACTATGCTTTGACTTCATGATAAACAGGGAGATCACCACAAAGTAAAACCTGCCATGTGCATTTACATTCCATAGCAAATTACTTGTATGCACATATTTAGGGGGAGCCCCTTCAACTTCATGAAGCCAAACACCTTGTTCCTTAAATTTCACATACTATTATCCCCGTTGAAAACATTAACCAGTTTGTCATCAATCACCAAAAGGGGGAGACCGTCAGTGCATCTAGTGCCACCCATTGTTGGTTTTGGAGTATTGACGACTGATACGTCTCCAATGTATCTGTAATTTATGAAGTATTCATGCCATGTTTTCAACAATTTTATATGGTTATGGTATGATTTGATTAGAACTAACCCGGATTGACGCTGTTTTCAGCAGAACTACCGTGGTGTCATTTTTTGTGTAGAAATAAAAGTTCTCGGAATGGGCTGAAAATTTACGGTGATTTTTTTGGGACCAAAAGTGACCACCAAAGCACCGAAGCTGGGCTAGGAAGTCAGCGAGGATGCCACAAGCCTAGGAGGCGCGCCCACCCCCTAGGGCCCGCCCCCACGGCTTGTGGGTCCCTCAGGCACCCCCTGACTTATTTCCAACGCTAAAAATTCTTAGAAATATATAAACTTCCGAAAAGAACCCAAGATCAGAAATTCCGCCGCCGTAAGCCTCTTTAGCCAGGAAAAACCAATCGGGAGCCTGTTCCGGCACCCTGCCGGAGGGGGAAACCATCACCGAAGGTCATCTTCATCATCCCAGCGGTCTCGATGACGAGGAGGGAGTAGTTCACCCTTGGGGTTGAGGGTATGTAACAGTAGCTATGTGATTGATCTCTCTCTCTTGTATTCTTGATTTGTCATGATCTTGATGTACCAAAAGCTTTGTTATTATAGTTGGATCATATGGTGTTTATTCCCTCTCTATCTCTTGTTGTGATGAATTGAGTCTTGCACTTTCACTACAAAAAAAGTACACTTCCGTGATGATACGTGTTTGTCACAGTAGGTCACATTTTCTTTCATGCATGTACATGCATGACAAATTTATGACAGAATCAAGATAGTCATACATGTGTTGTCGTAGAAGTGTTCCATGACATTACCAAAATTATCATCACGGAAGTGTCCACTTCCATGACGATAAATCGTGCGTCACAGAAGTGCTTTCGTCAAGGGTGACCGACATGTGGCATCCACCGTAACGGAATGCCGTTAAGCTATCGGGTCCAGTTTTGGATCCGATAACCCGTTAACAGCCCCGACCAATGGGGATTTTCCACGTGTAAAATCATCATTGGCTGGAGGAAACACGTATCGGCTCACCGTTGGGAAAAATGTCATCCACTCATTGGACCCAAAGCGCCTATGATACGTCAACACGTGGCACGGCCCAACAGAGGCCCATTCCTGTGAAAAGGTCGGCCCATTTGACTTGGTCAAAAGGTGGCGGGCTGGCCCACGACAAGCATGTTAACGGCCTATTCGCATATAGCCCATATACTGCCTGCTAACCCAGGGCCCGTTTAAGGCCTATCCAAAATAGGCCCAGTAGCATCATCTGGGCCGTCTAATATAATTCCATCCCATTTTAACTTCCGGCCCATGTATGGCCCATGACGTCTTTTGGCCCATATGAGGCCCTTAGTAACCCTCGGCCCATTAATGGCCCGTGGTAAAACTGGCCCGTAATGAACAGTGTGTCAATTTATACCCATTAACGGCCCATTATTCCATTGGGCTGTTTCCAGCCCATGTTATCTTTCGGCCTTCTCGGGGCCCATTTATTCTTGGGCTCATTTCCACATTCGTTTACTTACATCCCGTTACTGTCATTTTTTTGCTTGTGGGCCAAATTCAGCCCGTGGTTATAGTCGGCCCGTTTGTGGCCCGTTAATACGTTGGGCCGTTTTCATAGCGTCATCAAAATACGCCCGATTAACGACGGCCCGTTATGGTCGGCCCATGAACGGACGATTTCAACTCTAGCCCATTTACGGCCATAATGTGGTCTGTTATTGGCCCATGTTTGTCCAACCGATCATAAGCCCGTAGAAGGCCCGTTGACGATACGACCCATAGAAGGCCCATTGTGTCTACGGCCCATATAAGGCCCATTGCTTCTATGCCACGTAGAAGTCCCATTGTTTCTACGGCCCTTAGAAGGCCCATTGTTTCTACTGCCCGTAGGAGGACCATGTTAACTACAGCCGGTGGGCATCAAAGTTCGCCACCAGTGAAAATATAGGGAACACCCTACACTATACAAAAATGGCTTGCTGTTTTCTTCAGCCGGTGGCTGCACGTTAAGAACAAATTTTGTA
Source organism: Triticum aestivum (assembly GCF_018294505.1). Classification (NCBI taxonomy): domain Eukaryota; kingdom Viridiplantae; phylum Streptophyta; class Magnoliopsida; order Poales; family Poaceae; genus Triticum; species Triticum aestivum. The sequence goes on along the minus strand of NC_057812.1, from coordinate 336,069,850 downwards.
TCGCACCAAAACAAATTACAACTATAAAACAAAAGGAAGGTTGGCATAAAAGTTAACAGTCTAGCAGATAAATGCATCACCAGAAGTTCAGAAGCTCAGTTCATTTGACCTGACTGTTACGTTTTCATGTTGTATTGTCCGATGGAGCATCATAACCTCCGCCTTCAGTTCTCCTAGGCTCCTAAACAACATAGCAAATGTCTGATAGTCTGGTTTCAAAACCATGCATATCTTGACAACATCGAACAATGTCTCTCCTTGTTTCACAAAGGTTCTCTGTTAGGGAATGGACTTGTGTCTGGAGCGCAGATACAACATTGTTTTGAGCTTGCATATCTTGATCATGAGGCAGTTTGGATGAGATTGCCTTAACAAGCAAGCCAATATTACGCAAGAACGTGCTTTTGGCACTGTTAGTGGACATGTACTGACCCACTGCAGCAAGAACTGACATTGCGGTTACAGTTGCCTTGCCACCTTCAGAAGGTGGCGGTTCCACTGTTTTTTCCATAGCTCACTGAAAAGTTGTGGTTTACATTAGTAGTACCATAACAGAAGATATTAAGGAGGCAGCAAAACCAAACAAAATAGCTTTGGTCTATATATAGAACTTATTCTGGTGAACCCATGTAAAATAATAGTTGTATTTTATTGCAAAGTACATAATAAAACCAGGTTCCAAACATATGACCATGTACCATCGCTAATGTATTGTCTATTTCTTCACATTGTATTGAGGGCTAAGGATAAAGAGACGAAGTTTATAATACGGTAAGCATAGTATGACATCATTCATATCACAAAACAACTGAGAACAGAAAAACAAGCAATTGTAACGTTGTGTGGGCAAGTCCAGCACGGAACTAGATTACAGTTCAAGATCGAAGGAACATCACTCCTCTCTTTTGAACCTTGTAAGGTGCAATGATACACTAAGACAATTGTGTATAAAATTGAAAAGAGTAATAGACATTGGCTGCAAACCATGCAGTTCAAGGCACAAGTCAGAGTAAGTAGTAGTTAAAAGGCATGAGGATTAAGGACTTACAACAACGGCTTTGACTGGTGTAGTCATGCCCTTCTTGTTGCTGGTGTGACGGTCCTTGAAGATTTCGACAACATTTGGTTTAGGTACTTTTTGGTCCTTGCAGGCTTTCCACTGCATTCGGAACAAGTCAATATAGATCTGATAATATGGTACAGCGAAAAGAGTGAAACAGCAGCTAATTACAAGAGCCTCGCAGTGTGCAATATAGCTACGAGATCCTGTCGTCTGTTGGAATTTCACTTTCGTACAGTTGGCCTTGTTCTTTGAACAGTTCACCTACAAGAAGATAGATTTGTGTGGCACATGCGTAAATAGGACTTCAACATGTGATCTGATCACATATATATAATGCACCTGATACTTCGGATCGGACCAGTGTTTAACGAGGCCTCTATAGTCTTCATCAGATATATTTTCCACTTGAGATGTTTGGGAAAGTTCACTATTAGCCTTGCCTTCAAGGTGAGTTTTCATCAAGTTATACCGATACTATCGCAGAGCACACTTGAAAGCATGGGTGCAAGATTGTCTGATTGCATCATATTGGCTATCCAACTTGAACCTCATCTGTTGAAAATTATGGGAGTCTCATTATCAGCAACCTAGAAAGTATTGGACAGAGCAAGACGATATTACTAGTTTCCATACATAACCATACTTACAGATAAATGGTCGAGGAAGGAGTTGAACTGGGTTTCGTCTTTTTCATTCCTAAACTGAATCCATGTTGGGAGGATACGTACATGACACCTAACAGCAACCGCTGTCTCTGATAATAACTTGGCTGACTCTGTAGCATCACATGGCCTTTTTAGACCTGCCTCAAAACGGATCTCCATTCTTCCTCCTCTAGATTTAGTTAACCTATCAAGCATTATCCCTGATGTTTGTTTCCTCTTGCACCTAGGTGCTAGTCCAACAACAAACATAGGAAGTGTTAGTGTACATCAAACTGTGAGACTACATATAAAGAAGCATGCAACTGTAACTTGACTCCAGCAACTACCTTCTTGCTTTTGAAGCTCACATAGTTCATCTGATCTTGCCAACTCATCTTGTGTCAAGAGTGCTTCAGAAGTAGTGTCAGGTGGCAAGGGAGCTTGGGAACGTGGTGCTAGCTGAGTTGACGAACGAGTAAATCGTGCAGTTAGTGGTACTGTGGAAGGTGTTGCAACAACTAGGGTTGTCTCTGCTTGTTTGGTGGAAGCTATTTGTTTCTATTTGGCCTGTTCTGCAGCTCGTGTAGCATGGGATACCCTGTCAGTACAATTTTCCGCTAGACTTTGACCTTCTATTGCACCATTAGTACCAGCAGAATCTGCAGGATTGTTCCGCTTCCCTTTCCCTGTCGTTCTGTCTTGCTTCCTCTTTATCTGTGCCATGTTAAGTCAAGCCGACAAGAAAAACGAATGACAATTTAGTTCTTCAGAACAAATGTACTTTGATGTAAGAACATGGTGTGATAGACAGATATTGTATGTTCTAGAAACAGTAACACGTGTCTTAGTCACAGGTATAATGTGTAATGTAAGCAGATGAAATTCAACAAAACTAGAAGCAATACAAGCTAGACATCATACATAACATGCAACCACATATAACAGTGCCAAGTTAGAGGGAGCACCTGTGATGGTGCACTAGGGGAGACATGCTCATCACCAACACAGCTACGTTGAGTGTTTATGCATGTGTTGTCTTGGAAATCAACTTGGGGAGATGGAGGAGTAGAATCTGTAGAGGCCCTCCATTTGGAAGGAGCACCTTCATCCGCTGCCTTGCTAACTTCCTTCCGCTTTATTGATTTTGAATTGTCAAGTAAAACCGACAAGAAAAAGCAGTAAAATTCACTCTTCAGAACTCATTCATGCATGATACTGACAATCACTACTTTGATGTAAGGCAAACACATGATTCCAGGATGGAATAATATGAAAAACAGGACGGCGTGGCATATTCACAACTGTTTGTGTAAACTAAGCAAAAACCATTTCACCAAATAAGAAGCAAGGCAAGCTAGACACCACGTGCAAGATGCAACCAATATGACTGTGCCAAGTTAAAAGTGTCCCATCATAAATGGCACTTCAACAAATTAGAAGCAGCACATGCTATAAATCATATCAAAGATGCAACTAATATCACACTGCATATACTGAAGGTGTCTCGTCATATTGATTTATGCGGGATACAAAAAACAATAGTTTTATGTGAGGACATGCTTAATAGATAGATGCACTATGTACTACATACAGGAAGGCATGTCACATTAACAGGTATAATGTATAAGCTAAGCAGAATAGCACATGCAGTTTAACCAGACTGGAAGATTACAATCTAGACACCATATGCAACATGCAACCACATATCACGCTGCCAAGTTAGAGCAAGCACCTATGATGCTAGTGTAGGGGAAATGCGGTTATCAACTACAGAGCTATGTTCACTATCTTTATCTAGCCTTGCTGTTTCTTGAGAATCATGTCGGGAGGCTGACGCTGCAGTGTTTAAATGAGTAATCCACTTGCCTGACTGCCTCATCATGAGTGATTGATGAGGGATGCACATCGAGAAAAATATATGTGACAGCATTATCGGCACACTTCTTAATATTGAAGGCAAGATGAAAGATACCTTAAAATCTAGGATTGATTTGACACACCTGGGTATCAGACGGGATTGGCAGGTGCAAGATTAAGGTAAACCACGGGATATGGCACCAGTTGTGTACGTCTTGGACAAGGTAAAAAGAAAAGAATTCTGCAAGGTCCTGTCATGTGTGAGATTCCCACATGGATTTGCTTCCAACCCTGAAAGGAGAGTCAGTGCAAATGGAGACAAGGTACAAGGGTTGAAAACTCATGACTGCCACGTCCTACTTCAAAGGGTTTTACCTGTTATCCGCCGCCCTGACTTATACAGAGCAGTTGCAGAGTTGGGACAATTCTTCAAGGAACTCTGCAGTAGAAATATCAGGATAGATGCTTTGGAGTGTCTTAGAGACAAGATACCAACTATCCTATGCGACCTTGAGAAGATATATCATCCAGCCTTCTTTGATGTGATGGTACATTTGGCTGTTCATCTACCTGATGAGGCACTACTTAGAGGTCCAGTACAGTATGGCTGGATGTACCCTATTGAAAGGCGGCTAGGCACTTTCAAGGGCTATGTTAGGAACAGAGCTAGACCCGAGGGTTCCATTGAAGAGGCCTACATTGCTACAGAAGCGTTGACATTCTGCTGAAAATACATTGAAACAGCTGATCAGCTTAGCAAAGACGTGGATGAAGACAATGCCAGGCTCAATGTTTTCGATTATTCTGTTTGAGTTACAGGGAAGAGTCGACAAGAGGACACACCTAAAGATTTGGACAAAATGGTTTGGTATGTGTTGAATAACTGTCTTGAGATACAACCTTATATCAAGTAAGTGCTAAGTATTGTAGCTTATACATCGTAATCTACTAAACTTGCAGCACATTCTTATATATTTAGATGTTTGACGCGATCACTATGTTGTGCAGCATTTACAAAAAGGAGTTACTGCCGCAAAATCCAAGAAACATTGACAAACTGGTTATGGCAGGATTTGCGAAATGGTTCAAGATTCATGTAAGCTTTTGAATTGCACTGTCAGTTTTTTAATATATTGAGTACATAAGATGATCAGCTTGTCTATTTTTGAAACATTGGTTAACAAGATGCGAGAGGATGGGCAGGCAGTTGATGATGCCCTTTACTCACTAGCAATGGGTCCTGATACTCGGGTAAGACATTGTGAATCTTGCATTGTTGGAGATGTGCGCTACAACACCCTTGCACGAGACGAAGGCAGGAAGACACAAAACAGTGCCATCATGAGAACGGATACATATGACAAAGAGACAACTGAAATGTATGCTAACATAACAGACATTGTTCAGTTGTAGTTTGTCTCCAGTTTCGAGGATCATCGTTGTGTGGTTCTGTTGTGCTGTCGTTGGTATAAATTATTTTCCAGGATCGCAAAACCCAGAGGTGATGATTATTTAAAATCCATCAATGTCAAGGCGGCGTACCAGACCAACGAGCCTTTTATTTTGGCAAATCAAGCAACACAGATATTTTCTTGGAAGACACATTTGTATGTAGAGATGACTGGAGAGTAGTGCAAAGGTTCGAGCAGAGGAATTCGTTTAATGAAGTTGCACAACAAGATGATGCTTACACTGCTCCTGATGTACAAGATAACACAGATGTTCCTAATATCTTTGAGAACCATCACGTCAATGACGCCAGCGAAAAGATTGCCTGTCGTGCTGTGGACATACAAGAGTTGATCAAGAAGAACCCAATGTTCGAGGACGTTGAGGACGAAGAAGAAGATGACACCATGGGGAATTACGATTCAGACTGATACACATGGCGAAGATGTTAACGCTGGAGCTGCGGATGATGATTACATTGCTTTTGTCGTATTTGCCTGTCAGAAGACATTTTTTTATCTACTATGTGAAATTGTGTTTGCTACGACAACTGAAACCTGATGAACATGTTGTTTAGTATTTTCATGTGAGAACATCACTTGTTATGTATGTTGATTTGTGTTTGGTGATTGTATGATGACTAAAACATGATGACATTGTTGTTTAGTTGTACTCATATTTGGCTGTGAAACTTGAATTTGATGACATAGTTTGATGTTGGACTGCAATTTGCTCGACATCTTCGAATGAGAACAAAGCTGACACGACAGGTCCTCTGCTAATTTACTTATTTATTACCAAAAGGGCCTCTACTATTTATTTATTTATGAGCAAAAGGGGATACCCCCTGATTTCCGTTAATAGAAATCATTAGATGTTCACAACACTATGCCCAGCCTGCTACACAGGTTTCATTCATTACTAGTTTCAGCAAAGTGCTCATGTCATATCCACTGAATACATCACGAGTGCTACATACACTACAAATAAAGAGACAATCATCCTACAGAGCACATCAATTTTGCCCATTATCTTCACAAGCTCTTTCATCTCCTCATTGTTGTCAAGGCCGTTCAGCAGCTGTTGCTTGGCCATGATCAGAGGACCTGCATCTTTAACCTTCTGCTCTGCATCTTCCTCTTCTGTTGTTCCTTCAGTTACTTGTCCAACACCCCAACCTGCTGGTATTGGGATTCCTCGGCTAACAAAATAATCAGCGTAGTTGCACACCCCCACATCAGCAACTTCCCAGAAATACAAATCACACAAATCTTCCCTTTTCTGCATGAATCAAATTGGAAGATCATCAACCAAACTATTGAAAAAATCAGCAACTGAAAGCAGCAGAACAACACTTAAACATATTATTTCCCCATGATTCGGGCATTTGTAGAAGACTCGGCCAGGGTTGAGGATTGTGGTTCAGACGTGACGGATGACTCTGCGTGATTTGCAGTAGCGGCACCACACCAACGGCAGCGGGTTGCGATGAGCAACCAGCTGTGGTGCGCGTGCCGGTGGGGGTGTGATGAGACCCACAGGCGATGGTACGGGTGGTGACTTGGCACATATTTGGTTGTTGCCTTCTGAAGAGCAGGTGGACGAGCAGCCAGCGGACATGGTTGCTGCAGCCAGAGCTTCTGATGCTAGGCAGAGTAAGTAGAGAAGAGGAGAAGAGAACGTTGGATATGTCAGTTTCATTACTTGCAGAGTAGCATAGCACCATATATAGTCATAGTCTAGGTTTGTATTCGAACCAGCTACAGGAGTATGTCTCTCTTTTTTCTAAAACTAAGCAACGTCTCTTTAGTGGTACACTGGCTTGTTCTGTACGTCTTCTCAAGTCTTTGATTCCTCCACCTGACATCTGGGACCCACCGGAAGGGCCTCTGTATTTCGCGAAAAAAATGCCCCCCGCTGACAGGTCGGACCCACCAACTATCTTTGCATGCAAGGAAGTGCCTCCTTATTACGCACAAAAAAATGAATACTCCCCCTGCCAGCTGCAACCCAGCATCATGGGAGGCTGACTTGTGGGCCTACCAAGTTGACGGGGACGGAGGCCTTTGTCAAATTAGTCAATATGAACGATTCTAGCTCCAGTTACCGTACAATGTTCATCCAACGGCAGTAGTGCTTCTTCAACCTCTGGTCTTCTTGCTCCAGCCGCCCAAACTAGCACCAGTCATGTCGCGTGCTCTTGCCTCCCGTGGCCGACTGTGATGCCACGGAGGCCTCACCGCCCCCTACTACTCCCACCACTAGCCAGGCCATCCCTCTACTCACCCAAACCCCCTGTTATTCTGCGGCAACGACAGCCTCACACCGCAGCCGAACCAGTGAACCCTCGTACTCCTCTCCGTGTGGGCATCCACTGCCACGTCTTCCCCGGCTCTGTGTCGTCCCCTTCCTAGGCCTCACCGTCGTCCACCACCTTGGTGCTCTCAGCGCGGCGTGGTCAATGTGTTCAACGATCGACTTCCATCGGAAGAATACTGTACGTGGAGAGGCTGACAGCTGGGTCCACGGCCGCAGCTGGGTCCACGGCCACAACCCAATTTTTTTGTAATTTGCCAAGTAAGTCACTTTGTCAGGCCTGTTGGGCTGCAAATCTTTCAAGACGAGGAGAGCTTCATTCGGCTAGCCGAGAAAATGGCCTATCAGTAATGAGAAATGGGTTGTACATTTTTAAAACACATCAAACCGGCAATTAGTTTCAAATTTCTTTTTTTCATTTCGAGATTTTAAATTGCATTTATTTTTATGCATGGACAATTTGTTGGATTTTATATTGATATACATTTATTTTTAAAATCAGTTTGAATGTAACTCGAAATTTCGGGATTACAAATAGTTCGGACCGCACCGAAATATGCAAAATTTCGTATAATTTTTTTCAGCATGGCCACAATATGTGTAATGCTAACAAAAAGAATATGGGCTCTAAAAAAACCTTAAGAATTAGCAAATGGGCTGTAAATTATTAGAAATAATGGCAGATGGGCTGTATGATGTTTTCCACAGATTTGAGGCTTTCCTGAAAAAAGGTTGACGCACAAGCAATGACTGTTGGATGTCCATCCAACGGCCGTCATGCTTCTTCAATCTCTGCTCTTCCTGCTCCAGCCGCTCAAACAAGTGCCGGCGGGACTGCCTGTTCTCTCCTCCCCACGGCCGGCTGCGCTGCCGCGCAGGCCTCACAGCACCACCGTACTCCCGTCTCTGGCCGCCATCCCTCTACTCACCCACACCTGCTGTTATTCTCCGGCGATGGTAGACGAACCAGTAAACCCTCGTACAGTCGTACTCCCCTCTGCGTGGGAAACAACTGCCGAGTCTCCCCTGCCTCCGTGTTGTTCCCTTCCTAGGCCTCGCCGTCGTCCAACGCCGTGGTGCTCTCGGCGCGGCCTGGTCAACATGGTCAACGACTGACATGCATCTGAAGTGGACTGTAGTGGAGAGGCTGACAGCTGGATCCACAGCCGCACGCAAGGAAATGCCTCCTTATTATGCGCAAAATAATGATTCCTCCACATGACATCAAGGACCCACCGAAATGGCCTCTGTATTTCGTGAAAAAACGTTACCGCCGTTGGCAGCGTGGACCCACCAGCTATATCTTCACACGCAAGGAAGTGCCTCCTTATTACGCACAAAAAAATGAATACTCCCCCTGCTAGCTGGGACCCAGTATATTGGCAGGCTGACTTGTGGGCCTACTAAGTTGCCGGGGACAGAGGGCTTTGTCAACTTAGTCAATATGCACGATTCGAGCTCTAGTGACCATACGATGTCCATCCAATGGCCGTAGTGCTTCTTCAACCTCTGGTCTTCTTGCTCCAGCCGCCCAAACTAGCGCCGGTCGTGCCTCGTGCTCCTGCCTCCCGTCGCCGGCTGCGATGCGGCGGAGGCCTTACCGCCCCTACTACTCCTACCACTGGCCAGACCATCCCTCTACTCACCCACACCCCATGTTATTCTGCGGCGACGGCAGCCTCACACTGCAGCGAACCAGTGAACCCTCGTACTCCTCTCCGCGTGGGCATCCACTGCCGTGTCTTCCCCGGCTCCGCGTCATCCCCTTCCTAGGCCTCGCCGTCGTCCACCACCCTGGTGCTCTCGGCACGGCGTGGTCAACGTGGTCAAGGAACGACTTCCATCGGAAGAGTACTGTACGTGGAGAGGCTGACAGCTGGGTCCACGGCAACCCCAAGTGCCTCCTTATTACGCGGAAAATAATTATTCCTCCACCTGACAGCAGGGACCCACCGGACGGGCCACCGTATTTGGAAAAAAAAATGTTTCCCCCTGACTGCTGGGACCCACCGGACGGGCCAACATATTTCGTGAAAAAACGTTCCCCCCGCTGTCAGCTCGGACCCACCGGAGGTGCCTCCTTATTACACACAAAAAATGAATACTCCCCCTGCTAGTTGGGACCCACCTTGGTGGGAGGCTGACTTGTGGGCCTACTAAGTTGACGGGGACGGAGTGCTTTGTCAACTTAGTCAATATGAACGATTCTAGCTCCAGTGACCGTATGATGTCCATCCAACGGCCGTAGTGCTTCTTCAACCTCTGGTCTTCTTGCTCCAGCAGCCCAAACCAGCGTCGGTCGTGCCTCGTGCTCTTGCCTCCCGTGGCCGGCTGCGATGCAGCGGAGGCCTCACTGCCCCCTACTACTCCCACCGCTGTCCAGGCCATCCCTCTACTCACCCACACCCCCTGGTATTCTCCGGCGACGGCAACCTCACACCGCAGCGAACCAGTGAACCCTCATACTCCTCTACGCGTGGGCATCCACTACCGCGTCTTCCCCGGCTCCACGTCGACCCCTTCCTAGGCCTCACCGTCGTCCACCGCCCTGGTGCTCTCGGCGTGGCGTGGTCAACGTGGTCAAGGAATGGCTTCCATCAGACGTGGATTGTACGTGAAAAGGCTGACAGCTGGGTCCACGGCCACAGCAAGGAAGTGCCTCCTTATTACGCGCAAAATAATTATTCCTCCACCTGACAGTGGGGACCCACCGGACGGGCCACCGTATTTCGTGAAAAAAACGTTTCCCCTGACAGCTGGGACCCACCAGCTACATCTTCACACGCAAGGAAGTGCCTGACAGTCGGGACCCACCTGGTCGAAGCGTACGTAGTGTTGTCATTCTGGTCGCGAACATGTACGTACATACTGGTCGATGTAGAGGCGAGCACGTGTCGTAGTAGAGGCATGTGATACGTCTCCAACGTATCTATAATTTTTGATTGCTCCATGCTATATTATCTACTGTTTTGGACATTATTGGGCTTTATTATCCACTTTTATATTATTTTTGGGACTAACCTATTAACTGGAGGGCCAGCCCAGAATTGCTGTTTTTGCCTGTTTTAGGGTTTCGAAGAAAAGGAATATCAAACGGAGTCCAAATGGAATGAAACCTTCGGGAACATGATTTTCTCAACGAACAAGACCCGGGAGACTTGGACCCTCCATCAAGACACAAAAGAGGAGGCCACGAGGTGGGGGCGCGCCTACCCCCCCCCCCCAGGCGCGCCCTCCACCCTCGTGGGCCCCCTGTTGCTCCACCGACGTACTCCTTCCTCCTATATATACCTATGTACCCCCAAACGATCAGATACAGATCCAAAAACCTAATTCCACCGCCGCAACTTTCTGTATCCACGAGATCCCATCTTGGGGCCTGTTCGGGAGCTCGGCCGGAGGGGGCATCGATCACGGAGGGCTTCTACATCAACACCATAGCCTCTCCGATGAAGTGTGAGTAGTTTACCTCAGACCTATGGGTCCATAGTTATTAGCTAGATGGCTTCTTCTCCCTTTTTGGATCTCAATACAATGTTCTCCCCCTCTCTTGTGGAGAACTATTCGATGTAATCTTCTTTTTGTGGTGTGTTTGTTGAGATCGATGAATTGTGGGTTTATGATCACATCTATCTATGAATAATATTTGAATCTTCTCTGAATTCTTTTATGTATGATTGGTTATCTTTGCAAGTCTCTTTGAATTATCAGTTTGGTTTGGCCTACTAGATTGATCTTTCTTGCAATGGGAGAAGTGCTTAGCTTTGGGTTCAATCTTGCGGTGTCCTTTCCCAGTGACAGTAGGGGCAGCAAGGCACACATTGTATTGTTGCCATCGAGGATAACAAGATGGGGTTTTCATCATATTGCATGAGTCTATCCCTCTACATCATGTCATCTTGCTTAAGGCGTTACTCTGTTTTTAACTTAATACTCTAGATGCATGCTGGATAGCGGTCGATGAGTGGAGTAATAGTAGTAGATGCAGGCAGGAGTCGGTTTACCTGTCTCGGACGTGATGCCTATATACATGATCATACCTATATATTCTCATAACTATGCTCAATTCTGTCAATTGCTCAACAGTAATTTGTTCACCCAACGTAGAATACTTATGCTCTCGAGAGAAGCCACTAGTGAAACCTATGGCCCCCGGGTGTATTTTTATCATATTGATCTCCTACTAGTTAGGTATTTCCTTTGCTTTTTACTTTGCCTTTATTTTACCTTGCATCTTTATCACAAAAATACCAAAAATATTAACTTATCATATCTATCATATCTCACTTTCGTAAGTGGCCGTGTAGGGATTGACAACCCCTATTCGCGTTGGTTGCGAGGATATATTGTTTTGTGCTGGTACGAGGGACTCGCGCGTAGCCTCGTACTAGATAGATACCTTGGTTCTCAAAAACTGAGGGAAATACTTTCGCTACTTTGCTGCATCATCCCTTCCTCTTTGGGGAAAACCAACGCAGTGCTCAAGAGGTAGCAGCACGCACGTAACATGTACAAGTACGTACAACGGCCAGTGTTCAAGAAAGAAAATACGGCCATGTACATACATATGGGCAGGGTCTCGAACGCCTAATCGCGCATATGTACGGCTAGGGCTCATGTACATGGCTGGGTCGGAACGGAGAAACAGCGTCGTCGTCGTGTTCATGGGGAGCGAATCGGCTGGGTCGGAACGGAATGCGTCATTGTGTTCATCGGGAGGGCTTGGACGGAACAGCCGATGGAAACGAGGCCTGGCGTACCGCAGAACAGAGGAAATGGCCTTGTGTTTGACCGGCCACGTTCGAAACGGGATCCTGTTCATCGGGAGGGGTCTGGCGTATGGCAAAACAGAGGAAACGGACCTCCTACAGTCGAAACGAGGGTCCTGTTGATCGGGAGGGGTGTGGCGTACCGCAAAATAGAGGAAGTGGATTGTGTTGGAGTGCTACAGTCGAAACGGGGGTCCTGTTCATCGGGAGGGGTGTGGCGTACCGCAAAACAGGACTCCACGGGATACTGTTCATCTCCGCCGCTGACCCCCTCCAACCTCCACGGGCTACTGTTCATCTACCGTCGACCTCCTCCAGCCTCCACCTGCGACTGTTCATCCACGGGCTCCTATTCATCTAGCCTCCACCGCGCGCTACTCCACCAGCTACTGTTCAACCAGCCCTCTCCACGGGCTCCTGTTCGACCACCCCTCCACAGGCTAATGCTCATCCTGTGCTCCACCATCTATTGTTCATCCTGCCCTCCGCAGGGTGGTCCTGCCCTCCATGGGGTCCTGTTCATCCAGCCCCAACCGGCTCGATCGATCGGGTACTGTTCATCCAGAGGCAACACCACGGGGTCCTATTCATCCACCCCCATTGGGAACTGTTCATCCAACCCCCCCCCTCCCGGCAACGCTCACTGTTCATCTAGAGCCAGCATCGATCGTCTTCAGTTAGCAGCAGTAGCGAAGGAATCGCTCGATCGGGTTCAGTTAAAGCCATCGATCGATCGCTCGGGTTCAGTAACGCGTAGCCTGCAGTGCAATCGCTCGGGTTCAGTTAGAGCCCAATGCCTCGCTCGGGATCAGTTAGAGCCCAATGCCTCGCACACACGCGCGTACGTACGAGAGAAACGCGCATCGCTCGGCCCCCGACCACCCACCGTAACCAAGGACTCCCCGACATTTTCCGCGCCCTCGCTTCTACCACGGTTTTCTCCATCATGGACGGCCCAAAGAATATCATGCAGCTGTGTCTCCGGCCCGCCCAGGACAAAAATCCCATTTTCAATCATGATTTTTTGTCATAGAAGTAGGACCCCACCACATCTATATGATACCATGTTTTGTCATAATTATTGTCATAGAAGTGTCATAAGTATGACAGAAAAAACATTCATTCGGCCCAAAATGTCACGGATGTGTCTTTTTTTGTAGTGTTTAAGGTTTCGTTATGTTGGATTGAGTATTGGATTTGAGTACACTTGATGTATGTCTTGCGATGGGATATCTGCGGTGACAATGGGGTGTTCTATTGATTCACTTTATGTATGTTTTGGCACTCAACTCGCGGAATCCCGAGGTGACATTGGGGTAATCTATGCATAGGGGTTGATGCACGTTTTCGTCCTACGTTCTTCGATAGAAACTTTGGAGTCATTATTTGTTGCATGTTGAGGGATTGTTATGTGATCCAATTATGTTATCATTGTTGAGAGAATTTGCACTAGTGAAAGTATGAACCCTAGGCCTTGTTTTCAAGCATTGTAATATTGTTTTTGCTCACTTGTTACTAGCTACCTTGCTGTTTTTTGAAATAATAGATTACAAAAACCTATATCTACCATCCATATTACACTTGTATCACCATCTCTTTGCCGAACTAGTGCACCTATACAATTTATCATTGTATTGGGTGTGTTGAGGACACAAGAGACTCTTTGTTATTTGGTCGCAGGGTTGTTTGAGAGAGACCATCTTCATCCTATGCCTCCCACGGACTGATAAACCTTAGGTCATCCACTTGAGGGAAACTTGCTACTGACTTGCAAAACTCTACGCTTGGAAACCCAACACGAGTCTACAAGAAGGTTGCATAGTAGACATCAAGCTCTTTTCTGGAGTCATTGCCGGGGAGGTTAGTGCTTGAAGGTATATCTTTAGATCTTGCAACTGAATATTTTACTTTCTTCTTTAGCACTAGTTTAGTCTTTAAAAGAAAACTACAAAAAAATGTAATTGAGGTTGCCTCATATGCTTCATCTTTTTAATGTCTTTTGTGAAAATGATGGGAAGGAAAATTGTGCTCAAGTGTTAGAAGAAGAAGTCAATAAAATGTTTGGCTCCAAACTTTGAATGATAAACAATATTGCAATGTTGTTAGTGTGCTTTCTATGAATATTCATGATACTAATGATGATTGCACTAGTCATGATAAAGAAGTTTCTTATAAGCATGTCAATTTTTGTGGAGTGAATAGAGTTAGTGAAGACATGCCTTATAGGGATGATAGATTTTGTAAGAAGCATAAACATGATGAAACCAATCGATGGCTTAAGGTGATAACTAAATTTTCTACAAAATTATGCTCTCTTCATCCCCTTATTTGTGAACTTTGCAATAGAGTTGATCATCTTAATTTCCAATGCACACTTTTTCATGATCGAATCGTGCCTAAAATAGCAATAACTTGATCACCCTCGGACTTTATAATGAACTTTGTTTATTTTTGGGGTGTGAAGAATTGTCGCATAAAATAGTTGGTTTGAAGCATTCATGTTTACCGACCATGTTGAAACTACTTGCTACCTCTTGAGCACTTTGTTGCTTTCCCTTGAAGAGGAAATGGTGATGCAGTAAAGTAGCGTAAGTATTTCCCTCAAGTTTTGAGAACCAAGGTATCAATCCAGTAGGAGATCACGCTCGAGTCCCATGCACCTACACAAACAAATAAGAACCTTGCAACCAACGCGATAAAGGGTTTGTCAATCCCTTCACGGTCACTTACGAGAGTGAGATCTGATAGATATGATAAGATAATATTTTTGGTATTTTTATGATAAAGAGAAATAAAGATGCAAAGTAAAATAAATGGAAATAGAAATAACTAAGTGTTGGAAGATTAATATGATGTAAGAAAGACCCGGGGGCCATAGGTTTCACTAGTGGCTTCTCTCAAGAGCATAAGTATTACGGTGGGTAAACGAATTACTGTCGAGAAATTGATAGAATTGAGCATAGTTATGAGAATATCTAGGTATGATCATGTATATAGGCATCACGTCCGCAACAAGTAGACCGAAACGATTCTGCATCTACTACTATTACTCCACACATCGACCGCTATCCAGCATGCATCTAGAGTATTAAGTTCATAAGAATAGATTAATGCTTTAAGTAAGATGGCATGATGTAGAGGGATAAACTCATGCAATATGATATAAAACCCATCTTTTTATCCTCGATGGAAACAATACAATACGTACCTTGCAGCCCCTGCTGTCACTGGGAAAGGACACCGCAAGATTGAACCCAAAGCTAAGCACTTCTCCCATTGCAAGAAAGATCAATCTAGTAGGCCAAACCAAATTGATAATTCGAAGAGACTTGCAAAGATAATCCAATCATACATAAAAGAATCGATAGGAGATTCAAATATTGTTCATAGATAAACTGGATCATAAACCCACAATTCATCGAATCTCGACAAACACACCGCAAAAGAAGATTACATCGAATAGATCTCCAAGAAGATCGAGGAGAACTTTGTATTGAGATCCAAAGAGAGAGAATAATCCATCTAGCTAATAACTATGGGCCAGAAGGTCTGAAGTAAACTAATCAAACATCACCGGAGAGGCCATGGAATTGATGTAGAGGCCCTCCGTGATCAATGCCCCCTCCGGCGGAGCTCCGGAAAAGGCCCCAAGATGGGATCTCTTGGGTACAGAAGGTTGCGGTGGTGGAATTAGGTTTTCGTGGTGCTCCTGGATGTTTGGGGGGTACGCGGATATATATAGGAGGAAGAAGTAGGTCGGTTGAGCAACGAGGGGCCCACGAGGGTGGAGGGCGTGCCCAGGGGGTTAGGCGCGCCCCCCTGCCTCGTGGCTTCCTCGATTGTTTCTTGACGCCCACTCCAAGTCTCCGGGATCACGTGTTGAGAAAATCACATTCCCGAATGTTTCATTCCGTTTGGACTCCGATTGATATTCATTTTTTGCGAAACACTGAAATAGGCAAAAAAAATAAACAATTTGGGTTGGGCCTCCGGTTAATAGGTTAGTCCCAAAAACAATATAAAAGTGTAAAAATAAGCCCATTAACATCCAAAATAGAAAATATAATAGCATGGATCAATCAAAAATTATAGATACGTTGGAGATGTATCAAGCATCCCCAAGCTTAATTCCTACTCGTCCTCGAGTAGGTAAATGGTAAAAGAATAATTTTTGATGTGGAATGCCTTCTAACATATTTCTCAATGTAATTTTTTCTTTATTGTGGCATGAATGTTCAGATCCAAAAGATTCAAGATAAAAGTTTAATATTGACATAAAAATAATAATACTTCAAGCATACTAACTAAGCAATTATGTCTTCTCAAAATAACATGGCCAAAGAAAGTTATCCCTATAAAATCATATAGTCTGGCTATGATCTATCTTCACCACACAAAATATTTAAATCATGCACAACCCCGATGACAAGACAAGCAATTGTTTCATACTTTTGATGTTCTCAAACCTTTTCAATCTTCACGCAATATATGAGCATGAGCCATGGACATAGCACTATATGTGGAATAGAATGGTGGTTGTGGAGAAGACAAAAAAGGAGAAGATAGTATCGCATCAACTAGACGTATCAACGGGCTATGGAGATGCCCATCAATAGATATCAATATGAGTGAGTAGGGATTGCCATGCAATGGATGCACTAGAGCTATAAGTATATGAAAGCTCAACAAAAGAAACTAAGTGGGTGTGCATCCAACTTGCTTGCTCATGAAGACCTAGGGCATTTTGAGGAAGCCCATCATTGGAATATACAAGCCAAGTTCTATAATGAAAAATTCCCACTAGTATATGAAAGTTATATCATAGGAGACTCTCTATCATAAAGATCACGGTGCTACTTTGAAGCACAAGTGTGGAAAAAGGATAGTAGCATTATCCATTCTCTCTTTTTCTCTCATTTTTTTATTTGGACCTTCTTTCTTTTTTTGGCCTCTTTTTTCGTCCGGAGTCTCATCCCGACTTGTGGGGTAATCATAGTCTCTATCATCCTTTCCTCACTTGGGACAATGCTCTAATAATGATGATCATCACACTTTATTTACTTACAACTAAAGAATTACAACTCAATACTTAGAACAAAATATGACTCTATGTGAATGCCTCCGCCGGTGTACCGGGATGTGCAATGATGCATGAGTGACATGTATGAAGAATTATGAACGGTGGCTTTGCCACAAATACAATGTCAACTACATGATCATGCAAGCAATATGACAATGATGAAGCGTGTCATAATAACGGAACGGCGGAAAGTTGCATGGCAATATATCTCAGGATGGCTATGGAAATGCCATAATAGGTAGGTATGGTGGCTGTTTTGAGGAAGGTATATGGTGGGCTTATGGTACCGGCGAAAGTTGCGCGATACTAGAGAGGCTAGCAATGGTAGAAGGGTGAGAGTGCGTATAATCCATGGACTCAACATTAGTCATAAAGAACTCACATACTTATTGCAAAAATCTATTAGTTATCGAAACAAAGTACTACGCTCATGCTCCTAGGGGGATAGATTGGTAGGAAAAGACCGTCACTCGTCCCCGACCGCCACTCATAAGGACGACAATCAATAAATAAATCATGCTCCGACTTCATCACATAATGGTTCACCATACGTGCATGCTACGGGAATCACAAACTTCAACACAAGTATTTCTCAAATTCACAACTACTCAACTAGCATTACTCTAATATCACCATCTCCATATCTCAAAACAATTATCAAGTATCAAACTTCTCATAGTATTCAATGCACTTCTATGAAAAAAATTATATTATCCCTAAAAGCAAATTTCCATGTTGTTCTAAAGGACTCTCAAAATAATATAAGTGAAGCATGAGAGATCAACTATTTCTATAAAATAAAACCACCGCCGTGCTCTAAAAGATATAAGTGAAGCACTAGAGCAAAAACTATATAGCTCAAAAGATATAAGTTAAGCACATAGAGTATTCTAATAAATTTCAAATCATGTGAGTCTCTCTCAAAAGGTGTGTACAGCAAGGATGATTGTCGTAAACTAAAAAGCAAAGACTCAAATCATACAAGACACTCCAAGGAAAACACATATCATGTGGTGAATAAAAATATAGCTCCAAGTAAAGTTGCCGATAGACGAAGACAAAAGAGGGGATGCCTTCCGGGGCATCCCCAAGCTTAGGCTTTTTGGTGTCTTTGAGTTTTACCTTGGGGTGCCATGGGCATCCCCAATATTAGGCTCTTTCCACTCCTTGTTCCAGAATCCATCAAATCTTTACCCAAAACTTGAAAACTTCACAACACAAAACTCAAAATAGAAAATTTCATAAGCTCCGTTAGCGAAAGGAAATAAAACACCACTTCAAGGTACTGTAATGAACTCATTATTTATCTATATTGGTGTTAAACCTACTGTATTCCAACTTCTATATGGTTTATAAGCTCTTTTACTAGCCATAGATTTATCAAAATAAGCAAACAACACACGAAAAACAGAATCTGTCAAAAACAGAACAGTCTGTAGTAATCTGTAGCTAACGCAAACTTATGGAACCTAAAAAATTCTATACTAAACTGATGGACGTGAGGAATTTATCTATTAATCATATTCAAAAAGAATTAACTAAATAGCACTTTCCAAATAAAAATGGCAGCAATTCTCGTGAGCGCTAAAGTTTCTGTTTTTTACAGCAAGATCAAAAAGACTTTCCCCAAGTCTTCCCAATGGTTCTACTTGGGACAAACACTAATTAAACACAAAAAACACACAAAAAACATAGGCTAGATAAATTATTTATTACTAAACAGGAGCAAAAAGCAAGGAATAAAAATAAAATTGGGTTGCCTCCCAACAAGCGCTATCGTTCAACGCCCCTAGCTAGGCATAAAAGCAAGTATAGATCTAGGTATTGCCATCTTTGGTAGGCAATTCTTCAATAAGACACTTATAACCTCTAGGATTTTATTTATTTTTATTAATTATCAAACTCCTAGGCACAAAATCAAGAAAGTCATTTGTAGCAAACGGTTCCTTAATGATAGCAAAAAGATTTGGATGAACACTTATTGATTTTAAATCCGCAGTTTCCTTACTAGAGGATTCACCCTTATTTTTACGAACATAAACAAGCTTGGAAATTTTGGTAGGAGGATTTGGTGTATTTTTAACGGAAGAAAAAGCAGACCCCAAGTTGGTGATAATTCCCTCAAGTTTATCGATTCTAGTAGAATCTTGATGTATTCTTTCATTAATTATGGGTTCTTTTTCCTTAAAACTTTTCAGAGTAACTCCCACCTTATATCCATATTGGGTAATTTGGTTGTGGATCTTTTTATCCAGATTCTCAATCAACTCTACAGTAGCAACTTTATTCTCAATAATTTCAAGCCTTTGCATCACATGTTTCAAAGTTAACATAGTTCCATTAACCACAAGAGGTGGTGAGCCAAACAAATCTATCATAGCATTATAAGAATCAAAAGTGTGGCTACCCAAGAAATTGCCTCTGGTAATGGTATCAAGAATATATCTATACCAAGGAGTAGTGCCTACATAAAAATTGCGGAGAAGAGCGGAAGTAGATTAATTCCTGGTAGATCTATTTTGAGCATTACAAATTCTATACCAAGCATCTTTTAGATTTTCTCCCTCCCTTTGCTTAAAATTAAGTACTTCATTCTCGGGAGACAACGGAGAAGATAGAGGACTAGCCATAACGACAAGACAAGCAAGAAAGTGACGAACGGAAAAGAGAGGGCGAGTAAAACGGCAAGGGTGAAGTGGGGGAGAGGAAACGAGAGGCAAATGGCAAATAATGTAATGCGAGGATAAGAGTTTGTGATGGGTACTTGGTATGTCTTGACTTGTGCATAGACTCTCTGGCAACAGTGCCAGAAATGGTTCGTTGTCAGGAGTCAAATCTTGACTTGACTTGGCGCGAATCTCCCCGGCAATGGTGCCAGAAATTCTTCTTGCTACCTCTTAAGCATTGTGTTGGTTTTCCCTTGAAGAGGAAAGGGTGATGCAGTAAAGTAGCGTAAGTATTTCCCTCAGTTTTTGAGAAACAAGGTATCAATCCAGTAGGAGATCATGCTCGAGTCCCATGCACCTACACAAACAAATAAGAACCTCACAACCAACGTGATAAAGGGGTTGTCAATCCCTTCACGGTCACTTACGAGAGTGAGATATGATAGATATGATAAGATAATATTTTTTGTATTTTTATGATAAAGTGAAAGAAAGATGCAAAGTAAAATAAACGGCAATAGAAATAACTCAGTGTTGGAAGACTAATATGACGGAAGATAGATCCGGGGGCCATAGGTTTCACTAGTGGCTTCTCTCAAGAGCATAAGTATTACGATGGGTAAACGAATTACTGTCGAGCAATTGATAGAATTGAGCATAGTTATGAGAATATCTAGGTATGATCATGTATATAGGCATCACATCCGCGACAAGTAGACCGAAACGATTCTGCATCCACTACTATTACTACATACATCGACCGCTATCCAGCATGCATCTAGAGTATTAAGTTCATAAGAACAGATTAATGCTTTAAGTAAGATGGCATGATGTAGTGGGATAAACTCATGCAATATGATATAAAACCCATCTTTTTATCGTCGATGGCAACAATACAATACGTGCCTTGCTGCCCCTGCTGTCACTAGGAAAGGACACCACAAGATTGAACCCAAAGCTAAACACTTCTCCCATTGCAAGAAATATCAATCTAGTAGGCCAAACCAAACTGATAATTTGAAGAGACTTGCATAGATAAAACAATCATACATAAAAGAATTCAGAGTAGATTCAAATATTGTTCATAGATAAACTTGATCATAAACTCACAATTCATCAGATCTCGAAAAACACACCGCAAAAGAAGATTACATCGAATAGATCTCCAGGAAGATCGAGGAGAACTTTGTATTGAGATCCAAAGAGAGAGAAGAAGCCATTTAGCTAATAGCTATGGACCCGAAGGTCTGAAGTAAACTACTCACCTCACCGGAGAGGCCATGGAATTGATGTAGAGGCCCTTTGTGATCAATGCCCCCTCCAGCGGAGCTCCGAAAAAGGCCCCAAGATGGGATCTCTCGGGTACAGAAGGTTGCGGCGGTGGAATTAGGTTTTCGTGGTGCTCCTGGATGTTAGGGGGGTACGTGGATAAATATAGGAGGAAGAAGTAGGTCGGTGGAGCAATGAGGGGCCCACAAGGGTGGAGGGTGCGCCCCCTGCCTCGTGGCTTCCTCGATTGTTTCTTGATGCCCATTCCAAGTCTCCTAGATCATGTTTGTTGAGAAAATCACGTTCCCGAAGGTTTCATTCCGTTTGGACTCCGTTTGATATTGCTTTTCTACGAAACACTGAAATAGGCAAAAAAACAACAATTTGGGCTGGGCCTCCGGTTAATAGGTTAGTCCCAAAAATAATATAAAAGTGTAAAAATAAGCCCATTAACATCCAAAATAGATAATATAATAGCATGGAGCAATCAAAAATTACAGATACGTTGGAGACGTATCACTACTCTTAAAGAAATATATATGTTTTGCATGGTAAATTGCAAGGAAAATGCTTATATTGCTGATGTCTACTATGCAACTTTATTCTTGTAGACATGTGTTGGGCCAAGTGCAGAGTTTTGTAGGACAGTAGCAATTTTCCCTCAAGTGGATGGCCTAAGGTTTATCAATCCGTGGGAGGCTGTAACACCCCAGATGTAACTTTCCCAATTTGTACTCCAACTCTTGTCGTTTCGGCGTTAAGTTATTTTATTTTCTCGGGTTCGGGTCCTTGTCTCCGTGTGTTGTGATCGTTGTCATGCATCTCATATCATGTCATCACGTGCATTGCATTTGCATACGTGTTCGTCTCATGCATTCGAGCATTTTCCCCATTGTCCGTTTTGCATTCCGGCGCTTCGTTCTCCTCCGGTGGTCATTTCTAGCTTTCTTTCGTGTGTGGGGATTAAACATTTCCAGATTGGACCGAGACTTGCCAAGCGGCCTTGGTTTACTACCGGTAGACCGCCTGTCAAGTTTCGTATCATTTGGACTTCGTTTGATACTCCAACGGTTAATCGAGTGACCGAAAAGGCCTCGTGTGTGTTGCAGCCCAACACCCCTCCAATTTGGCCCAAAACCCACCTAAACCTGATCCATCATCTAGAGCGTTCGATCACGATCGCGTAGCCGAAAACCGCACCTCATTTGGACTCTCCTAGCTCCCTCTACCTCTATTTAACGTCCCCTCCCGAAATTCGCGGATCTTCCCCTTCCTCTAACCCTAAAAATCCACCGCGCTGCGCCGGACACGTCCGTGCCGGTCAGACACCGTCCGCCGCCCGCCCGCACCAGTGGCAGGCTGCCACGTGGCACCTCCGCCGCCAGCCGCCGCCGCGGCCCGGGAGCCCGGAGCCGGCCCCCGCGGCCCGCTCCCTCGCCCCGCCTCCTCGCCCCCGAGGCTCGGCCGGACCACGCCGCCCCGCCACCCTGTCATCGCCGCCCCGCCGCCTCCACGCCGGCCGCCGCGGCCCGCCTCGCCGCCCGGTGCTCGCCGTGCCGCCGCCCCGCTCGCCTCGCTCGCCGGCCGTCTCCAGCACCATCTCCGGTCACCTCCCCGATTCACTCCGGCGAGATTCCGAACGGATCCGGATCGGGACCAGATCCACCAGTCCCCTCACCCGTCCCCACACTGCTCCGTCCCGATCTGCGAGATCCACTTTTCCCGGGGTGTGATTTTCTTCTTAGTCCCGAAATTCCAGATCCAAGTGCTCATGTTTATAGTCTCATAACTTTGCGTCTGTAGCTCCGATTCATGCATATAGCATATCAAAATGTTCACCTCAGAGAGTACATCATTTCATTCCATTGCATCATTCTCATTTGAGTTCATCTTGATGCCTGAAATGCTGTTAGAAGGATGCTACTTGAGATAATTGTCAGATCTGCTACTCCATTTAGCTTTTTGTCATTTTTGCCATGATTAATGTGTGTATGATATGCCCTGATGCTCTACATATGTTTTGTTAAGGGGTTTTTCATCTTTCCAGAGGTGCAACCCATGTATTTTTGTGATGTGTGTGGTGACTAGCACAAGCTTGCAAAGTGGTGCACTTGGTAATTCTCATTTCAGGGACTTAGCTTTTCCACTAAGTCCTTGATCTGCTTATCTCATGATGCCATATGTTCATGTTGTTTCCGAGTGATCCGTGCCTCTTTTGAGGATGATCATTAAGGATGTTTTGTTAATATTGTAGTGCTCTATCCATCCATGTCTTTGTTTGCAATTAGGGAGCATCCTAGCTTGAGTAAATCAAGCTCTACTTTTGCTACTTTGTGAATCTGGGCAGATTGTCAACTTGTTTGCAATTTTGCCGATGATGTTGTAGTTGATCCGTGCATGCTATGCTTTTGTTCTTGCCATGTCTAGCTTGCATTTTTGTGTGTTCTTGATGGATGTATGCTTGGATTTTCATGACTTGCTCTGTAGTGAGTGCGTCGAGCTCGTAAACATGCCTACTTGAGATATGATTCAGCATGCTCCAATTTTCACTAAGTCTGTGATCTGATTATGTTTTTGCTATGTTCACATGCTTGCAATTGTATTTTCTGATCCCTTTTGGCTCAAGGTCACTAAGGGACTTTTGTTAAGCTCTTTGCGTAGCTCCATTACATGCTTTACGTTGCCATGTTGAGTTCCTGTAGCATATAGTTTTGTTGCTCCAAAGAGTGCCACCTGATCTAAAATTCCAGACAAGTGTTAATTTCACTAAGTCTGAGATCTGTTTGTCATATGCATTTTTGCCATGCTTGTTTGAACCTGTTAATGGATGAATTGGCCGTAGCTCAGTGCTAGACTTTTGTTAAGCATCTTGTATGCCTCACTGTCATGTATTTTTTTGTCATGTTTGGGTGCTGTAGCATGTTCATCTCATTGCATTTAGATGGCTACTTCCTTTAAATCGCAGACCAGTGTCATATTTGAATCGCTTGCCATTTCCAAACCGTAACTCCGATTCTGGTGTTCTTTATATCGTTTTTAAGCGATTTCATCTCATCTTTCCAGTGGCACACTTGGATTTCCAAGTTGAGGCCAGGTTCATGCATTTCTTGTCTTATCTTGCATTTGCATCCCACATCGCATCCCGCATAGCATATCATCTTTGCATCATCTTGTTTGATCCTTGCACGTGGTTGATTGTGCCCTTGTTGCTTGTTTGTCTTCTTTGGGTAGAGCCGGGAGATGAGTTCTCTAACGAGGAGCCCGTTGAGTTTGCTTTCGAGGATCCAGTCAACTCTGACAACTGTGCAGGCAAGATGATCATACCCTCGAAATCACTACTATCTTTGCTATGCTAGTTTGCTCGCTTTTTTGCTATGCCATTGCTATGATGCCTACCACTTGCTTTCTAGCCTCCCAAATTGCCATGTCAAACCTCTAACCCACCATGTACTAGCAAACTGTTGATTGGCTATGTTACCGCTTTGCTCAGCCCCTCTTATAGCGTTGCTAGTTGGAGGTGAAGATTGGAGGCCGTTCCTTGTTGGAACATTTATTTACTTGTTGGGATATCATTATATTGCCATGTTATCTTAATGCATCCATATACATGGTAAAGGGTGGAAGGCTCGGCCTCTCGCCTAGTGTTTTGTTCCACTCTTGCCGCCCTAGTTTCCGTCATATCGGTGTTATGTTCCCGGATTTTGCGTTCCTTACGCGGTTGGGTTATAATGGGAACCCCTTGATAGTTCTCCTTGATTAAAGCTTTTCCAGCAATGCCCAACCTTGGTTTTACCATTTGCCACCTAGCCTCTTTTCCCTTGGGTTTCCGGAGCCCGAGGGTCATCTTATTTTAACCCCCCCCCCGGGCCAGTGCTCCTCTGAGTGTTGGTCCCACCGAGTGATGTCCGGGGCTACCAGGGGCAACTCTGGGCTGGCCTACCCGACGTCTGGCTCATCTGAGTGTGCCCTGAGAACGAGATATGTGCAACTCCCATCGGGATTTGTCGGCACATTCGGGCGGTGTTGCTGGTTTTGTTTTAACCTGGTCGAAGTGTCTTGAAGAACCGAGATACCGAGTCTGATCGGAACATCTTGGGAGGAGGTCTATTCCTTCGTTGACTGTGAGAGCTTGTCATGGGCTAAGTTGGGACTCCCTTGCAGGGATTTGAACTTTCGAAAGCCGTGCCCGCGGTTATGGGCATATGGGAATTTGTTAATGTCCGGTTGTAGATAACTTGAACCTTAACTTAATTAAAATGAATCAACTGAGTGTGTTACTGTGATGGCCTCTTCTTGGCGGAGTCCGGGAAGTGGACACGATGTTGGAGTAATGCTTGCGCAGGTTGTTCTCTAGTTTCTCGCTCGCGCTTTGCCTCCTCTTCTCGCTCTCTTTTGCGAATAAGTTAGCCACCATCATTGCTAGTCGCTTGCTGTAGCTCCACATATATTTACCTTGCCATACCTATAAGCTTAAATAGTCTTGATCGCGAGGGTGCGAGATTGCTGAGTCCCTGTGGCTCACAGATTACTATTACACCAGATGCAGGGCCTGATGATTCCGCTCCAGGAGACGCGTTTGAGCTCAAGTGGGAGTTCGATGAGGACTCTCAACGTTACTATGTTTCCTTTCCTGACGATCAGTAGTGTTGCCCAATTGGGGGTGATCGGGATCGTGTCGCATGTTGGGTTCTCTTTTATTTTGGCGCCGTAGTCGGGCCATGAGTGTTTGGATGATGTAATGTTATTTATGTACTTGATTGACGTGGCGAGTGTAAGCCAACTATGTTATCTTCCCTTTTATTATCTATATTACATGGGATGTTGTGAAGATTGCCTAACTTGTGACATATGCCTTCAATGCGATTATGCCTCTAAGTCGTGCCTCGACACGTGGGAGATATAGTCGCATCGAGGGTGTTACAGAGGCATAGGATGAAGATGGTCTCTCTCAAACAACCCTGCAACCAAATAATAAAATGTCTCTTATGTCCCCAACACACCAAATACAATGGTAATTTGTATAGGTGCACTAGTTCGGCAAAGAGATGGTGATACAATTGTAATATGGATAGTAGATATTGATTTTTGTAATAAGAACAATAAAAACAGAAAGGTAGCAATTGATAAAATGGAGCACAAATGGTATTGCAATGCTTGAAAATGAGGCCTAGGGTCCGTACTTTCGCTAGTGCAATCTCTCAACAATGCTAACATAATTGGATCATATAACCATCCCTCCACATGCAATAAAAAATCACTCCTAAGTTCCTATCTAGCAGAGAGCATAAGAAGAAAACGTTTGTAGGGTACGAAACCACCTCGAAGCTATTCTTTTCGATCAATCTATCCAAGAGTTCATACTATAATAACACCAAATAATTTCAGATTCATAATAATCAATCCAACACAAAGAACCTCAAAGAGTGCCCCAAGATTTCTACCGGAGAAGACAAGAATGTGCATCAACCCCTATGCATGGATTGCCCCAATGTCACCTCAGGAATCCGCAAGTTGAGTGCAAAAACATATATCAAGTTAATCAATATGATACCCCATTGTCACCACGAGTATTCATATGCAACACATACATAAAGTGTTCTCAAATCCAAAAAGGTATTCAGTCCGATAAAATGAAATCTCAAAGGGAAAACTCAATTCATCACAAGATAGAGAGGGGAAAACATCATATGATCCGACTATATTAACAAAGCATGCGATACATCAAGATCGTGACATCTCAAGAACATGAGAGAGAGAGAGAGAGAAATTAAACACATAGCTACTAGTACAAACCCTCAGCCCCGAGGGTGGACTACTCCCTCCTCATCGTGGTGGCCGTCAGGATGATGAAGATGGCCACTTGTGTTGATTTCCCCCTCCGACGGAGTGCCAGAACAGGGTCTAGATTGGCTTTTCGTGGCTATAGAGCCTTGCAGCGGCGGAACTTCTGATCTAGGGTTACCCCGAGGGTTTTTGGAATATTTGGTGATTTATAGGGAAAAGAGGGGGTGTAGGAGGCCATCGAGGTGGGCACAACCCGCCTGGGCGCGCCTGGGCCCCCAGGCGCTCCCTGGTGGGTTGTGCCCCCCTCGGGGCACCCCCCTAGGTGCTTCTCTAGCCCACTAGATGTCTTCTGGTCCATAAAAATCCACAAAAAGTTTCGCGGCATTTGGACTCTATTTGATATTGATTTCCTACGATGTAAAAAACAAGCAAAAATAGCAACTGGCACTGGGCACTGGGTCAATAGGTTAGTCCCAAAAAATGATACGAAGTTGCTATAAAATGATTGTAAAACATCTAAGAATGATAATAAAACAACATGAATACTTCATAAATTATAGATACGTTGGAGACGTATCAATTGCCAACTACAAAAAGATGGGAAAACCAATAGAATATTAAAGTACTAATGAAAGGGTAAATATTTCCATTCTCCCTCCTATTGTCTCTCGTGGTGAAACAGGTTACAAGAATGAGCTCCCTATGCAACCAATCTCATCAATAAGGAGGTCCAAGAAGTTGATTAAACCCACACATGACGTGGAGAAGAAAAAGAAAAGACGTAGAAGCAAAGGTAAAAAGGTATCCCTCCCAAATGATGTTGCTCCTATTATTGTTATGCCTCATGAGAATGAATCAAAAATAAATGTGGAAGATAATATACTTGATGATGATATTGATTCTTTGTCTTATGGTACAATGTCCGAAGAAACTATTGAGGATGATTTTGTTATGCCTATTACTCATTGTGATCAATATGATTGGGAAAATAATGATACTTCTTATAATCTTGAAAATCTTTTTGGCACCAACTTAGAAAGTTGTGATAATAATTGTTATACTATTCGTTTTATTCATACTACTAATGATGAGAGTGTTTATGCTTATGATATGCAAAGCCACAAGCTTGGGTATGTTATGTTTGATGAGAATGACATGTTTGAGAATTTATTTGCTACAATTAATGTTTGTCCCAAGCTTGGGGATGCTATGTTTAATGAAGATGCTATTTTTAGTCCCCCAAGTTTTGATGTGTAAATTTATTATGATGATAGCATGCCTCCTATTTACGATGATTGCAATATTTATGAAAGTGGGTTTGGAAGATTGTTAACTTTAGATAATAATTATCCCACTATTTTGGAGGGTGTTGAATCTTATTATAATGATAAAAGTGGATTTGGAGAGGTCGTGACTTTATTTAGTAATAATTCCACTATCTTGGAAGAAGTATCAATTGATTTTGATGAGAACAAAGTTACTACTTATGATGATTATTGTGATGACACTTAAGTTATAAAAAGTAGTGATGATTATATTTATAAAACTTGTCATAATTATGATTACCCTTTTTATGAACATTACTCTGTTAATGTGGAAACAATTTATAGTATTCGAGTTTCTTATGATACTCCCGCTATTCCGAATGAGAAGAATTTTGCTTATGTGGAGAGTAGTAAATTTTCTATGCTTGTGGATCATGAAAATAATGCTTTATGTGATGGTTATATTGTTGAATTCATTCATGATGCTACTTAAAATTACTACGAGGGAGGAACATATGCTTTTACATATTGCAATAATATCAAGTTTCCTCTCTATGTGTTTAAAATATTGAAGTTATGCTTGTTTTGCCTTCCTATGCTAGTTGATTCTTGTTCCCATAAATTGTTTGCTCACCAAATCCCTATGCATAGGAAGTGGGTTAGAATTAAATGTTCTAGTCATATGCTTCATGATGCTCCCATATGTTTCAATTCTTATCTTTTATGTCAGTATCATTGAAATCATCATGCCTAGCTAAAAAGGCATTAAAGAAAAGCGCTTGTTGGGAGACAACCCAATATTTATAACTACTGTTTTTTGGTGTGTTCACATGATTATGCTATTTTAGTAATCATGTTTTATAGTTTTTGCTTCAATAAAGTGGCAAGCAAGACCTTTGGGATGGTCTATGGTGATAGTTGATTTGATTCTGCTGAAAAACAGAAACTTTTGCACTCATTTCCATAATTTTAGAAATTCACAGAAGCATGCTTTTGATATAATTTTTACACAAGATTGATATACAAATTGCCAAGATTTTCCAAATTTTTGAATTTTTGGAGTTACATAAGTATACTAAGTTTCCAGATTACTACACACTGTTCTGTTTTTGAAATATTTTGTTTTCATTGTGTTGTTTGCTTATTTTGATGAATCTATGGGTAGTATCGGAGGGTATGAACCGTGGAGAAGTTGGGATACATTACATATAACACAAATATAAATTTCGAATGAGTTCACAACAATGCCTAAAGTGGTGATTTATTTTATTATACTAACACATCTCATGAGTTTTGTGTTGTGAAGTTTTCAAGTTTTGGGTAAAGATTTGATGGACTATGGAATAAGGAGTGGCAAGAGCCTAGGCTTGGGGATGACCAAGGCACCTGAAGGTAATATTCAAGGACAACCAAGCATCCAAGCTTGGGGATGCCCTGGGTGGCATCCCCTCTTTTGTCTTCAATCTATCGGTAAATTTACATGAGGCTATATTTTTATTCACCACATGATATGTGTTTTTCTTGGAGCGTCTTGTATGATATGAGTCTTTGCCTTTTAGTTTGCCACAATCATACTTTCTGTACACACCTTTTGAGAGGGACACACATTAATCATGAATTTATTAGATTACTCTATGTGCTTCACTTATATCTTTTGAGCTAGGCAGTTTGCTCTAGTACTTCACTTATATCTTTTTAGAGCACGGCGGTGGCTTTATTTTATAGAAATTATTGAACTCTCATTCTTCACTTATATTATTCTGAGAGTCCTAAAAAGCATGGTAATTTGCTTAGGTTAGGAATTTAGTCCTAATATTATGGGCATCCAAGAGGGGTATAATAAAAACTTTCATGTAAAAGCATTGAATAATATGAGAAGTTTGATTCCTTGCATTTGTTTTGAGATATAAAGATGGTGATATTAGAGTCATGCTAGTGAGTAATTATGGATTGGTAGAAATACTTGTGTTAAAGTTTTTGATTCCTGTAGAATGCACGTATGGTGAACCGTTATGTGATGAAGACGGAGCATGATTTATTTTTTGATTATCTTCCTTATGAGTGGCGGCCGAGGATGAGCGATGGTCTTTTCCTACCAATCTATCCCCCTATGAGCATCCATAGTAGTAATTTGTTTCGATGACTAATAAACTTTTTCAATAAGTATGTGAGTTCTTTATGACTAATGTTGAGTCCATGGATTATACACACTCTGACCCTTCCACCATTGCTAGCCTCTCTAGTTCCACGCAATTTTTGCCAGTGCATTAAACCCACCATATACCTTCCTCAAAACAGCCACCATACCTACCTATTATGGCATTTGCATAGAGATTCCGAGATATATTGCCATGCAACTTCTACCGTTCTATTTATTATGACACACACCATCATTGTCATATTGCTTTGCGTGATCATGTAGTTGGCATAGTATTTGTGGCTTGCCATCGTCCATATTTTTATACATGTCACTCTTGATCATTGCACATCCTGGTACACCACCGGAGGCATTCATATAGAGTCATATTTTGTTCTAGTATCGAGTTGTAATTCTTGAGTTGTAAGTAAATAAAAGTGTGATGATCATCATTATTAGAGCATTGTCCCATGTGAGGAAAGGATGATTGAGGCTATGATTCTCCCATAAGTCGAGATGAGGCTCCAGACTTAAAATAAAAAAGAGGCCAAAGAGCCCAATAAAAAGCCCAAAATAAAAAAAATAAAAATAAAACAAAAAATGAGAGAAAAGAGAGAAGGGACAATATTAATATCCTTTTTCCACACATGTGCTTCAAAGTAGCACCATGTTTTTCATGATAGAGACTCTCCTATTTTGTCACTTTCATATACTAGTGGGAATTTCTCATTCTATAACTTGGCTTTTATATTCCAATGATGGGCTTCCTCAAATTACCCTAGGTCTTCGTGAGCAAGCAAGTTGGATGCACACCCACTTAGTTTTCATTTTGGGCCTTCATACACTTATAGCTCTAGTGCATCCGTTGCATGGAAATCCCTACTCACTTGCATCGATATCAATTGATGGTCATCTCCATAGCCCATTAATTTTCCTAGTTGATGTGACACTTTATCCTTCTTTTTGTCTTCTCCACAACCACCATATTCTATTCCACCTATAGTGTTATATCCATGGCTCACGCTCATGTATTGCGTGAAAGTTGAAAAGGCTTGAGAACATTAAAAGTATGAAACAATTGCTTGCCATATCATCGGGGTTGATCATGATGAAATACTTTGTGTGATGAAGATGGAGCATACCCAGACTATATAATTTTGTAGGGATAACTTTCTTTGGCCATGTTATTTTGAGAAGACAAGATTGATTTATTAGTATTCTTGAAGTATTATTGTTTTTATGTCGATATTAAACTTTTGTTTTGAATCTTATGGATTTGAACATTCATGCCACAATAAATAAGATTACATTGATAAATATGTTAGGTATCATTCACACTTCTTAAATTATTTCTTTTATCATTTACCTACTCAAGGACGACCAGGAATTATGCTTGGGGGTGTTGATACATCTCCAACGTATCTATAATTTATGAAGTATTCATGCCATGTTCTCAACAATTTTATATGGTTTTGGTATGATTTGATTAGAACTAACCCGGACTGGTGCTGTCTTCAGCAGAAGTACCATGGTGTCATTTTTTGTGTAGAAATAAAAGTTCTCGAAATGGGCTGAAAAAGTTTGGTGATTTGTTATGGACCAAAAGAGACCCCTGAAGCACCGGAGCTGGGACAGCAAGTGACCGAGGAGGCCACAAGCCTAGGAGGCGCGCCCACCCCCCTAGGGTGCACCACCATGGCTTGTGGGCCCCTCGGGCACCCCCCCTAACTTGTTTCCCATGCCAAAAATTCTTATAAATATAGAAACCTCTGAAAAGAACCGTAGATCAGAACTTCCACCATCGTAAGCCTCTGTAGCCACGAAAAACCAATCAGGAGCCCGTTCTGGCACCCTGTTGGAGGGGGAAACCATCACTGGAGGTCATCTTCATCATCCTGACGGTCTCCATGACGAGGAGAGAGTAGTTCACCCTCGGGGCTGAGGGTATGTACCAGTAGCTATGTGATTGATCTCTCTCTCTCTCGTGTTCTTGATTTCGCACGATCTTGATGTACCACGAGCTTTGTTATTATATTTGGATTATATGGTGTTTCTTCCCTCTCTATCTCTTGTTGTGATGAATTGAGTCTTGCTCTTTGAGGTTTGGTTATGTTGGATTGAGTATTGGATTTCACAACACTTGATGTATGTCTTGAAATGGGATATTTGTGGTGACAATGGGGTGTTCTATTGATTCACTTGATGTATGTTTTGGCACTCAACTCATGGATTCCCGAGGTGACATTGGGGTAATATATGCATAGGGGTTGATGCACGTTTTGGAGTGATTCTTTGTTGCATGTTAGAAACTTTGGAGTGATTCTTTGTTGCATGTTAAGGGATTGTTATGTGATCCAATTATGTTATCATTGTTGAGAGAATTTGCACTAGTGAAAGTATGAACCCTAGGCCTTGTTTTCAAGCATTGCAATACTGTTTTTGCTCAGTTTTGTTACTAGCTACCTTGCTGTTTTTATATTTTCAGATTACAAAAACCTATATCTACCATCCATATTACACTTGTATCACCATCTCTTCGCCAAACTAGTGCACCTATACAATTTATCGTTGTATTGGGTGTGTTGGGGACACAAGAGACTCTTTGTTATTTGGTTGCAGGGTTGTTTGAGAGTGACTATCTTTATCCTACTCCTCCCATGGATTGATAAACCTTAGGTCATCCACTTGAGGGAAATTTGCTACTGTCCTACAAAACTCTACGCTTGGAGGCCCAACACGAGTCTACAAGAAGAAGTTTGCGTAGTAGACATCAACGACAAACTTGGTTAACGGACTAATGTGTTTGTGAGATTCACAGGAAAACACAGGTAGAAGTCCTTGGAGATTCGGTTTACCCATCAAAGATGACCCT
The DNA here is from genome assembly GCF_018294505.1 of Triticum aestivum. Lineage (NCBI taxonomy): Eukaryota > Viridiplantae > Streptophyta > Magnoliopsida > Poales > Poaceae > Triticum > Triticum aestivum. The sequence goes on along the minus strand of NC_057812.1, from coordinate 336,036,679 downwards.
AAAAATGTTTTAAGACATGGAAGATAATGGTGGTACGCGGACACATTCGCTTGAAGACAATTGAGCTCGAAGACATAGTATTTTGCTGGTTTCATTTTCTTCTTTATTGATTCATAGGAACCACTGTACTGTTAAGTGGGGCCGAGGTAAACAAAGTCAGAAACTGACGTGATGCTCAACCTAAAATCATATGTCTTATAGTGAAGACAATAAGAGCAAACCTCTTCCAGAGTTGGTTGAGTCAGCTTTATTTGGAGCTCAAGTAAACTTGATGTGTGTGTTTGAAATCAAACCGTTGGACACGTGTCGGTTGGCCACTAACCAGGGTCATTTCGGTCATATCATGCCGGGTTGCCTCATATAAGTAGCCCACCCCCTCCACCATAAGTGGGTGGCTACTCCGAGTTATTGCACGACTTTTGTTTTTTGAGAACAACCCACCACCAAAGTCTTTGGGAGAGAATTCCTGTGAGGAAAAGCCCAAACACCTAGAGCACAAAGTGATTGAGCATCACTGAAGCCTTTCTGTTCCACGTGAACCAAAGACTTGTTACACTTGAAGACTGTGATCTACCAGCCGATTAGGCATCGCGTTCTGAGCATCCAAGAGCCATTGTGGATTGCTGGTGAACGAAGTCTATGAAGGTTTGGAAGTCTACCTTGAAGACCTACCTAAGTGATTGGGCGAGATTTGTGAATCTTAGCTCAAGGGGAATAAGGTGGAGAACAGGTCTTCTGAGTTCAATCTCAGTCTCCCTAACCAGACGTATAGTTGTCACAGTAGCTGGGACTAGTCAAACAAATCATGTGTCTTCTCTGAGCAACTAGTTCTATCACTTCACTCACTTACTTACTATTTAGTTTCATGAAGCCTTTGCTTGCTCATTCTGTTTGAAGACATTGTGTGAAGACTATCCCTCTGATTACATCTTTGTATTCACACTATATACTTCAATTGTTCTGTACTGCCCAGTTTGCTGTATGTCTTCGCCTCTCACTTCAATTGTGTTGATATGCCAGCATGCCTAGTGTAGTTTATCTTCCGCTATATTATGTTTAGTTACTATTTTGCTTCCACGTCTTCGAAGAAATTTTCTGTTTCTAAGACAATCATTAATATCACCTATTCACCCCACCTCTACTCGATAACTAGCACTTTCACTTTTAATCTGGCAATGTTCACAAAACCGAGCTACAAGATGATTACTCACGTGGACACTTGTGCCATGGTTCTGAGAGCGATGTACTTTTTGGATGGCAACATTTTAAAGGCAGGTCCAAAGAAGGTTCCTCTTTACCTGGCAAAGTATCTTTGCCAATCTTGAAGCTTTGAGAAGGGGAACATTTGGAGAGTTGCCTGTCAGAATCATGGCTCCGCAGACCCAAGGAATGGTTCTAACTCTAGGGTGTGCACGAAGAACTTCGCTAAGCCTCTGCTTGCCGCTCACTATCTCACGGTGATGCTTTGTCATGATCAAGCGAGAAGGCGGAGGAATGGGACACCGAGATTTACCCAAGTTTGGGCCACCTTGCGGTGTAAACCCCTACTCCTGCTTTCTGATGGATTGCCTCGCGATGAGGATGAGTATGAGAGTACAAGGGAGAACTACCTTGGGAGGGCCAAAGGATCGATCAGATCCCTATCTATGGCGTAGACTAACCTATATTTATACTTGCCCCAGTCCTCTTCCTCCAAGGCTTTGGGTGGTAAGGGATACGACAAAGGCCAAATTCGAAGGGAGACAGGCGTACACCCTATCCCGACTAAAGGTTTTGGGATGAAGCACCGCCTTCTCGAGGCGGAACCTGGGCAGAAGCAATCTGAGGCTCCGGCAGAGCTCTTCTGTCAGGAAAACTTCCGTCTTTGAGGGGGAAATCAAAGCCATCAGCATCACCAATGATCCTCTCATCGAGAGGGGGTCAATCTCCATCAACATCTTCACCAGCACCATCTCCTCTCAAACCCTAGTTCATCTCTTGTAGCCGATCTTTGTCTCAAAACCTCAGATTGGTACCTGTGGTTTGCTAGTTGTGATGATTACTCCTTGTAGTTGATGCTAGTTAGTTTATTCGATCAAAGATCATATGTTCAGATCCTTAATGATATTCAATACCCCTCTGATCTTGAGCATGAACATGCTTTTTGAGTAGTTACATTTGTTTCTGAGGACATGGGAGAAGTCTTGTTATAAGTAATCATGTGAATTTGGTATTCGTTCGATATTTTGATGAGATGTATGTTGCTTTCCTCTAGTGGTGTTATGTGAACATCGACAGCATGCCACTTCACCATGATTTGGGCCGAGGGGGGCATTGGAAAGTAATAAGTAGATCATGGGTTGCTAGAGTGACAGGAGCTTAAACCCTACTTTATGCGTTGCTTCGTAAGGGGCTGATTTGGATCCACATGTTTCATGATGTCGTTAGATTTATCCTAATTCTTCTTTCATAGTTGCGGATTCTTGTGAGAGGGGTTAATCATAAGTGGGAGGCTTTTCCAAGTAAGGACAGCACCCAAGCACCGATCCACTCACATATCAAATTATCAAAGTAACGAATGCGAATCATATGAGCATGCTGAAAACTAACTTGACAATAATTCCCATGTGTCCTCGGGAGCGCTTTGCTTTATATAAGAGATCTTCTAGGCTTATCATTTGCTACAAAAAGGATTGGGACAACTTGCTGCACCTTTGTTACACTTGCTACTTGTTACCCATTACGAATTATCTTATCACAAAACTATCTGTTACCAAAAATTTCAGTGCTTGCAGAAAATACCTAGCTGAAAACCGCTTGTCATTTCCTTCTGCTCCTCATTGGGTTTGACACTTTTACTTGTCGAAAGGACTATGATAGATCCCCTATAATTGTGGGGCATCAGTCCCCCAGGGACGCCGGCGCCGTCCATTGGTGGTCTGCACCGGCTCCAACAGCCGCGGGAAGAACCCCACTCACGGTTGTGGTTGTGGGGCTCGCCATGGCTGATGACCCATAAGTAAGAGTGTCGAACCCAATGAGGAGCATAAGGAAATGACAAGTGGTTTTCAGCAAGGTAATGCCTGCAAGCGCTAGAATTGTAAGTAACATATAATTTGGTAGCAGGATAATTTGTAACGAGCACGTAATGGTAATGGCAAATAATATACAGCAAGATAGCCCAATCCTTTTGTGGCAAAGGACAGGCCAAAATGGTTTCTTATAATAAGCAAAGTGTTGTTGAGGGCACACGGGAATTTCATCTAGTCACTTCCACCATGTTGGCTTGATTTGTGTTCACTACTTTGATAATTTGATATGTGGGTGGATCGGTGCTTAGGTGATGTTCTTACTTGAACAAACCTCCTACTTATGATTAACCCCCTCGCAAGCATCCGCAACTACGAGAAAAGTATTAAGATAGAATCTAACCATAGCATTAAACTTCTGGATCCAAATTGGTCCTTTACGAAGTAGCGCATAAACTAGGGTCTAAGCTTCTGTCACTGTAATGCCCTGAGACCGATGTGCCAGGTGTCCTCCAGTTATTCGCTGTTGTTGCCTTGTCATTGCTTGTGTGTCATGCATTGCATATCATGTCATCATGTGCATTTCATTTGCATACATGTTCGTCTCATGCATCGGAGCATTTCCCCATTGTCCGTTTTGCAATCCGGCGCTTCTATGTCACCCGGTGTCCCTTTCTACCTCTTTTCATGTGCGGGTGTTAAACGTTTTCAGATTGGACCGATACTTGAGAAGTGACCTGGGTTTACTACCGGTAGAATGCGTGTCAAGTTTCGTACCATTTGGACTTCGTTTGATGCTCCAATGGTTAACCGAGGGACCGTAAAGGCCTCGTGTGTGTTGCAGCCCAACACCCCTCCAAAGTGGTCCAAAACCCACCTAAACCTCCTCCATCATCTCGGTCGTTCGATCACGATCGCGTGGCCGAAAACCGCACCTCATTTGGACTCTCCTAGGTCCCTCTACCTATATATATGTGGCCTTCCCCGAAATTTTCACGGATGAAACCCTAATCCTCTTCCCCTCTCGCCCGCCGGACATGTCCTCACCGTGCCGCACAATGTCCAGCCGCCGCTGCCACCTCGCTCCGGCCAATCCGGCCTCGCCAAATCGCCCTGCCGCCGCTCCCTGCCACTCCGCGCGCGCCACCTGTCGCCCCACTTCGCCCCGCGCCCGCCGGCCCGTGGAACCCAGATCGGGCCCGCGCGGGCCCAACTCACCGCCGCCGCGCGCCGGGTGCCCGAGGCGTCCGGCTCCTTGCGCCTGCTGCCCCGCCGCTCGTCTCCTCGCAGCGCCGCCCGGCGCCATGCTCCGCCACCCGCCGGCGTTCGCCGCCTCGCCGGCGCGGCTCCGCGCCGCCGTGTCGTTCGGTCGCCGCCACCCCGTTTTTTCCCGTGCGCCGCCACCCGCGAGGAGCTCTGCCTCGCCGCTCCTTCGGATCCCCACCGCGGCACGAGCTCGCCGGAGGAGCACCTCGCCGGAGTCCGCGCCACCTCGCCGGAGCTCGATCCGGCCAGATCTGGACCGGGTGGACCAGATCCACCAACCCCGCCATCTAAACGTCTCCTCACATCCCGGATCTCGCCATCCCGCACCACCTCGTCCGCCCGTTGACTTTTCCGGAGGTATAATTTCTACCAAGTCCCCGAGATTGCCAAATTCAAATACCCATGTTCATCATGTCGTAACTCCACATCTGTAGCTCTGTTTTGGGCGTGTAGCATATCAAAATGTTCGTCTCAGAGAGGACATAATTTCACCTCATTGTGTCATATTCATTTGAGCTCATCTTGATGCCCGAAATGCTGTTGGAAGAGTGCTATTTGAGTTAATTGTCAGATCTGCTGCATCAAATAGCTATTTGTCATTTTTGCCATGATTAATGTGTGCATGATATGCCTTTGAGCTCTACATGTGTTTTGTCATATGCTTTGCCATCTTTGCAGAGGTGCTATCCATGTATTTTTGTGATATGTGTGGTGACTCGCACAAGCTTGCAAAGTGGTGCATCTGTTAATGCTGATTTCAGGGACTTAGCAATTCCACTAAGTCCTTGATCTGTTTTTATCAATATGCCATATGTTGATTTTGTTTCCTAGTGATCCGTGCCTCTTTTGAGGATGATCAGTAAGGATGATTTGTTAATATTGTGGTGCTATATCCATCCATGTATTTTTTTGCATTTATGGAGCACCCTAGCTTAAGTCAATCGAGCTCTACTTTTGTTATTTCATGAATCTGGGAAGATTGTCTACTTGTTAGCGTTTTTACCGAGGATGTTGTTGTTGATCCATGCATGCTATGTTGTTGTTCTTGCCATGTCTAGCTTATATAATGTGTATTATTGATGGGTGTATGCTTAGATTGTCATGACTTTCTCTGTAGTGAGTGCATCGAGCTCGTAAACATGAGTACTCGTTAATAGATTTGCATGCTCCAGTTTTTCTCTAAGTCAGTAACCTGATTATGTTTTTGCCATGTTCACATGCTTGCAATTGTATTTTCTGGTCCCTTTTGGCTCAAGTTCACTAAGGGACTTTTGTTAAGCTCTTTGAGTAGCTTCATGCCATGCCTTGCTTTGCCATGTTAAGTTCCTGTAGCATATAGTTTTCTTGCTTCAAAGTGTGCTACCTGATCTGAATTTCCAGGCTTGTGTTAATTTCACAGTCTGAAACCTTTTTACCAATTGCACTTTTGCCAGGCTTGGTTGAACCTGTTAATGGATGAATTGGCCGTAGCTCAGTGTTCATCTTTTGTCAAGCATCATGAGTGGATCCCTGCCATGTATTTTGTTGCCATGTTTGAGTGCTGTAGCATAATTATCTTGATGCATTTAGGTGGCTACTTGCTGATTATCGCAGACCGGTGCCATATTTGTTTTGCTTGCCATTTCCAAACCGTGCATCCGATTCCGGCGATCTTTATATCGATTTCAACCGAAATCACCTCACCATTCCAGTGGCACTCTTGGATTTCCAAGTTGAGGCTAGGTTCATTCATTCCTTGTCAAATCATGCATATGCATCGCATACCGCATCCCGCATATCATGCCATGTTCATGTGTTGGTTGTTTACAATGTTGTGTGCTTCTTTCCGGTGTTTGCTCCTTCGGGTTGGTTCTGGTAATGTCGTGTTTGTGAGGACCCGTTCGACTGCGTCCGTTTGTCTTCTTCATGGACTCGTTCTTCTTCCTTGCGGGATTTCAGGCAAGATGACCATACCCTCGAAATCACTTCTATCTTTGCTTGCTAGATGCTCGCTCTTTTGCTATGCCTATGCTGCGATACGTACCACTTGCTTATCATGCCTCCCATATTGTGAAACAAGGCTCTAACCCACCGTTGTTTGTCTATGTTACTGCTTTGCCCTCTTATAGCGTTGTTAGTTGCAGGTGAAGATTGATGTTTGTTCCTTGTTGGAACATCGAGATGTTGTTCCTTGTTGGAACATGTTTACTTGTTGGGATATCACAATATATCTTATTTAATTAATGCATCTATATACTTGGTAAAGGGTGGAAGGCTCGGCCTCATGCCTAGTGTTTTTGTTCCACTCTTGCCGCCCTTGTTTCCGTCATATCGGTGTTATGTTCCCGGATTTTGCGTTCCTTACGCGGTTGGGTAATAATGGGAACCCCTTGACAGTTCGCCTTGAATAAAACTCTTCCAGCAATGCCTAACATTGGTTTTACCATTCGGCACCTAGCCTTTTCTTTCCTTGGGTTCTGCAGACTCAAGGGTTATCATTATTTTAACCCCCCCCCCCACCTCGGCCAGTGCTCCTCTGAGTGTTGGTCCAAACTAGAGTCCTGTGCAGCGCCCCCTCGGGGAAACTCGAGGTTTGGTTTTAGTTGTATGGAGAGCTCATCTGAGTGTGCCCTGAGAACGAGATATGTGCAGCTCCTATCGGGATTTGTCGGCACATTCAGACGGTGTTGCTGGATTTGTTTTAACTTGTTGAAGTGTCTTGTAGTACCGGGATGTCGAGTCTGATCGGAATGTCTCAGGAGAAGGTATATCCTTCGTTGGCCATGAGTGCTTGTCATGGGCTAAGTTGGGACACCCCTGCAGGGATTTGAACTTTCGAAAGCCGTGCCCGCGGTTATGGGCAGATGGGAATTTGTTAACGTCCGGTTGTAAAAAACCTGAAGTTGATCTTAACAAAAATACATCAACTGCGTGTGTAACCGTGATGGTCTCTTCTCGGCGGAGTCCGGGAAGTGAACACGGTGTTGGAGTAATGCTTGACGTAGGTTGTTCTAGGATCACTTCTTGATCACAGTTTATCGATCATGCTTTCCTTCTCTTCTCGCTCTAATTTGCGTATGTTAGCCACCATATATGCTAGTCGCTTGTTGCAGCTCCACCTCATACCTTTACCTTATCCATAAACTTAAATAGTCTTGATCGCAAGGGTGCGAGATTGCTGAGTCCCCGTGACTCACAGATACTTCCAAAACCATCTTGCAGGTGCCGATGGGTCCGTGCATATGACGAAACCAAGCTTAGGAGGAGCCCGATGAAGATCTTGTCCTTTATGTTGTTTCATTCTAGTTGATCAGTAGCGGAGCCCAGTTGGGGTCGATCGGGGATCTGCGTAGCATTTGGGGTAGTCTTCTTTTATTTTGGTTCCGTAGTCGGACCTTGATTGTATCTGGATGATGTAATGCTTTATTCATGTATTGTGTGAAGTGACGATTGTAAGCCAACTATGTATCTCTTTCCCTTATGTATTAAACGGGTTGTTTGTGAAGATTACCTCACTTGCGACATTGCTTTCGATGCGGCTATGCCTCTAAGTCGTGCTTCGACACGTGGGAGATATAGCCGCATCGACAGCGTTACAAGTTGGTATCAGAGCCTTCCCCGACCTTAGGAGCCCCATTGCTTGATCAAATTAGCGGACGAGTTGGGTCTAGAAAAATGTTTTGAGTCATTTAGGAATTATATATCGGAGAGTTTAGGAATTCTTTTTACTCCACAGTCCCCTCATCGCTCTGGTAAGGCATCCTGACGTAGAGTTTTGACTCTTCTCTTCACAAATTTGACAAAAAAATTTAGGATCACGCGGGTATCTTGGAATTGTTCCGATGGATTTGTGACGAGAACATTGTTCTTGGTGCCTCCTGACATTTAGGGGTTGTGGCAGTGTCCCGGGGAGTTGAGCTCCGAGGTGTTGTCGTCACAATTTTATCGTTGCAATTCTGGAATACCTGAGTTTAGTTTCACCGACATCGAAAATCTCTTTTATGCAGTTGTTGGTGAGATAACCTGGACGCCACCCAGTACTGGGGCGGGAGTTCGGGAGTATTGCCATAACTTGTATAACGGATGCTTTTCGAAGGTTGAGGTAGATGATTTCCGAAGTTTTTCTTGGTTATGTGTTGAAGGATGGATACAGTTGGATGTAGGATTTGCTAGTTTTGGGTGAGATATTATGCTTCCCCTGTATCCCCAACACCTGATTGCATAACCGGAAAGTTTCGGGAGTTTATAAGTGGGAATTCAAGTAGCTCCTAGGATTTCTTTCCGACAGATGTATGATTTGAAATTAGGGTTCGACGTCTAGTGGTCCGCCTATTCACGGTCGGTTTTACAGTGGTCTCATTGTGTCTTAAAGAGTCCTTGGCTATGCCGACTCGGGGACGCTTCGTATGTCATGTGCACTGCCTTGTACATGATGGTGTTATACGATCGAGCCCGTGTAGGCCCCACCACGAAATCTTCGGACGAAATCTGTATCATATGTTTGTTCCGGCTTATTCTGCAAGCCAATCCTTTGTTTTGTTTTGAGTTGTGGTATTCGAGTTGCTTCGAAGTCAAATGTTGATTCCATACCTTCTCTAAACGGTGTTCTCATATTTCTATGTGAATACTAATCCTTCTTGATCATCGAGTCTGTCATGTCAATCCTTTTCAATCGGTGTGCCTCTCTTCAAGTGGACCCGAACATTTCAACATCCGCAAGATCAAGTATCAGTTCTTCTCAACTGTGTTTGTTTCATCCGTCTCAAAGTTGCCTTTGTTTTTCCCGCCCACCCACCCCTTTTCCTTCGAGGACTCGGATCTCTTTATCAAGTATCCTTTTATTCTTGGGAAGTCTCTCCACCCTTTTTTTCCATCAATATTCTTATCCGATGATTCTCATGAAGATGCTAACGGTCTCAAGTTAATCATTCTTCATTCTTCTTCTTCTCCGGTGAATCCAATTCAAGCTTTCGGTGTTGATCATATTCTTTTCCGTATTTCAAATGCCTTCTCATGCCGGTGCACCTTATATTCAGTCATTTCTCGGTATTCAATTGTTCCGGAGTGCTCAAGATATATTCACGATTCGTGTTCACACTCTGCATTCGTTCAAGATCTTTCGAGGATGTTCCCTCATTCTAGCCATTTATTTCAACCGGTGGAATCTCTCTTTTCAAGCAATCATTCCAACAGTGTTTTCTCTTGAGTGGGCCCTAACCCACATGTCTTTTCCCAGGATCTTACCTGACTCTTCTTATTTTCCCGGGGCTATCCTCAAATTTCTTTTCAAAGTTTGACGTAAGAATGACTTATCATCAGTCAAATGTCTTTCCCCAAGATCTTCCAAATTCTTTTCATCATTGGCTCAACTTTTCTATTCTTCTTTATTCCGGAGTGTCTCAATAATTCACGATGGTGTTTCTCGTCGTCTTTCTCATCATTTGAAGACCGAAGAAGAGTTTTCCTCCATATCTTGCTCCATTCTCTTCAAGATTCGTGATTCTAGCTTGTTCCCATCCTCTCATAATTGTTTTTCGATTGTGAGAATTCTTTTCACCCATCCAGAGCATTTCATGAGTTGTTTTCCATTTCTTTTCCCCGAAGCCCATCATTTAAGAAGACTTATTCATTCTCAGCTTTCAGCTATCATTCTCCAAATTTTACCGGTGCTTCGTTCAAGTGATCTTTAATCGGCTCGTGATCTCTTTGTTCTTATGTATCTAAATCCTCTCAAGCATCTTTTTTCATTTTATAATTCTTCCCGGTGTTTCTTTATCTTCTCTTCATTCATTATTAATTCTTACGGTGGTTCGTTCAAGATTTCTCTTCCTTATCAATTTATTCGTTGTTCCAATCCTACCAGTGGTTCATTGAAGACCTTTCCAAGTTGGCGCGATATCTATCTTAATCTTTTCTACGAGAATAAGTGGTGTGCCAAGTCCATTGTTTTGTCATCAATTTAACCGGTGAAGGATAAAGCATAATGTAATTATTATTCTTGTTTCATCAAGTTTATTCAATTTCTTTTCCGGAATGGTTCATCATATCACATTCTAGGTTCGAGATACTTTATCTATTCTTTTCCTGGAGTCCCAAGTTCTCTCAATCATTTCACCACGGAGATTCATCTAAATCGTTACAAGGATTCAACTTGTGTTTTCAACTTCTCTTTCCTTTCGTTTGACCATTCTTTTGTTTACTGGAGTTCTTCATCAAGGTGCTACATGATGGTTCATCAAGGATTTATTTCCTTCTCGAAGCGTTCATCTAGATTCTTTTCTAAGGAGATTAAGATTCTTTATCTTGCAATCCGGAGTGTAAATTCTTTCTACCATATTATCGGAGGTGGTATTATGTCATTCTTGATAATTTGAGTTCATGGTTCACATATTATTAAGAATGAGGTATTTTAAATCCATAAATCTCGTCATTGGAGTTACCTTGGGTTATATTTCACCTAAAGCTTTCCCTAAGGATTGTTGCTATATATGGTGCTTATAAAGGACCCAAGTTCTTCTTTATCCTCCCGGTGAAATACTTCCTCGTCTCCTTGTTCATATCAATACAATTCTTTTCCCGTGAGTGGCAGGTTGTCACCTCATAATTTTGAGATGTATTTCATAAGACCATATCAAGATTATTCTTTTCGTTGTTGGTTTTCCAACAACTCCGTTCTAGCATTTGTTGTAAGCGTGCTCCCTCGAGATCTTGTTTCCCTTCATTCATCCCATTCCATTCTTACTTTTGTTCCGGAGGCTTTATGGTGTTGCTCTCTTCAACCCATCATCCTGGTTGTCAAGATCATGTTCAGTTCCTTCCGTTTTCAGTCGGAGTGCTGCCTAAATTATACCATTCTTTCCCTCTCTATCTTGTTTTTTTTGTTTTTTTGTTTTTTTAACCGGAGTGTTGTGACTTTTTCCTCAAGTTCTTTTCATCTTATCTAATTTTTGCATCCCTTCTCAACCGGAGTGCTGTCCGAATTTGTTCTTCCTTATTAATCTTTCCTACCAGAGTGCTTTCAATTTTGTTATTCCTTGTTCATCTTGTCTAACGGAGTGTTTTCCAAATTTGTCATCTCTGTTGTATTCTTTTCTCGAAATGGCTTAACCTTTTCAAGGTTCTTTGGTCTCACTCGTTTGTTAAAGAAGCAACTTAGTTTTAACTCTCCGCTTTCTCTTCCGTTGTCCCTCCGGTGCCATTCTAGATCTCGGGACGAGATCCTCTCGTGTTGGTGGAGTGTTGTAACGCCCCGAGACCGATGTGCCAGGTGTCCTCCAATTATTCGCTATTGTTGCCTTGTCATTGCTTGTGTGTCATGCATTGCATATCATGTCATCATGTGCATTTCATTTGCATACATGTTCGTCTCATGCATCCGAGCATTTTCCCCGTTGTCCGTTTTGCAATCCGGCGCTTCTATATCACCCGGTGTCCCTTTCTACCTCTTTTCATGTGCGGGTATTAAACGTTTTCGGATTGGACCGATACTTTCCAAGCGGCCTGGGTTTACTATCGGTAGACCGCCTGTCAAGTTTCGTACCATTTGGACTTCGTTTGATGCTCCAACGGTTAACCGAGGGACCGTAAAGGCCTCGTGTGTGTTGCAGCCCAACACCCCTCCAAAGTGGTCCAAAACCCACCTAAACCTCCTCCATCATCTCAGTCGTTCGATCACGATCGTGTGGCCGAAAACCGCACCTCATTTGGACTCTCCTAGCTCCCTCTACCTATATATATGTGGCCTTCCCCGAAATTTTCACGGATGAAACCCTAATCCTCTTCCCCTCTCGCCCGCCGGACATGTCCTCACCGCGCCGGACAATTTCCAGCCGCCGCTGCCACCTCGCTCCGGCCAATCCGGCCTCGCCACATCACCCCGCCGCCGCTCCCCGCCACTCCGCGCGCGCCACCTGTCGCCCCACTTCGCCCCGCGCCCGCCGGCCCGCGGAACCCAGATTGGGCCCGCGCGGGCCCAACTCACCACCGCCGCGCACCGGGTGCCCGAGGCATCCGGCTCCTCGCGCCGGCTACGCCACTGCCCGTCTCCTCGCAGCGCCGCCCGGCGCCATGCTCTGCCACCCGCCGGCATTCGCCGCCTCGCCGGCGCGGCTCCGCGCCGCCGCGTCGTTCGGTCGCCGCCGCCCCGTTTTTTCCAGTGCGCCGCCACCCGCGAGGAGCTCTGCCTCGCCGCTCCTTCGGATCCCCGCCGCGGCACGAGCTCGCTGGAGGAGCACCTCGCCGGAGCTCGATCCGGCCAGATCTGGACCGGGGTGGACCGGATCCACCAACCCCGCCATCCAAACGTTTCCCCGCGTCCCGGATCTGGCCATCCCGCACCACCTCGTCCGCCCGTTGACCTTTCCGGAGGTTTAATTTCTACTAAGTCCCCGAGATTGCCAGATTCAAATGCCCATGTTCATCATGTCATAACTCCGCATCCGTAGCTCCGTTTTGGGCGTGTAGCATATCAAAATATTCGCCTCAGAGAGCACATCATTTCATCTCATTGCATCATTTTCATTTGAGCTCATCTTGGTGCCCTAAATGCTGTTGGAATAGTGCTATTTGAGTTAATTGTCAGATCTGCTGCATCAAATAGCTATTTGTCATTTTTGTCAAATAGCTACAAGTCTGAAACCTGTTTACCAAATGCACTTTTGCCAGGCTTGTTTGAACCTGTTAATGGATGAATTAGCCGCAGCTCAGTGTTCATTTTTTGTCAAGCATCATGAGTGGTTCCTTGCCATGTATTTTGTTGATATGTTTGAGTGCTGTAGCATAACTATCTTGATGCATTTAGGTGGCTACTTGGTGATTATTGCAGACTGGTGTCATATTTGTTTTGCTTGCCATTTCCAAACCGTGCATCCGATTCCGGCGATCTTTATATCGATTTCAACCGAAATCACCTCGCCATTCTAGTGGCACTCTTGGATTTCCAAGTTGAGGCCAGGTTCATTCATTCCTTGTCAAATCATGCATATGCATCGCATACCGCATCCCGCATATCATACCATGTTCATGTGTTGGTTGTTTACTATGTTGTGTGCTTCTTTCCGGTGTTTGCTCCTTCGGGTAGGTTCCGGTAACATCGTGTTTGTGAGGACCCGTTCGACTATGTCCGTTTGTCTTCTTCATGGACTCGTTCTTCTTCCTTGCGAGATTTCAGGCAAGATGACCATACCCTCGAAATCACTTCTATCTTTGCTTGCTAGATGCTCGCTCTTTTGCTATGCCTATGCTGCGATACCTACCACTTGCTTATCATGCCTCCCATATTGTGAACCAAGCCTCTAACCCACCTTGTCCTAGCAAACCGTTGTTTGGCTATGTTTCTGCTTTGCTCAGCCCCTCTTATAGCATTGTTAGTTGCAGGTGAAGATTGAAGTTTGTTCCTTGTTGGAACATCAAGATGTTGTTCCTTGTTGGAACATGTTTACTTGTTGGGATATAACAATATTTCTTATTTAATTAATGCATCTATATACTTGGTAAAGGGTGGAAGGCTCGGCCTTATGCCTGGTGTTTTTGTTCCACTCTTGCCGCCCTAGTTTCCGTCATATCGGTGTTATGTTCCCGGATTTTGCTTTCCTTACGCGGTTGGGTAATATTGGGAACCCCTTGACAGTTCGCCTTGAATAAAACTCTTCCAGAAATGCCCAACATTGGTTTTACCATTCACCACCTAGCCTTTTCTTTCCCTTGGGTTCTGCAGACTCAAGGGTCATCATTATTTTAACCCCCCCCGGGGCCAGTGCTCCTCTGAGTGTTGGTCCAAACTAGAGTCCTGTGCAGCGCCCCCTTGGGGAAACTCGAGGTTTGGTTTTAGTTGTATGGAGAGATCATCTAAGTGTGCCCTAAGAACGAGATATGTGCAGCTCCTATCGGGATTTGTTGGCACATTCGGGCGGTGTTGCTGGATTTGTTTTAACTTGTCGAAGTGTCTTGTAGAACCGGGATGCTGAGTCTGATCGGAATGTCTCGGGAGAAGGTATATCCTTCGTTGACCGTGAGAGCTTGTCATGGGCTAAGTTGGGACACCCCTGCAGGGATTTGAACTTTCGAAAGCCGTGCCCGCGGTTATGGGCAGATGGGAATTTGTTAATGTCCGGTTGTAAAAAACCTGATGTTGATCTTAATAAAAAATACATCAACCGCATGTGTAACCGTGATGGTCTCTTCTCGGCGGAGTCTGGGAAGTGAACACGGTGTTGGAGTAATGCTTGACGTAGGTTGTTCTAGGATCACTTCTTGATCATAGTTTCTCGATCGTGCTTTGCCTTCTCTTCTCGCTCTCATTTGCGTATGTTAGCCACCATATATGCTAGTCGCTTGCTGCAGCTCCACCTCATACCTTTACCTTACCCATAAGCTTAAATAGTCTTGATCGCGAGGGTGCGAGATTGCTGAGTCCCCGTGACTCACAGATACTTCCAAAACTAGCTTGCAGGTGCCGATGGGTCCGTGCAGATGACGCAACCAAGCTCAGGAGGAGCCCGATGAAGATCTTGTCCTTTATGTTGTTTCATTCTAGTTGATCAGTAGCGGAGCCCAGTTGGGGTCCATCCGGGATCTGTGTAGCATTTGGGGTAGTCTTCTTTTATTTTGGTTCCCTAGTCGGACCTTGATTGTATCTGGATGATGTAATGCTTTATTCATGTATTGTGTGAAGTGGCGATTGTAAGCCAACTATGTATCTCTTTCCCTTATGTATTACATGGGTTGTTTGCGAAGATTACCTCACTTGCGACATTGCTTTCAATGCGGTTATGCCTCTAAGTCGTGCTTCGACACGTGGGAGATATAGCCGCATCGAGGGTGTTACAGTCACTCTAGAAACCCATCATCTAATAACTACTCCACAATGCATTCCCTTAGGCCCAAATATGGTGAAGTGTCATGTAGTCGACGTTCATATGGGAATCACAACATACATATTATCAAAATATCGAACACATATCAAGTTCACATGATTACTTTCAACATGGTTTCTACCGTGACCTAAAGAACAAAAGTAACTACTCATAAGTGATAAACATGTTCATGATCAAAGGGGTATTAAATAGCATAATGGATCTGAACATATAATCTTCCACCAAATAAACCATATAGTGATCAACTACAAGATGTAATCAACACTACTAGTCACTCACAGGTACCAATCTGAGGTTCCGGTACAAAGATTGAACACAAGAGATGAACTACGGTTTGAGAGGAGATGGTGTTGGTGAAGATGTTGATGAAGATTGGCCTCCCCAAGATGAGAGGGTTGTTGGTGATGATGATGACGATGATTTCCCCCTCCGGGAGGGAAGTTCCCCGGTGGAATCGCTCCGCCGGAGGGCAAAAGTGCTCCTACCCAAGTCCCGCCTCGAGATGGTGGCGCTCCATCCTGGAAGTACTCTCCTCATTTTTTTCTAGGTAAAAATGACTTATATACCAGAAGATGGGCACCAGAGGTGGGCCGAGGAGGACACAAGCCACCAGGGCGCGCCTGGGCACCTTGGCACGCCCAGGTGGGTTGTGCCCACCTGGTGGGGGGCCTCTAGTAGTTATTTGCTCCAATAATTCTTATTTATTACATAAAAATTCCTCGTGAAGTTTCATCTCATTTGGAGTTGTGCAGAATAGGTAGCCTGACATAGCTTTTCCAGGTCAAGATTTCCACCTGCCGGAATTCTCCCTCTTTGTGTGAACCTTGCATATTATGAGAGAAAATGCATTATAATTACTCCAAAAAGCATTATTATGCATAAAAACATTATAAATAACAGTAGGTAAACATGCAAGTTTGTTGTGGCCAAGGAGGGACGAATGGGGTGGCCGCCTGGCCACCTTGACCACGGGCCCACTCTGTCGACTCGGCCTGTGAGTTTGTTGTGTGGATGGAGAGTCTGCCTCGCACCAAGCTCCAGCTGCCGAACTCCTTCGCGGAGGAGCTGGCGACGAACGGACCCGTCGGGCTATGGCTGCTGCCTGACGGCTATTGTAACAAGTCTTCATGTGTGGAGGCCGAGGTCACTCCTTCGGGCTTCGTGTATCTGACCAGAGGGTGGAACTCGTTCGCCCGCGCCCGTGACCTGAAGGGGAGGAACACCCTCAACTTCAAGTTCGACGGGGCGGTGATGCTCTTCGTGAAAATCTACGAGGAGGTCGGCGGATGCCTGGGATGCTGCCTGGAGAGCGACAGCAGCAGCAGTAGCGACCACCCCTCCTTAGAGGACGACGACCGCCTCAGCGGCGGTGACATACTCGGTGGTGAACTTTCCTTTGGCGATGGCCGCGGCGTTTCCAGCAGCGGCGGCACCTCCTCCCGAGGAAGCGGGAGCAAGGACGACTATGACAGGCCGCCACACCACCGCATCAAGGAGGAGGATGACTCCGACTAGGCGCCAGCAACATCGGAGCCGGAGTCTTAGGAGTGGCGGCCTCTAGGAGGGAGTTTATTTTCGTCTTTCTTGCACTTGGATGACATGGGCCCCGTGGGGGCGTGTAAGAAATCGTGGCTCTTGCGCCTTTAACTTATAACTTCTAGCTCGCGTTTAAGTCATATTGGTATCTCTTGTTTGGGCTCGGGCTCTTTTTCTTTACGAACACTTAGTGCTCTATGTCGCTGGGACCCAGTCCTGAAGCGCCCTGAGCTCCTGATAGTCATCAGTGTTGTGAATGTGCACATTGTGGAAGACGTAGAACGGGCGACCATCCTTGGAGAGATCATCGCAGTCATGGTAGCGCTTTAGTTCAGGCTCGGCCACCAGCACGGCGGGGCCCTTGCGCTTCGCTTCCTTAGTCTTGGCCTTCTTGTCTTCGGGATCGTCGCCCGGGTGCTTGAGGAGGGAGAGGCGGCCTTCCTCTGCCCTGGGGCACTTCTCAGCCAGGTTGAATATCTCGAGCATCATGCACAGGTCATCGTTGATGGAGAGCTCCTCGCTCATCTTGAAGTCTGTGACGCCCTCACTGAACGCCGAGATGATGGCTTCGTCCAAGACCTTTGGGATCTTGAGGCGGACCTGGATGAAGCATTGAATGTACTTCGGAGGGTCTCGCGAGGCGCTGCCTCACGCGTCGCAGGTTGTTGATGATGAAAGCGCAGTCGCGGGTGCCTTGGTAGTTGGCGATAAACCACTCGCGGATCTCATCCCATGAACAGATCGACCCCTCAGGGAGGTGCATGAGCCAGGAACGCACATCGTCCTTGAGAACCATGGGGAACCAATTCGCCATGACCTTGTCATCGCCATTCGATGCCTCGATGATCAACGCGTAGAGCTGGAGGAACTTCGTCGGGTCAGGGACTCTGTCGTAGTGCGGGGGCAGCTTTGGCTTGAACTTGACTGAAAAGACCACCTGGCGTAGCTCGGGGGTGAAAGCACGACAACCCGTGGTGCTCACGGGCACGGCGCATAGGAGGAGGGCGGTCCTGGCGCCCACGTGTCACAGCTTATTGAATGGCCTGGTCTTGGTGCTGACGCGGCAGTGCAGGGAGCGCACGCGCGTCATGTCATGGCCGCTGCACCACCTGGCAGCTGGCCTCATCCCGCACTGGCGTCGACGCTCCATGTGGCGGGTCACGCGGCCGAGCTTCATGCCGGGGCTCGGTGTCGTTGTTGCGCAAGGGAGAAGGTGGAGGCGCACCGTGCGCCACGTCACGCGCTCGAGGAGGCGGGGGATAGAGCGAGTAGGAGAGTGTCGCGGCATTACCTGCGAAGTTGACAAGCTCGGTGATGTGGCCAAGCTAGGTGTTGTAGCCTTCGTTGGCGGGGCGAGGGTTAGCAGCTCCCGTGCCATGAGTAGCTCTGCCTGCGTGTTTTTCGGCCCGCAGCGAACATGGGAAGATGAAGTCGTGGCCGGAATAAGAGAAGGTGTGGCGGTGTGCCCGTCGCGCTACATGGACGGTGGCAGAGAAGAATCCTGCTGCTCGTGAGCGGCAGGGTCAGTGGCAGCATTGGCCGTGGCAAAAGCAGAGTTGTGGGGGCAGAGTGGCCCGCCAGTGCCATTTGGGCAACACAAGCAGCCCGACGCCTGGTAAGAACATGGTGAGCGGCGGCCATGGGGACGATGGAGCGGGAGTGGAACAAAGTGAAGGAGCTACGGCACACCCTACCTGGCGCGCCAAATGTCGGAATCAGGGCTCCGTGGACCCTGGGAATGGTTTGAATTCTGGGGTGCGCACGAAGAACTTCATTAAGCCTCTGCTTGCCGCTCACTATCTCACGGCGATGCTCCGTCGTGCTTGAGCGAGAAGGGAGAGGAATGGGACACCGAGGTTTACCTAGGTTCGGGCCACCTTGCGGTGTAAAACCCTACTCCTGCTTTGTGGCGGATTGCCTCGCAAGGAGGATGAGTATAAGAGTACAAGGAAGAACTGCCTTGGGATGGCCCAAGGATCAATCATATCCCTCTCTACGGCGGAGACTAACCTATATTTATACTGGCCCCGGTCCTCTTCCTCTAAGGCTTTAGGCGGGAAGGGATACCACAGCGGCCAAATTCGAAGGGGGACATGAGTACACCCTATCCTGACTAAAGGTGATGTTCGTCTGCAAAGCTTCTGATCATGACGCGCTGGTGGGCTCGGTGATGACCTTCGTCCTGCCGAGCCCGTGCTCTTAGTCTTGTTGTACCAAAGAGGTAAGATTTGGGGATTCCTTAGGAACCCGCGTGCTGGCTTTGTTCCTCTACAGCAAAGAGGAAACTTTCCTTGCCTGCGCCCGCTGGCGCCCTCCTGGTTTTGTCCCTCACCACGCGCCTCGTGAGGTGGGTGCGAGCCTAGAGATGTCCGCTCCTCGGGAGGCAGCCTCAAGGGGCTGCTCCTCGGGAGGCCTTGATGTAGTTTTCCTCGCAAGGCGGGGGCCCTCGCGAGGGTCTTTTATGTGAAGTCTTGATGTTGGACTGCACTGGGTCATTGGTGCAGCCACACGCTAGGGCATAGGCAGATGGGTCTGGGTACCCCCGGTCCTAGAACCCCGACATTGGTTTAGGGGAGTAAATCAATATTTGAGAGGATCATTGGGTCCCTTCTAGCTCGACGAGAATGGTTCATATTGATGAGCTCATCCCCCCTCCCCCATGAAGGTGCTTGGGCAAGGATCTTCTGAGGAATTTTTTCCTCCCGGTGGACGCTAGAAGAATGTTGCAAATCCCTCTCTCGGTGCACCTGAATGATGACTTTATAGCAAGGTACAAGACCAAATATTTCTCCATTTAGTTTGTTCTTCTGTTACACCGAATAGGAACATCAATTTGGGTCTAGAATCATTGCAAATGAAGGTACTTCTAACGTGAATCCAGTTTGGTCCGAGGTATGGAAGTTGGCAGTTACAAGCAAAGTTAAAATATTTATTTTGCGCTCTCTCAAGGGAGTGACCCCCCCCCCCCCCCGCATGACAGTCCTCTCCCACAAGCACATAAATGTTTCACATCAAAGTATTCGCCAACAAGAAATGGTTGGCCATGGATGTAATTGCATGCTTCAAGTAGTTCTGCTTTATTTTTAACTAGCACCTAATCTATTTCTGCATCATTCATGCCGTCAAAAATAATATTACTCTCTGATTCGAATAACTTGCTGTTAATTTGGTTCTGGGTGATGAGTGCTTTAAGTAAGAGGCAATCGTTCTCTTTCTGCTTCACTCTCTGGGCGCGCTTCCTCACGGTTGCATCCTTTTTGCCCACTTCCTTCTTGGTACTTGAGGCACTTCTGGTCCAAGGCCTTGATGGCTAAAAGGCAGACTGTGGAGCAGACGGTAAAACTTCGACTGGCTTCTTAGTAGACAATTTAGCTATGACGGACTGCTGAGCTGGTAGTGTTGCTATGATGGATTGCTGGGCTATAGGAGCAGAGGCATCAGACTGCCGACCATCCGTTGAAGCTATGTCGGGTTTATGAGCAGGTGGTGCCAACTTGTCGTTGTGCTGAGGAGGCCGTGCCAACTTGTCAGTGTGTTGAGCAGGCAGTGCTGACGCATTGGTATGCTGATCACGTGGCTGTGGACCGATGAAGTGATGAGCAGTCAATTCTGGACCTACACACTGCTTAGCAGGCGGTACCGAAGCATCAGACTGCTTAGCAGTCTGTTCCATCAGGTTGGTCTACTGAGCATGTGGTGTAGGTGGGTCTCCCCTGCTGCTTCAGCGGCCGGCATCTGAATCAGTGGTGCATCTTCAGTAGGTGTAGGCCTTGTCACTGGCTGCTTTGGGGTGAACGATGGCATGGCCTGTACGACACAAAGTTGGGCAGGCTGATCACAGGTTGATGCATCAGTCGTCGGATTACGAGTATTAGGTTCCTTGGGGGAAGCATGCGAGAGCTGCTGTGGCAAGGAGAGCGTCACCGGTCGAGGGGCGACATTGGTTTCTCTTGGCGGGCTTCAGGGATGTCATCCATGAAGTCTATTTCCTTTCGTGGCCACTGGATGTGATGCAAAGGTGTTTCTCCCAAGGTCCACTGCTCATCAAAGTCCCCTAGGACATTCTTCAGGGCAAATTCATTGAATCCAGGCTTTACTTCAGTCACATAGCACTTCACACTGCCCAGCTTCAATGGCATATTGTCCAACAAGAGGCCCTCTTTCAAGAAGGGTGGGAAAACCTAGGCTGTTGCACATTTTAATGTACCTTCATAATGTCTAATCACGCCCTTTAGTCTGTGTTTCATTCCAGATAGATCAGATATAGCATCATCATGAGTAGTTGTAGTCTCAGTGTCGCTGGGGTCAGTTGATGCACAACTACTCTTGTGCAGTGCTGTCGCGCAATAACCAGCATCCTCCATTCCCGCCTCCCCTCACATCTGCTGGCTATCTGTTAGTGTTGGAGTCTTCTGCATCATCATTGACTCCTCAATTTCCTTTCAAACAGTCGGATACATGTCCTTCCTCAACCTTTCATACAATTCATTCTGCTTCATTTCACTACTAGCTTTTTCATGCTGAGCCTCTCTTCTTTGCTGAGTGTGAAAGCCCTCTTGTGCGGGACATTAACACATATACCCCTTGCATGTCTTGGGGGCTCTCTTGTTTCCAGAAAATCGGACAAAATGCCACATGGCCCTGAGTTCCTGAAGAACTTTCCAGAGATCTCAGAAGCCTTTAACATCACACGATATAGTTTTTTGTCATGTGAGTTTTCAAAGTAATAAGTTCCATCATCACGCCTCCTTGCATGTGCTCGCAAGTAGTCTCTAGCACGTTCGCCCCTGATTTCACTAAAGGTCAGTCTCCCACCCGCAGCTCCTGCATCTTTTTCCTCCTGGTCCCATATCAGTTTGATGCCGTAGTATCCTACCACACCCATATGGTGGGGGCGTGTGTTCCTCTTCTGAAGTTCTGATTGCTTGGCACTCTTCTTAGCAAACTCTATAGTTGCCCTCACCCTTTCGAATTCTGCCAAGTCTTCCTTTGTAATTTGGGGGTATGCCGGGATTGGGTCCTTGCCTTCACTCAAGTACTTCTTGTACAACACATGCTTCTAGTTTCTCCAGGCATCCCTACCCTTCCTCAGTGCAACGTGTTCCACCTTCATTCTCCACTGCTCTTGAATGTTGAAGTGATCCATGATCTCCCGTACTATTATTTGCCATGTTTCTATGCCAGCCTTCCGAAACCCCGGTAGATTAATGTTGAGCCTTGTCCTGCCAACAAATCCACACACACTCCTGAAACTTGTGCGTAATTTATCTAGTTTAGTTGGAGCCCAAGACATTAAATCGATGTCGGTTACTTCATATACACCTTTAGGCTAGTGTGTAGGCTTCCTTGGAGCATTCCTCCATGTCCTGACCGGAAGGGTAATTGCTACAGCTCCATCCCGTTCTAGATTACTTGATCCCTCATCATCTGCTGAAGACCTAGGGTTGTCAGAATCAGATGAAGATACATCGCCTGAAGCATGAGTGTTTTCGCTGCTACTCGGCATCTACATAGAACACATGTGAAACTCATGAAAGGAGGATAAGCATAAAGCTAACAACTTGGTATCAAGCTGTCTAAACATGTCATGCAATAATTTAGAAAATGTACGGCTAATTTGATAAGTTTGTGTGACTCGGGCGCCCACGATCTGTAAATCGACAGTAACTGATGGGAACAAATACATCTTATATGTACTAGTTGCGAAGGTAGATAATGAACACATATATGCTCTCCGTTATTTTAGAGCCAATTTGGGAACCTACAAAACGAAATAGGAAGAGGGATTGCGAGGAAATATGCCTCACCGTGATGGAGAGTAGTAACTAACAGGTTTCTTAATGTAAACCCGGCAGGACCACAGGAGAGGCAACAGTTACAGGATCGATATGTTCGAGGGTGGCTAGGGAGAAAATAAAGACGGCGAGGCGCGGGGAGCCACGTGTTGGGAATGACAATGGAGGTAGGGTTGATGCCGAAGAGCGGGCACACGACCGGGTTGAGCACGCCGGCGCCGGAGAGGGTTCTGCTGTGGATCTAGGGGAGGAGGAGCTGGCGATGTAGATTTGGTGGACTAATTGAGTGAAACGGGAGGGGGCAGTTGGGGGGTGTTGGCGGCCTAGGTGAAAAGGGTGAAAAAATATCCCCGTTCGCCACGTGGAAAGGCCTATGCAAACAGTTGCCTCTAAGTGCTCATGTGCACAAATAGCATAATATCGTTTGAAATGAACACGTGCAAATTTTGAAATGAAGACATGAGTTCATCGTTTCGCCTCTAATTTTTTCCCACGGTAAGAAATCACTATCATACCACAAGTTTGATTTGCTGGCACATTTCAGGCATCGTGTGCTATATTTAAGCCATATTTGGCATTTACCGTCTACTTTGGCATATAAATCAAATCCTAGCCGAAAAATGTATGTGCTGATGAAAGGGGTGAGGATTGTCGTTCGATTTGGGAGGATCCAATGGTGCAGGCGTATGATCCGTGGGGTTTGGGTTCTGGCCAATCAGAACGCACGACTCATATCACGCACGCAGCAGGGGGGCATCGGCCACGGCTTGGTAGGCACACGGCTTTTGTGAGTGAACCGTGTTCTATTTGAAAACATTTACATATTTTTGTTTGAATGAAAACATGAGTTCATGGTTTCGCCTCGAATTTTTTTCCACGGTAAGAAATCACCATTGTACCCTATGATTTGATTTTTCGGTGCATTTGATATCTCGTTTGCTATATTTGAGTCATTTTTTGCATATATATATATATATATATATATATATATAGTCGCAACCACAGATGGGTGTTAACAATATCATTTGTGTGTCGCTTTACGAATATCATTTGTGTGTCGCTTTACGAGTTTTCATTCATTATCCGAGAAACAGGAAAAAAAATTCAAACAGTTCGACCACAGGGTGCGGCCATAGGCGCATGCCTTATTGGTATTTTAATTACAGGAAATAACGAAAATTGGTGTGTTACTGTGGCGTGCTCTCACAATCCCATGGAAATTTTTTGGTAAAGTTTGGCACAAGTTTTGGTGCTCACAACTTCCAAAATGGAGCATCTCACAAGAAGGATCATAGTTTCCAAAAGGAGACGCGTCACTTCAGACTCCAATCGTAGGTGACTACATCGTTCCGCCTCAAATTTTTTCACGGTAAACAATTACGGATATACCCTAGGTTTGATCTTCTGGCCCATTTCAAGTTTCGTCTGCTATATTTAAGTCATTTTTTGCATTTACCTTCCACTTAGTGCATATAATATCAAAACCCTACTACAACTACATGTGAGTGTTAGTTAGCAAAGAAGGTGTACAAATCATTTGTGCGTTGCTTTGCGAGTTTTCATGCATTGTCCGAGAAGTGGGGAGAAGTTTCAAACATTTCAGCTGCGAGGTGCGGCCACCGGCGTATGGCTAGTTGGTATTTTAATTACAGGAAATTTAGATGGATTCCAGACATCATCAAAATCGGTGTGTGCCTGTGGCGTGCTCTCACGACCCAGGGAAATTTTTTTGGTAAAGTTTGTCACAAGTTTTGGCGATCGCTCCTTGGAAACCGGAGCATATCACAAGAAGGATCATGGTTTCCAAAAGGAGACATGTCAATTCAAACTCCAGTGACCGGTGACTTCATCGTTTGGCCTCATAAAAATTTTCACGGTACGTAATCACCATTATACCATGGGTTTGATTTTCTGGCCATTTCAGGTATCATTTGCTATATTTAAGACATTTTTTGAATTCAACGTGCATTTTGTGCATATAAAGAAAATTACAACCGGAAGTGCATTTGCTGCCGAAAGGGATGAGGATTGATGTCCGATCTGGGAGCATCCAACAGTGCAGACGTACGATACGTGTGGCTTGGGTTCTGGCCAATCAGAATGCATGACTCAGATCTTGCGCGTGGTTTGGTTGGCACACGGATTTCATGAACGAACCGTGTGCTATTCGCAAACCAGATTGCATATCTTCTGTTCATGCATAATAGAGTGAGATCAATTGAGTGTGCTACCTCTATGGTATAATAATAGTAATAAACAGCTCAAATTCATTGCCTGAGCTAACAGCATATCAAGGTCAACATATTAACAGTTCTTACATCAACAGAAAACCGGGCATAACTCACAAATTCAGTACACGCAATAGTTCTAAATTGAACGAATTAAGTTGCAGGATAGGCATCAAAACTACTCTTATGGCTTAATTCCCATGTACATGGGGGAACTGGGATCATTACGTTGACCCCCAATTAACATGGGTTTACTGATGATTTTACTCTTCTCTGTTTGAGGGGTGCATGATCCCTTGGCTGGCAACTCAGCAAACTCATTTATTCGTCCTCATCGGCAACATCCTGGACACCTAGTACCCTCCTCTTCCCATGCATCACTACATGGCGGTTCTTATGCAAGGGTCTTCCGCATAGAAAATCTGGGTAACATCACTGGCAAGAATGAACGGGTCCGTGTGATATGCCATCGTTGTCCTGTTAACGCAGGTTGTCAGCGTCCTGGGAACGGGGGTCCCCAGACTTGCCTGCCTGCGGCCCATGGCGTGGCTCCACCAGTGGCCCAATAGGGCTCATCTTCACCAGCAAACACTCAAGACCCTCGCGAGGGGCCAAGCCTCGCGAGGCGGACGACACAAGACCTCCTCAGGGGTGGCCTCACTAGGCTGGCTCGCGAGGGCGGAGAGATCAAGGCGAGGGGCACTTCGCAAGGTTCCTGTGACGCAAGCCATGACGACCA
The DNA here is from genome assembly GCF_018294505.1 of Triticum aestivum. Taxonomy (NCBI): domain Eukaryota; kingdom Viridiplantae; phylum Streptophyta; class Magnoliopsida; order Poales; family Poaceae; genus Triticum; species Triticum aestivum. The sequence goes on along the minus strand of NC_057812.1, from coordinate 336,011,254 downwards.
AGGCCAGGCGGGCACCAGGCAGGCACTAGCGCGCACAGTGTCCTCGTTTCCTCTTTGGTGCTAAAGAGGCAAGCGCATGTGAGGAGTCCCGAGGCATCAGACAAAGGTTTCCATATCGGTGCAACAAGACCAAGACCAACAGGACGGCGGGATGGAGGTCACTGTGGAGCCCAGGACGATGTCACCACCAGAGCCTTTGGCAGGTGAAGACCACCTTTTGTCAGGATAACTTGTACTAGTTGTCTCCCTTCAAATTTCGCCATTGTTGGATCCCTTCCCGCCTATATTTGGGAAGAGTACTAGGGCCTCCATAAATAGGACTAGCCACCACAGTAGGAGGAAACTCATCTTGAATCGGATCCATTCCATCCTCAACCACCCAAGCTCATCGAGCCAAAGAACACCTCTCCTCAGGAGGATGTTCTTCCCTTGTACTTGTTTATCTACGGCCCAAGAGGCAATCCACCACACCACACTGGAGTAGTGTATTACACCACATCGGTGGCCCGAACCAGTATGAACCATGTGTCCTTTGTTCTTCGTGCATAACCCAGTGTTCGAACCTCGAGGGTTTTGCCAGAACCTGAAATCCAACATTTGGCGCACCACGTAGGGGTGCGCTGAAGCTTTCCTTCCATCGATCCATGTTCCGTGACTCCACCACGTCCATGGCAGATGCGTGTCAAGCCCGCACTGAGCGCCGGGATGCCCTCGCCCCCCGTGTCGCTTAGACGGCCCATGTCGACGGGCCTCCCCGTCATTCTCCATCACCTGTTGCCAACGCCGCTACCGGCTCGGCAGCAAACGAGCAGCAATCATCATCACTGCACCCCTCCGTGCGGCGGGACGGCCGCACCTCCACCCGGTCGCTGACTTCGGCCGGCTCATCGTCCCACGCTCGTCGCACGCCCATCGATGCGCAGGCCGCGTTGCTCATGGCGCGCGAGCTCTTGCGTTACCGCCCGGTCGATGACCTCTACGAGGACTGGCTGGACCGCATCGCCGAGCTCGCCAGCGGCGCTAGGGGCTCTCCTGCACCATCCCTCTCGCTGTCTCGCCTCCTTCGGCCGTGGGAGACGTAGCTCACGGACCGTGTTGGGGATATACCCCGCGGTGTAAACCGGACAGAAGTATAACTCGACCGGACTTGGTGTTTTACTTGAGACCCAGCTGAGACTTAACGATTCACTGGCGACCCGTTTGGACCTGGCGGTTTACGATTCCTTGGTAATCCGGCAGGCGGGTCAGAGGAGTGACAAGACCCGATGGCCCAATGAGCGGTTCATGAAGGCCGGCTCATACTATGGTGGGCCGGTTTAAGAGGAAAGGCGTGAGGAATATTTGTCTTACAAGGAGTTAAGACCTGGACTTGTATCGGGTTTGTATTAGAGATAGACTAGTCCTAATCCTAATAGGATTCCACATGTAACCCGCCCCTTCAACTTATATAAGGAGGGGCAGAGCTCCCCAATGAGGGAGAGAAAAAACAATCTTTAGGGCTAGACACAAAGAGCCAGCTCGCCGGCGACTCCCTTATGATCATAATGAGACCTAGCCACAAACAACATGTAGAGTTATTACCAGATGATGTTTACCGGAGCCCGAAGCTGTCTAAACCCTTGTCTTGTGTTGTGTCTCTCGATTCCGTTCAACCCCTCTCAAGCTACTACATAGATGCGTTGGCCTCACGACTAAGTCCTCACATCAGGACATCTGCCGTGACAATTCCACGACAGTTGGCCCCCACCGTGGGGCTCGCGCACGGTGGTGTTGAGTTTTTGGAGGGATCTTTCTCAGGGATCGAGGAAATTCGCAGTTATCCGGATGAAGAAGACCCGATCTGAAAAGATCTGCATAAGCATCAAGTTCATCTATCCAGATTTATGATTTGTGAGATTAAAAGGTTCAAGAAAATTAGGGTTGCGTTGGTTGTTGCTTGAGCCGCCGCGAGTCGTCGACACCGATTGGGTGTTCCGCTACAACCGCTAAGGCAAGCCACCTGAGACTAAACAAAAATTTCTATCTCTGCGCGTGGCCGGGGCCATTCCCAGTTTTTCCTTGGCCGCAACAGTCAAAGGCAGACAGTCAGCGTACGCGTAATCGTCTACTTGCGGTTTAAAGCAAATCCGAAGATTACTCATGTTCTGGCATCTACAAATCAGTTTCCTATTTTATGTTTGCTACACAGAGAAGTAAACCTTCCAAGGGACAAATTCCTGGGCCATCATTACCATAAATTGATCTCAAGCAAGGCTTTCCGGGTGGTTTTGCTCACCAACTGTTGCTCCTTGCTTCACGCCAACGCACAAGGGCATCAACTTGCACAGCACGCGCCTGAAAGGCTGCCACATTCATTAAGAAAAAAAGATGGAAAGAAGGGCCACAACCCGGAGGGTGAGGCGAAGGTGGACTTGAACACGACCCGAAAACGGACCGCGGCGCCGCCCGAGCGATCCGCTGTTCGCCTCTTGCCCTTGCGCTGAATCACCTGAGCAGCCGTTGCCGCCTTACGGATGTTCTTCTGCCGCGGCCACGGCCGTGCATCACCGGGCGCCCGTCCGAGTCACCTATTACCCTGTCTCTGCTGCCACGGCGCGCTCCACTTCTGGCAAGGCACCGCATCTTCTGTCAGAGTCGCCGGTGCCTCGCCGTGCTCCCCTGTCGAGCAGTCGTCTCTCACCGCCATGGATGCACCTAGGAGCCGCCACCTCCTCCATCGTGACCCTTCACAAGTACCGTACAGGAGAGCTGCTCCTACTTCAAGTCTGTGGGTCACCTCGACCTCACAAAAAGCCGCCGTTCTCACGGCCTTGCCCCTGTCACGAGTCGCCGGCGTGACTCCTCCTCATCCGCCCAGTTCACCTGCGCCACCACCGTCCCTCGCGCCGACGAAAACCTCCTGCTGCTATCGTGTCACGGCGCCGCCCAAGCGATCCGCCGTTGCCACGAGGCCGATCTGGTTGAGTTGCCTCGTCGCTGACTCACCGCGCCTCCGGCCCGTTGAAGCCGCCCGGCCGCGTCTTAAACTGCAGCTACGCCGAGCAAGCCGTCGCCGTGGACCACCTCGCCAAGTCGCCGGTGCTTCCTCTACCACGGCTCCTACCTCCAGCTCGCCTGTTGCTGTGCCCCGCCGGCGGTCGCCCCGTTGCTCCTTCTCAAGAGACCGGGTTATCGTCGTCGCGTCCACAGCTACGGTGGCGCCCCCGCGAGTCGCCACTTTCGCCTGCCGGTCGCACTGCCCTCCTACTACTGCGGCTGTGTCCTGCTCTGGCCTGTGCCGCCGCGCCAGCGCTGCCTCGTTCTGGTCGTCTCCAGCTCGGCCTGCGTGTGGCCCGGCCATCCTGCCAGCTTGCCTTGACTCCCCTTCGCCTTTTGCCGCTGAGCCATCCTGCCCTCTGCTCTCGAGCGCCTGACGCTGCCTGAAGGAGAGGGGCAGTGGGGAGTGTTGAAACTGCCTGGCCGGACGCCGTTCAGGACTGCAAAGACTTACTGCATGGCTCCAAGGACTAATTACTAGTGCTAATTGAAAAGCACAATGGCACAATTTCCAAGAAGGACCATCATCCATCACGTGAAAGACAAAGACTAGTCAAAGTGATGAATCAATTTCTCCATTACTGCTCCACAGCGACGACGATGCTAAACTTGTTTGTGGTTAGACGCCATTCCTGCATCCGTCTACACGACAGTGTCCGATGAATGCGTGAAGGGCCCGACAGTTTGCAATACTCCCTTCATTCCACAATGTAGTGCTTTCTCTATTCTCGTGCTTCAACTTTGACCGTAAATTTAACTATCAAGACCGATTGCGGCTGGAGCAAAAATTATATTAGTAAATTCATATACGAAAGAAGTTTTCAATTATATAATTTTTTCTCCCGCCGCAGTTGGTCTCGTTGGTTAAATTTATGGTTAAAGTCGGATCTCGAAAAGCGCGGACGCACTATATTTTGGAATGGAGGGAGTACAACATACGTTGACGCTGGGGGCCGTGCAACATCTGTACCATGCCAGGCTTCCAGAAAATTCATCCAACACCAACATCCTTGTTTATTTGACAAAAATACCAGATGCTATTTACCCTATTTATATTTAAGCACATATTAATTTGTCCGAGCAAAACTAGTTTGCCCTGTTGTGTGTTATAGGCAGGAGAATTATTCATTGCAAAGTGGAGTTATACCACGGAGATGAAGGCATGCCAACATTATTCGGCACAGGTGCTCGTCCTTACTCAACGGACTCCCGCACCGGCTTACAATCCGTGGCCGACTCACCCGTCCGCGCCGCCTTATAACACCACAAACGACTCGCTCATCTGCCCTCGTGGCGGTTCATGCGTCCGCACCGGTTTACAACGCGGAGGACAACTTGCTCGTCCGCACAGGTTTACAACGCCACGGACGATTTGCCCGTCCACTCTCATGGCCGGTTCACGCGTCCACGCCGGCTCACAACAAGGAGGACAACTTGCTCGTCCACGCCGGCTTACAATGACGCGGCCGACTCATTTGTCTGTTCCTGCGGCCGGCTCGCCTATAATTGATTTCAGCTTCACTGTGGTGATCGGCAACTCCACGATGGATAAATTACTGGCCTAACATATCAGGTGAAATCCATCCAGTATATTTTTATATTATATATTACTTTCTTTAAAAAGAGCGATTACTTTGTCTTGTGAAGTTCTTCAATGCAGGACAAGCTATATCACTGAGCTGTTGACTGACTCATACTGGTTTATATCACGGTTAAGTATGGAGAGTCTTAAGCCAAACTCCTCGAGTCACCTTGAGACTCGGGGGCTACGATGACATGACTCAGCAAATCTTGCTAGTTTTAGCAAATTTAAAAACCCCAGGACGACGGAGGGAAAGATAACCCGGTTCCGGAGGCTACTGTTATATTGATGAAAATTTAAAGGCCGTCAGAAAATTTCTGGCTTAGAATGTATATGACAGTTACAAAATCCCGGTTCAACGAGGAAATTCGGGTCATCAGGAAGAATTCCGGTTTACAAATCCGGTTCAAGAGAAATATGTTGTAACACCCCGAATGTGACTTTCCCAATTTGTACTCCAACTCTTGCCGTTTCCAGCGTTAAGTTATATTATTTTCTTGGGTTCGGGTCTTTGTCTCCGTGTTTTGTTATCGTTGTCATGCATCTCATATCATGTCATCATGTGCATTGCATTTGCATACGTGTTCGTCTCATGCATTCGAGCTTTTTCCCCGTTGTCCGTTTTGCATTCCGGCGCTTCGTTCTCCTCTGGTGGTCATTTCTACCTTTCTTTCGCGTGTGGGGATTAAACATTTCCGGATTGGACCGAAACTTGCCAAGCGGCCTTGGTTTACTACCGGTAGACCGCCTGTCAAGTTTCGTGCCATTTGGACTTCGTTTGATACTCCAACGGTTAACCGAGGGACCGAAAAGGCCTCGTGTGTGTTGCAGCCCAACACCCTTCCAATTTGGCCCAAAACCCACCAAAACCTTCTCCATCATCTAGAGCGTTCGATCACGATCGTGTGGCCGAAAACCGCACCTCATTTGCACACTCCTAGCTCCCTCTATGCCTATATAAAGGCCTCTCCCCGAAAATCGGGATCCCCCTCGTCTGAAACCCTAAAAATCATCTCCGCGCCGGCGGACAAAATTCCGTCCGGCCGGACGTGTCCGCTGCTCCCCGCCGCCGCCACGTGGCGCCTCCCTATACGCCCGGTCGCCCCTCTCTGCCGCCGGCCCGCCAAGCCCAGGCAAGGCCCCCGCGGGCCCATCCGCGCGCGCCGCCCGCACCGTCGCCCCGCCGCCTTCTGCTACCACGCGCCGCCGCCTCCCCTTTTGCCGGCGCCCGCACCACCGGACACCGACGAGCCGCCGCCGCCGCCGCCTCTCCGCCCCGCCTCGCCTCGGCTTCCGCGCCACCCCGAGGCCACCGCGCACTCACCGCCCGGCGGTGCTGCCGCCATCTCCGTCCTCGCCAAGTCCGGTCACCAGCAAGTCCCACGTCGCCGGATCCGGTCGTCTACAGTGATTCCGGCGAAGATCCGGCCGGCTCGTTTTTTGGCTAAGTCCCAAAAATCCCTAGATCTGGAGGTAGTATTTTCGGCTAAGTCCCAAAAATCCCAGATCCATATGCTCCTGTTCATCGTGTCGTATCTCCGCATTCGTAACTCCGTTTTTGGCATATAGCATATCAAAATGTTCACCTCAGAGAGTACATCATTTCATTCCATTGCATCATTTTCATTTGAGTGCATCTTGATGCCCGAAATGCTGTTAGAAGAGGGCTACTTGGGATAATTATCAGATCTGTTGCTCCATTTAGCTATTTGTCATTTTTGCCATGATTATTGTGTGCATGATATGCCCCTGAGCTCTACATATGTTTTGTTAAGGGTTTTGCCATCTTTTCAGAGGTGCAACCCATGTATTTTTGTGATGTGTGTGGTGACTAGCTCGAGCTTGCAAAGTGGTGCACTTGGCAATTCTGATTTCAGGGACTTAGCATTTCCACTAAGTCCTTGATCTGTTTATCTCATGTTGCCATATATTCATGTTGTTTCCTAGTGATCCGTGCCACTTTTGAGGATGATCAGTAATGATGTTTTGTTAATCTTGTAGTGCTCTATCCATCCCTGTCTTTGTTTGCAATTATGAATCACCCTAGCTTGATTCAATCGACCTCTACTTTTGCTACTTTGTGAATCTGGGCAGATTGTCAACTTGTTTGCAATTTTGCCGATGATGTTGTAGTTGATCCATGCATGCCATGCTATTGTTCTTGCCATGTCTAGCTTGCATTTTATGTATTCTTGATGGGTGTATGCTTAGATTGTCATGACTTGCTCCGTAGTGAGTGCATCGAGCTCGTAAACATGCCTACTTGATATCTGTTTTCAGCATGCTCCAGTTTTAACTAAGTCTGAGAACTGATTATGTTTTTGCCATGTTCACATGCTTGCAATTGTATTTTCTGATCCCTTTTGGCTCAAGGTCACTAAAGGATTTTTGTTAAGCTCTTTGAGTAGCTCCATGCCATGCTTTACTTTGCCACATTCAGGTCCTGTAGCATGTAGTTTTGTTGCTCCGAAGTGTGCTACCTGATCTGAAATTCCAGACAAGTGTTAATTTCACTAAGTCTGAGATCTGTTTGCCATATGCATTTTTGCCATGCTTGTTTGAACCTGTTAATGGATGATTTGGCCGTAGCTCAGTGCTAGAATTTTGTTAAGCATCTTGAATGCATCCCTGCCATGTATTTTGTTGCCATATTTGGTTGATGTAGCATGTTCTTCTCATTGCATTTAGAAGGCTACTTGCTGTAAATCGCAGACCGGTGTCATATTTGTATCGCTTGCCATTTCCAAACCGTAACTCTGATTCCGGCGTTCTTTATATAGTTTTCAAGTGATTTCATCTCATCTTTCCAGTGGCACACTTGGATTTCCAAGTTGTGGCCAGGTTCATGCATTCCCTGTCACATCTTGCATATGCTTCCCGCATCGCATCCCGCATAGCATACCATCCTTGCACCATATTGGTTGATCCTTGCACGTGGTTGATTGTGTCCTTGTTGCTTGTTTGTCTTGTTTGGGTAGATCCCGGAGATGAGTTTGCTAATGAGGAGCCCATTGAGTTTTCTTTCAGGGATCCAGTCAACTCTAACAACTGTGCAGGCAAGATGATCATACCCTCGAAATCACTACTATCTTTGCTATGCTAGATTGCTCGCTCTTTTGCTATGCCAATGCTATGATGCCTACCACTTGCTTTCAAGCTTCCCAAATTGCCATGTCAAACCTCTAACCCACCATGTCCTAGCAAACCGTTGTTTGGCTATGTTACCGCTTTGCTCAGCCCCTCTTATAGCGTTGCTAGTTGCAGGTGAAGACTGGAGGCCGTTCCTTTGTTGGAACATTATTTTACTTGTTGGGATATCATTATATTATCTTGTTTTCTTAATGCATCTATATACTTGGTAAAGGGTGGAAGGCTCGGCCTCTCGCCTAGTGTTTTGTTCCACTCTTGCTGTCCAAGTTTTCCATCATATCGGTGTTATGTTCCCGGATTTTGCGTTCCTTACGCGGTTGGGTTATAATGGGAACCCCTTGATAGTTCGCCTTGATTAAAGCTTTTCCAGCAATGCCCAACCTTGGTTTTACCATTTGCCACCTAGCCTCTTTTCCCCTTGGGTTTCCGGAGCCCGAGGGTCATCTTATTTTAAACCCCCCCCGGGCCAGTGCTCCTCTGAGTGTTGGTCCAACTCGTCAGCCGCCGGTGGCTACCAGGGGCAACTCTGGGCTGGCCTATCGGAAGTTTAGACAATCTGAGTGTGCCCTGAGAAAGAGATATGTGCAGCTCCTATCGGGATTTGTCGGCATGTTCGGGCGGTGTTGCTAGATCTGTTTTAACCTTTCGAAGTGTCTTGAAGAACCGAGATACCGAGTCTGATCGGAACGTCTCAGGAGGAGGTCTATTCCTTCGTTGACCGTGAGAGCTTGTCATGGGCTAAGTTGGGACTCCCTTGCAGGGATTTGAACTTTCGAAAGCCGTGCCCATGGTTATGGGCAGATGGGAATTTGTTAATGTCCGGTTGTAGATAACTCGAACCTTAACCTATTTAAAATGTATCAACAGTGTGAGTTACCGTGATGGCCTCTTCTCGGCGGAGTCCGGGAAGTGGACACGGTGTTGGAGTAATGCTTGCGCAGGTTGTCCTCTAGTTTCTCGCTCGCGCTTTGCCTCCTCTTCTCACTCTCTTTTGCGAATAAGTTAGCCACCATATTTTGCTAGTCGCTTGCTGCAGCTCCACATATATTTGTACCTTGCCTTACCTATAAGCTTAAATAGTCTTGATCGCGAGGGTGCGAGATTGCTGAGTCCCTGTGGCTCACAGATTACTATTACACCAGATGCAGGGCCTGATGATTCCGCTCCAGGTGACGCGCTCGAGCTCAAGTGGGAGTTCGACGAAGACTCTCAACGTTACTATGTTTCCTTTCCTGATGATCAGTAGTGGTGCCCAGTTGGGGGTGATCGGGACCGTGTCGCATGTTGGGTTATCTTTTATTTTGGCGCCGTAGTCGGGCCATGAGTGTTTGGATGATGTAATGTTATTTATGTACTTGATTGACGTGGCGAGTGTAAGCCAACTATGTTATCTCCCCTTTTATTATCTATGTTACATGGGATGTTGTGAAGATTGCCTAACTTGCGACATACGCCTTCAATGCGATTATGCCTCTTAGTCGTGCCTCGACACATGGGAGATATAGTCGCATCGAGGGTGTTACATATGTCTCCCACAAAGCTCTGACGCTCTCAATATCCGGTTCAATATCTCGGTTCAAGAAGAATTTATCTCTTGCAAAAAAGTTAAAGGTTGCCGAAGAGGACCTGTTGCCATGACGCGCGGTTCAAACATGGGTTATCCTGCCTTATTGGCTTATCATATTATTGATCACATGGGGGCTTCTATTTATAAAGCGGAGTTCTGATTACATATTGATCCGGCTATCAAGCCAATATTGTCATAAGGGGCCAAAGAGAGTCTGTTGCACAGCACAACTCAAACATGGGTATCCCTTGAGCATAACTCATAATATCACTTGGGGGCTATGTTCGAACCATAGTCACACCTCTTTATCAACGTAAGGCCACCAGGGAAATCACTTGGGGGCTTGGTCATATTCAAACCATAGCTACACCTCTTGATCGGCGTAAGGCTACCAGGGAAGTTACTTGGGGGCTCTTTGCTTCGCAAAGAACTAAGAGTTTGCACCCTTTTAATAGGCTATCAAGCCAGGCTTGGAAGCCAGGTTTATGCACCTAAAACCCCAGATTAACCTACCTTCTTTAAGTAAGTCACTCCACCCAGGTAAACCTGGTACAACCCGCGAACGTTTGACAGTCAATCTCATAGACCCTGAACTTGTCAAAGTTAAAACGTGATTGGTTAAAGATTGAGGTCCATCTTAAAAGGCTTTGTGAAATGGTTAATTCAGTGGCCTGGCAGCCCATGAAAAGCCTCGAGTTGGAGCCTGGCAGCTCGTAAAAAGCCACGCATGTTCTTTTTGAGTTCTATTTGCCAAGTTTTTCCGCCTTTGTTGAGGTTCATAATATCTTCTGATAAACCGGCGTCCTTGACCCGGCTTGGCTTTTAACTACAAGTTGTCAGTACATGATCAGTTATAATCCAAAGACTATCAGCCCGGTCTGGTTCCGACTCAAAGTCACCAGTATTGAATAAACCGGTGTTTATCACAACCCGGAACGGTTTTATCATAAAACGGCAAAATATGGGAGGAGTTATCAGTACTCAAGATTTGGGTTATCACCCTTACTACAAAAAGTTGGTAAGCCAACAATGTGATTCAATGTCACATGTATGATATATTTCATATTTGATTATTCTTAAGTGCAACCTTGGTTATACACCCGGGTTATATGTTGGGCATTATGACCCGTCCGGCGGTAAACCGCCATGACACTTTAAACTTGTTGTATACAGAAACAGGTTGAATAAATCATGATTATAAATCACCGGCATTTATTAACCCGGCCTGGCTATAAATCGCCAGTATGATGATAAATTATCCAGTGTTTATTAAACCGGTCTGGCTTTGGACTATAAGTCGCCAATATATATATTTGGATTGCGCCATTGGAATCATGCGCTTATAAATCATTGAGTATATTATTCAAATCTTTAAATAGCCAACATGGCTGGATTTTTTATCATGGTTATCAACAGATGAGGTATTCAAAGTCGCTTTGGGGCAATGGCTATTATTTTATCAATGGATATGGTTTATTCTACAATGGAAGGAATAGTCCCGAGTCACTGCAGGCTTACGACCCGGCACTTGGGGCTACATTATTTAAATTGAGATTATATCAAATATGCAAGTCTCATGTCGCTGCAAGCATGCACCATGATACTTGGGGACTAATGCAAAGTCATTTTTTGCTCATCTTATTGAAGACCCGACTCATCATATCATAATGAGTCGGCCCTTGGGGGCTACCAATTGCTCCTATCAAACATTCAAGGTATACAAGCTTTAATCCATTATATTAAAGGGTTCATTGCTCAGTTGGTAAAGCACAAAAATCTTAACCTTGTGGAAGTGGGTTCAAGCTCTACGATGGAAGCTACATTATAATATGTTATTTCCATTGAAGTATATATCAAGTCCCGGTTCAGTATTATCTTACTAAGCCGACCCTTGGGGGCTACACATCACTGCTAAAATCTACATGATTATATTTACAAAGTCCCTACTCATTATTGCATAATGACCCGGCCCTTGGGGGCTACACTGATTGAAGTTTTTATAAGCAATTACAAGTCCCGGGTTGCTACAAGCATGACAACCTGACACTTGGGGGCTACATATATGGAGTATTCAGTTTATATGATTGATATGAACAAACCGGATTTCTTCAAGGTTGAAACAATTATTGGAGCAAGTCTTAAGTTATCACTATGTTCTCCTCTTAAGACTTGGGGGCTATAGGTATTATGCATATAAAGGAGGAACGTCTTCGGTTTATCAGTTTTGAGCAAATTAGGAAGATCAATTACATGACCCGGTTCGACAACAATTATGACCCGATGCCATCAATATTTATAAACCGACAATTTTGGTAATATTAAACTGGCAAGTTTTACATCTTCAAACCGGCTAAATATCAGATAAGTATTTCAAGACCCATATTTCTTAAACCGGTGCTTTGGAAGCCAACTCAAGTGGATTATTCTTCACAATATTTCTCTGTGAGAAACCAATGTCAGCAAATTGAGTATGAAGCTGGCTTGTTAACCCGGATTTTCTAGAAGAAGGAAATGACAAGGACATCAGGATGTTCAGGCGCCGGTTTACAGGAATTCTTAACCCAGAGCACAACCTGTTAAATTTGTTCTTGTGTTTATTTTGCAGCATAAGTTTACCATGGATAAATCCAAGCTAAACTGGGCGCTAATGTCGGGGATATACCCCATGGTGTAAACCGGCCGGAAGTATAACCCGACCGGACTTGGTGTTTTACTTGAGACCCAACTGAGACTTAACGATTCACTGGCGACCCGTTTGGACCTGGCGGTTTACGATTCATTGGTAATCCGGCAGGCGGGTCAGAGGAGTGACAAGACCCGATGGCCCAACGGGCGGTTTATGAAGGCCGGTTCATACTATGGTGGGCTGGTTTAAGAGGAAAGGCGTGAGGAATATTTGTCTTACAAGGAGTTAAGACCTGGACTTGTATCCGGTTTGTATTAGAGATAGACTAGTCCTAATCCTAATAGGACTCCACATGTAACCCGCTCCTTCAACTTATATAAGGAGGGGCAGGGCTCCCCAACGAGGGAGAGAAAAAACAATCTTTAGGGCTAGACACAAAGAGCCGGCTCGCCGGCGACTCCCTCATGATCATAATGAGACCTAGCCACAAACAACATGTAGGGTTATTACCGGATGATGTTTCCCGGAGCCCGAAGCTGTCTAAACCCTTGTCTTGTGTTGCGTCTCTCGATTCTGTTCAACCCCTCTCAAGATACTACATAGATGTGTTGGCCTGACGACTAAGTCCTCACATCAGGACATCTGCCGTGACAATTCCACGACAGGCCGCCTCTGCCGCCCCTGCATCAAGACGGCGCCGTCACGCCGAGATGCGTGGCACATGGAGCACCCCCGCCTCCTCCACACCAAGAAGGCGTCCTTGCCCCGAGACGCGTGGTCCCGCGACACGATCCGCCATGCTGCGTGCCCACGCATGAAGAAAGAAGCTTCCAAGAAGTTCCCCGACCACAGGAAAATGCTCCTACACTCCCCGCACCACCACGTCAAGACCGCGCGCCGCCTGCAGTGGCGGAGCGTGGGTACCAAGAGCAGGCTCCTCCACCAAGACGGGCTCCAGTGACCACAGCAGGCTACCGAGCCTTCATTACCGAGCTGCGCACCGTCGTTTGGCCAGGCAAGTTCAAGTTGGATCTGCCTCCGCGCTACGACGGCACCCCCGACCCCTTGGAGTTCCTGCAGCTCTACGAGCTGAGCATCGAGGTGGCCAACAACGACGAAAAAGTCATGGTGAACGGGTTTCCCATGGCTCTCAAGGATGGCGCTCGCTCGTAGCTCCTGAACCTGCCCGCGGGATCAATCTCCTCCTAGGATGAGATGCGCGACTGCTTCATCGCCAACTTCCAGGGTACTCGCGACCGCCCTCCGGCCGCGGGTGACCTGCGCCTCATCAAGCAACAGCTGGGAGAGACCCTACAGAAGTACATCCAGTGCTTCAACAGGGTTCGCCTCAAGATCCCCAAGGTGAGGGACTAGGCCATCATCTCAGTGTTCTCTGATGGCATCCGTGACGTCAAGATGAAGGAGGATCTCTCCATCCACGAGGAGCTGTGCATGGCTCTGGAGATGTTCAACATGGCGACCAAGTGCGCAAGAGCTGAGGAACGACATCTCTCCCTCCTCGAGCTCCCTGATGCCGACCCAGAAGAGAAGAAAGGCAAGGTCAAGGACGTGAAGCGCAACGGAGTAGCCGTGCTCGCGGTGGAGCCAGACACGAAGCGCGGCCAGGACCACCCCGAGTCGTCCAAAAGCAGTCGTCCGTTCTGCGCCTTCCACAACGTACACAGCCACGGCACCAATGATTGTCAAGAGCTCAGGGCCATCTGAGATGGACGCTTCGGTCACCGCCTCGAGCGCAACGATCGGGGATACGACCGAGGAGGAGGACAAAGTGGAGGACGCTGGGATGACCGTGGTCCCCGCCAGGAGTGGCGCGACCGGCCTCGTGAGGACCACTGGTAGGAGCAGCCTCATGAGGGCGCCTGGTGCGACCACCCTCGCAAGGACCGTCCTCAGGGCAATCCTGGCCCCCCTCCGCTGCCGCCACCACCAAGAAGGAACGACGACCACCATCAGGACGAGTGGGCTGGGGGCTTCTAGGAGCCGCACACTATCCCCTACATCTTGGGTGATGCTCAGGCCCCGGTTTCCCAACACATCTTCAAGCAGTTTGCTCATGAGGTGAACGCGGCCCTCCCCAGGCTTGAGGCCACACGCCCGCTCAGGTGGTCCAAGTTCGCTATCACCTTCAGCACGGCGGACTAGCTCAAATGCGCGGCAACTGTCGGCGTCCTCCCGGTGCTCTATTCACCCGTCATCAGCAATGTCCAAGTCACCAAGACCCTCATCGATGGCGGCGCGGGGCTTAGCGTCCTGTATGTCGAGACGTTCAACAGCCTTCAAGTCCCCTACGATCAGCTACAGCCTACCAAGCCTTTCTCAGGAGTGACCGACGGCTCCACCACCCCGATAGGGCAGGTCCGCCTCCCTGTCACTTTCGGCCAACGCGACAACTACCGCACTGAGCTCATCGAATTCGACGTCGCCCACATCCGTCCGCCATACAACGCTATCCTTGGGTACCCATCATTAGCCAAGTTCATGGCAGTGACCCACCATGGCTACAACGTCCTCAAGATGCGAGGAAGCGGCGGAATCATCATAGTCCCCTACGAAGAAAGAGATGCGGTGTGCTCCCTGGAGCGCTCCTTCCAAGCCGCAGCAATGGAAGACTCCGACAGCGAGGGCGTCCAGTACCCTCCTGAGGCCGTCCCCAAGAAGAAGAAGCAACTACCCCACACAGGGCCTCAAGAGAGCGACGTCTTCAGCAGCGCCGCCTCAGGATCGGCGCCCACACCTAGGGCGCCTCTCTCCCTCGCATAGGAAGGCGCACCCAGCGCCCTCCTCAGGCGAGGCTCGTGGGCTCTCTTCTTGAGGGCCTCAGACCTAGACAACATCACAAGGGAGGCGCTCGGGCACCACGTGGAGGCGTGCTTCGCTGCACGCGTCCCTCAAGGGAGCGCTGGGCGAGAAGCACCCGGTGCTCAGGAGTTCATCATCAAGGCTACCCAGGAGCTTAAAGAAGCAAGGACCATGCGCGGCGACCACCACCCACCACCCGGCGCAGCTCCCCATCCTGGCGAGGATGGCGGGCTACGTGTCTGCATCGACATTCCAGGGCTCAACATGGCCGCATCTTAGGAGCACTTTTGGCCTTTGCGCGTTGGACGGTGCGAGGGTCCACCTCACAGCTATGTTTGCATGTCGTTTGGCTTGCCGAATGCGGCTGTCGTCTACCAGCGTCATATCCAAAGCATCCTGGTGGCTCACGAGGCCAGGCATCACGCAGTCCCGGCGGAGATGGCGATCATCCTCAAGGAACCACCCGAGCCCCCAGAGCCTCCTGAGGCTCAGGGTTCTGGCGGCTCGTGAGGAGCGACCCTCCAGCGCGCATCATCAGCTACTCCAACACTCCTTCGACAACGGAACCAGGTGACATTTTCTGGTTTACTCAGCTGGGAGCGCCCCTCGGGCTGCATCATTCCCAGGTCGCATGGGCTTGCCCCTGCCGCATATATCTTTCTACATCTTTAGCTTACTATACTGGGGGCGCCCCTCGGGCTGCATCATCCCCAGGCCACTCGAGTCCGTCCTAGTGGCATGTGTTGTTCTCGCATCTATCTAAGCTAGCTGGTTCCCATGCATGAGTTGTTTATAGTCATCACTTGCTTGATTGTCACTCACCACGGCCGCCCGCGTCGCCGATCGGCCCCTTGCTCATCCCGCAATGGGCGCTACTCATGCTGGCATGGCGCTTATGCTCGGGTCCGTCCCTACAACAATGACAAATCTAAGCGGTCAAGCTCTGGCTCGCGGCACGCCCGTGCACGTCACCTCACCAGGCCCTCAGTGCCTTCGTCTTCTTGCGGAACGACCAGTGGCAGACCGGCAAGCGTGGCTGCAATCTGTCTCCCTCCACGAACCAACCTGCAGGAACCTCACGAGGGTGACAGTAAGCGCTACCGCGGGCTCCCTCCTTTCCCATGCGATTCACTTGTGCGTTGAAAGGGGGGCTCCTGAGCATCGTGACTCAGGAGCTCATGCTGGCTCTCAAGCCCTCACCCCTGGCGTTGTCCACGTCATCGCGACCTGGCATACCAGTGGCGGCTGAGCTCGCTCGAGGGCCGGGACCCGAGGATGTAGAGCACATAGAAGAGCATGGGAAAGACGGGGAGACTCGCACGGGCCTAACTTTACTATACTACGGCCGCCGACGCATAAGGAGTCAAGCGCAGCACAAGGAATTGACTCTGGACCACTAAAATAAGTTTCACACTCGGGTCGGCCAAGCGCTACGGCATAGGATTCGCACCTACTGCAGCCTTGTTACGGCGACGTCGCCTCCCTTTCCTACCTTTAGGTAGATGCTTGCACGCTAAAAGGGGACCTCATGAGCATGGCGCCTCAGGAGCTCTTACTGGACCTCGGGCCACTCACCTCTTGGCCTTGACCACGGCATCGTGACCTGGCATAACAGTGACGGTTGCAGCCTGCCTGGGGACCAGGACCTGTCGGCGTAGAGCACCAAGCTACCACGAAGTTGGAAAGGGGAGACTGATCCGAGGTAGGACATGCATCCGTAAATCTTCATAATAAGGATGATATCAACAAAAGGCATGCCCTTTACACGCCCCCACGGGGTTCGTCTCGATTCCTTGTAGGGAACAATAGAAGAAGGTTTCTAGGAGCCCTATCTACACGTGCCAAGGCCGCTGACGCCATCCAGATCAGCGACGACGACGGCCGGATGCTGCGGCCGTGCTCCGGGCACGGCGAGAGCTCAGGGGCACACTACTAGGGAAAAGCCTATACACAGAATCTTACCAGCAGCGCGCTATAAAATCAGGCGCCGCTGCTAAGTAGCAGTAGCGCGGGCTGTGGAAACTCGCTGCTGAAACAAGTTTATCAGTAGTGCGCGCACTCCAAGCGGCGCTACTGCTAAAATTCCCACGACGCCGCCGCGAGGCCAGTTATAGCAGCAGCGCATTAAAATAGACAGCGCTACTGCTATGTAACGTAGCAGCAGTGCATTCAGGCAATAATCGCTACTGCTAAATTAACTACAGATCTCACTAGCGCGCCTCATCCAAAGATCACACTCACACACACTCGATCACGGTCTCCTCCTCACCCCCCGCGCCGCCGGTCCTCCCCCGTGGCCCCTCCCCCGTCGCCCCTCCCCCAATCTGCGCCATTGTAGCCTCATCCTCCTCGCTAGACTCGGTACCGGCCTCCTCCTCCGTCCTCCCTCCACTCGCCGCTGGCCGCCCCCTCCTCGCTCCGCCTTCCTCCTTGATCCGTCCTCCCTCCACTCGCCGCCGGCCGGCCCCTTCTCGCTCCGCCTTCCTCCTCCGTACTACTATCTTCTCCCTCCTCGAGTCGCCCCTCCTTCTCCCTCCTCCCTGATACATTTTGATTTAGTAGGCTTTCATATGTAACATTTTGATTTAGTTGATTTAGTATGCTAGTGGATTTAGTATGCTAGTTGATTTAGTATGCTAGTTGATTTAGTCGATTTAGTTGATATGATTCAGTTGATTTAGTAGGCTAGTTGATTTAGTTGATTTAGAACATTTTGATTTAGTTTATTTAGTAGGCTAGTTGATTTAGTTGATTTAGTAGGCTAGTTGATTTAGAACATTTTGATTTAGTTGATTTAGTAAAATGGCGCCACCACCAGCACCACTATGTCGACTGTGCAAGTCAAGGTGCGCCAGCAGCCTTGCAACTGGCAAGCTGTTCGGCATCTACTTCCATCCGAGTTTTCGTCATGCGACGGTAAGAAATTAGATGAAATGTAACAACTATTTTATTTTTAGTGTTGGCATTACTGCATTGTGTCATTTTGCTTTTCTTACACAGATCGTCCCATGCAATGTGAGGTTAAAATTCAACAAGCTGACATGAGACATTGTGACATTTGAGGCTCCTGGGGGCCGTACACTATGAAGGTCGAGAAAGGACGCAATATGTCGCAGATTGGAGGAGATGGATGGGCCCGTTTCCTCGCTCGCATGTGTCTTACTGGTGGTGAGTTGATCAGATTCTCCTTCAGAGCAGAAAGACCCAAGTTGGTTGTCATTTATATCAACCTGGTGAAAGATGATGAGGATGACGAAGATGATGAAGATAATGAGGACCCACTCAATGAAGATGATGAGAACCCACTTCATGAAGCCATCATAGCTCAAAGAATGAGGCTGAGCGAGGAGGAGGTGTGCAACCTATGGGACATAATTCCGCCACGTGATGACTTTGTCGGGGTGCCATTCGTGACCCGCCTGACAAGTACCATGGTCGATCGGCATGAAATGGTATGTTATACGTATTGCATGTAGTAATTTGATGATATATATATATATGCTTTATTGTTATACTTACAAATGCAAATTATCCGATTATATGCTTAGTGAATCCGATGATATGCTTAGTGTAGAGTCCAATGATATGCTTTGTGGAATCTAGTCGATGATATACTTTAGTGTAGAGTCTGATCACATGCTTAGGCTATTTATTAATTGATATGTTTTTCTTATTCAGAGATTGCCAAAGAACCTATCTGTGAGTTGTGGTATCGAGCCTGATGAAGAAGGCTCAGTTGGACTACGCCTTACCGCAAGGGGCTCCGTCACCACATGTACTTACCGCATGGGCACAGATGGTCGCACACACTTGAACTCGGTTGGGTGGAAGAGATTCCTCGTTGGCAAGAATCTTCGTGCTGGACAGGCCATCCTAATTACTATCAGGAACACCCACCGCCCAGGCTTGAGGATGATGATCGTCGTCGATATCATCTAGAACTACATATGTGTCTGTGGCTATATCATCTAGAACTACATATGATGATCGTCGTCGATATCATGTAGAACTACATATGATGATCATCGTCGATATCATCTAGAACTAAATATGATGATTGTCGTCGATGTCACCTTGTACTGCTTGAGGATGCATGTTGAGTATATATGAAATTGTTATCTAGTACTCCCTCGTTTCCAAATTACTCGTCGTGGTTTGAGTACAAATTTGAACTAAAACCACGACGAGTAATTTCAAACCGAGGGAGTACTACCTAGTACCTATAATGCTTTATGAAATTGATATCTAGTAGTACCTAGTATCTGGAAATTACAGTTTATCGAAGCCGGAATGGGGAAATGGTGAAAGATATAACAGTAGCGCTGGACCGGGAAATCGCTACAGCTAAGTAATAGCAGCGCGTTCCTGAAAAGCGCTGCTGCTATAGTCAATAGTGGTAGCGCGGGTACAGGCAGCGCTACTACTAAGAGTTAGTTGTAGCGCCTTATTGGTAGCGCGGGTACCCGCGCTGCTGATAGGCCTAAAACCCACGCTGCTGCTAGCCTTTTCCCTAGTAGTGGCACGTAGCTGTCGTCGATCGTCTCCGGAGACTCATAGGGCTCGGGAGAGTCACTGGACTCCCAAGCGCCGCCGCTGCTGCTGGAGGAACCGCTGGCGAGGCTAGCGCCAGGCCTGGCTCCTGTCGCTGCATCGTCTCGACGACCCCCTCCAGGGCAGCACTCCAAGCAGCGGCCTTCCTCGTCGAAAACCTTCAAGAACATCGTAGAGGCGCCGTTGTACTCGAAGTGGATGGTGTCGTGGAATTTTCACGGTAGATGTCCTCGTTGAAAGGACTTAGTCATGAGGCCAATGCATCTATGTGGTAGCTTGAGAGGGGTTGAGTGGGACGAGAGACACGAGGTTTTACCCAGGTTCGGCCCTTCATGGTGGAGGTAAAAGCCTACATCCTACTTCATTGATATTGATGATCATGATCATGATTACATCTGTCTAACTTTTGGAACCTCTCCCTCTTGGGGTGCCCTACCCCTCCTTATATATGTTGAAGCGGCGGGTTACATGATTAGTCCTAGTAGGATTAGGATTACTCTATTACAAGTGGAGTCCTAGTCTTGCTTCCTTTGTAAGGGAATATTCCTTATGCCTTTCATCTTAAGCCGTCCCACCATAATACGAGTCGGCCTTCCTTGAACCGCCCGTTGGGCCACCAGGTCTTGTCGCTCCTCTGACCCGCCTGCCGGTTACCAATGAGTCACCAGGCCCAGCTGGGTGATCAGTGAATGGAGAGATCCGGACGGGTCACCAGTGAGTCGCCTAGTCCGACCGGGTCATACATCCGGCCAGGTCATACTGCGAGGTATATCCCCGACAGATGGCGAGGGCGCCCTCCATGCGGCAAACTCGGGCGACCTCACCCCCGCCACGGTTCATGAAGATCTTGGCCGGGGAGACGACCTCGACCTCCGCCCCTGTCGCCAGGGCATCGCACTCGGCATGCTGCAGCCATAATTCGAGGGGACACCTCAGTGGCATCTTGGCGGAGAAGAACTGTGGGAAGCGAATCCAAGTGCGCGGAGGCATCCCCGCCCACATCTCGAGTTCGCGCGAGGAGCCCTCAGCATGGGTTCCTGGGGCGACGGCGCGTGCCACCATGGCACGGTGACCACGGCCGCGACGTGGACGGCGCTTGTCGCCACCTCTGCCTCCGGAGCCCTTGGCCTGGGCATACAAGGGGAGCGGATACCCGGGGGGCAACCGCTCACACCAAGGCCTTGACACCTCTGGCCTCACGACTACGTCACGGCGGTGGGCCAGCCTCTTCTTCGGCAGAAGCGGCCCCGGCTCATCGCGGGGGGCTTTTCCCTTCTCTGCCGCTGAGAATCTCCATATCGGCACCATGGGTATCGCTGCTAGCAATGAAGCAAGGAAGAAGAAGCGAACGGAATAGGAAGAGATGGGCGACGGGGGCTCTGCCCCCTCCTCATTTATAGCAGGAGAAGGCCAATCGGCGACCTCCACGATCACATGTAATGATGGTTTTGTCTGCATGCATCAGGGAATCGTCAAATCGGGTAGTGGCCGAGGCGGCGTGGGGAAGCGGAGACGCCCACGTCCCATCAGTCGCCATGCGTCAACCGAGGCCGCAGGCTGTTGGGGCCCGCGGCGCTCCGCACTTTCCCCTTGGCTTCACCTCGAAGCCAAGTCCGAGCGCGCCTTGTGCCCGGGGCTATTGTCGGTGTCCTATGAATGGGGGTCAACAGACTTGCCTGCCTGTGGCCCACGGCGTGGATCCACCAGCGGCCCTGTATGGTCCATCTTCACCAGCAAACACTCAAGACCCTCGCGAGGCGGACAACACCAGACCTCCTCGGGGGCGGCCTCACTAGGCTGGCTCGTGAGGGGCGGAGAGATCAAGGAGAGGGGCACCTCGCGAGGTTCCTGTGAAGCAAGCCCTGATGACCATGGCCAGGCGGGCACTAGGCGGGCGCCAACACGCAGTGTCCTCGTTTCCTATTTGGTGCTAAAGAGGCAAGTGCATGCGAGGAGTCCCGAGGCATCAGGCAAAGGTTTCCATATCGGTGCAACAAGACCAAGACCAGCGGGACGGAGGTCACCGTGGAGCCCAGAACGGCGTGACCACCAGAGCCTTTGGTAGGAGAAGACCACCTTTTGTCAGGATAACTTGTACTAGTTGTCTCTCTTCAAATTTGCCGTTGTTGGATCCCCTACCACCTACATTTGTGAAGACCAGGGCCTCCATAAATAGGACTAGCCACCATAGTAGGAGGCAACTTATCTTGGATCATATCCATTCCATCCTCAACCACACAAGCTCATCGAGCCCAAGAACAACTTTCCTCAAGAGGCTGTTCTTCCCTTGTACTTGTTCATCCCCAACCCAAGAGGCAATCCACCACACCACACTGGAGTTGGGTATTACACCACATCGGTGGCTCGAACCAGTATAAACCCTGTGTCCTTTGTTCTTCGAGTTAGATGTGCTGAGCCTTGGGATCGTGGGGAGTGGGTGGGGTAGGGAAGGGAGAGATCTTCGTGCGTACCCCAGTATCCGAACCTCGAGGGTTTTTCCGGAACCCGAAATCTGACACAGGTCTTCCTGTAATCATCAACCTTTACCTGACTAAGAGGGATCCATGTGCACCTGAAAAATGTCACCTTAACTTCCACATAGTTAAGATCCCAAATCTCTTTGATGGTTCCAAAGTATATGATATGTCTCCAACGTACCTATAATTTTTGCATGTTCCATGCTATTATATTATCATTCTTGGATGTTTTACAATCATTTTATAGCAACTTTATATGATTTTTTGGGACTAACCTATTGACATAGTGCCCAATGCCAGTTCCTGTTTTTTGCTTGTTTTTTACTTCCAGGAAATCAGTGCCAAACGGAGTCCAAACGCAGCGAAACTTTTTGGAGAATTTTTCTGGACCAGAAGACACCTGTTGGGCCAAAGAAGTACCAGAGGGGGGCTCCGATGGGAGCACAACTCACCTGGGTGCGCCTTGGGGTCCAGGCGTGCCCTGGTGGGTTGTGCTCACCTTAGCTGCCTCCTGCACCACCTCTTTGCTCTGTAAATACCCAAAAAATCCAAAAACCCTAGGTGAGTCGATGAAACACAATTCCAGCCGCCGCAAATTCTAGAACCACCAGATCCAATCTAGACACCATCACGAAGGGTTTCATCATCCTCATTGGTGCCTCTCCGATGATGCGTGAGTAGTTCATTGTAGACCTATAGGTCTGTAGGTAGTAGCTAGATGGCTTCCTCTCTCTCTCTCTTTTGATTCTCATACAATGGTCACTTGGAGATCTATTTGATGTAACTCTTTTTGCTGTGTGTTTTTTGGGATCCGATGAACTTTGAGTTTATGATCAGATCTATTTTATCCATGAAAGTTATTTGAGTTATGATCTCTTATATGCATGATTACTTACAACCTCATATTTCTTGTCAGAATTTTTGGTTTGGTTAGGCTGACTAGATCAATTTTTCTTGCCATGGGAAGAAGTTCTTTGTGATGGGTTCGGTCATGCGGTGTTCTTTTCGAGTGACAGAAGGGGTTGTAACACACGTATTGATCGGTTCTATTAAGGATAACAAGATGGGGTATATTCCTACATGAATAGATCTTGTCTACATCATGTCATCATTCTTATTGCATTAATCCATTTTCCATGAACTTAATACACTAGATGTATGTTAGATAGCGGTCGATGTGTGGAGTAATAGTAGTAGATACAGGCACGGAGTCGGTCTACTAATCTTGGCCATGATGCTTATATAATGATCATTGCATGGATATCTTCATAAGTTTTTGAATTTCTATCAATTGTGCAACTATAATTTGTTTACCCGCCATATGCTATTTTCTCGAGAGAAGCCACTAGTGAAATCTACTGCCCCCGGGTTTATTCTTTATCATATTTGCTTTCCGATCTTTTATATGCCACTTTTATTTTCAGATCTATTATTCCAAAAACCCAAAAATACCTTGCTGTAATTTTTTGTTATTTATTTTATTTCGTGTTTCCGCGAGATCTATTTATCCAATCTACTACAAACGAATCTATCTTTTACCCGAGAGGGATTGACAACCCCTCTTTCGCGTAGGGTTGCAAGTATATGCCCTTTGTGTGTAGGTACCGTTTACATAGTGTTGCTTGGTTCTCCTACTGGTTCGATAACCTTGGTCTCATCACTGAGGGAAAATACATACCGTAGCTGTGCTGCATCACTGTAACACCCCGGATGTAACTTTCCCAATTTGTACTCCAACTCTTGCCATTTCCGGTGTTAAGTTATTTTATTTTCTCGGGTTCGGGTCTTTTTCTCTGTGTGTTGTTATCGTTGTCATGCATCTCATATCATGTCATCATGTGCATTGCATTTGCATACGTGTTCGTCTCATGCATTCGAGCATTTTCCCCGTTGTCTGTTTTGCATTTTGGCGTTTCGTTCTCCTCCGGTGGTCATTTTTTTACCTTTTTTCGTGTGTGGGGACTAAATATTTCCCGATTGGACCGAGACTTGCCAAGCGGCCTTGGTTTACTACCGATAGACCGCCTGTCAAGTTTTGTATCATTTGGACTTCGTTTGATACTCCAACGGTTAACCGAGGGACCGAAAAGGCCTCGTGTGTGTTGCAGCCCAACACCCCTCCAATTTGGCCCAAAACCCACCTAAGCCTTCTCCATCATCTAGAGCGTTCGATCACGATCACGTGGCCGAAAACCGCACCT
This sequence comes from Triticum aestivum, assembly GCF_018294505.1. Lineage (NCBI taxonomy): Eukaryota > Viridiplantae > Streptophyta > Magnoliopsida > Poales > Poaceae > Triticum > Triticum aestivum. The sequence continues at coordinate 335,987,244 of NC_057812.1, read as the reverse complement.
CATTTGGACTCTCCTAGCTCCTCCTATGCCTATTTAAAGAGCCCCCGAAAATCTCCTATTCCTTCCTCCCGAAAAACCCTAGATCCACCCCTCGCGCGCGCCGGACATTGTCCGTCCAGACCGGACGCGTCCGCACCGCCACCGCCGCCCAATCGCGCGCCGCCACGTGGCCTTCATCACCGCCGCCGCCGCTCTGGCCCGGGAGGCCCAGGTCGGGTCCCCGAGGCCCAGTCCTCCGCGCTGCCGCCCGCCTTCGTCTTCCTCTGCGCCCGCCGGCGCGCGCCGCCGCACCGAGCCGCCGCGACCACCGCCGCGCTCCACCGCCGCACCATCTCTGCTCCGCCGCCTCGGCTTCCGCAGTCGTCGCCCGTCTCCGCCGTGGCCGGCCAGCTCCCTCCTCCGGCCCGATCTGGTCGAGGAGCGACCGGATCCGGTGCCCCAACCTCGCCGGCCGCCGTCTTCGAACTCCGGCGAGCTCCCCGGCCATCCTCGTTTTGCGTGCCCGGGTCAAACCCTAGATCCGGAGGTCGAAATTCTACTAAGTCCCCGTGTTTTTCAGTTTCAAGTGCTCTTGTTCATCGTGTCGTATCTCCGCATCCGTAACTTCGTTTTTGGCATATAGCATATCAAAATGTTCTTCTCAGAGAGTACATCATTTCATTCCATTGCATCATTTTCATTTGAGTTTATATTGATGCCTGAAATGCTGTTAGAAGAGGGCTACTTGAGATAATTGTCAGATCTGCTACTCCATTTAGATATTTGTCTTTTTTGCCATGATTAATGTGTGCATGATATGCCCGTGAGTTCTACATATGTTTTGTTAAGGGTTTTGTCATCTTTCCAGAGGTGCAACCCATGTAATTTTGTGATGTGTGTGGTGACTAGCACAAGCTTGCAAAGTGGTGCACTTGGTAATTCTGATTTCAGGGACTTAGCATTTCCACTAAGTCTTTGAGCTGTTTATCTCATATGGTCATATGTTCATGTTGGTTCCTAGTGATCCGTGCCTCTTTTGAGGATAATCAGTAAGGATGTTTTCTTAATCTTGTAATGCTCTATCCTTCCATGTCTTTGTTTGCAATTATAGAGCAACCTAGCTTGAGTCAATCGAGCTCTACTTTTGCTACTTTGTGAATCTGGGCAGATTGTCAACTTGTTTGCAATTTTGCCGATGATGTTGTAGTTGATCCGTGCATTCTATGCTATTGATCTTGCCATGTCTAGCTTATATTTTGTGTGTTATTAATAGATGTGTGCTTAGCTTTTCATGACTTGCTCCGTAGTGAGTGCACCGAGCTCGTAAACATGCCTACTTGATATCTGTTTCAGCATGTGCCAGTTTTCACTAAGTCTGTGATCTGATTATGTTTTTGCCATGTTCACATGCTTGCAATTGTATTTTCTGATCCCTTTCGGCTCAAGGTCACTAAGGGACTTTTGTTAAGCTCTTTGAGTAGCTCCATTCCATGCTTTACTTTGCCATGTTCAGGTCCTGTAGCATGTAGTTTTGTTGCTCCTAAGAGTGCTACCTGATCTGAAATTCCAGACAAGTGTTGATTTCACTAAGTCTGAAATCTGTTTGCCATATGCATTTTTGCCATGCTTGTTTGAACCTGTTAATGGATGAATTGGCTGTAGCTCAGTACTAGACTTTTGTTAAGCATCTTGAATGCATCCCTTCCATGTATTTTTTTGTCATGTTTGAGTGCTATAGCTTGTTCATCTCTTTGCATTTAGATGGCTACTTGCTGTAAATCGCAGACCGGTGTCATATTTGTTTTGCTTGCCATTTCCAAACCGTAACTCCGATTCCGACGTTCTTTATATCGTTTTCAAGCGATTTCATCTCATATTTCCAGTGGCACACTTGGATTTCCATGTTGAGGCCAGGTTCATGCATCCCTTGTCACATCTTGCATATGCTTCCCGCATCGCATCCCGCATAGCATATCATCTTTGCATCATATTGTTTGATCCTTGCACGTGGTTGATTGTGTCCTTGTTGCTTGTTTGTCTTGTTTGGGTAGAGCCGGGAGACGTTGCTAACGAGGATCCCGTTGAGTTTGCTTTCGAGGATCCAGTCAACTCTGACAACTTTGCAGGCAAGATGATCATACCCTCGAAATCACTACTATCTTTGCATTGCTAGATGCTCGCTCTTTTGATATGCCAATGCTACGATGCCTACCACTTGCTTTCAAGCCTCCCAAATTGCCATGTCTCTAACCCACCATGTCCTAGCAAACCGTTGATTGGCTATGTTACCACTTTGCTCAGCCCCTCTTATAGCGTTGCTAGTTGCAGGTGAAGATTGGAGGCCGTTCCTTGTTGGAACATCCATTACTTGTTGGGATATCATTATATTGCCATGTTATCTTAATGCATCTATATACTTGGTAAAGGCTGGAAGGCTCGGCCTCTCGCCTAGTGTTTTGTTCCACTCTTGCCGCCCTAGTTTCCGTCATATCGGTGTTATGTTCCCGGATTTTGCGTTCCTTACGCGGTTGGGTTATAATTGGTACCCCTTGATAGTTCGCCTTGATTAAAGCTTTTCCAGCAATGCCCAACCTTGGTTTTACCATTTTCCACCTAGCCTCTTTTCCCTTGGGTTTCCGGAGCCCGAGGGTCATCTTGTTTTAAACCCCCCCCCCCCGGGCCAGTGCTCCTCTGAGTGTTGGTCCAACCTAGAGCCCCTTGCAGCGCCACCTCGGGGAAACTCGAGGGCTGGTTTTAGTTGTACGGATTTCTTATCCGATTGTGCCCTGAGAACGAGATATGTGCAGCTCCTATCGGGATTTGTCGAGACATTCGGGCAGTGTTCCTGGTATTGTTTTAACCTGTCGAAGTGTCTTGAATAACTGAGGTACCGAGTCTGATCGGAACGTCTCGGGAGGAGGTCTATTCCTTCGTTGACCGTGAGAGCTTGTCATGGGCTAAGTTGGGACTCCCCTGTAGGGATTTGAACTTTCGAAAGCCGTGCCCGCGGTTATGGGAAGATGGGAATTTGTTAATGTCCGGTTGTAGATAACTTGAACCTTAACTTAACTAAAATGAATCAACTGAGTGTGTTACCGTGATGGCCTCTTCTCGTCGGAGTCCGGGAAGCGGACACGGTGTTGGAGTAATGCTTGCGCAGGATGTTCTCTAGTTTCTCGCTCGCGCTTTGCCTCCTCTTCTCGCTCTCTTTTGCGAATAAGTTAGCCACCATATTTGCTAGTCGCTTGCTGCAGCTCCATATATTTACCTTGCCTTACCTATAAGCTTAAATAGTCTTGATCGCGAGGGTGTGAGATTGCTGAGTCCCTGTGGCTCACAGATTACTATTACACCAGATGTAGGGCCTGATGATTCCGCTCCAGGAGACGCGCTTGAGCTCAAGTGGGAGTTCGACGAAGACTCTCAACGTTACTATGTTTCCTTTCCTAATGATCAGTAGTGGTGCCCAGTTGGGGGTGATCGGGACCGTGTCGCATGTTGGGTTAACTTTTATTTTGGTGCCGTAGTCGGGCCATGAGTGTTTGGATGATGTAATGTTATTTATGTACTTGATTGACGTGGCGAGTGTAAGCCAACTATGTTATCTCCCCTTTTATTATCTATATAACATGGTATGTTGTGAAGATTGCCTAACTTGCGGCATATGCCTTCAATGCAATTATGCCTCTAAGTCGTGCCTCGACACGTGGGAGATATAGTCGCATCGAGGGTGTTACAATCATCCCTTCCTCTTCGGGGAAATACTGACACGGACACGAGCCATCAAGAAAGGATTTTTGGCTCCGTTGCCGGGGAGACATCATCAACATCTACCAGGTTGCTAATCACAAATCTCATCTCCTTGCAATTTACATTATTTTCCATTTTCCTCTCATCTTCCTCTCCCCCACTTCACAATAATTTGCCGTTTTATTCGTCCTCCTTTTCGTTCGCCGTTTTATAGTCAGATCTCTTCCTTCCTTGAACTTGTCGTCATGAGTGATTTCGGTATTGCAGAAATAGATGATGACCTAGCTCCTAAAATTGGATGATCTGGCAATCTGGATGCTAAAACTTTTGTTTTAGGGAAAGGGAATATTTTGGGAAAAGAACATATTCAAGAATTTTTCAATTCTGTCAGAAATTTGACTCTTGATGATCCTCCTATACTTGAAAAATATATATATGTACCCACCCTACTTTGAAAAGATTGTTTTATGAGCTACCTGTTATAAAGAATCCCAAAGCTAAAAAGTTGGCTACCCTTGTTCTTATGAATGAATTTGACTACATAATACGGGAAGCTAGGGAAGTTTTTGATTTTGATGGTATGAACCATGAAAAACCAGTGATAGATGAGATCCTTTATAATAGTGATTATATGTTGAGACACTTGCTTGGAAACAATAAACATTTTATGAGAATCTTAAGAAGGAAATCCCCGTTTTAGATATAATCCAACATGTTTTCAATGATGTTAATCAACACTATTCTTGGATTGTTGCCGGAAATCAAAGGGGATATGATAAGCAACTTGATAGTGCGAAAGTTAATATGGCTAATGTGTTTCAAGTTATTTTTGAAAAACCTCCTGACAAAAACACGTCTAAGGAAAGTAAGAATAAAGACGACAACACTTGAATCTATGCTCTATGCCTAGCTAGGGGCGAAAACTATAGTGCTTGTTGGGAGCAACCCAATGAATAAATATTACTTTTTACCTTTTTCTTTCTGTTCTTGATTGTTTGCACAATTATGCCTCTATTATGATTGTGTTTTTAATGTTTTAGTTAGTGTTTGGGCCAAGCAAAGTGTCGGTGTCAAAACCGGCGGATCTCGGGTAGGGGGTCCCGAACTGTGTGTCTAGGCCGATGGTAACAGGAGTCAGGGGACACGATGTTTTACCCAGGTTCGGGCCCTCTTGATGGAGGTAAAACCCTACGTCCTGCTTGATTTATTCTTGATGATATGGGTATTACAAGAGTTGATCCACCACGAGATCTGAGAGGCTAAACCCTAGAAGCTAGCCTATGGTATGATTGTATGTTATCCTACGGACTAAACCCTCCAGTTTATATAGACGCCGGAAAGGGCTAGGGTTACACAAGGTCGGTTACAAAGGAGGAGATATACATATCCGTATTGCCTATCTTGCCTTCCACGCCAAGTAGAGTCCCATCCGAACACGAGACGAAGTCTTCCATCTTGTATCTTCATAGTCTAACAGTTCGGCCAAAGGATATAGTCCGGCTGTCCGAAGACCCCCTAATCCAGGACTCCTTCAGTAGCCCCTGAACCAGGCTTCAATGATGATGAGTCCAGCGCGCAGTGTTGTCTTCGGCATTGCAAGGTGGGTTCCTCCTCCGAATACACCACGGAAGAATTTGAATACAAGGATAGTGTCCGACCCTACAAAATAAGTTCCACATACCACCGTAGAGAGAATAATATTTCCACAAATCTAATTTGCTGACTTGTTTTAGCAACACGACATTATGCCATGGCCCAGTGATTATTCGATCCGTTTCCTTTAACTAACTCCGCACATAACGCGAGGCAGTTTCCTGACACATCTTGTCAAAGCAGAGATCGTGTTCCCCTTATTACGGGATTCTCATCAATACGGGCGTGGGTAACCCAACCGCGCCATCGATTACGGTGCTTGGGGGATAAGCGAGTTTTACCAGGCTAGTGGGGGCACATAGCTTTGGCCACCCTTATAAAGGGATAAGGTTTAACCTTTTTGTACCCACGCCTTCTTCCTCCTTGCCTATCCGTTCTTGCGCACTCGAGCTCCAATGCCCAAGTCCACATCCTTCCCCTCAACCTTCTCCAAACATGTGTGGAGCGGGGGGGCAAATGGATGGCTTCCTCCGTTACGGAGGGGCACATCAAAAAGCTGTGTGGCGCCGGATACTTAGCCGCGAATATCGCGCATCGGCTGCCCGCTGTGGGGCAGATCGTTCCTACTTCCTCCGCGGACTGGGGTTTCCCCTCCATCCATTCGTCCGTGGTCTCATGTTCTACTACGGGCTGGACTTTCATGATTTGGCCCCGAACTTCGTCCTCAACATTTCTGCGTTCATCGTCGTGTGTGAGGCTTTCCTTCGCATCCGGCCCCAGTTCGGCCTGTGGTTAAAGACCTTCAATATCAAGCCCAAGGTGGTGGGTGGGCAACAAGCAGAATGCGGCGGAGCCATGGTGGGCTAGATGCCCAACGTTATATGGCTTGAAGGCTCCTTCGTGGAGACCATAAAGGGGTGGCAATCGGCCTGGTTCTACATCACCGAGCCGCGCGAGACCAACTGGGCGGCAGCCCCCGAGTTTTGATCCAGATTCCCTACACGGCTCACTTCCTGGAAAGAGAAGGGCTTGTCGTGGGGTTCATCGGTGGAGCTGGATGGACTCCAGAAATGTATCCGGAGTATGGCAAGCAAGAAGCTCAAGCTTGTCAACATAGTCCAGGTCATGCTCATCCGCCGGATTGTCCCGTGTCAACAACGGGATTTTAGCTTGTGGGAGTTCGACCCGGCCCAGCACCAGATTCTGAGCGAGCTCTTCGATACGATGCACAAGGACGTCTGGAGGGTGCTGTTCAAGGGCGCCGAGGTCCCTCCCTCTCTCGTCGAGGACCGCGGGCTAAGCGCAAAGAGCCTATCACGTTCGGTGAGTTCTATACATCTAGTAGGATATTTATTTCCCCTAGCTTAATCATGTGCGGGGTCTGATCTCCATGCCTTTGACAGGAGTGGGTGGAGACATCGGGGGAGATTAACTATCCGGCCCCTCTGCCCGAAGAAACTGCGGACACTGACTCCGGCTCCTTACAAGGTGTCGGAGAAGACCAAGAAGGCCAAGGGAACTCGAAAGAGTTCCCGACGCCAGGTGATATCGGACTCATTGTCCGAGGACTCCTCGGCGCACTCCTCCCACGAAGACGAGGAGGAAGATGAAGACGCTCCCCCTCCAGTCAGGGGAGACAAGAAAAGGAAGGCCGCCCCAACTGGGGGGGGGGGGGGGGGCGAAGGGTCCAAGAAGGGAAGGACTCTCCTTCGGACAGTTCCACCACCGCCGCCGAAGGCGAAGATGAGTGGCTGCCCAGGGCCAAGCCCCTGGCGAAGTCGTAATTATTCGGATAACAGAGTAACTCATAGCATTCCTTTGTTGCACTGCTTTCCCTAACGCCGAATTGTGATTATGCAGACCGCCCCGAGCCCGTATCGACGTATCCTTGTCGGACGGCTCCCTGGACTCGTCGGATATGGATAGCGATCCACTTCCGACTGCCACCTCCCCTTGCCCTACGGACAATGCAGAGGTGTTGTCTCAAGAGGCATCGGGTCGAGGGGAGATAGTTCGGGGGGCGCCTCAAGGAGACCTTCCGGACTCCGGGAGCGGAGGGAGAAAGGCTCCCGAGGGCTCCGAGGTCGGCCCTCAGCCGAACACCGCGCCGGAACCTCCAGTGGTTCTGGACTCGGGTAGGCGGCCTCCTTCCAAAAGGGGAAAGACGCCTGTGCTGGTGGCCTCTGTCCATCCAGAGGCATCAGACAATCTGCTTGGAGCACTTCGTAGCGCTTCCATCGACGAAGAACACCGCACTATTATGAGTGCGGTGATCAAGAAGGTTCAGTCCGCTAAGAGCGGACTAACTGAAGCCTGTGCCAGCCTTCTAACAGGCTTTGAGGTAAGTATTCAAAATATAGGAAAAATATTACCGCATAGACAGTAGCCCCTGATGCTCTGTTCGGTGTTCACAAATAAAAGCCGAATAGAGGATCAAACAATATCACAGGAGTCTAACATAAGTATGTCTATATGCGTATGTAGGCTTCGCTGCTGGCCTCTGCGGCACAGACTGCGGAGGTTGCCACATTGAAGAAGGACCTCGAGGGGTCCAAGAAAGATCTCGGCCTTGCCAAGAGGCAGCTCGTGGAGAACAAGGGTAAGTAATACCCTGTCTATATATATGTATATATAAAAGAAGACGCGATTGCAAAATGACAGGATCATCATAAATTTGCCAGGGGCCACGACCGAGGTGGCGACCCTGAAGCAAGCGCTATCCGAGGCCAAAGACAAAACAGCCAAGGAGCGCACCGAGCGGGAAAGGCAGGAGGCACGGGTGGGCGAGGTGCAGCAAGAGTTCCAAGCTCTCGTGTCGAAGCATGAGGCGTTGGAGCATGACTCAAAGACGCGAGAGTCCGAGCTTGCCGCGGCCCTCGAAAGCGCGAAAAATGCCAAGGCTGAAGCCCAAAGAGCCCTCCAGGAGATTGAGGCGATGAAGAAAATAGCGGCGGGTAAGGCATTCCTTATGCAGAGCAAGCATGTGAAAGTAAATTACTTGTTACTTACCCGAATCCGGAGCTCTCTAGGAGCGTTCGCAGATTTGCCCCGCAGCGTGTCGGATGCCGCACAATTTTACCAGGCCGAGGAGGGAAGCTCAACGGAGAAGTTGGTCTGGGCCCAATATACTGGGACCGAACACCCGGTACCTACGAACGACCAGCTAAAGCAGCTGGTCGAACTACACAAGGCGGCCGAACAGGCCATGAAGGGCTTTATAGTCCGGTTGTGGCCTGGCGACGCCCTTCCGAACAGTTACTTCGGCCTGGTGAGGCGGCTTGTGGATGCCTGCCCACGGCTGGAAGTCGTCAAGCGGTCCGTCTACATCGAAGGTGCACGCCGGGCTTTCGCCCGTGTGAAGGTGCAATGGGCCAAGCTAGACGCCATGAAGCTGATCAAGGAAGGGCCGCCAGAGGGCAAGGAGCATCGCCACCACGAGATGGACTATGAGGGTGTCCTGAAGGGTGCCCGTCTCCTAGTGGATGAGTGTACCAAAGATACAATATTTGAGTAAACACGATCGTGTAATCCTGTATTCATGAAAACTTGTTCATATGCGCTATGCAAAGCTTGTTTGAATTTAAAATATTACCTTCTGTTCGGCTGTTTATCAAATATGAGAGATAGCTAGTCGTCGGCTTCTGCCCCCATGCCACGAGTGCTGGGGTGTTCGGGATAAACCTAAGCACTCTTGTTCCCATTTTTGGGTCTTTTGAGGGAGGTGCTCAGCACAACGAACAAGGCAATCGGACTATAATGCGTTATCACTCTCACATAGCCATAGAATTCTATAATTTTAAATTTTGGCGAAGCCCCTAGTATTCGGAAGGCCGAACCTGGGGCGCGATACACGCCTTAAGCCGGACAGGGCCGACGCCTCGCTCTAAGCGGCATAAGTCTTTAAGGACTCGAAAACCTCTTGAACAGCGACCAGTCTCTCGCCTTATCATGATAGTCAGTTTTATCTTTCTCTACTGAGGTGCTTAGCCCAGCAGAACCGGGGCATAATCGCAGTAGTTCTCCCAGTGCTACCTTAGCCGATATAGCGGAACGTAAGGTACCAAAACATGGGAGCCGGGCAAACCCAACTATTAACCCAAGACATGATTCGGAGCTGATGCATATAATGCTATAAGTTCGGGGTGCCGCACTGTTGAAAGTGTTCGGACATCTCACGCCGTATTACGGGGTATGCTTAAGCCCCTGGCATATTTGCCGTACCAGAGTGTACGGGTGTTGGACGTCATAAATGAACATATATATATATATAAAGAAGAATGCAATAATAGCCTTAATGCAATGCATTGTTTATTAAAAAAACGTGCGTTAGAGCAGAATGATATAGGTAGTGCGATAAGCAAAAAGTAGGACTATGTCCCCTCCAAGGGCAAGCTGAGGAATAATATTAAAGCAAGTATTTCACTCATTATCGTAATCCACCTGGGAGTTTCGTGGTGTGATGTAGCTTTCTACCTCCTTGGTTGCTGCATCATGTGTTCGACAATCATGCTGCCGGACAGGGTTTCCAGAGATTAAGGTCCTGAAAGAGAAAAATAACAAAGCAGGAAGCCCCTAGTGCGGTTTAAGCCGTGTCTTGGAGCGTGCCGTAATCGTGCCCCCTCCCTACCTGTGCCCATGGTATTTTTAATGTGTAATTATGTACACGTGGCACGAGTTTCTCCGTTTGGCTTGGGCTGGGGTGGGGGCCGCATTGCTATGCGAGCTCGGAACGTGCCAGGCGGTCCTGTTGCCGATTACTCCGGGCGCGCTTGCAGGTGTTTGGGTCCTTAAACGCCGAACTAGTGGATTGCCTTAAGAGGCTGCTTTGCGCTTCCGCTGCGAGGGCCGCAGTGTGCTCCTCCGTTCGGAGAGAGCGCTCTGTGTTTCCATTAACTATAATGACCTCCTGAGGTCCGGGCATCTTGAGCTTGAGGTATGCATAATGCGGTACCGCATTGAATCTGGTGAATGCGGTTCGCCTGAGCAGTGCGTGATAACCACTGCGGAACGAGACTATATCGAAGATTAACTCTTCGCTTTGGAAGTTATCCGGGGATCCGAAGACCACTTCCAGTGTGACTGAGCCTGTGCAATGGGCCTCTACACCTGGTATGACGCCTTTAAAGGTCTTTTTTGTGGGTTTGATCCTTGAGGGGTCTATACCCATTTTCCGCATTGTGTCCTGATAAAGCAGGTTCAGGATGATGCCGCTATCCATAAGGACTCGAGTGAGGTGAAATCCATCAATGATTGGGTCTAGGACCATTGCGGCGAATCCGCCATGACGGATACTAGTGGGGTGGTCCCTGCGATCGAAGGTGATCAGATAGGAGGACCATGGGTTGAACTTTGGGGCGACTGGCTCCAACGCATATACGTCCCTGAGCGCACGCTTCCACTCCCTCTTGGGGATGTGGGTTGCGTATATCATGTTCACCGTCCGCACTTGTGGGGGGAACCTCTTCTGTCCTTCGGTATTCGGCTGCCGGGGCTCCTCCTCGTCATCGCTATGCGCCCCCTTATCTTTGTTTTCGGCAATTAACTTGCCGGCCTGCTTGAACACCCAACAATCCCTGTTGGTGTGGTTGGCTGGCCTGTCGGGGGTGCCGTGTACTTGACACGAGCGATCGAGTATACGGTCCAAACTGGACGGGCCTAGAGTGCTTCTTTTGAATGGCTTTTTCCGCTGACCGGGTTTAGAGCCTTTGAATCCGGCATTGACTGCCGTATCCTCGATATTATCATTGTTAATGCGGCGCTTCTGTTTGTTGCGACGTGACCTGCTATTGCCGTCCTTGGTATCCTAAGTACCATGGTTCTTTGATATGTTGTTACTGCGAGCCAGCCAGCTATCTTCTCCCACACAAAAGCGGGTCATGAGTGTCATGAGGGCTGCCATAGATTTCGGCTTTTCCTGACCAAGGTGCCGGGCTAGCCACTCGTCGCGGATGTTGTGTTTAAAAGCTGCTAGGACCTCTGCATCCGGACAGTCGACGATTTGATTTTTCTTTGTTAGGAACCGTGTCCAAAATTGCCTGGCCGATTCCTCTGGCTGATGGATTATATGGCTCAGGTCATCGGCATCTTGTGGTTGCACATAAGTGCCCTGAAAGTTGTCGAGGAATGCGGCTTCCAGATCTTCCCAACAGCCAATGGACTCTGCTGGCAAGCTGTTGAGCCAATGCCGAGCTGGTCCTTTATGTTTGAGTGGGAGGTATTTGATTGTGTGTAGGTCATCACCGCGGAACATGTGGATGTGCCAGAGGAAATCCTCGATCCATACCGCAGGATCTGTCGTGTCGTCGTATGATTCTATGTTTACGGGTTTGAAACCCTCTGGGATTTGATGATCCATTACCTCATCTGTGAAGCATAAAGGGTGTGCGGCACCTCTGTACTGGGCTATATCGCGATGCAGCTCCAATGAGTCTTGCCCATTGTGTTCAGCCTGGCCAGATTTACTTTTACTGTATTCGGCGTGAGGTTTATCGTCTCGCAGTGGCGCGCCCTCGTGATCCGTAGATCGATCTTGCATGCTTTTCTTTGTCCTCCAATACGTCTTGCAGCTCTGGCGTATTTCCCCATACCTTTTTATTTGAATGGCATCGAGGTGGAGGCTGAGCTCTTGGCTGGAATGCCTCTCTATCGCGGCCACGAGGTGGCCGATCAGCCGCGTCATACGCTTCATCCTCCAGTCGGGGTAGCAACCTGCATTTTGGGTAACTCTTGGAGGGGCGTTCGAGTTTATATTCCTCGGTCGCGAGGACTTCAGTCCATCTGTCAGCTAGCAGATCTTGATCAGCTTGAAGCTGTTGCTGCTTTTTCTTAAGGCTATTTGTCGTGGCTATAAGCCGGCGTGTCAGGGAAACTGATCCATGAACACCTATGGGGCCGGCGGACCGAGCCCCTTTCGGTTCGGCGGGGGGCGGAGATCACACGAAGAGCAGATCGAGGCGAAGCACACGAGCAGTTTACCCAGCTTCGGAGCTCTCCGGAGAGATAACACTCCTACTGCTACTTGTTTGATTATCTGGTGTTCTTGCTCCAGAGAGAGAGAGCGTAGTGTTTTTCTGGGTTCCCAACCTAGTCGAACCCGTTGAAACTGTCCAACCGAACCGAACCCCCTCTACGTTGCGCATGGGCCTCCTTTTATACGCTAAAGGGGTCACCGACAGGTGGCAACGCAGAGAAGGGTACAAATATAAAAAGTGAGGTGGTTGGTACAGTTACTTGTACGGTGCACCCTACCTAACCCTGATGGCAGGGGACAAGGGCATTGAATGCCCGTCTAAGTCGCCCAAACAGTGCAGAAAAGGACCGTTAGGGGCGCCACCGTTCGCCACGATGGAGATCTTGTCAGCTTCGCATGCCACTGCGCACCGCTGGCTGCACAGCCTCCCGCCACACGTGCCTGGAGAGGCCCCTAGAGCGACACGTTGGTGGATGCGCTGGAGCGTGGGCACAGAGTGGCCGCCTGCCGCGGCAAGCGCCTTGCCGCTGCTGTTATCTTGTCGGGTCCGGAAGCTTGTCGCTCATCGGGCCTCGAGGTACCTTGGTTGGTCTTCCCGGCAAGCTCCTCTTGCCGGGGCCTTGTTGCCTTGCCAGAGCGCGTGGCGCGTCGCGGCAAGTTCCTTGGAGTGCCTTGGTTGGCCTTCCCGGCAAGCTCCTCTTGCCGGGGCCTTGTCTCCTGAGCTTAAATACTTTGTTCTTGAATGGCTCCAAGGGAACCACGGAGGATCTTGGCATTCTCCTGGCAAGCCTTGCCGCGGGGTGCTGCAACTGCCCGTGCACAAGTTCGGGGTACTAGGGTACCCCTATTCTAGTACACCGACAGGAGCCCCCGGGCCTGGGCCAGACATGGTGCCGAGTGCTGTTGGGCTAGGCCCAAGACAGGGCACGGGCACACGCGGACTGGGCCACGCCGAATCTCGCTCCGTATCCACCGCGCTCTCCCCTAACGGCACGCGTTGAATGCGGCGTCGTGGGAGAGATCGTGGGTGGTTCTTTATTCGGAAGGGCGAAACGTCCGCCCCGTCCCTCTTTATAAGCAGAGGAAACAGGGGCAGTTCGTTCCCCCTCGCTGGTTGCTACTACTCCATCTTCACGAACCTCCGCCGCTCCCCCCCTTCTTCTCGAAGCCGAGAGAGCAGCGCTCCGCCCCCCATTGCCACCAGCATCACCAACGCCGTCGACCTCCCCCACCACCTCCGCCATGGCTCCGAAAGCCGACAAGGGAAAGGGCGTGAAGTCGGCCGAGGCGCAGCGGCTCGCAGCGCTGCGGAAGGAGCGGGCGATCTTCTCCCCCCAGCTCGGCACGAAGGAGCTGAGGGAGTACTTCTACCTCTTTTGGGCGACGGAGACGCGGGTGCATCCGCGCACGAGGGTACTCCCGGTCGCTGCTTCAGGACTGGCTCCAAACGGGTACCCATTCTTCGCGCTGTTCTTCTATTGCAGGCTCTGCCCGCCCTTCTCGGAGTTCTTCTGCAATATCATGAACACCTACGGCCTCCGCCTCCTCCACAGTGAACCCAAACACGCCCGCGGCAGCTGCGGCCGCAACCTCTTCCACCCTAGTGGCGATGCGCTGCAGCTCCTCGTCGGTGGTGTCACGGGTGAGGCTCTTCTGGTCGTCAGCGTGGACCGGCACTTCTTCCAAGTTGTCGAAGAATGCTTGCGCGACGTCATCCGCAGGCTCTTGCCAACTTGGAACGATTCCGTGTGAATCGCACAACGGCATCATGGCGCGGATCCGGTCAAGCGAAGAATTATTGCACAATGGAACGACGCCCCTCGGCAGCGTGAATGGGTGCTGGGGATCGCGTTTGAACAACTCCAGGAGCATTGCATCCAGCTCCATGACGGTGAAGTTGTAGTTGAGGCCCGGCCGCAGCCTCATGATGTCCGCCGAGTTCTTGAATTCCCAGGCAGGCCTCCCCCTCTCCTGCAGGGGGGCGATGCGGCGGCGGAGGAAATCTGCGCCTACAGCGCCTACAGTGAGCCCGGCAAGCCTGAGGCGAAGGATCCTAGTAATGGCGATCTTCAGCCTCTCGTCTTCCGGGGCCACGTTGCTCCAGTCATTGCCGCAAACTATTGGAGCTTGGCGCACGGCGGTGAAGGGCTGCGGATTCTCCTTGACGATCCAGCACCACTCCGCTCTCCACTCCTCCCACTTGCTGCGGAGCTCACCCTCCAAGTACGCCTCCTTCTTGCCGACTCTCGAGATCCAGGCGATCCCTCCGGCAAGCGGCTCTCCTCTCTCTACCCGAGGCATGAAGAAGTGGCGGAAAAGGGCAACATTGGGGTGGACTCCGACAATGTTTTCGCACAAATGTGCGAAAACTGCCATGGTAAGAACGGCGTTGGGGGTGAAATCAAGGAGGCGGAGGCCATAGGTGGTCATGATATCGCAGAAGAACTCCGAGAAGGGCGGGCAGAGCCCGCAATAGAAGAACAGCGCGAAGAATGGGTACCCGTTTGGAGCAAGTCCTGAAGCAGCGGCCGGGAGTACCCTCGTGCGCGGATGCGCCCGCGTCTCCGTCGCCCAAAAGAGGTAGAAGTACTCCCTCAGCTCCTTCGCGCCGAGCTGGGGGGAGAAGATCAGCTCCTTCCGCAGCGCCGCGAGCCGCTGCGCCTCGGCCGACTTCACGCCCTTTCCCTTGTCGGCTTTCGGAGCCATGGCGGAGGTGGTGGGGGAGGTCGACGGCGTTGGTGATGCTAGTGGCAATGGGGGGCGGAGCGCTGCTCTCTCGGCTTCGAGAAGAAGGGGGGGAGCGGCGGAGGTTCGTGAAGATGGAGTAGTAGCAACCAGCGAGGGGGAACGAACTGCCCCTGTTTCCTCTGCTTATAAAGAGGGACGGGGCAGACGTTTCGCCCTTCCAAATAAAGAACCACCCACGATCTCTCCCACGACGCCGCATTCAACGCGTGCCGTTAGGGGAGAGCGTGGTGGATACCGAGCGAGATTCGGCGTGGCCCAGTCTGCGTGTGCCTGTGCCCTGTCTTGGGCCTAGCCCAACAGCGCTCGGCACCGTGTCTGGCCCAGGCCCGGGGGCTCCTGTCGGTGTACTAGAATAGGGGTACCCTAGTACCCCGAACTTGTGCACGGGCAGTTGCAGCACCCCGCGGCAAGACTTGCCGGGAGAACGCCAAGATCCTCCGTGGTTCCCTTGGAGCCATTCAAGAACAAAGTATTTAAGCTCAGGAGACAAGGCCCCGGCAAGAGGAGCTTGCCGGGAAGGCCAACCAAGGCACTCCAAGGAACTTGCCGCGACACGCCACGCGCTCCGGCAAGGCAACAAGGCCCTGGCAAGAGGAGCTTGCCGGGATGACCAACCAAGGTACCTCGAGGCCCGGTGAGCGACAAGCTTCCGGACCCGACAAGATAACAGCAGCAGCAAGGCGCTTGCCGCGGCAGGCGGCCACTCTGTGCCCACGCTCCAGCGCATCCACCAACGTGTCGCTCTGGGGGCCTCTCCAGGCACGCGTGGCGGGAGGCTGTGCAGCCAGCGGTGCGCAGTGGCATGTGAAGCTGACAAGATCGCCATCATGGCGAACGGTAGCGCCCCTAACGGTCCTTTTCTGCACTGTTTGGGCGACTCAGACGGGCATTCAATGCCCTTGTCCCCTGCCGTCAGGGTTAGGTAGGGTGCCCTGTACAAGTAACTGTACCAACCACCTCACTTTTTATATTTGTACCCTTCTCTGCGTTGCCACCTGTTGGTGAACCCTTTAGCGTATAAAAGGAGGCCCATGCGCAACATAGAGGGGGTTCGGTTCGGTTGGACAGTTTCAACGGGTTCGACTAGGTTGGGAACCCAGAAAAACACTACGCTCTCTCTCTCTGGAGCAAGAACACCAGATAATCAAACAAGGAGCCGTAGGAGTGTTATCTCTCCGGAGAGCTCCGAAGCTGGGTAAACTGCTCGTGTGCTTCGCCTCGATCTGCTCTTCGTGCGATCTCCGCCCCCCACCGAACCGAAAGGGGCTCGGTCCGCCGGCCCCATAGGTGTTCGTGGATCAGTTTCCCCGACATCCCTGGCGCGCCAAGGATGTCGGGGAAACTGATCCACGAACACCTATAGGGCCGGCGGATCGAGCCCCTTTCGGTTCGGCGGGGGACGGAGATCGCACGAAGAGCAGATCGAGGCGAAGCACACGAGCAGTTTACCCAGCTTCGGAGCTCTCCGGAGAGATAACACTCCTACGGCTCCTTGTTTGATTATCTGGTGTTCTTGCTCCAGAGAGAGAGCGTAGTGTTTTTCTGGGTTCCCAACCTAGTCGAACCCGTTGAAACTGTCCAACCGAACCGAACCCCCTCTACATTGCGCATGGGCCTCCTTTTATATGGTAAAGGGGTCACCGACAGGTGGCTACGCAGAGAAGGGTACAAATGTAAAAAGTGAGGTGGTTGGTATAGTTACTTGTACAGTGCACCCTACCTAACCCTGACGGCAGGGGACAAGGGCATTGAATGCCCGTCTGAGTCGCCCAAACAGAGCAGAAAAGGACCGTTAGGGGCGCCACCGTTCTCCACGATGGCGATCTTGTCAGCTTCGCATGCCACTGCGCACCGCTGGCTGCACAGCCTCCCGCCACGCGTGCCTGGAGAGGCCCCCAGAGCGACACGTTGGTGGATGCGCTGGAGCGTGGGCACAGAGTGGCCGCCTGCCGCGGCAAGCGCCTTGCTGCTACTGTTATCTTGTCGGGTCCGGAAGCTTGTCGCTCACCGGGCCTCGAGGTACCTTGGTTGGTCTTCCCGGCAAGCTCCTCTTGCCGGGGCCTTGTTGCCTTGCCGGAGCGAGTGGCGCGTCGCGGCAAGTTCCTTGGAGTGCCTTGGTTGGCCTTCCCGGCAAGCTCCTCTTGTCGGGGCCTTGTCTCCTGAGCTTAAATACTTTGTTCTTGAATGGCTCCAAGGGAACCACGGAGGATCTTGGCGTTCTCCCTGCAAGCCTTGCCGCGGGGTGCTGCAACTGCCCGTGCACAAGTTTGGGGTACTAGGGTACCCCTATTCTAGTACACCGACACGGCGCTTGAAGCGCTCTTGTTCTACGGGATCCTCTGGTACGACGAATTCGTCATCGTCGAGGCTTACCTCGTCTTCGGAGGGGGGCATCTAATTATCATCCTCCGCCTCTCCATCTGCCGCTCTCTCTGGAGGGCTGGCCTCTCCATCCTCCTGTCCTAGATCATGCTGGAGGGGATTGTTGCCATCTTCGGCACTATCCAGAGTGTTATTATCTCCTGTGCTGGTATCACCACTTTTGCTTTGGCGGGACTTAGAGCGGCGCTGCTGATGTCGGCGCTTGGGTTGCTTCTTGGAGGGGTCATCCTCCGTTGTCTCGTCACCATTGCCTTCTTTGGGTGTGTCCACCATGTATATATTGTATGATGAGGTGGCTATCCAGTGCCCTGTGGGCAGTGGTTCCTCTTCGTCTCCCGCATCGTCGTCCATACCGTCGATGTCTTCGGAGTCAAAGTCGAGCATGTCGGTTAAGTTGTCGACAGTGGCTACTAAGTGGTTGGTGGGTGGGCGGCGAATTTCTTCGTCATCCACATCCTAATCCTGTCGGACATTGTTCGGCCAGGATCCTCTTGACAAGGAGAGAGACCTTAATGAGTTCTGTATGTCGCCAAAGGGCGAGTGCTGAAAAATATCCGCGGAGGTAAACTCCATGATCGGCGCCCAATTGGTTTCGCTAGGAACGGGCGCAGGTGGTTCAGAGTCCGTGGCTGGAGAAGGATCCGGCAGTCTGACAACACGGCTCTCGTGCAGGGTAAGGTCGATGTTCGGCTCGATCGCCGCTGAGGGTAAGGCCTTCGTGGCGGGGTCCATCCACCCATCTATGGACGGCGCAACTGGCTCCGAATTGAGGGTCGGAGCGGCTGCTGGTGCGATCTCCTGAACACTGTCTGATGGTAGAGCTAAATCGTACTCATCGTGACCACGTGACGCACAAGGCAGAGGCTCGAATCCGTCGAAGATCAAGTCTCCGCGGATATCGGCTGTGTAGTTTAAGCTTCCAAACCTGACCTGGTGGCCAGGGGCGTAACTTTCGATCTGCTCCATATGGCCAAGTGAGTTGGCCCGCAGTGCGAAGCCGCCGAACACAAAGATCTATCCGGGGAGAAAAGTCTCACCCTGGAGTGGATCTCTATCGATGACAGAAGGATCCATCAAGACTAACAGCAACGGCACAAAGGAACTCTCAATGAAAGCACCAATGTCGGTGTCAAAACCGGCAGATCTTGGGTAGGGGGTCCCGAACTATGTGTCTAGGCGGATGGTAACAGGAGGCAGGGGGCATGATGTTTTACCCAGGTTCGGGCCCTCTTGATGGAGGTAAAACCCTACGTCTTGCTTGATTTATTCTTGATGATATGGGTATTACAAGAGTTGATCTACCACGAGATCTGAGAGGCTAAACCCTAGAAGCTAGCCTATGGTATGATTGTATGTTGTCCTACGGACTAAAACCCTCCGGTTTATATAGACACCGGAAAGGGCTAGGGTTACACAAGGTCAGTTACAAAGGAGGAGATATACATATCCGTATTGCCTAGCTTGCCTTCCATGCCAAGTAGAGTCCCATCTGGACACGAGACGAAGTCTTCAATCTTGTATCTTCATAGTCTAACAGTCCGTCCAAAGGATATAGTCCGGCTGTTCGGAGACCCCCTAATCTAGGACTCCCTCACAAAGCCTTTAGGATCATGTTGGGTGATAGTTGATTTGATCTTGTTGGAAAACAGAAACTTTTGCGTCCAGTAAAATACGTTTCAAAAATCACAGAAGTAACGAAAGCTTCTGATTTTTTACACAGGATTTATATAAAAATTTCCTACATCATCCTGATTTTTTAGAATTTTTGGAGTTACAGAAGGTTACGAAGTTTTCCGATTGCTACAAACTGTTCTGTTTTGACAGATTCTGTTTTCTTTGCGTTGTGTGCTTATTTTGATGATTCTATGGAATTTATCGGGGATATAAGCCATAGCAAAGTTGGAATACAGTAGATATAATGCAAAAATAAAATATGAATGGGTTTGCAACAGTACTTAGAGTAGTGATTTGCTTTCTTATACTAACGGATCTCACGAAGGTTTTGTTGAGTTTTGTGTGATTGAAGGTTTCAAATTTGGGGTGAGATCACGATGGATGAAGGAATAAGGAGTAAGAAGAGCCTAAGCTTGGGGATGCCCCATGGCATCCGAAGTTATTATAGAAAGAGAAGCAAGCAACTAAGCTTGGGGATGCCCCCAAGTGGCATCCACTCTTTCTTTTAACGACCATCCGTATTTTACTTGGAGCTATATTTTTATTCGTCACATATCATGAGTTTTTCTTGGAGCGTCTTGTATTATATGAGTCTTTGCTTGTTTAGCTTTTTAGTTTGTGTCATCTTTCCTTGCTGGACACTCCTATTTGAGAGAGCCAAAATTATGCTATGATTTGTTAGAATTTCTCTTTATGCTTCACTTTAATTTTTTGAGCTATGGAATTGCTCTAGTGCTTCACTTATATCTTTTTGAGCATGATGTACTTTAATGTTTTTAAGAAATGCTCTCATGCTTCACTTAGATTTATTTGAGAATTAGTAAAATTTTGAAGAAATTATCTCATGCTTCACTTATATTATTTTCACAGATGAAAATTTTTATGCTCATGTTCTTCACTTAAATTTGTTTGAGCTTGTCAAAAAGCAACATATGAAACTTGTCCCAAAGTGATAGATATTCAAGAGGGATATAATAAAAACTTTCATGAAGATCATTGGATAAAATAAACTTGAATCTTTGTAATAGTTTTGCGATATAATGATAATAATATGTGAGTCATGTTCATGAGTAATTATTTTTTATTAAGAATATTGGTGTTAAGGTTTGTGATTCCCTATATAAGCACGAAAGTCAATAGTTATGCAATGAAATTACATCCTACTTGTGGTGCATTATTCGGTATTAGTTATGCTTAAAGCTCGCTTATGTGATTTTTCGTTTCTTGGTTGGATGATTCTCAATCTATTTGCTAGCCTTCCCTTGTACTAAGTAGGATTACTACTTGTGCATCCAAAATCCTTTAACCCAGTTTTTCCATATGAGTCCACCAACCTATATGCGATATTCACTCGCCGTTCTAAGAAAAATTTTATGTTCCATCTCTAATTTTCAAAATAATTTCCTTTTTGTGTGCTCGTACCACTCATCAAACGATAGGGGGTGGCTGATATTTTTCCATGCTAGATGTGTTATTCTTGAGATGAGTGTTTATTCACTTGTCATTGCATGAGAGTACGACAAAGGTATTAGGATGCCCAGTCCCAAAATGAAAAAATGAATTTACTTTATGTTTTCAAATAATAAATTCCTTGGAAAGTGTTGGTATGGACGATACCCGCGGATATGACGAGCCGTGGAATGTGAAAGTATGGTGGAAAAAGGAATAAACTTTATTTTATATTTGGGAACCGCCTATGATATATCCAACATGGGGAGTATTGGGAACTACTCGATCATTTCGTTGACAGGAAAAGCATGCCACCCAAAATGTTTTACCTCTACAAATCCCTACTTCCCTCTGCGAAGGGCATATCTATTTACTTTATGCAATTTTTATTTGAGTCTCCATCTTCTCTTATAAAGCACCAACTAAGGGGCACTATGATCGTACTTGAGCATTGGGTGTAGCTAATATGTGAGTGTGTTTCATGAATGGATCAATGGTTGAGCATGATGGGCTAGGGATAACTTTCTTTAGTGTTGATATTTTGAAAGACATGGTTGCTTGTTCATATGCTTGAGTATTGAAATCTTCATGTCAAAACTAGACTACTGCTTTGAATCATATAAAAGTCCAAATGTCTATGCTATAGAAAAATATAATATGTGATGAACATGTTATGCAGCATTCCAAATCAAAAATTCTATTTTTATCATTTACCTACTCGAGGACGAGTAGGAATTAAGCTTGGGGGATGGTGATACGTCTCCAACGTATCTATATTTTTTGCTTGTTCCATGCGATTATATTATCATTCTTGGATGTTTTACAATCATTTTATAGCAACTTTATATCAATTTTTTGCGACTAACCTATTGACATAGTGCCAAGTGCCAGTTCCTGCTTATTGCTTGTTTTTTACTTCATAGGAAATTAGTACCAGACGGAGTCCAAACGTAGTAAAACTTTTTTGAGAATTTTTCTGGTCCAGAAGACACCTGTTGGGCCAAAGAAGTACCAGAGGGGGACTCCGAGGAGAGCACAACCGACATGGGCGCGCCTGGGGGCCCAGGCACACCCTGGTGGGTTGTGCCCACCCCGGTCCCCTCCCGCATCGTCTCTCTGCTCTATAAATACCCTGAAAATCCAAAAACCGTAGGGGGAGTCGACGAAACACAATTCCATCCGCCGCAAGTTCCAGAACCACCAGATCCAATCTACACACCATCACAGAGGGGTTCATCATCCTCATTGGTGCCTCTCCGATGATGCGTGAGTAGTTCATTGTAGACCTACGGGCCCGTAGGCAGTAGCTAGATGGCTTCCCCTCTCTCTTTTGATTCTCAATACAATGGTCTCTTGGAGATCTATTTGATGTAACTCTTTTTGCGGTGTGTTTGTTGGGGTTTGATGAACTTTGAGTTTATGATCAGATATATTTTATGCATCAAAGTTATTTGAGTTTTGATCTCTTATATGCATGATTACTAATAGCCTTGTATTTATTCTTTGAATTTTTGGTTTAGTTAGGCCGACTAGATCGATTTTTCTTGCCATGGGAAGAGGTTCTTTGTGATGGGCTCGGTCGTGCGGTGTTCTTTCCTAGTGGCAGAAGGGGCAGCAAGACACATATTGATCGTTCCTATTAAGGATAACAAGATGGGGTCTATTCCTACATGAATAGATCTTGTCTACATCATGTCATCATTCTTATTGCATTACTCCGTTTTCCCATGAACTTTATACACTAGATGCATGCTGGATAGCGGTCGATGTGTGATGTAATAGTAGTAGATGCAGGCAAGAGTCAGTCTACTGATCTTGGACGCGATGCCTATATAATGATCATTGCCTGATATCTTCATAATTATTTTAAGTTTGATCAATTTCCCAATAGAAATTTGTTTACCCGCTGTATGCTATTTTCTCGAGAGAAGCCACTAGTGAAATATACGGCCCCCGGGTCTATTCTTTATCATATTTGCTTCCCAATCTTTTATTTGCCACTTTTATTTCTAGATCTATTATTCCAAAAAACCAAAAATACCTTGCTGCAATTTTTTGTTATTTATTTTATTTCGCGTTTCCGCGATATCTATTTTGTTTTAATCGACACCTCTCTCTCTCTCTCTCTCTCTAAGCATGTGGACATGTTTTTCAATTTTGGTTTTTTCTTGAGAACAAGCGAGGTCTAAGATTGGGGGAGTTGATACACCCATTTTGCATCATGTTTACCTACTGTTATTTACTATGTTTTTATGCATAATAATGCTTTTTGGAGTAATTATAATGCCTTTTCTCTCATAATATGCAAGGTTCTGGACCTGAAAAAGCTACGTCAGGCCACCTATTATGCACAACTCCAAATGAGCTAAAACTTCACAGAGAATTTTTATGGATTATTTAAGAATTATTGGAGCAAATAACTACCATAGGGAGCCCACCAGGTGGGCACAATCCACCCGGGCGCGCCAGGGAGCCTAGGCGTGCCCTGGTGGGTTGTGCCCTCCTCGGCCCACCTTTGGTGCCCCTCTTCTGGTATATAAGTCATTTTGACCTAGAAAAAATAAAGAGAGGACTTTTGGGATGAAGCGCAGCCATCTCATGGCGGAACTTGGGCAGGAGCACGTTTTGCCTCCGGCAGAGCGATTCCGCTGGGGGAACTTCCCTCCCAGAGGGGGAAATCATCGTCATCATCATCACCAACAACTCTCCCATCTTGGGGAGGGAAATCTTCATCAACATCTTCAACAACACCATCTCCTCTCAAACCTTAGTTCATCTCTTGTGTTCAATCTTTGCACCGAAACCCTGGATTGGTGCTTGTGGGTAACTAGTAGTGTTGATTACATCTTGTAGTAGATTACTATATGGTTTATTTGGTGGAAGATTATATGCTCAGATCCATTATGCTATTTAATACCCCTCTTATCTTGAGTATGATTATCATTTGTGAGTAGTTACTTTTGTTATTGAGGTCAAAGGAGAAATCTTGTTGCAAGTAATCATGTGAACTTGATATGTGTTTGATATTTTGTTGGTATGTATGTTGTGATTCCCTTAGTGGTGTCACGCGAACGTCGACTACATGACACTTCACCATATTTGGGCCTAAGGGGATGCATTGTGGAGTAGTTATTAGATGATTTTTCACAAAATAAAAGAGTAGTTATTAGATGATGGGTTGCTAGAGTGACACAAGCTTAAACCCTAGTTGATGCGCTATTCCGTAAGGGACCGATTTGGATCCAAAAGTTTAATTCTATTGTGAGATTTTATCTTAATACTTTTCTTGTAGTTGCGGATGCTTGCAAGTGGGTTAATCATAAGTAGGAGGCTTTTTCAAGTAAGAACAACACCTAAGCACTGGTACACCCACATATCAAATTATCAAAGTAGCGAACACAAGTCGAACCGACATGATGAAAGTGACTAGATGAAATTCCCGTGTACCCTCAAGAATGCTTTGCCTATTATAAGAAACCATTTTGGCCCATCCTTTAACACAAAAGGATTGGGCTACCTTTTTGCATATTATTTTCCGTTATCATTACTTGCACGTTACAAATTATCTTGCTATCAAACTATCTGTTACCGACAATTTCAGTGCTTGCAGAGAATACCTTGCTGAAAACCACTTGTCATTTCCTTGTTCTCCTCGTTGGGTTCAACACTCTTACTTATCGAAAGGACTACGATTGATCCCCTATACTTTTGGACCATCAAGGTTCTTTTCTGGCGCCGTTGCCGGGGAGGGAAGCGCTCTTGGTAAGTGGAAGTTGGCAAGGAAAAATTATTACTACGTGCTGAAATTTATTGCCACTTGTTACTATGGAGAAAAATCCTTTGAGGGGTTTGTTTGGGGTATCTTCACCTCAACCGAAACCACAATTAGTTACCCCTCAACCTACTAAACCTACTGAAAATATTGGTTATGAAATTCCTTTGGGCATGATAGAACTACTGCTAACTAATCCTTATGCAGGAGATGGAACTGAACATCCTGATATGCACTTGATATATGTAGATGAAATCTGTGGATTATTTAAGCTTGCAGGTTTACCCAGAGATGAAGCTAAGAAGAAGGTTTTCCCTTTAGCGTTGAAGGTATAATCATTGGCATGGTATATGCTATGCGATGATATTGGATCTTGGAACTGGAATCGATTGAAATTGGAATTTCACCGAAAAATTATCCGATGCATCTAGTTCATCGTGATCGGAATTATATATATAATTTTTGGCCTCTTGAAGGAGAAAGTAGTTCTCTACCTTGGGGGAGGCTTAAGTCAATGTTATATTCATGCCCCAATCATGAGCTCTCGAGAGAAATTATACTTCAGAATTTTTATGCTCAACTTTCTTGTGATGATCAATTCATGCTCGATACTTCTTGTACTGGTTTTTTATGAAGAAGACTATTGAATTAAGGTGGGATCTTTTTGAAATAATTGAATGCAACTTTTAAGATTTGGAACTCGATGAAGGTAAAGAGTGAGGTATTTGATACGTCTCCAACGTATCTATAATTTTTGATTGTTCCATGCTATTATATTATCTGTTTTGGATGTTAATGGGCTTTATTTTACTCTTTTATATTATTTTTGGGACTAACCTATTAACCGGAGGCCAAGCCCAAATTGCTGTTTTTTGCCTATTTCAGTGTTTCATAGAAAAGGAATATCAAATGGAATGAAACCTTCGGGAATGTGATTTTTGGAACAAACGTGATCCAGAGGACTTGGAGTGGACGTCAAGAAATCAACGAGGCGGCCATGAGGCAGGGGGCGCGCCTACCCCCTAGGCACGCCCTCCCCCCTCGTGGGCCCCTCGTAGATCCACCGACCTACTTCTTCCTCCTATATATGTTCACATACCCTGCAAACATCCAGGAGCACCACGAAACCCTATTTCCACCGCCGCAACCTTCTGTACCCAAGAGATCCCATCTTGGGGCCTTTTTCGGAGCTCCGCCGGAGGGGGCATTGATCACGGAGGGCCTCTACATCAACTCCATGGCCTCTCCGATGATGTGTGAGTAGTTTACCTCAAACCTTCGGGTCCATAGCTAGTAGCTAGATGGCTTCTTCTCTCTCTTTGGATCTCAGTACAAAGTTCTCCTCGATTATCTTGGAGATATATTCGATGTAATCTTCTTTTGCGGTGTGTTTTTCGAGATCCGATGAATTGTGGGTTTATGTTCAAGTTTATCTATGAGCAACATTTGGATCTTCTCTGAATTCTTTTATGTATGATTGGTTTATCTTTGCAAGTCTCTTCAAATTATCAGTTTGGTTTGGCCTACTAGATTGATCTTTCTTGCAATGGGAGAAGTGCTTAGCTTTGGGTTCAATCTTGCGGTGCTCGATCCCAGTGACAAAAAGGGAAACGACACGTATTGTATTATTGCCATCGAGGATAAAAATATGGGGTTTATATCATATTGCATGAGGTTATCCCTCTACATCATGTCATCTTGCTAAAGGCGTTACTCTGTTCTTATGAACTTAATACTCTAGATGCATGCTGGATAGCGGTCGATGTGTGGAGTAATAGTAGTAGATGCAGGCAGGAGTCGGTCAACTTGTCACTGACGTGATTCCTATATACATGATCATACCTAGATATTCCCATAATTATTCGCTTTTCTATCAATTGCTCGACAGTAATTTGTTCACCCACCGTAATACTTATGCTATCTTGAGAGAAGCCACTAGTGAAACCTATGGCCCCCGGGTCTATTTTCCATCATACAAGTTTCCAATTTATTTTATTTTGCAATCTTTACTTTCAATCTATATCATAAAAATACCAAAAATACTTATCTTATTATTATCATCTCTATCAGATCTCACTCTTGCAAGTGGCCGTGAAGGGACTGAAAACCCTTTTATCGCGTTGGTTGCGAGGTTCTTATTTGTTTGTGTAGGTATGAGTTGACTCGCCTGTGGTCTCCTACTGGATTGATACCTTGGTTCTCAAAAATTGAGGGAAATACTTACGCTGCTTTACTACACCACCCTTTCCTCTTCATGGGAAAACCAACGCAGTGCTCAAGAGGTAGCAAGAAGGATTTCTGGTGCCGTTGCCGGGTAGATCTACGCCAAGTCAAGACATGCCAAGTACCCATAACAAACTCTTATCCCTTGCATTACATTATTTGCCATTTGCCTCTTGTTTTCCTCTCCCCCACTTCACCCTTGCCGTTTTATTTGCCCTTCTTCTGTTCGTCTTTCCATTTGATTTGATGTCTTACTTGGCTCGTTTGCTCGTTTGGTTGGAATAGTTGTTTATTTATTGCTAAATAGAGAACCTAAGATCTATGGATCTGCATCCGCTTGCTAATCATTTTTAAGAGATTCAATTATGATGAACCAATTGCTAGTGAGTTTTGTGCACTAGATTATCTTTATGAATTTTTGCTTGAAATTCGTGAATCTGGAAATTGTGATGAAGTACTTTATGAAGTGATTCACGATAGATCTTTAAATAAAAAGCATGGTTGCAATGATTATATTATCAATTCTATTAATGTCAATTGTGCTAATAATATGCAAAACCCTAAGCTTGGGGATGCTAGTTTTGCTATGTCCTCTACTTGTTGCAATGATCATGATTGGGGTGATTCTTCTTTTGATCTTAAAATTTTATTTAAGCCCCATGATGAATATAAGATTGATAATAAGTGTAAACTTTAGATCCCACATATTTGGAGAATGTTCACTCTTATGAAATTATTGATAAAAGTGGGTTTGGAGAGGTCATGACTTTAGTTAATGTTAATCCCACTATTTTGGAAGAGTGTCAACTTTGCATGCATGTGCATCGTGTTGAAAATATTTTATGTGATAGCTATTTTGTTGAATTTTATTATGATCCTACATGTAATTATTATGAGAGAGGAAAATATGGTGGTAGAAATTTTCAAGTTACTAAATTACCTCTCGTTATGTTGAGATTGCTATTGTTTCTTTCCGCTTCCTTGCATATGCTAGTTTTTGCTTGCCTTGATAATTTGTTTGACTATAAGATGCCTATGCATAGGAAGTATGTTAGACTTAGATGTGTTTGCCCCATGTTTTATGATGCTCTCTTTGTGCTTCAATTCTTGTCTTTCATGTGAGCATCGTTGAAATCTTATGCCTAGCTATAAGGCTTTAGAGAAAAGCTCTTGTTGGGAGACAACCCAATATTTTTCCTTGCTGTTATTCAATAAATAATTCATCTAGCCTCTGTTTAGATGTGGTTTTATGCTTTTAATTAGTGTTTGTGCCAAGTAGAACCGTTGGGAAGACTTGGGGAAAGTCTTTTTGATCTTGCTGTAAAAAACAGAAACTTTAGCGCTCACAAGAACTTCTGCCATTTTTTACTGGAGAGTGCTATTTAGTTAATTCTTTTTTCAGATGATTAACAGATAAATTACTCACTTCCATAAATTTATGTTAGAATTTTTGGGCTTCCATAAGTATTCGAAACCTACAGATTACTACAGACTGTTCTGTTTTTGACAGATTCTGTTTTTCGTGTGTTGTTTGCTTATTTTGATGAATCTATGACTAGTAATAGAGTTTATGAACCATATAAAAGTTGGAATACAGTAGGTTTAACACAAATATAAATCAATAATGAGTTCATTACAGTACCTTGAAGTGGTGGTTTGTTTTATTTTACTAACGGAGCTCACGAGATTTTTCTTTAAGTTTTGTGTTGTGAAGTTTTCAAGTTTTGGGTAAAGATTTGATGGATTATGGAAGAAGGAGTGGAAAGAGCCTAAGATTGGGGATGACCAAGGCACCCCAAGGTAAAATCCAAGGACAACCAAAATCCTAAGCTTGGGGATGCCCCGGAAGGCATCCCCTCTTTCGTCTTCGTCCATCGGTAACTTTACTTGGAGCTATATTTTTATTCGCCACATGATATGTGTTTTGCTTGGAGCGTCTTGTATGATTTGAGTATTTGATTTCTAGTTTACCACAATCATACTTGTTGTACACACCTTTTGTGAGAGACACACATGAATTGGAATTTATTAGAATAATCTATGTGCTTCACTTATATCTTTTGAGATATATAGTTTTTGCACTAGTCCTTTGCTTATATCTTTTAGAGCACGACGGTGGTTTTATTTTATAGAAATAATTTATCTCTCATGCTTCACTTATATCATTTTGAGAGTCCTTTAGAACAGCATAGTAATTCACTTTGGTTATAAATTTTAAATGCTAAGAGAAGTTGGATGATTGATAGATGGTTTTGAGATATAAAGATGGTAATATTAGAAGTGTGTTAGTTGAGTAATTGTGAAATTGATGAATACTTGTGTTGAAGTTGGCAAGTCCCGTAGCATGCACATATGGTAAACGTTATGTGACAAATTTGAAGCATGGGGTGTTCTTTGATTGCATTCCTTATGAGTGGCGGTCGGGGACGAGCGATGGTCTTTTCCTACCAATCTATCCCCCTAGGAGCATGCGCGTAGTGCTTGGTTTTGATGACTTGTAGATTTTTGCAATAAGTATGTGAGTTCTTTATGACTAATGTTGAGTGCATGGATTATATGCACTGTCACCCTTCCACCATTGCTAGCCTCTTTCATACCGTGCATTTCCCTTTCTCACCTTGAGAGTTGGTGCAAACTTCGCCGGTGCATCCAAACCCCGTGATATAATACGCTCTATCACACACAAGCCTCCTTATACCTTCCTCAAAACATCCACCATACCTACATATTATGGCATTTCCATAGCCATTCCGAGATATATTGCCATGCAACTTTCCACCATTCCATTTATTATGACACACATCATCATTGTAATATTGCTTTGCATGATCATGTAGTTGACATCGTATTTGTGGAAAAGCCACCGTTCATAATTTTTTCATACATGTCACTATTGATTCATCGCAATCCTGGTACACCACCGGAGGCATTCACATAGAGTCATATTGTGTTCTAAGTATCGAGTTGTAATTCTTGAGTTGTAAGAAAATAAAAGTGTGATGATCATCATTAGAGCATTGTCCCATGTGAGGAAAGGATGATGGAGACTATGATTCCCCCACAAGTCGGGATGAGACTCCGGACGAAAAAAGAGGCCAAAAAAAAAGAAGGCCCAAATAAAAAATTAAAAAATATTAAATAAATGAGAGAAAAAGAGAGAAGGGACAATGTTACTATCCTTTTTCCACACTTGTGCTTCAAAGTAGCACCATGATCTTCATGATAGAGAGTCTCTTATATTGTCACTTTCATATACTAGTGGGAATTTTTCATTATAGAACTTGGCTTGTATATTCCAATGATGGGCTTCCTCAAATGCCCTAGTTCTTTGTGAGCAAGCGAGTTGGATGCACACCCACTTAGTTTCTTTGATGAGCTTAAATATATTTATAGCTCTAGTGCATTAGTTGCATGGCAATCCCTACTCCTTGTATTGACATCAATCGCTGGGCATCTCCATAGCCCATTGATTATCCGCGTCAATGTGAGACTTTCTCCCATTTGTCTTCTCACACAACCTCAATCATCATATTATGTTCCACCCATAGTGCTATGTCCATGGCTCGCGCTCATATATTGCGTAAAATTTGAAAGAGTTTGAAAAGGCTAAGTATGAAACAATTTCTTGGTTTGTCATTAGGGTTTTGCGTGATGAGAGCATTTTGTGTGACGAAAATGAAGCATGGCCAAACTATATGACTTTGTAGGGATAAGTTTTCTTTGGCTATGTTATTTCGATAAGACATAATTGCTTGATTAGCATACTTGGAGTATTACTATTTTTATGTCAACAATAAACTTTTATCTTGAATCTTTCAGATCTGAACATTCATGCGATAATAGAGAAAAATACATTGAAGAGTATTCTAGACAGCATTCCACATCAAAAATTCTATTTTTATCATTTACCTACTCAAGGACGAGCAGGAATTAAGCTTGGGGATGTTGATACGTCTCCAACATATCTATAATTTTTTATTGTTCCATGCTATTATATTATCTATTTTGGAAGTTAATGGGCTTTATTTTACACTTTTATATTATTTTTGGGACTAACCTATTAACCGGCGGCCCAACCCAAATTGTTGTTTTTTGCATATTTCAGTGTTTCATAGAAAAGGAATATCAAACGGAGTCCAAACGGAATGAAACCTTCGGGAATGTCATTTTTGGAACAAACGTGATCCAGAGGACTTGGAGTGGATGTCAAGCAATCAACGAGGCGACTACGAGGCAAGGGGGCGCGCCCTCCCACCTCATGGGCCCCTTGTAGCTCCATCGACCTACTTCTTACTCCTATATATGTTCACATACCCCGCAAACATCCAGGAGCACCAGGAAACCCTATTTCCACCGCCGCAACCTTCTGTACCCAAGATATCCTATCTTGGGGCCTTTTCCAGAGCTCCGCCAGAGGGGGCATTGATCATGGAGGTCCTCTACATCAACTCCATGGCCTCTCCGATGATGTGTGAGTAGTTTACCTCAGACCTTCGGGTCCATAGCTGGTAGCTAGATGGCTTCTTCTCTCTCTTTGGATCTCAATACAAAGTTCTCCTTGATTCTCTTGGAGATCTATTCGATGTAATCTTCTTTTGTGGTGTGTTTGTCAAGATCCGATGAATTATGGGTTTATGATCAAGTTTATCTATGAGCAATATTTGAATCTTCTCTGAATTCTTTTATGTATGATTACTTTATCTTTGCAAGTCTCTTCGAATTATCAGTTTGGTTTGGCCTACTAGATTGATCTTTCTTGCAATGGGAGAAGTGCTTAGCTTTGGGTTCAATCTTGCGGTGCTCGATCCCAGTGACAAAAAGGGAAACGACACGTATTGTATTATTGCCATCGAGGATAAAAATATGGGGTTTATATCATATTGCATGAGGTTATCCCTCTACATCATGTCATCTTGCTTAAGGCGTTACTCTGTTCTTATGAACTTAATACTCTAGATGCATGCTGGATAGCGGTCGATGTGTGGAGTAATAGTAGTAGATGCAGGCAGGAGGCGGTCTACTTGTCACGAACGTGATGCCTATATACATGATCATACCTAGATATTCTCATAATTATTCGCTTTTCTATCAATTGCTCGACAGTAATTTGTTCACCCACCGTAATACTTATGCTATCCTGAGAGAAGCCACTAGTGAAACCTATGGCCCCCAGGTCTATTTTCCATCATACAAATTTCCACTCTATTTTATTTTTGCAATCTTTACTTTCATTCTATATCATAAAAATACCAAAAATACTTATCTTATTATTATCATCTCTATCAGATCTCACTCTTGCAAGTGGCCGTGAAGGGATTGACAACCCCTTTATCGCATTGGTTTCAAGGTTCTTATTTGTTTGTGTAGGTACGAGGTGACTCGTGCATGGTCTCCTACTAGATTGATACCTTGGTTCTCAAAAACTGAGGGAAATACTTACGCTGCTTTACTGCACCACCCTTTCCTCTTCAAGGGAAAACCAACGCAATGCTCAAGAGGTAGCAGTATTAAGCTTAAGTTTGATTGTGTTAAATCTTTTGTGAATACTAATGCTTTTCGCAAGTTTAGCACTAAATATGGACTTAACTTTGAGATAGTAGCTTCTTTCTGTGAATCATTTGCTACTCATGTTGATCTCCCAAAGGAGAAGTGGTTTAAATATCATCCACCTATTAAAGAAGAAATGGAAGAACCGGTTGTCACTACTGCTGGATGCTGCTAACGCGAGACTACGATTAGAGACCCTCCGACAAAACTGTGTGCGATGCAATAATCGCAAACGGTGGTGTAAAAAACAGTCAAAAAGGTGCAAAACGTTTGCGATAATGGATGCATCAAACACAGTTCAAATTTTAATTTCGTGTGTGATGCAAGGCATACGATTCAGTTCAATTAACTATTTGCGATGAGGCAAAACAAAAGAAACGGGCAGCCAGATGAAGGTGAGTGCGATATACAACATACGGTTCACTCAGATGAACTGTTTGTGATTAGGCAACACAAACGAAAATGTCAGCCAGATTAAGGTGTGTGCGATATACAACATGCGGTTCACTCAGCCTTGTCGTGAGTGTGTGACCTCTGTGGCAACTGTTCGCTCCCCACTAGCCTCTTCTTGTACCATGGCAGCGGTCCACCGGATCTTCACCTTTCCCTCGCGATTTGGAACTGCTGTCGCACGCTCTTCCTCCCTCCATTTTCTTTCACCCCTCCTTCTGCCATTGTTCGATCGTCTTCTCCATGGAGGGAATAGGCCGGAAACGACCCCATTATTCTTGCCCCGATCTAAAAGATGACATGGTGGAGGAACTCATTGATCGGTGCGACGTCATCACCTCAGTTAGCATGGCAGGTTCGTTCAAGACCATTCTCGACTCAACTAATAACATCATTACAAGAAACCTAAGGGTCCAGGAGCGGTTTGATCTCCCCTATCTTCTTTGTCGTGACCCTGATCACTGGCACGGGAACGATGGAAGCCTCGCCTTGTGCAAGTTGATGCCGCTTGATAATGATATGTGTGATGTTAAGATGCCATCGCTTGAGCATAAGGCTTGGGCAGGCACAAATGGAGATTAGGTTGTTTGTATTGGGTACAACTGTGAGTGGGAACTTGTGAATGTGTACACTCGTCACTTGGTCCACTTCCAAAAATCTTAGACTACCCTGAAGTTGAGCACACTGGTATCCTATGTACGTTCAAATACGATCATGGTGACTGTCGTCTATGGAAGATAGGAATTTGTCGAGTTCCCATCCACTCTTGGGATTACATGAACTATGAAGTTGTTTCTATCTTCGACAAGATTGTTGCCATCCTTGCTTCCATGACTCAATGGATATTGCTCAAAATCAATTTTTGTACACAGATGAGTATTGTGATGCAATTCAATATGAGGGTCTTGTGTTTGTTGCCACCACTCGTGGCAATGTTTTTGCATGGAATCCTTATGGTTTCGGTATGTTTGTCTTCCAGTGTAATTATAATTGTTTCATCCACATGCATGCGGGTTAGCTAGCTAGTTTCCCTTTACTACTTAACCTTCTTGTGTTTCCAAGGTCATGTGAACATTCCACCACCTATACTTGAAAAATTTTATAACCAAGGGGGAGATGACGATGGTGATGATCACGAGCATGAGGACGAGCAGGACCCATATACTCAGTGGCGGCTGGAAACTTATTCCGATGGATCACCTCTTCTTGTCTATATACACGGCAATGCTGATGTTACTAAGGAAGAAGGTGTTTACTCGCATGGTCGCACTCTCTGGACCTATTCCAACATCTGGTTTAGGGTATTCGGTATGGATACTAGTGGGCTAGCACAAACACCTTCTCACTGGTTCATTATTGGTAGTCTTGGAGAAAACTCGCTCTTCCTTGGAAAAAACTATCCAATGATGGTGAAAGGCGATGCAGCTGCTGTTGGCACAACATTACTACCATTTATGGGAAGCAACTGTATCTATACATCGGACATTGCTATGCTTCCCTACTGTGGTTATCACAATATGGGTATTGAAATAGGCCACTTCAGCCTCGACGATCAGTCCTGCATTAGTCTCGAGATTGACAGTGGCTGACCCTTCCCAGAGAATCACTTCTGGTTCAAAGCAAGCATTTCCAACGTCGACGAGTGGTTGAGCTGAAGTTCATTTCATCGCCTTCTTATTTGTTGTGTGAGAAAAACTTTACTTTACTATAATGTTTTTTTGGAAATGATCTATAATCCAACATGTATCCTCGTTGTCTTTGTGGGTTGATGACTTGTTGTATGTAATCAATGATACATTTGCATATACGTCCATATGAACAGTGCTAGTGATTTTAGTTGCAAAAATTAGATAGTAATAGTGATTTTTAGCTACATATTTTGACAAAACGCAGTGTTACAAGGTTGACAAATGGCAATGTCACTAGATAAACAAATGTCAATCTTTCTAGTTTGACAAATGCCAACATACCCAATATGACAGATGCAAATCTTACCCAATTGTTTCTACATGGTTGCGCACGGGGCATCCAAAACAACCGTTTGCATTGAAGGTATGCACAAATCCTACACTACGAATTTTCCCTTAACTTAAGAGGGAAGACCATAGCTCTCACTTTGAATACGGGTGTCTATCTAAAACGTTTGCGATCAAGAGCTGCACAAATCCTGCTCGACACTTTTCCCTTGGCTTCCTGGGGAAGCTGTCGCTTTGCATACGGGTGTTCTAACTAAACCATTTGCGATGAGTGTTTTATATTTAAAAACCATTGATGTGTATTTCAAAAGAAAATCGTTTGATAAGTCTGTACATTAAGAGAGAAAAACGCAAGTTCGTTCAAACCATATCTTTCATTCAGCCACACTGCGAATTTATATTCATATGATCGAGAATTCGAGATACAGTATTAAACCCCAAAAAAAACTATTTCCGGCGGCGGCGGAGGTGGCGTGCCACGCCGTCGTTGTCGTTGTGGTCCTCTGGGACGCTGTTGTTGAAGTCTTCAAGGCAGCACAAAATGTTCTTCACTTGTAAATCAAACATCATGTCATCGCGCGATCGAGGAGCGGGGCGCGGGAGGACGACAACTGGCGCCGATGAGAGGTAGCGGTCGACGGCCGCATCCCATGCCGTTGAGGGGGGTGCGTGCACGGGCACGGCGGGTGCAGCCAAACGCATGGGGACCGGTGCCACAGTGGGTGGAGGGGTACGCACGGGCAGGGGCACGGGCGTGGCGGGTGCAGCCAAACGTGCTGGGGTCGGCGCCACGGTGGGTGGAGGGGCGCGCACGGGCACGTGCATGGGAGTTGGCACTGGCATGTACACCAGCTCGTGCGGGTCCGTGGAGATCTCGCTGACGCCCGCGGCTTCTAGCTCTACGATAGTGCTCGGCGACCAGCCCGTCAATGCTACGGGGATGGTCGCTGGAGCGGGCGCAGGGATGGGAGGTGGGACGGGAGCGGGGGAAGCAACCGCCGCGGCCAGTTGGTTCAGGGCCATGTCCATGAGGCCCCATTCCTCCTTATTTTCTATCTCCTCCGGCTCGGAGTCGACTTCACCAAACTTGAAGACTAGTGGCAGATGATCATTCTGCGCCATGGCTTTGGTGGAGGTCTACGGGAGGGAGGAGAATGGGAGGCGAACAGTAAGGCCGCCTGTATTAAACAATGGCTTAGGTGCCATTAATGGAGAAGAAGGCGGGCGGCCATGGAAGTCAAAGGGCTCGCTTCCTAGTAGGCCCGCGCAGCGGACAACTCACACGCTTCCTGGTGAGCATGTGCATTGGAGGACAGCTTGCACGACTCTCGGTCAGCCTGCACCGGACTCTGCTCGCAAGCCTCCCATTCAGTCAAGCAGATGTCCGCACGGCACCTCCTATAGCCATTAAAACGAAGACACGTGGCGTCATGTGAATGGTTAACAAAACACACACGATTTAATACGGTTGTTATTCGAGTGTGCCTTCTCTCAAAATGGACACGAAAAATACCAGAACATGCGTGGTGCTATTCCATGATAGCATGCCAAGTTTCATGAATGCCAGACGAGTTTTGGATTTACAAGAAGTTAAAAACAAAATATCTCAATGTTTTGTCGGCAATCAACGATGTCCTGGTGTTTGAAATTCATTCCCATTTCTTGCATGGGACCTAAGCATTCACCCAAGGACATAGATTTGAGTTTCTGACCAATTTATATGCACTAGAGCATGTGCATGTAGTTCAAATTTGAATTATGCACATAAAATGCCTAGAAAACCCAGTTAATGTATAAAAATGTCCAAACGAACCCCAAAAATTTCCAAATTTTAACACAACACTCTTGTTGTTCTATGTTGACACTAGAAATTTTTTGAAATCAATAAGAGGCAACGGATATCGTTTCGTCCCCAAAGGTGGTACGTTCCCTACCGAAACCATCAGGCTTATTGTGAGAAGCTCTGGTTTGTGAGAAACTTATACCCAAACCTGCCCCAAATGGGACAAAAAATTTACCACGTCATATTGATGCCGCTCCATGATAGCATAGCAAGTTCCATGAATTTCAGACGAGTTTTGGATTTACTAGAATTTAAAAACCAGGTATCTCAATGTTTGCGGCCGAGTGACTGTGGTAGGGTGTTTGACGTTCATTCCCATTTCTTGCATGGGACCTAAGCATGCAACAAAGGGCACAAATTGGAATTTTCAACCAATTTATATGCATTAGAGCATGTGCATGTAGTTCAAATTTGAATTATGCACATAAATGCATTGAGAACTCAATTAATGCATAAAAATGTCCAAATGAACCCCGAAAAATCCCAAAAATTGACACAATACTCCTATTGTTCTATGTTGACACAAGAAATTTTTTGAAAGCAATAAGAGGCAATGGATATCGTTTCGTCCCCAAAGGTGGGACGTTCCCTATCGAAACCATCAGGCTTGTTGTGAGAAGCTCTGGTTTGTGAGAACCATATCCCCAAACCTGCCCCAAATGGGACAAAAAAATTACCATGACATGTTGATGCCGCTCCATGATAGCATGCCAAGTTTCATGAATTTTGGACGAGCTTTGGATTTACTAGAATTTAAAAACTAGGTATCACAATGTTTGTGGCCGAGTGACGGTGGCAGGTTGTTCGACATTGATTCCCATTTCTTGCATGGGACTTAAGCATGCAACCAAGGGCACAAATTTGAATTTTCAACTAATTTATATGCATTAGAGCATGTGCCTGTAGTTCAAGTTTGAATTATGCACATGAATGCAGAAGAAACTTAGTTAATGCATAAAAATGTCCAAGCGAACCCCGGAAAATCCCAAAAATTGACACAACACGTGTGTTGTTCTATGTTGACACAAGAAACATTTTGAAAGTAAGAAGAGGCAAAAGATATCGTTTCGTCCCCCAAGGTGGCACGTACCCTACCGAAACCATCAGGCTAGTTGTGAGAGAAGCACTAGTTTGCGAGAAGCTTATACTCACACCTGCCACAAATGGGACGATATTTTTACCACAACATGTCGCTGTCGTTCCATCATATCATGTCAAGTTTCATGAGTTTCAGACGAGTTTTCGATTTACTAGAATTTTAAAACCATGTATCTCAATGTTAGCGGCCGAGCGACAGTTTCAAGGTGTTTGACATTCGTTCCCATTTCTTGCATGTGAACTAATCTTGCAACCAACGACAGACATTTGATTTTGCAAACCGTTTTGATGGACGGAGCATGTGCATGTAGTTAAATTTCGAATTATGCACATGAATGCCTAGAAAACTCAATTAACGTATAAAATGTCCAAACGATCCCCGAAAAAAATCCAAAATTTAACACGACACTCCTGTTGTTCTATGTTGACACCAGGGAAAAAACTGAAAGGAAGAAGAGGTGACGAATATCGTTTTGTCCACAAAGGTGACATGTTTCCCTAACGGAACCATGAGGCTTTCTTGTGAGAAGTTCTAGTTTTTGAGAAGCTTATGCTACAACCTGCCCCAAACGGGACAATATTTTTTACCCCAGCATGTTGATGCCATTCCATGCTAGCATGCCAAGGTTCATGAATTTCAGACGGGTTTTGGATTTACTAGAATTACAAAAGCAAGTACCTCAACATTTGCCGGAGAGCCACGGTGCCGTGGTGTTCAAAATTCATCCCCATTTCTTGCATGGGACATAAGCATAAACCCATGGACACATATATGATTTTACAACCCATGTTGGTGCACTGGAGCATGTGCATGTGCTTTAATTTTGAATTGTGCACTTAAAATGGCTAGAAAACCAATTTAATGTATAAAATTTCGAAAGAACCCTGAATAATTCCAATTTTTTTACGACACACATATAGTTGCATGTTCACTGCAAATAAAAGGTATATCCATTCAAACACCATCCATTGCCGTTGTGACCCCATTATGTAATTCAAATCAAGACAAAAAAGCAACTAGATAACACACAGTTTATTATCAACAACCGTGTGAGATGCATCACAAAATATCTTGGAGCACCATCGGATTATAGTACGCACACGGCTTACGCGAGAAGGTGTGACGGCTACAGTCCACAACCCTCTCTGAATATGGGACCGTGTTTGATGACACTTTGTGCGCCAGTTTTTTCGCTGAAGCGATTCCAAATTTTCCGGTTCCGCAGAATATCTACCTCCCCGCCCCTTCCCCCTTACCAAAAGCCACATTTCCTCTGTTTTTGCCTTCCTTTCCAAGTTCAAATCTTCACTCCTTGCTTGCAGCGCCGCCTCGTCACCGACGACCCTCCTTCATGCTGCTTGGCCTCGCCTATCCATGTAGGTAATCCACACCCAACCCCCATCCTCCTCCTCCTTCCACATCCCACATGCCCCGACCGCCGGCGCGAGCGCGACACCTTCCACCCAAATCACCAACCCCTCCACAAAATAAGCGCCTGCCTAAGCCATGGTGCACTCAGTATAGCCAGGACCTCAAGGAGCATTTGGCAGTAGAGAAGCAAATCACGGCCTCATGCACTGATGAGGTCGCAATGGTTGCCATTCGTGCCGACCCCCAGATCTTGGAGGAATACCTCGCCATCGAGGCCACCATCGACGCCTCGCGCGCCGATGCGGTGACGCGGTTGGCTGCTTTAAACGACAGTTCATGGCACTTTCTCGAGGCCACCATCGGTGCCTTCGACGAAGACTATGATGTGTTTTCTCAGCGTGCACGTGCTTACCTCATCTTGAGAGCCAGCAGGTTGGTGCCCGGAGTGGCTCTGGAAACTCACCACTACGACGAGGGCACCCACGATGTGAAGGCCTCGCCCTCTTCCATGTCCAAGGAGCCAATCATCATCGATATCTCTAACAATGAGGAGTAGCTTGTCTTATTAGCTCACTATAAGGACCCATGTTTAGTTTGCTAGCTACTGCCTTTCTTGAACAAATTATAGTGAATTGTACTATCTACTTTTACCATGCAATCTTCTGCTCTAGTGTATATGTTCTATATGTCGTGCAATGTGGTGTTCGGTTAACTGTCTGGTTCAGTTCTGTAAATGTGATGTTCAATTCCTCAGGGTGCAATTTTCCAAGTTGTCAAGCATGCTTGGTTTGGTTAACTGTCTGATCTTCTATTAGGAGTATGTTATATTGTGCAATGTGGTGCTCAGTTAATGTTTGGTTCATTTGTTGTGGTGTTTAGTTAACTGTTTGTTTCAATTCTGCAATGGGATGTTCAATTTTTGTGGGTGCATTCTGTTAGTGTATATCATGTGAGAAATAAATCAAATTTGGTTGTACTAAATACATGAGAAACAAATACAATTGCTATATTTCCAAGTTGTTAAGCATGCTTGGTTTGTTTAACTCGCTAATCTTCTATTAGGAGTATGTTATGTTGTGCAATGTGGTGCTCAGTTAACGTTTGGTTCATTTGTTGTGGTGTTTAGTTAACTGCTTGGTTCAATTCTGCAATGTGATTTTCAATTGTTGTTGGTGCATTATGTTATTGTATACCATGCACTACTAGGAAAAGGCATGCTAGTGGCGCACCGAATTTGCCTTCTAATGGCGCACTACTGGTGCGCCACTGGCATCACGCCATTAGAATTAAATTCTAATGGCGCACTACTGGTGCGCCATTAGTATCTGGTGTTCTAATGGCGCACCGCGTAGTGCGCCATTAGTATAGCCTGCAGTGCGCCATTAGAATGCCTCCCAGGGGCCATATGTACAAATGTGCTTTGGCATTCTAATGGCGCACCAGCAGCTAATGCGCCATTAGTGTGATGATCACAGTGCGCCATTAGTGTCTTGTGTGGTGCGCCATTAGTATGAATATTAGGTTTTATTTTTTTTGCTTTTCTGATTTTTGCACAGGTTACAAAATATATTATTGCATAGAATATAGACAGCAGCACACAGCAACATCAGATTCATCAAATACAATAGAAGATTAGTCTCCGAATACAATTCATCATATTAGTCTCCGGATTCAAAAGACCGGACAAAGATAAAACATTACAAGTCTCAAGACCGCGAGTATCGAGTTTGCCTTCACATTACAAGTCGATATCGATCATCTAAACTACCATCACATAGAAGAGAGCTGTGGTCATCACGATGAGCATCATCGCGATCAAACTGGTCTTCATCCGGTTCCTCCAACGCTCCCTCCTCTCTCCCGCTAGATAGCGGGCGTATCTAGATTCGGCCTCCGCCCTAGTGGTGTACCCTTTGTAACTGTTACCGCTGAAACGGTGAACCTGTCTCCGACACTCCTCCCAGTCATCGTAGACTCCGGGAACCTTACCCTTGTACACGACATACGACGGCATCTCTATGCACAAGCCAAACAACAGACAATACATAAGCAATGTGTAAGTATGCAACAAAAGGATCGGAAGAGAAAAGCAAGACATTAATAGCACGATTCATGGTCCTACTAATAAATAGCATCGATTACATCTAAGTTGAACAACCGTCCAAACCAAAGAGACATCCGAATTCATTAAAGTTTAATTACAACATGAGCCAATCAATGTTTCAGAACTACACATCACTACTTTCGACTCAACTCATCGGACAGGAGCGTGGGTGAAGCCGCCGTCTGTCGTGATGGTCATGAAATCACGGTCGTTGTCACCCTGCATTTGTAGCGTTTCATCTATCTCACTGTTGGACGGTTGATATCTGAGGAAGAACTGCCCCGCGGTATGAAGGACATCTTGATGGATGATGTCCGCAAACTCCGACTGGATGCGAAAGAATTCTTGTCTGAGGTCCGCGTCCTGGACTGCCGACAAGCTCGCGGCCCAATCTTTGAGATTATCTGGTAGCAGAAGGTGATGATGGTCCCTTACGATCGCCCGCATGTGATGGAGGGCGTAGTAGGCATCCTTCTGACCGCCAGGCGGCTGCTTGACGCAGCAGAACTTCGTATTGTGTGAGAAGATGTGCTTGCCGTACTTACGAACTGGCCTGGTGAAGGTGCCTCCAGATTGGGCGTAGCCGGGGAGAACATCATCAAGAACTTTCTTCACATTTGTGTAGTCTATCA
The DNA here is from genome assembly GCF_018294505.1 of Triticum aestivum. NCBI lineage: Eukaryota > Viridiplantae > Streptophyta > Magnoliopsida > Poales > Poaceae > Triticum > Triticum aestivum. Next base: position 335,945,682 of record NC_057812.1, on the reverse strand, counting down.
TGGAGTTACGGTTCGGGTCGAAATACGTGGCCATGGAATATTTCGGGCTTAAGAGGATGAGTGTGCAATGTGTGTCACTGCACAGAACACGGAATGTTAGAAAAAAAAGAACGATCGAAATCTAAGAAATCATATGTTACGGGGCGGTTAAGGGATGACTTACTCGGGAAAGTAAGGCACAAGGAAGTTATCCTTATCTGCGTTTGCCAGAATGACGCCTTCGAGGTGTGAACTCGCAACTTGGCGGTCCCCAGCGCTGCTCAAGTGCTTGGCACGCATGTAGAAGGGGTCGACTATCACGATGTCCGGGGTATTGTCTCTAATGATCCGCATCTGCATGCTCAGCGAAAACAGCCGAACGAAGGTGTAGTGCAACGGATGAAGGTTAAACATAGCAAAGATGTCATCAAACCGCAGGACGATCATACCCCCGATGTCGCCATCCACAAAGCCCTTGCTCTCTGGCACCTTGGCCACGAAAACCGGGTATGCCACATCCTTCTCTCTGAGACGCCGCTTCTCCAAAATCAGAACACTGTCGTGCAGACTCCGCATAGCACCGGTTGCAGCATTCAGCATATTTGGCGGTAGCATCGCCCTACCCGCCACATGCACCCTCCTCGAGATATCCTTAGGTGAAGGTGGCCCGTCCTGAGCACGGATCGAACTCGGTGCCGGCTGGCTCGCACCGGCGCCCTTGTTAGTCTTTCGTTTCCGGCCCTTCTTCTTGATCTCCTGTAATGGGACCGAGTTCTGCTCACAGACCGCCTTCTTCAGCGTGTTGGGGCTGATAATATTTCGCGCCTCAGCTATCTGAGGCTCGGTGAAGGCGGGAGCTGGAGGCGTGTCCTGAGAACTGAACGCCAGACGACGCTTGTTGCAATTGGATTTCTCCGCCGTACCAGCTAGATCGCGGTGGTCTTGGTTGGGTTCTTGAGAAAGAGGCCCGCAGAACTCGTCAGCGTACCCATGTTCGGCAAAGTACTTATCAACTTTGGTAAATGTACCGTCGTCGTTGTCGTCGCCGTCCGGATCCTGTGCCATAGGGCTGTCCGGATCCTGTGCCATAGGGATGTCCGGCAGGTCCGGTAGCGTTGCGGCGTTCTTGCCATGGCTTGGCGCCGGCACGACTGGCGGTCTTGTCTGTGGGGTGGTGTCCCCCGCCCCCAAACGAATCTGGCTCTTCGGCCATAGCAGGGGCCAGTTTACGCAGGTGCCGAGGGTCATCTCATCTTCTTCGTCGGCCCCAGCGGGTCGAATCGGAGGTAATAGCTCGTCGCAGCCTGGCAGCACCCGGACCACTTCAACCCTATACATTGTGGTTGGCATCGGATTACCGTGGAACATGGGGTTGCCCGGTTGAACGATTCTGCCCTTGGCGACATCGACCAACTCGGCGCCCACGAAGTGCAGAAGAGTGCAAGGAACGTCGGCGGTGCCCTGGAAAAACATGTATAGGGCGTCAGGGATGCCCAGTCAAAGGCAAGGAGATGAAGTCATCGGCCGAGAGGCTTAGTTACCGTGATGCCGTCGAGCTCGGCTAATGTCGAGGCACCGCCAACGGCGGGCGTGCAACTGACGGAGGGGGCGCTTGCTGGCGAGGTGCCGGTCGGCGTACACCCGGGTGCATTAAGCTCCAATGCCCGTGCCGGTGCCGGAGACACGAATACCGCCTCCGCCGGAGACACCAATGGCGCCGCCGCCGGAGACACCAATGGTGCCGCCGCCGGAGACACCAATGGCGCCGCCGCCGGAGACACCAATGGCGCTGCCGCCGGAGACACCAATGGCGCCGCCGCCGGAGACACCAATGGTGCCGCCGCCGCGCTGTGCGAGTTGCTGGCCGTGAAGCTGGGAACCGGGGGAGGCCCCTTTTGGCCGCCCGCAATCCACGTCGTCAGCCCATGAATCAACGTAGGCACCATGGCGTTGAGCGTCGTTCCAAGTTGTTGTTGCACTTGCTCATGGACAAGCTCCGGAATCCGCGCCACTTGTGCCTTGAGTTCTTCAACCTCGCGCATCTGGCTTTCCGAGCTGGTCTTTTTCTCCTTCCGCACACCAGCGGTATAGTATGACCCCCATTTTGTGGACAAGCCTTTGCCGGCCACACGACCAGCTGACGTCGGCTTATCGAGCTTATCCTTCTTTTTCATTACGTTCAACGCCCTATTTAAAGGGGTGTCGAAAGGGGAGCTCTTAGACGACCCCGCGCTACTGCTTTCATTGTCCTGCGAAAGGAACATGAACCATTTAGAAATATTGGGGATTAATTAGAGTGCAACCATATGGAGCTAATTACGCGGGGGTGTATTCCTTACCAGAACAAGCTCAAGCGCCCTGGTCTTCGGATCCGTGGTAAGCTCCTTTGTTATCGGGTCCTCCTTGTACCGGGCCCTGACATAGTTCCTGGTCTGCTTGTCACCGCTGTATTTCTCGAAGCGGGGCGGTAGGCCTTGCTCGGCACGCTCCGCGTCCTCCTTGTCCCATATAGGCTCCGCCACTCTATAACCGCCGGGACCGAGTTTGTGTTCCCCTAAGTTCAACTCCCGCATTTCTTTCCCCCACTGACTTGATTCGGAGGTTGCGGGGCTCTGGCACTTGATCTTGAACTCCTTGTACTCATCTTCGCTCATCAAAGGATATTTCGCCTTGATCTTGTCATAACTATCACCTTTATCAATCATTCTCTTCACCGCGCTTCTCCAAGTAGACAGGGCCGTGCTCATCTTCGTGAGGGCGGCATTGTTCACTTTATTCCCTGAGAGGCGTGTGTTTTCAAATTCGGCGGGGAACTTGTATCGTTCGTGCAGCTTCGTGAAGAGGAGGTTGCGCAAATTCCCTCGGTCCTTATGCCTAAGGTTCTCGGTGTTGATCGAGACGGTGCTCCGGAGAATGCACCCGAGCTGAACCGAGTACCCCTTGACTATATGTTTGGGCTCCGTTGGATTCCCGTCGGAGTCCACTTGAGTGAATTCCTCCTTGACGGTGCGGAGCGCATTCGGGCGCCGGTCCTTCCTTTGCTTCTTCGGTTGGCTGCCATCTGTGTGTGCGCCGCCACCATCTGTGTGTGCGCCGCCATCATCAGTGGTGGCATCCTCGGCGGCACCATCAGTGGTGTCATCCCCGACGCCACTAGGGGTTGTGTAATCAGGATCGGTGTCTTCCGCGGCGTCATCATAGCGGTGAGGTTGTTCCTCCATCTCTTGGGACAGCTCCCAGAATTGCTTGCCGCCCGAACCACCGGCCTCATCGTTGTGGGCCATGTTTCTCTCTAAATAGGAAAAAAGTTTGGTCAAAAAGATGGTTATTGTCAAGGAACAAGATCATGGTCTCATGATTTAGGGTTTGTCGACACCGAGGCACCCTAAAAGCCTAAGCTTTCATCATTTAGGTTCTCATCGACACCGAGGCATCCGGGGCAACCAAGTTAAGTTTTCATCATTTAGGGTTTATCGATGCCGAGGCACCCTAGGTTGGGCCTAATCTTGGCTCTATTGCCACCTATGTTGGGTTTATCATCTAGGGTTTATCGATGCTAAGGATAATTCTAAGTTGGGCCTAATCACTTGGCTCTATTGCCACCTATGATTTAATGCAGCAAGAATGGCAGGGCAGTTGATCCTACTTAACTAAGTACTAAGATAGCCCGGCCCATGCATTAGTCGCAAGTACCCCATATGTCCTATTTTTAGCAAAGTCATGCTAAAATTCACGGAAAATTTCAGCATGACCTTTGCTGAAAATAGGACATATGGAGTACCCGAATTTGCCGGAACGGAAGTTAATCGACATTCCGGCAAACTCAAGGGCCTCTCGGGGTACCTGCAAATTCATCACGACACGATGGTCGGAGACAAAACCCAGCCACAGACCATATGGTCCTCTGCTTTCATATGGACAAAAATCAGCTCAACTTATGTGAGCTTCCATTCCAGATATAATATGTCTCCCAACAAAAAATCATCAATAGTTTAGAAAGTCTGTACAAACACAGAAAGAATGACAAATGTATTTTTACAGATCATGGCTCAGAGTCATAAACATCTATGGACCAAATATAGTAATGGATACAGCAGATTAGTCTTATGATTTTACTTGTTCGGTATAAAATAGCTTATGCTTTCCTTACAGTACATGTCCACATTTGATATGTCCTTTTTGTCTGTCCTGCTTTTTGAATCAACCGTATCGAGCAATACTATGGAATTAGTCAAATAATTGTGCATGTTTTGACAATAGGATGAATGCAAAAGAAAATCAAATGGTTGTGGCAATCTGTCCATCATCATGACTGTTGACAGTCGCCACACCCACTGTTGGACTTCGATCTAGCACAAAGGGGGTGTATAAGAGCAGATATGGATGGTGTGGTCTGGCACAGATAGCAGTATAATCATCTTAATCTTGCAGTGTAATTTTTAATCCGTGGCAGCAAACGGGCATTGTGCTAGTCTAATAAGAATACACATTGTTGAACTTCATTGCTGGAATTAATGGTTTACTATCGGGATGTGCCTTAGGAGCATCGCTTATCAAGTGAAAACATAAGACACAAACTTGTAGCTGTATGTGTTTTGCCAAGAAAGGGTGCAACAAGAAATATTTTCCTAGTACTGGTTTATCTCACCTACTAGTAAAGGGACATTTCTCCTCAAATCGAAAGTTAATACATCGTTGTTTCTTACTAGGGGAAGATGGACCTGGATGGTCAAGCACGTGGAAGATGGCTTTGTGGGCGCGCCTTCTTAACAGCGAAAATGCATACAGAATGATCCTAAAGTTAATCACATTGGTTCCACCTGGTGAAAAAGTTGGGTTCGAAGGAGGACTGTACACCAATCTGTGGACAGCACACATAAGAACAGTAGCAGTAGTACTACTACTAGCAGTAGTACTACCAAAAGAAAGGAAAGAACAGTAGCAGTAGTACTACTACTAGCTAGCTAGCTAGCTGGTACTGATCTAGCTTCTGCATGCATTTCTCTGAATTTTGTTATACTTAAACACTACAAGGAATTATACTTTGTCATAGCTATTAGTCTTTGGACTAAGGGGCACTAGCACACTAGTAAGTGATAGGCAACCATCCTACATGGAAATGTGAAGAGTTACATGGATGAGTACCAGCTCTAAGTGAAGGCTCAATGGATTCAAGATCAACCGACTGAAGTTGCCCAAACCTGCAAGGAAAAGAGAGAATAATGATTTCGAACTGCTTCTGATGGCATACATAAGCATAAGTTCAGTCCCCCAAATCAAGTACTCCATCAGATTGGGATACTACTCTAGATTAGTGTAGCCACTATCTAACAAAAAATTTCAGAACTGAATTTCAGAGTACTCTAAATGTTGTGTGCCCTAGTATTTCTGTGTTCCCTTGCATTTCTATAACATTTAGTAGCATGACAATTTTATCATGTTGAAAAAAATTCAGTAACATGAATTTGGCTAAGCCAAGCATGATCTTGCTTGCATTGCCGCCTTTGCTACATGAAGCAATAGGGTAGGTTCAGTTTCACTGAATTTTTGAAACTATACATCATTTGCTGAATTTTTGCTCTACATCACTTGCTCTTTGTAAATTATTGCATATATCCAGTGACTGAATTTTTGAAACTATAGGTGAACCTCTTCAGGAAACGCAAAACAGTTAACTGAAACTATCTAAAATAGTTAAATCCACTTGATGCTTACCTAATGCAGGCCAACAGAATGAAATGAACTACGAATTTGTTCTCTGAAATACATGTAGGCCAACAGAGAGGATGTTCTTACAAGGGAGCAAGAAGCCTGCCGCCATGGCCCTAGGGTTTGCAGGTGAGGGGGTGGAGGAGAAGGGAGGAATCACCATGCATAGGTTGGGGAGGGAGGAAGGATGGAGAGGGAGGAAGGAGGAAGGAGGAGAGGTACCTGGGCAGGCGCGGCCGGTCGCCGGAGGGGTCAGGGTCGGGGTTGGGGTCGGGGTCGGCGGCGGCGGCGTCGTCGAAGGGATGCCTCAGTTGGCCGTGGGAAGGCCGGCGGCCGCGGTCGTCGTCCTGCACCCCGTGCCCGGACTGAGGAAGACGCCGGCGTTGAAGCTCCGGCAGCGGCTGGGCGTCGGGGGGGCGACGGCGCGGGGGCAAAGTTAGGTCGAGTGGGGGGGGGGATCTGGCGAGGGAGGGAGAGAGGCCAGAGGGGAATAGGTGGAGGGAAGCTTTCTAATGGCGCACCACACGCAGGTGCGCCATAAGTACGACTGTTCTAATGGCGCACCACCCCTCGGTGCGCCATTAGAATTTTGTTTTAACCTAGCCTAGTAGCCATATCTACAGCCCAACCCTATCTACAACAGAACCCACGCACTAGCCCGACTGGTCAGCACGCAGCACACACACCAGGAGGTCCTGGGTTCGATTCCCAGGATCCCCAATATTTTTTTATGCATTTTAAATGGTGTTTTTTATATTTATTTGTGTTTAAATATGTTCAAACTTGTTTAAATCATAACAGTAATATTTTTTATGCATTTTAAATGCTGTTTTTTATATTTATTTGTGTTTAAATATGTTCAAACTTGTTTAAATTATAACAGTAATATTTTTTATAAAAATAGTAAAAAAAATTTAAAAAATATGTTCAAAAAGTGCGGGTGCGGGGGGCCGGGTGCTCCGGCGGTGGAGCGGGGGAGGGTTGCGATGGGTGGAGCTAGCGGGGGAGGGTGCGGGTGCGATCGAGATGGAGGGGGATCGAGATCGAGATGGAGGGGGAATCGAGATCAAGTGTCCTCATGAATTCAAAAAGTGCCCATGAAATTTAAAAATATTCATGATATCAAAAGGTGCCCATGAAATACAATCGAGAAATGAAGACTACGATTTAAATACAATCGGTCTTAGCTAGCTATCTGTTCACAATCTTCTTGCCCTTCTTTTTCGCAAACGGAGTTCTTCTGTGGAACGGACGTCCTTTAGGTAGGGTGGTCCTGCTTCTTCTTGTGGTGTGTGCTGCTACTTCATCGTCGTCGTCATGTTCGATCTTCGGGTCGCCGTACTTGTCGAAGTCTTGCTCATTGGCTACTCCATCCATTCCGATGATCTTCCTTTTGCCTCTCCTCACGACAACACGACTGGGCTTTGGCGGGTCGGTAATGAAGAAGCATTGGTCCACTTGGGAAGCCAGTACCCATGGCTCATTTTTCGCGGTGACGTTTGCGCCCGCGGTCTTGGATTTGGCTTCGGGTATAACCATGGTGGTGAAATACCGGTCTTCTTTTATGACGTTTTTGGCCCATCTGACACGGAACATCGGGACCTTCTCTCCAGCGTAGCTCAGCTCCCAGATCTCCTCGATCCTTCCGTAGTATCTGTCCTTGTCGTTACCGGTGTAGGATTCCATCGTTACCCCGGAGTTCTGATAACCATCGCTCTTCATGTCCTTGTCCTCGGTGTAGAATGTGTAGCCGTTGATATCGTACGCCTCATAGGTCATCAGGTTGTGCTCGGCGCCCTGTGACAAGGCGAATATGAGTTGTTCTTCCGCGGAAGAATCCTCATGTAAAGGGTACGACAGAAGCTTCTGCTTGAACCAACGCGTGAAACATGAGTTGTGCTCTTTGAGTATATCTCCGTCCGTCCTCTGTTGGCCTCGGTCATTGTACGTCTTCTTAATAAAGGTTTTGTGCTCTACCACCCAAGGATCGACCACGTCTATGTGTTGTAGCGCGACTAGGTTTGCTCTTTCAAAGTCGGCGAGTCGACCCTCGAAGTCGACATGCATTTCGCGGCGACCCTCATGGTGACCCCATCCAGCGAGCCTGCCGAGGTGCCTGTTGACGGGCAGACCAACGGGGTTCTCGATGCCTAGATAATTCGTGCAGTAGGAGATGCACTCTTCGGTCAGAAAGCCCCTGGCTATGCTTCCCTCTGGACGTGACATGTTGCGAACGTATCCTTTGATGACACCATTCATCCTTTCGAACGGCATCATGCTGTGCAGGAACGTCGGCCCGAGTTGGATGATATCCTCCACTATATGGACCAGCAGATGCACCATAACGTCGAAGAATGCGGGCGGGAAGTACATCTCAAGCTCGCATAGTATCACCACGATCTCTTCCTGTAGCCTTCTGAGTTGCCTCACGCCAATCGACTTCCGAGAGATGACGTCGAAAAAGTTGCATAGGCCAAATAGCGTTTCACGGACGTGCGCGTCCATGATCCCACGGATTGCAACTGGAAGTATCTGCGTCATCAGCACGTGACAGTCGTGAGACTTCATCCCGCTGAACTTCTGCTTCGCTGGGTCTAGGTATCTGATTATCTTCCCCGCGTAACCGTAAGGAAGTTTTACTCCTAGGAGGCAGGTGAAAAACTGCTCGATCTCCTCCTGACTTAGAGTGAAGCACGCGGGAGGGTAGTCATTTCCGGTCTTCTTGGCCTTTTTGCCTTTGCGACGACTTTCCGTGTCCTGCTTCGCCTCATCATCATCATCATCATCATCATCATTAGCGTGAAGCTCCTGCCTGATGCCCATTGATTTCAAGTCTGCCCTTGCTTTCGGCCCATCTTTGGTCCTCTCTGGCATGTTGAGCAGGGTACCAAGCAGACTCTCGCACACGTTCTTCGTGATATGCATGACATCAAGGCTGTGAGGCACACGGTGGATCTTCCAGTACGGCAAGTCCCAGAAAACAGACCTCGTTTTCCATACCTTCAGCAGCGGCTCTGGCGCCTTTCGCTTCTTTCCCGGCAGTGGGCAGTCTTTCCAATTTTTCAACAGCTTGTCTATTTCCTCGCCGCTCCTCGTACACGGGCGTTTTCGGGGTTCGGTTTCACCATCGAACAGATCCTTGCGTTTCCTCCACGGGTCATCGTCGCGAAGCCACCTTCGATGTCCCATGAACACGGTTTTCGAAGACCCGGGATCTCTATCTAGCTGGCGATACGTTGTGTCATCCATGCACCTTACGCATCCAGAAAATCCGTGGACTACCTGCCCCGCGAGATATCCGTAACCGAGATAGTCGTGCACCGTCGTGAGCAGTGCGGCTCTCATAGGGAAATATTCTTTCTCTGCGGCGTCCCACGTATTGGCTGGCGTTTTCCACAGCGTGTCAAGCTCCTCTTTCAGCAGCCCCAGATACAGATTGATGTCGTTCCCTGGTTGTTTCGGCCCTTCAATTAGCATACTCATGTGAATGTACTTCCTCTTCATGCACAACCAGGGGGGAAGGTTGTACATCCACACAAACACAGGCCAGGTGCTATGTGTGCTTCTCTGGCTGCCAAACGGATTGACTCCATCGGTGCTCGCGCCCAGCACGATGTTCCTTGGATCGTTCCCAAATTCTGGGTATTCGAAGTTCAACGCTTGCCACTGGCTCGCATCCTTAGGGTGACTCAGCATCTTGTCTTTTTTATCTATCTCCGGATCATTTGCGTCATCTTCTCGCTTCTTCTCCTCCCTATCCGCGTGCCAACGCAGGAGCTTTGCTACCTTAGGGTCCGCGAAATACCGCTGCAGACGAGGAGTGATCGGAAAGTACCACACCGATTTTCGAGGAGCTTTCTTCCTCTTCTTGTATCGAGTGACGCCGCACACCGGACATATGGTAGACTCCGCGTGCTCGTCCCGATAAATGATGCAATTGTTCATGCACACATGGTATTTCACGTGCGGTAAATCCAGAGGACACACGATTTTCTTCGCCTCCTCGAAACTGGTCGGGCACTTGTTCCCCTTGGGAAGACGTTCGTGCCAGAATGACATGTTCTCGTCGAAGCATGCGTCGGTCATTTTGTGTTTTACCTTCATCTCCAGAGCCATGAGCGTTACTTTCAGGCGGGTATCCTCGGGCCTGCATCCTTCATACAATGGAGTAACCGCGTCTATCTCCAGTTGATCCAGCTTGGCTTTCTCTCGGGCGGCAGCTCTTGCGTTATCCGTCCGCTTGAGAAGCAGCTCTTGAATATGAGGGTCCTGCACCCAGCCTCCATCGTCGTCTGCTCCGGCATCTTCATCTTCATGATCATTCCCTTCGTCTTGATCTTCCTCATCATCATGTACGACATCTTCTACATGATGACTGTGTACAGCATCACCGTCGTGATCATGTCCTGGAGATTCTTCGTCTTCTCGCCCGCCCTCGCCGCGGTGGTACTTGTCTTGTTGCCCTTCCTCATTTCTTGCCCGGCCCCGGCCATGGACGACTTGATAGTCATCTTCATCACCTTGCCACCGATAGCCATCCATGAAACCACGCAAGAGCAGGTGGTCCCGCACCTGCCCGGAATCCGGGTCCGCAATAAGGCTCTTCAGCTTGCATCTTCGACATGGACATCTTATCTCCGTCTCGTTCTTTTGAAGCATCTCGGCCTTCGCGGAGCTCAAAAACCTATTCACGATGCCTTCAGTCATCGTGCGGACCATGGTCGCCTGCGGGGTAGAGCAAAACGATATGTTAGAACCAAGAAAAAATTTGGCATGACCTTCCCTAAAAATAGGACCAAAAAGAATGCATAGTGCCAAAATTCTCGCCGAAACGGAAATGAATCAAAACATTCCGGCAAAATATTGGCAACTATCGCATATTTCAAATACCGGTACCTTCAAACACAAACATATATGCAACACCACAAACACATGCAACACCACAAACATACATAGATCTAGCTAGGCCACAAAAAGTGCATGTGCACGTTGTTGGAGCGAGCTAGGGAGAAAAAAAGTAGATCTATATCATGAAGATAGCTTTCCCTTACTTACCTATCAAAAAAAGGTAATTTCACCACTTAATTTTGTTGAATCTATGGTGGAAATGAGGTGAGGAGGAGGAGATGGCCGAAAGCTTGGAGAAGGAGGTGGATGGAATGAAGTGGGGAAAGTGAGTGGGTAGGTGTGGGCTGTCCAAAATATCTTGTTGGTCCCAGGTTACTAATGGCGCACCGTAGGAAAATGCGCCATTAGTAACCCTGGTTACTAATGGCGCATCAGCCTACGGTGCGCCATTAGTAGTTTTGCAAAAAAGTAAAAATAATAAGTATATATACTAATGGCGCATCTCCTCTGAGTGCGCCATTACTAGTTTAAACTAGAAATGGCGCACTGTGCCACGATGCTCCATTAGTAGTTTTGCAAAAAAAAGAATAAAACAAAATTTACAGTAATGGCGCACTGCCTGCTTGGTGCGCCATTAGTAGTTATAGATAGTAATGGCGCATTATGGACCCGATGCGCCATTAGTATGTACGGGAAAATGGAAAAAAATAATAATTCATACTAGTGGCGCACCCTGTTTACGGTGCGCCATTAGTGTCTTCCACACTAATGGCGTATCACAAACAGGTGCGCCATTAGTATATAGTAGTGGCGCACTGCTTCCACGGTGCGCCATTAGAATCAATCCTATCTATAGCCCTTTTCCTAGTAGTGATGTGAGAAATAAATTGAATTTGGCTATACTAAATACATGAGAAACAAATACAATTGCTATATTTCCAAGTTGTTAAGCATGCTGGGTTTAGTTAACTGTCTGATCTTCTATTAGGAGTATGTTATATTGTGCAATGTGGTGCTTAGTTAACGTTTGGTTCGTTTGTTGTGGTGTTTAGTTAACTGCACATGCATGGTCCGTTGTCTAATAGCACATTATTGTGCAATTGCAGGAACCATTCTAATATTTAGGTTTTTAACAATTTGGTCTTGCACATGTAGGTCCTGCTGTCAGAGGTTTTGACCCACTGTTCAACCCTTTTTGCATATGGGGAAATGAGTTGTCCATGAATATCAATCAAGTCAAGAAACTCAGAAAGATTGTTAGGATAAAGAAATTAGCGACAAAAAACAACAAGATCTTTTTATACACAATGGAGAAGACATCAGTTCACTACAAGATGGTACTAACCATTATACCTTGCTTTTTTCTATTCCTTTGTCCCATTTCCAATATAGAGAAGATATTTATGCACATCCTTGTTTTCGGGCCTTACCAAAGCAGTTCACTGATGATTACCTCTCAAACCACCTCTATGGTCAAGAGGCGAGGAAGGTTTTCATACAACACCCACGGTTCAATATTGAAGTGTTCCTGAAGAGGACGAAGGACGGATGGTCAATCATCCACAGGCACTGGCCTAAAGTTGCAAAGACCTTCAACATGAATGAAGGCTCAATACTCGCCTTCCGCTTGAGTAGTTTTCCAGATGAGATGCATCTGTCTATATACCATCTATGATGCTAATTTCGAAATGTTCTACATGTTGCATGTGAAACTTGGTACTGGTGCAGTTGTGTAATGGTGTAGCTGAGTGCTGAAGCTATATCATGTTGTACTCTGATGTATTTCAATTATGAAATCCTGCTTCCTTAATATGGAATGAAATATATTATGTGCTTAATATGAATGTTAATTAGATTAATAAATGGATTATTAATACAATTAGCCTGCTAATGGCGAATTAGCCTGCTAATTGGGTTTTGCTGTTGCAAACGGTTATTCAGAAAATACCGTGGGCGATGACCTCAGACAATGCACACAGTTTCTAGGAATAAACCATGTTGGATCAATGAACAATCACACACGACCTTCTCTTGAAAACTGTTTGCGTTAGGCCACCTTGCGCAAACGTTTACCACATAAAAACTGTATGTGATGGACAGCCTTTGCCACACAGTTTTTTCTATGCACTGTGTGTGATGCATTCAATAACGCAAACGATAAAATTGTTAATATCGTGTGCAATGGCAACGCTATCACAAACGATTTAATGGGGAAAATTCTGTGTGATGTACCTGTGAACGGAAATGTTTTCCTTGGAGTGACTATGTGGGGTGTACATACGAACGGAAACAATTTCGCCCGTATAATTGTATTTTTAGCTCTACTGTACGTATTTCCGTATTTGAGCGCTCGCCGGTCGCACACGACCTCATTTTGTCGAGCGTGTGTGTGTGAGGAGGGCATATCCCGACGGTTTCTGGGTCGTGTGGGAAGGCCCCCTATCGCCGTCACTCACTAGGCGAAGGTTACAAATGCCATCGCGGAAAGCGGTCAAAAACCTTTTGTATAGCACCGACGCGTACCAGTTTGAGGTTAAATATGAAACTATCATTTACAATGTCGATCCAGTTGTTCCTACTGCTTATATTGAAAAAACCACCTTTCCCTATTAGGATAAAGGAACATGGCAAGGTTTCAATTGTGGTCAATAAAAGTAATATTAGAGCACCTAAGCCATCGGAACAAATCAAAGTAGAACCTAGTGTTGCTATGGTTAAAGATCTCTTGGTAGAAAATATAGATGGGCATGTTATTTACTTCTATGATTGCATGCCTGTTGAAAAAGATAAACATAGACCTGTGGTTGGCATGCCTGTTGTCTCGGTCAAAATAGGAGATCACTGTTATCATGGTTTATGTGATTGAGGTGCTAGCGTAAGTGCTATTCCTTTTACCTTATACCAAGAAATTATGAATGATATAGCACCCACTGAAATAGAAGACATATATGTTACTGTTGGACTTGCTAATAGAGACAACATAACACCACTTGGGATTGTTAGAGATGTTGAAGTCTTGTGTGGGAAAATAAAATATCCTACTGATTTTCTAGTTCTCGGTTCCCCACAAGATGACTTTTGTCTCATTATCTTTGATAGACCTTTCTTGAACACCGTTAATGCTAAAATAGATTGTGAGAAACAAACCGTTAGTGTCAGTTTTGGTGATGAGTCTCATAAGTTTAATTTTTCTAAGTTTCTCGGCGTTATAGGAATGGGGGTCCCCAGACTTGCCTACCTGCGGCCCGTGGCGTGGCTGTGCTAGCGGGTCTGTACGGCCCATCATCATCAACAAGGCATTCAAGACCCTCGCGAGGGGCCAAGCCTCATGAGGCGGATGACGCAAGACCTCCTCAGGAGCGGCCTCACCAGGCTGCCTCACAAGGAGCGGAGATATCAAGGCGAGGCAAACCTCGCAAGGCTCTCATGACGTGAGCCATGACGATCGACACTAGGTGGGCTCCAGGCGGGCGCCAGCGCACGCAGCGTCCTCGTTTCCTCTTTGGTGCCAAGGGGGCAAGCGCAGGCGCGGAGTATCGAGGCATCAGGCAAAGGTTTCCATATCAGTGCAACGAGGCCAAAACTAGAAGGACGGTAGGACAGAGGTCACCATGGAGCCTAGGACGGCGTCACCACCAGAAGCTTTGGCAGGCGAAGACCACCTTTTGTCAGGATCGCTTGTACTAGCTGGCCCCTTCCAAATTGGCCGCCGTTGTTGGCTCCCTTCCCGCTCAATATTTGGGGAGAGGACCAGGGCCTGTATAAGTAGGACTAGCCACCACCAAAGGAAGGGGAGGGAATCTGATCAAAGGCCAACCCTTAGCCACACCAAGCACAAGAACACCTCAACCTCAGGAGGCTGTTCTTCCCCTTGTACTGTTCTTCATCAGCCCAAGAGGCAATCCACCACCACCACACTCGAGTAGGGTATTACACCACAATGGTGGCCCGAACCAGTATAAACCTTGTGTCTTTGTGTTGCGAGTGTGTCGAGTTCGTCCGCGATACATTAGCGAGCTAGGGCGTAGATTGGTAGGAGGGAAAGAACTTCGCGCGCACCCCAGAGTTCGAACCTCCAGGGTTTGCCGGAACATGTGATCCGACATTCGGCGCGCCAGGTAGGGGTGCGCCGTAGCTCCTCTCCACCGGCCTGCACTTCGCGCCACCGCACTTCGCCCTCATGGCAGGTGCCCCGCCACCGGCTCCAACAGCCGGTGCTGACAATGGGGACAGGGGGCTCCGAGCCCTGTCCCCCGCTCTGCGGCAGGTGTGATGGCCACCCCAGTTCAGGCCGGAGATGCTGCCGCGCTACGACGGCGCGGTAGACCCGTCTGCCTTCCTGTTGGCATATGAGGAGGCTGTCCTCGAGGCCGTGGGCGACGACAAGGTCGTGGCCAACTGGCTCCCCGTGACCCTCGCCGGCGAGCCACGCGCCTGGCTTCTCAACCTCCCTGGATCCACGGTGGCATCATGGGGGGAACTCCGCGGCCTCTTCACTGCTCGCTACGCGGTACCATTGCACCACTCAATCGGGGCCCTACTAGGCGGCTCTCAAGCACCACCTTCAGATCACCATGTCAAGTCGTTCCTCCGCCACATTGGTGCCGCTTCCAAGCGCCCGGGGGCAGTGCCAGGCTAGGCTACGCAAGAGGCCGACCTCACCTTCGGCTTAGAGGACCACCCCGACTCCACCGCTAGCTTGGGCATGCTCCCAATGCTCTACACGCCCACCATCTGCAACGTGGCTGTTACCAAGACCCTCATCGACGGCGGTGCCGGCCTCAACTTGCTCTCCATGGAAGCCTTCAGCCTTCTTCACGTGCCACCCGAGCGGCTCAGCCTCAGCAAGCCTTTCTCAGGAGTTGGTGGTGGCACTGTCTACTCTCTGGGACAGATCCGCCTTCCCGTCACCTTCGGCACGCGCGACAACTACCGCACCGAGCTGGTCGACTTCGACATCACCGGCATCGGCCTCCCGTATAACGTCATTCTCGGGTACCCAGCTCTGGCCCAGTTCATGGCAGCGACTCATCCGGCCTACAATCTCATGAAGATTCCTGGGAGCAAGGGCGTCCTCACTGTCAAAGGGGACGCCAAGGAGGCTCTGGCGGCGCTCAGGCTTGCCCTCAAAACCGTCGCGGCGGCGCAGCCTGCCGACCCGGGCACCTCCGAGCCCAAGGGAGTCGTACCGACCAAGAAGAAGCAGTTGTTCACACAAGACAAGGAGGAAACCAAGCAGGTGCCAGTCAATGAAGACGGGCCCTCAGGAGCCACCTTTACCATAGGTGCCAGCCTCGATCAAGGTCAAGAGGAAGCATTGGTGAAGTTCCTGCGTGCAAACAAGGATATATTCGCGTGGGAGTCCAATCAGCTGGTAGGAGTCCCGAGGGAAGTGATTCAACATCACTTAAGGGTATGCCCCAATGTACGCCCCGTGAAGCAGTGGGCGAGACGAAAGTCCACTCAGAAGCAGGCATTCATCGTCTAAGAGACCAGCAGACTGGAGGCGGCGGGCGCCATTCGCGAGGTTCGGTATCCCGAATGGCTGGCGAACCCCGTCGTAGTACCGAAGAAAGGCGGGAAGGAATGGATGTGCGTTGACTTCACCAACCTTAACAAGGCCTGCCCCCAAGATCCGTTCCCGCTCCCGCGCCTCGATTAGATAGTCGACTCCACCGCCTAGTGTGACCTGCTGTGCTTCCGGGATGCGTTCTCGGGACATCACCAAATCAAGATGGCGGTAGAAGACATGGAGAAGAATGCCTTCCTGAACCCATGTGGGGTGTACTGCTACACCTACATCCCTTTTGGGTTGCACAATGTGAGCACAACCTTTCAGCGACTGATGCACATCGCCTTAGGGCGGCACCTTGGGAGAAACACAGAGGCCTACGTCGACGACATTGTGGTGAAGTCTCGGGAGGCGAGGACCTTGATTCAAGACCTGGAGGAGGCCTTCGCGAGCCTGCACCAAGGAACTTGCGGCTTAACCCAGAGAAGTGCGTGTTCGGCGTCCCTTTTGGCAAGCTGCTGGGCTTCCTCGTGTCCCACAGAGGGATTGAGGCGAATCCAGAGAAGATCAAGGCCATCGAGGACATGAGCCCGCCGCAGACCCTTAGGGAGATGCAGAAGCTGGCTGGCCAGGTAACTGCGCTGGGACGCTTCATCTCCAAGCTAGGGGAGCGCGCCCTACCCTTCTTCAAGTTGATGACGAAGAAGGGACCATTCGAGTGGACCTAGGAGGCCGACCGAGCTTTTCAAGACCTCAAGAGATACCTAACCAGCCCTCCGGTGATGGTGACGCCACGACCCCTTGAGCCCCTAGTACTCTACCTCACTTCTACCCCGTACTCCGCCAGCGCAGCACTGGTGGCGGTTCAGGAGGAGCACCAAACCAAGGGCGCGCTGTGCCGGGCTACAACTGAGGCAATGCAAGATCGGGAAGGCACCGCAAGAGCCGTGGTAGCGTCGACAAAAGACAAGCTCAATAAGACGACGCCGCCAAAATTCCCGCAAACATTCAGGCGCCAGGAGCCCCGTCACCTCACGAGGCATCTCAACTACCACAAGACGCGAGCCCAGACACCACACTAGCCCTTGTCGAACACTCGGTGTATTTTGTAAGCACCGTTTTGCGAGATGCAAGGGTGCGATATCCCATGCCTCAGAAGCTTCTGCTTGCACTCTTGGTGGCCTCGCGCAAGCTGTGGCACTACTTCCAGGGGCACCCCATCAAGGTTGTCTCAGCCTACCCACTAGAGAGGGTGCTCAGGAGCCCCAATTCTGCTGGAAGGGTCGCCGAGTGGAACATCGAGCTACAAGCATTCCAGTTAGAGTTCAGCACTACCAGGGTCATCAAGGGAGCCGCGCTCGCTGATTTTGTGGCAAAATGGACGGACTCCCGACACTTGAAGTAGGCGAAGACCGGTCCACCTCATCAGGAAGTGAGGCACCAGATTGTTGGGTGCTGTACTTCGATGGCGCCTTCGCGCACCAAGGCGCGGGGGCTGGAGCAGTACTCATCTCGCCCACTCAGGATAAGCTCTACTACGCCGTGCAGATCTGCTTTCAGCGGGGCGAGAAGGTCTCCAACAACATCACGGAATACAAAGGCCTCATAGCTGGCCTGAAGGTTGCGGCAGCTCTGGGGGTGAAGTGCCTTACCATTAGAGGCGACTCGCAGCTCCTCATCAACTTCTCCAACAAAGTATACAAGCCGAAGGACAAGCATATGGAGGCATACCTCGCGGAGGTGCACAAGATGGAGAAGCAATTCTTGGGCCTGGAGCTGCAGCACGTGCCCCGGAGTGCCAACAAGGAAGCCGACGACATCGCCAAGAGAGCATCCAAGCGGCAACCACAAGAGCCCGGTGTCTTTGAGGAACGGCTCTTCAAGCCATCGGCGACACCACCACCTTCAAGCACTGCTTAGCCTCGGGAGGAGCTCCCACAGTCTCCTGCCACAGGAGCCCCGGCCTGTGGCCCGACCTTAGGAGCTCGCTTGCTCTTGGCGCTCGAACCTCAAGAGGGATGCTGGACCAAGGAATTCAAGGAATATCTGATGCAAGGGGCGCTGCCATAGAAGGAGGAATATGCAGAGCGTGTGGTTCGGCAAGCCACGGCCTACTGCATCTAGGATGGTGAGTTGTATAGGAAGCGACCAAACGACGTTTCCCTGTGCTGCATTTCCAGGGACCAGGGGAAGGAGCTGCTAACTGAATACACGGTGGGGACTGCGGGCACCACTCGTCATCACGAACGCTCGTCGGCAAGGTATTCTGTACTGGGTTCTAATGGCCCACTACGCTCAACGACGCAACTGAGCTGGTGAAGTCGTGCGAAGCCTTCCAGTTCCACGCCAAGCAAATTCATCAGCCAGCTCGGGGCCTCTAGACCATTCCGCTCATGTGGTTGTTCGTGGTCTGGGGGCTGGACATCTTGGGCCCATTCCCTCGAGTACCTGGGGGCTACCGTTACCTCTCCGTCACCATCGACAAGTTCAACAAGTGGGCGGAAGTGGAAGCAGTACGTACCATCCCAGCTGGCTCCGCTGTCAAGTTCATCAAGGGCCTCGTGAGCCGCTTCGGGGTCCCCAACCGCATCATCATAGATAACGGCTCGCAGTTCACTAGTAACCTTTTCAAAACCTACTGTGCTAACCTTGGAACGCAGATCTGCTACACTTTAGTGGCGCACACCAGGAGCAATGGTCGGGCCGAATGCGCCAACGCAGAGGTCCTGAGAGGCCTCAAGGCCCGAATCTTCAAGAAGAAGCTCAAGGCCTGTGGCAGGGGCTGACACGACGAGCTCCAGTCCGTGCTATGGTCTATCCGCACCACCGCAACCAAACCAACGGGCGAGACCCCATTCTTCCTTGTCTACAGAGCTGAAGCAGTCCTTCCTCACGAGGTTAGGCATCGCTCCGCAAGGGTCCTGGCATTCGATGAAATGCAGCAGGATGCCACGCGGGGGATGGACCTTGTTCCGGGGAAGGAACATCGTCGCGAAGCTGCACTAAGGGCAGCAAGGTACCAGCAGGCACTGCAGCGATACCACTGCCGCAACATCCGCTCCAGGACGCTCGAGGTGGGCGACCTCGTCCTGAGGCGGGTCCTCTCTAGGGAAGGGCTGCACCAGCTTTCACCCGTGTGGGAGGGCCCGTTCAGGGTCTTCCATGTCTCCAGGCCTGGCGCCGCGCGCCTAGAGACGCAGGACGGGATAACTATCCAGAACACCTGGAACATCCAGCACCTCTGGAGGTTCTACCCATGAAGCAAGGCCCAGAGCCTATGAAGAAAGGCTCAGAGCCTGTGAAGAAGGCCCGGTGCCTGTGAAGAATCGCCTCCCATGACACTCTCACGTAATAATTAGTGGGGTTGTACACGCCCCGGAGTCTCAGGAGCGCCGACCTCAGGCCCTGGGGCTCCCTCCCACGCCTATTGGCAGCATTTAGCTCCGCGCTAGTGAGAAGACTTGAAGACTAGATTAGGTGCCGGACACGGCTTTTCATTTGCTTTCCGTAGTTGGCTCGCTTTTCCTTAATCGAAGTTTGCCTTTGGTGTTCCTTGCTGATTCGATTCCCTCGCCTCTTACCGCATTTTCCGGCTCTGGTTCGCTCGTGTTTTGTCTCTCTCGCATACCCCACGAGGGGTACTAGGCAGGTGCCCTCGCGAGCATTTTTCTTCTCTCTGCCTCCTCGCGAACCACCCTCGTTCGAGCCTGAAAGCTGGCGCATCTCTCCTAATCCGTGCCCCACGGGTACTGCGATACAAGGCACCGGGTCAAGGCTTGGGTGAACGACAAATCTCCTGGCAAAACTCCTTAACGAATTTTTTCGCAGTTCCTGAGCAATCGTAGACCACAAGGCCAAGATGGACAAAAGGAAGTAAATGCATCGTGAGGAGGAGGGCGCTACGAATGCACCAGGCTAAGTTATCTTTGCGCAAAATAAGCCGCACAGCACTGAAACAACAATTGTTGCATAATGGATAATAAGTTATGGTTTGATACACGCCCCTCCGGGCCCATGCTGATTTCATTCCGATACAAGAAGGGAAAGGGGAACATTACAAAAGTGGCACTCGCCCCTGCAGCAGCCGACGGGGGCAGGGCCTTGGCGACGTCCCAGGTCTAATCGGACCCCTCCTCGCGCTTCACCGGTGCGCGGTGATGAGACGACCCGCTACCACCTTCAAAGCGGGCGCGGCGGTGTGGCGGCTGATCAACGCCGCCGCTGCTGGACCTGTCGCCAAGGGAGGATCCACCATAGCCAGACGAGGCGCGGCCGGCGGGTTCGACCTCCTCCTCGTCCTGACCATCGCCAAGGCCAAGCACCTCCTCACGGTCGTTCACCTCGGGGCAGCATCCAGCGCGGCACCCGTCTTCCCCAAACACCCTCACGAAGATGGACGCGTCGCCATCGAACTTGAAGTGGAGGGTGCACCGCCTGCCCAGGCCACGCGCGCGGGCGAATGTCTGCCAACCGCGGGCCAGAGCAATGTTGGCCACGACGGAGGCCTCGACCGTGACCCAAGAAGCTCGGCTACGGCAACCGTTTGCCTGCAGCCAGAGCCCGCCTGGACCGGAGGCTGCCAGCTCGTCGGCAAGGAAGCGAGGGAGCTGGAGCCAGCTGTCGGCCGGATCCTCTGACCAGACAACGAACTCCGGTAGCACCTCTGACACATGGAACCGCGGTCGGGGAGGTCACGCAACCACGGCGCGTCTCCTCTCGTCGACAGGACTGCCGCGACCAGAGCGACTCCTGCCGCGCACTACGGCGCCACCCCGAGAGCTGGGGGCCACGGTGGGGGTCGTGACATGCTTGCAGGGATGGCCACGTCCTCGCTTGGGCGCCGGGGAGCCGGGTCCCTCCCGAGGGGCCTTGCCCTTCTCCGCGGTGGAAAACCTCTTCGGCGGCGCCATTGCTGTTAGCGGTGGAGCAAGGAGGAAGAAGCAAATGAACCAAGAAGAGATGGGTGACGAGGGCTCCGCCCCCTCCCCATTTATAGCGGAAGAAGGCCAACCGACGCCTCCCATGATCACAGGTAATGATGATTTTCCTTGCATGTCGCAGGGGCTTGTCAAGTCGAACATTTGTCGAGGTAGCGTGGGGAAGCAGAGACACCCACAACCAATCAACCGCCACACGTCAACCGAGGCTGCAGGCTTTCGGGGCCTGCGGCGCTCCGCACTTGATCCTTTGGCTTCACCTGGAGGCCAAGCCCGAGAGTGCCTTGGGCCTAGGGGCTACTGTCGGCATTCTGGGAACGGGGGTCCCCAGACTTGCCTGCCTGCAGGCCGTGGCGTGGCTGTAGTGGCAGGTCTGTACGGCCCATCATCATCAACAAGGCATTCAAGACCCTCGCGAGGGGCCAAGCCTCGCAAGGCGGAGGATGCAAGACCTCCTCAGGAGTGGCCTCACCAGGCTGCCTCGTGAGGAGCGGAGATATCAAGGCGGGGTGAACCTTGCGAGGCTCTCATGATGTGAGCCATGATGATCGACACCAGGTGGGCGCCAGCACGCGCAGCGTCCTTGTTTCCTCTTTGGTGCCAAGGGGGCAAGCACAGGCGCGGAGTACTGAGGCATCAGGCAAAGGTTTCCATATCAGTGCAATAAGACCAAGACCAGAAGGATGGTGGGACGGAGGTCGCCTTGGAGCCTAGGATGGCGTCACCACCAGAACCTTTGGCAGGCGAATACCACCTTTTGTCAGGATCGCTTGTACTAGCTGGACCCTTTCAAATTGCTCGCCATTGTTGGCTCCCTTCTCGCTCAATATTTGGGGAGAGGACCAGGGCCTGTATAAGTAGGACTAGCCACCACCAAAGGAAGGGGAGGGAATCTGATCAAAGGCCAACCCTTAGCCACACCAAGCACAAGAACACCTCAACCTCAGGAGGCTGTTCTTCCCCTTGTATTGTTCTTCATCAGCCCAAGAGGGAATCCACCACCACCACCACACTGGAGTAGGGTATTACACCACAACGGTGGCCCGAACCAGTATAAACCTTGTGTCTTTCTGTTGCGAGTGCGTTGAGTTCGTCTGTGAGACCTTAGCGTAGATCGGTAGGAGCGAAAGAACTTCGCGCTCACCCTAGAGTTCGAACCTTCAGGGTTTGCCGGAACCCGTGATCCGACAAATTTTAATAGAAAACATCATAAGAGAGATTTATCTAGTAAAGTTGAAATAATTGGTCTTGCTTCTATTGTCATTCCTCCTACTGATCCACTAGAACAATATTTGCAGGACCATGAAAATGATATGCATATGCATGAAAGAAATGAGATAGATAAAATTTTCTTTGAAAAATGACCTCTGCTTAAACACAATTTGCCTATTGAAACTCTAGGTGGTCCTCCTCCACCTAAGGGTGATCCCGTGTTTGAATTAAAACAATTGCCAGACACTTTGAAATATGCTTATCTTGATGAGAAAAGATATATCATATTATTATTAGTGCTAAACTTTCAGAACATGAAGAAGAAAGATTATTGAAAATTCTAAAGAAGCACCGAGCTGCTATTGGATATACTCTTGATGATCTTAAGGGCATTAGTCCCACTCTATGTCAGCACAAGATTAATATGGAACCTGATGCTAAACCCGTTGTTGATCATCAACGACGTTTGAATCCTAAAATGAAAGAAATGGTAAGAACTAAAATATTAAAGCTTCTGGAAGAAGGTATAATCTATCCCACAGTTGATAGTAGATGGGTAAGTCATGTTCATTGTGTCCTTAAGAATGGAGGTATTACTATTTTTCCTAATGATAAAAATTAACTTATTCCACAAAGAATTGTCACTTGTTCTAAAATGGTAATTAATTTTAGAAAATTAAATAAAGCAACTACAAAAGATCATTACCCTTTGCCTTTTATTGATCAAATGCTAGAAAGATTATCTAAGCACACACAATTTTGCTTTCTTGATGCATATTCTGATTTTGCTCAAATACATGTGTCACAACCTGATCAAGAGAAAACCACCTTTGCTTGCCCTTTTGGAACTTATGCTTATAGACGTGTGCCTTTTGGTTTATGCAATGCATGTGCTACCTTTCAAAGATGTATGACTGCTATATTCTCTGGTTTTTGTGAAAAGATTGTTGAGGATTTCATGGATGAGTTTTCCGTTTACTGAACTTCTTTTGATGATTGCTTAAGCAACCTTGATCGAGTTTTGCAGCTATGCAAGCAAACTAATCTTGTCTTGAATTGGGAGAAGTGACACTTTATGGTTAATGAAGGTATTGTCTTGGGACATAAATTTCTGAACGACGTATTGAGGTGGATAAAGCTTAAGTTGATGCAATTGAGAAAATGCCATGTCCTAAAGATATTAAAGGTATTCGTAGTTTCCTCGGTCCTGTTGATTTCTATAGAAGGATTGTTAAAGACTTCTCTAAAATTTATAGGCCTCTTACCAATCTTTTACAAAAGGATATTCCATTTGTTTTTTATGATAATTGTGTAGAAGCCTTTTAAACACTTAAGAAATCCTTAACTACCGCACCTATTGTTCAACCATCTGATTGGAACTTGCCTTTTGAAATTATGTGTGATGCTAGTGATTATGTTGTTGGTGCTTGAGGGGGTCCTGGATTAGGAGGTCTCCGGACAGCTGGACTATATCCTTTGGCTGGACTGTTGGACTATGAAGATACAAGATTGAAGAGTTCGTCCCATGTCCGGATAGGACTCTACTTGGCGTGGAAGGCAAGCTAGGCAGTACGGATATGGATATCTCCTCCTTTGTAACCGACCTTGTGTAACCCTAGGCCCCTCCGGTGTCTATATAAACCGGAGGGTTTTAGTCCGTATAAAAACATACAATCATACCATAGGCTACCTTTTAGGGTTTAGCCTCTCCGATCTCATGGTAGATCAACTCTTGTAATACTCATATCATCAAGAATAAATCAAGCAGGACGTAGGGTTTTACCTCCATTAAGAGGGCCCGAACCTGGGTAAAACATCGTGTCCCCTGCCTCCTGTTACCACCCGCGTTAGACGCACAGTTTGAGACCCCCTACCCGAGATCCGCCGGTTTTGACACTGACATTGGTGCTTTCATTGAGAGTTCCTCTGTGTCATCACCGTTAGGCTTGATGGCTCCTACGATCATCGATAGCGATGCAGTCCAGGGTGAGACTTTTCTCCCTGGACAGATCTTTGTGTTCGGCGGCTTCGCACTGCGGGCCAACTCGCTTGACCATCTGGAGCAGATCGAAAGTTACGCCCCTGGCCACCAGGTTAGGTCTGGAAGCTTAAACTACACGGCCAATATCGGCGGAGACTTGATCTTCGACGGATTCGAGCCCCTGCCTTGTGCGCCACACGGTCACGATGAGTACAATTTAACTCTACCATCGGACAGTGTTCAAGAAATCGCACCGGCAGCCGCTTCGACCCTCAATTCGGAGCCAGTTGCTCCATCCATGGACGGGTGGATAGACCCCGCCACGGAGGTCGTAACCTCTGCGGTGATCGAGCCGAATATCGACCTTACCCTTTACGAGAGCCGTGTCACCAAACTGTCGGATCCTTCTCCGGCCATGGACTCCGAACCGCCTGCGCCCGTTCCTGTCGATTTCGATTGGGCGCCGATCATAGAGTTTACCTCTGTGGATATTTTTCAGCACTCACCCTTCGGCGACATAATGAACTCGTTACGGTCTCTCTTCTTGTCAGGAGGATCCTGGCCGAACTATGTCCGGCAGGATTGGGATGCGGATGATGAAGAAATTGGCCGCCCACCCACCACCCACTTAGTAGCCACTGTCGATGGCTTAACCGACATGCTCGACTTCGACTCCGAAGATATTTGATGGTATGGACGACGATGCAGGAGATGAACAGGAACCACTGCCCACAGGGCACTGGACACCTACTTCATCACATGATGTATACATGGTGGACACACCCAAAGAAAACAACGACGAGGAACGGAAGGACGCAGCGAAGGGTTGTTCCCTCGAGAAGCAGTCAAAGCAGCGGCATAAACGCCGCTCCAAATCCCGCCTTGACAGAAGTAACGATCATATAGACCCAGCGATAGAGCAGGGTGAACCATCGCCCGACCAAGGCAACACGGGGAATCAAACCGAACAACCCGACTCCGTTGAAGATAAATAGTCCGGACGACACCACACCGAACAGGCGCCAGGAGCAACATAATGCCCACCAAAGGCTTGTTTCCATGGCGAGGTGTCTGAAAAAACAGAAGCAAAGGATCAAGGCTGCACAAGACACACTCAAAATCAAATGGAGTGAAGTACTCAACACTGCAGCGAAGTACGGCAGTAATCGCCACACCAAGAGCTATCCGAAGCGAAAGTTGCTACCTGAATTTGATGAGGAGGCCTTAGATCCTCCACAATTAAAAAATAAAATGGCCATCCGGTCGGATAGATGACCTCATAGCCAACATAAAGCGGGAAATGACGCCGCACATAAAGCACTACCCGGTCCGCATAAGGGCTCGCATCAAAAGGACGGCGCAACCAGA
Organism: Triticum aestivum; assembly: GCF_018294505.1. Taxonomy (NCBI): domain Eukaryota; kingdom Viridiplantae; phylum Streptophyta; class Magnoliopsida; order Poales; family Poaceae; genus Triticum; species Triticum aestivum. Next base: position 335,920,136 of record NC_057812.1, on the reverse strand, counting down.
TCCATCTATGGACCACGCAAGCGCGCTCCAACATACAATGCAACACAACAAACATCCGAACACCACGGTACACCCAAATACAGGGGTGCCGCACACCCCCTATGTTTCACCAACGAGGTGTTGGGCCATGAATTTCCAGAGGGATTCAAACTCGTAAACATAGAGGCGTACGACGGAACAACAGACCCTAGGGGTCTGGATTGAGGACTACATCCTCCATATCCATATGGCTCGAGGAGATGACCTCCACGCCATCAAGTACTTACCCCTCAAGCTCAAAGGGCCAGCTCGGCACTGGCTTAAAAGCCTCCCCAAAAACTTCATCGGAAGCTGGGAAGACCTCGAAGATGCCTTTAGAGCACTTCAAAATTCATACTGGAGGGATGGCTCAACGGACCCTGCAAAATTCATAGTACATCGGATACAATACCAACGCACAGCCTTAGAGCATGTTGGATACTCCGGCAGGTGGCCAAAAGTGGTGAGGATCTACTTCTCCCAAATACCACAGAGCACGATCCCGTGGATAACAATACGGTGCTAACGGTCTTTGAGACCTTCGCGTCAAATAATAGACGCAAGCGAACACTCCGCAGCATGGCCGAAATCTGCCATGTAGCAGCAATAAATCCATGGAGTGACACTGCTATTACCTTCAATGCCAGTGACGAACCTAAATTCCGAACAGCCCGAGGACCAGCAGCACTGGTCCTCAGTCCAATCGTGGATGGCTTTCGACTCACCAAAGTACTCATGGATGGCGGCAGCGGATTAAACCTCATCTATGAGGAAACTCTTTAAAAGATGGAAATAGACTGGAACCGCATTGAGGAAAGTAGCACAACCTTTAGAGGAATCATCCCCAGTCGGCAAGCATGCTGTGCTGGGAAAATCACACTAGATGTGGTATTCGGCACGCCGGATAATTACAGGTCCGAAGAAATTACATTCCAAGTGGCCCCGTTCAGCAGTGGTTATCACGCTCTTTTAGGAAGGGAGGCATTCACAATCTTCCAAGCCATACCTCATTACGGGTACATGAAGCTCAAAATGCCCGGGCCCAATGGAATCATCACTCTTGCCAGCGATCCGGACACAGCACTCCGTGCCGAAAACAAAACAGCCGCATTGGCCCTCAAGGCACTATCCGAAGCTCTCTCGGCCGAGGAATTAACCAGGCTACGCTCCACAGTGGACAGGGACGACATGATACTCGACAAGAGATCCAAGTCCACCTCTTTTAAACCAGCGGATGAAATAGTCAAATTCCAAGTCCACCCAACGGACCCTACAAAAACAGCCTCCATCGGGGCATAGTTAAGCCCCGTTGTGGACGCCGCACTACGAGAGTTCCTGTGCAAGAACTGGGACATATTCACCTGGCATCCCACAGACATGCCAGGAATCCCACGCAGGCTGGCCGAGCATAGCCTCAATATCCTAAAAGGATTCAAGCCGGTCAAGCAAGCTCTTCGGCGTTTCTCCGAACCTAAGAGACATGCCATGGGAGAGGAACTAGCCAGGTTATTGGAGGCCAGATTCATCAAAGAAATAAAACACCCGGACTGGCTAGCAAACCTGGTGATGGTACCAAAGAAGGACAAATCCTAGCGCCTTTGTGTCGATTTCAAAGATCTCAATAAAGCTTTCCCAAAGGATCCCTTCCCCCTCCCACGCATAGATCAAATCATTGATATTACCGCAGGACACGAGTCATTCTATTTCCTCGACGCATACTCTGGTTACCACCAAATCAAGATGGCGGAGTCCGACCAAGCCGCAACGGCATTCATCACACCATACGGTCCCTTCTGTTTTAATACAATGACTTTTGGGCTCAAGAACATCGGCGCAACATATCAGCGCATGATTCAGACATGTCTGGAGAAACAAATCGGCAAAACAGTAGAGGCATACGTAGACGATGTGGTTGTTAAAACCAAACACATCGACTCTTTGATAGACGATTTGAGGCTCACATTCGACAACCTCCGGACATACGACATCAAGCTCAATCCGGAAAAATGCGTTTTCGGTGTACCAGCCGGCAAGCTCCTGGGTTTCATTGTCTCCAATAGAGGTATTCAAGCTAATCCGGCCAAAATCCGAGCTTTGTCACAGTTGGCTACACCAACAGACCTTAAACAAATCCAGAAGTTAACTGGATGTGTGGCGGCTCTAAGCCGCTTTATCTCCCGCTTAGGAGAAAAAGCTTTACCCCTTTATCGCCTTCTTTGGCGCACCGAACACTTCGAGTGGACAGACGCTGCCACAGCCAGATTGGAAGAAATAAAAACCATTTTGGTAACCAACCCAATCCTGGCCGCACCAAACATTGGCGAACCAATGCTATTGTACATTGCGGCAACTCATCAAGTTGTAAGCGCAGTGCTCGTCGTCGAACGAGAAGCTGCCGGACATAAATTCCCTCTTCAAAAGCCGGTATAATATGTATCCACTGTCCTCACTCCATGCAAATCACGGTACCCACATTATCAAAAGATAGCCTATGCGGTATTCATGGCGTCCCGGAAGCTACGACACTACTTTCAAGAGTGTTCGATTATGGTAGCCTCGGAAGTGCCACTCAATGATATTATAAACAACCGTGACGCTACGGGCCGGATTGCCAAATGGGCCATTGAGCTCCTCCCGTTCAACATAACATACAAACCCTGACGAGCCATTAAATCACAAGTATTGGCCGAATTCGTCGCCGAATGGACGGAGGCCGAACTCCCTAAAGAGTACGGCGCATACTCCAACTGGATCATGCACTTCGACGGTTCTAAAATGCTGGCCGGTCTAGGGGCTGGCGTCGTCCTGACATCCCCAACCGGGGATACTGTTCAGTATGTACTGCAAATATTGTATACACAATCCAACAATGCAGCCGAATATGAAGCTCTTTTGCATGGTCTTTGGATGGTAGTCTCCATGGGTATCCAACGCCTGGAGGTGCGCGGGGATTAAAACCTCGCAATATCCCAAATAAATGGAGACTTTGACGCCAAGGATCCGAAAATGGCGGCCTATCGAAACGCCGTCCTAAAAATGTCAGCTCGGTTCGAGGGCTTGAGTTTCACCATGTGGCTCGGGAAAACAATCAGGCGGCGGATGTCCTTGCCCGCATCGGCGCAAAACGCGATACGGTCCCCCCAACATATTTTTGGAGAGGCTGTTCAAGCCATCCATAGTATGGGAAGGAGACACCGGTAACAATAGTCCGGACCCGGCCAAAATGCCCGATACCGAATACTCTGACATAATCGGAGGCTCTGCCACCAAAATAACACCTTCGGCCCATGTAATAATGGCCATTATTGCCCCGTGGACAGAACCATTCCTGGCCTACCTAACTAGACAGGAACTTCCGGAGGACCAAAATGAGGCACGCTGCATAGTGCGGCAATCCAAGGCCTACAGGGTCCATGAGGGAGAATTGTACAAAAAAAGCACTACCGGAGTCCTTCAAAGGTGCATCTCCGAAGAGGAAGGTCGGAATCTTTTGGCAGAAATTCATGCCGGACTCGGCGGTCATCACGCCGCAGCCCGGGCCCTTGTAAGCAAGGCCTTCCGCACAGGATCCTATTGGCCAACAGCCCGGGCAAACGCACAGGACTTGGTCCAACGTTGCGCCGGTTGCCAGCTCTTTGCAAATCAAAGCCACATGCCTCCCACCACCCTCCAAACAATCCCCATGACATGGCCCTTTGCGGTCTGGGGGCTTGACATGGTTGGACCCCTTAAAGGGGGAACCCACAAGAAAAAATACTTACTGGTCATGGTGGATAAATTGACCAAATGGATAGAGGCCAAACCTGTTAAAACAGCCGAATCCGGACCAGTGATAGACTTCATATCCGGGGTTGTACACCATTATGGCGTCCCCCGCAGCATCATCACTGACAATGGCACGAACTTCACGGTCGACAAGGTAAAACTCTGGTGCAGCAAAATGGGCATCAAGCTCGATTATGCTTCAGTCTATCACCCACAAACCAATGGTCAAGTCGAGCGAGCAAGCGGTCTTATAATGAGCGGCATTAAACCTAGATTAGTGCGTTCCTTAACGGAGTCTGACACGCACTGGGTAGAGGAGCTTCACTCCGTACTCGGGGGGCTGCAGACCACGCCGAATCGTAGTACCGGATATACATCGTTCTTTATGGTGTACGGCGCAGAGGCAGTCTTGCCCTGTGATATAATTCATGACTCACCTCGAGTGCGCATGTACGAAGAAAGAGAAGCCGAGCTCGATTGGCAGGACAGTCTGGACACCTTGGAGGAGGAGCACGACATAGCCAAAGCCCGTTCCGCATTTTATCAGCAACAGGGTCGCAGATACCAAAGCAGAGAAGTACGGGCCAAAACTTATAACGTTGGCGAACTAGTTCTACGCCTGTCGGATAAGAAAAAGAACAAGCTCGAGCCCAAATGGGAAGGTCCCTTCATTATTGACCAAGTTCTGACCGGTGGAGCGTACTGGCTGCGGGATGCATCGACTAGTTGACTCGAACCCAACCCATGGAACGCAGCCTAGCTCCGAAGATTCTACGCCTACCACCGGACTCTATGTTAGTCCCCTCCCTTTGTCCATTTTCTCCATATACATCATCTGTCTTGTTTCCCTTTCTTTATTTCTCTTATTATTTCTCCAGGCCTTCAAGGGTCACCTTGTGCCTCGCTTGTACATTACAGATGCGCTAGCCGCACTCTTCATACCTAGGGGCTTCTTTCACGGAAGCTTAAATTATTTATCTGGGCCTCACGCCCAACACATGTGTTATACTTCCGCATGTACCTTTTTTCACCATTATATGCATCGATATGACTTAAGTTTTGGCCAAGATGGGTTGCCTGGCTCTTGTATTTATGCCCTACGTTCCCGTTAATTCGGCTAGGGCATAAGGAGAGCACCTCTGCGATTGTTACTTCCGGGTCAGCCGGATGTGTACCTCAGACTGGGTGAAGCCAGAAGCTAGCGTTCTTAAGGGAATATTCGTTCGGTGAACAAAAGATGATTTTTATTATCCATATCTGCCCCCAGATGCTTTTTCTGCGTTTCTTATCACAGTCCAGACATGCACTTTAGGGCATGCTTACCCAGGGAAAGGAATCCCTAACGGAACTATTCTTCCTGGAAGATGTTTCTTACTACCCATGTAATATAACATAACTAGTTGGGCACTTGTATGATAAAGCACTAATGACCCCTACGCCTGATCTCCATGCATACCCCGGTTTTATATAACTGAACGGGTATTCGGATTCGCTCCGGACTATCAGGCCCGGAGGTTGAAGCGAAAAGGTCCGCAACGACAAATGATCTACAATCCGGCTAGAAGGCATTATACATGTCACTTTAATTACATAGTCATGCGGACTAACAAAATTCCTCCTCTATACCATCCAACAGGCGGTCCAGCTTACAATCCTGTTGAGAATACTTTGCGGCTAATTCTACTTGCCCATAAACTAAGCTAACGGGGATGTCTTTTCCGTCGGGCCCCACAGGTCCAACCTCGGCCATGTGATTTGGGTCTGCCTTGGTATACCGCGTCTTCACCATGGCCCAGGCTTCTCAGGCACCCTATCGGCAGGCTGATATCTTCCATAAACGGAAACGCCACCGTGCTCCCTTCAGCTTCTCCGCAAGCTCTGCAACGCCTTCTGGTAGGGAGACGGACGGCCACAAGGCTTGGGCGACGCCCTGCATCACCTACCAAACTTGTTCGTGCAGATGTGACAGCTCGGACAGAAGATCACCCGCAGACCCGGGCATTTCCTCCGCGGGACGACCCGTCAGCATACCTACAGACATAACGCTGTTAGACAGCTTCTTCGCCGAACTCCTTTAAAAAGGATTCGTTCAAACACTTACTGAAAATGCCGCGCCGAAGCCGCTTATTCTCCTTCTCGGAGTCCGCAAGCTGGCCCCGAACGTCTTTTAGTTCCACGTTCAGCTTAATGTTGGTGTCTTGAAGATTGTTTTTCTTCGGCATAACCTTAGTCAGCACGCGTTTGCCAGCCTCTAGCTATCGCATAACATGCTGGTCCCCCGGACTCTCTCCGGATTCATCTGCAAAATCAATTGTTAGATCTGCAGATACGCCGCACACTATGTGGTAACCACCATTCTTTAAAGTAAATGTTACCAGCGGGAGGTTTTTTCTGTTCCTGCAATGCGGCAAGAGCGGCCGCCAGTTGGGTCTTGCATTCCTCCAGCTCCTGGGACAACCTAGTATTCTTCTCTGTAACAACCTACACATTACAGATGATCCTTAAATCAGTTCTGCTAACTGTTTCAAGTCTCAGGGGCTACTGATACATATAAATCATCAGATTTACTCACCCGTACATCCTTTACATACTGAGTCGTGGCTCTGGCTAGACCATCTTGAGCAGCACGGAGGTACTCCTCTCCAGAATTGAAGGCGTCGAACGCCTCTGGTGAGAAACAAGCATCGCGGACTACGGCCCGGCGGCGCCTATGATTCATGGCGCTTTCCACTTCTGAGTTTGTAGCGGATAACCTATCAGTATCCTCTGTAGGGGGATTATCCGGCGCCTGCCCCATATTGCCTTCCGCCTCCATGTCCGGTCCTGGCGCCCGACTGGTGGAAGCTTGATTGGCAGCATCACCGGACATATTTCGGCGAACGTTCTTTCTGTTAAAGAAATGCGAGCGTCATTGCATTTTGATAAAGACGACGACCACGGAGCGGGGTTTTGCCTATACCTTTGCGCCGGCGTCTCCGTCCTGACCGCCTTCCTTTTTGGCCTACCCGACCTCGGTACCTCTTGTTGACGAGTTGCTGCTGGTTCGGCAGGGCGTCCCGAATGCCTTCCCTGTAAAAGATGCCATATATATATGTTGGGTGAAGTGACTAAAAGGGGATCCTAGTTTTGGAGTTGGGACTTTTTGAATTTTCTTACCTGCGATGCAGGGATCAGTCCGGGATAGTCAGCCGTAATGGCCACCAGGGCATCGTCGCAGCCTAACTTATAGAACTGCCGGTCTATCAGTTCCACGGAGATAACCGGATCTTCTTCAAGTCCGGAGTTGAGGGCCCGGTCAGGGTCCTCTGGCTGTGTAGAATGGCTGCTGGCCTCCTTTATGGCTTTTCGCAATTCCTGCCGCAAAGTGGCAAGGTGAATACTTACGACTAAGAATGCAGGAAAAATGGGAGGAGGGAGATATAACTTACTCAGGTTGGAGGATTGTACATGGAGAATCCATCCCGTGGCTTGATACGGGTGAACTCCTCTTCCTCACCATTGAACAGTTCAGACAGAATCTTCGCTAGAGCGGCAACATTGTCCGGACCCTTACGCCCGCAGCGGGTGGCGTCATCCGCCCCGTTATAACACCACAAGGGGTGCCCATGGTATTGAAGTGGCTGCACTCCCCACATTATGCAAATCAACATAACTTCGATTATTGTCAAGCCTGATTGAGCTAATGCTTTGATCCAGTTCATCAGATAGAGGACTTCTCCGTTGTCTTCCACCTGGGGGCTCCGTGGGCGCCAACTTCGGTGCTTCTTCAGAGGAGCATTGTTGAACTCAGGAAGACCCCGCCAAATAGGGTCCGGAAGGGGGACGTCCTCCATATAAAACCATTCTGAAGGCCAGTCTTCGGACAACTTCTTCGGGGTACTGGACAGGTATCAGGTATCGGCGATGCGCCATATTTCGGCTCCGCCCACTTGATAAAGTGATTCCCTGTGTGTGCGAGTGACAAGGCAGAATAGCCTTTTCCACAGCTCGAAGTGAGCCTCTCAGCCCAGGAACAACTCGCAGAGAGCAACATAGCCGGCAATATGCGGAATGGAGGCAGGGGTGAGATTGTGTAATTGGAGGCCGTAGAACTCCAGGAGCCCGCGGAGGAATGGATGAATTGGAAATCCAAGTCCCCTTAGTAAATAAGGAACAAGGCAGACTCGTTCCCCCATGGAGGGACAAGGAAGGCTCTCCGCTTGCGCCCCGCCATTGTAGGTGGCGAGCCCGGCTCGAACGGGCACCATATACGCCGGAGGGAGAAATCCCTTAGTCTGCAGCTCGACTAATCGACTGTGCGGGACTGAACACCTCTCCCAATCACCAGGCTTAGGGCTACGGGGGCGGGAGGAGGAGCTGCGGAGGTCGGCCATGCTGGAATGGATCTTCCCGAAGCACGCTCTGATGAATTCTCGCTGGGGGAGGATGATATGGATCGGATCTAAGAATCCCCGTCCCTTTAATAGACAATTTATTTATCTGGCTAGGGGGGCGAATGTAAAAATGCCCTGGCGCCTCGTATTCATTTGACACGTGGGAGATAGCCCTTATTGGGCACAGAAGCCAAGAGGTTCAACATTCATGGAGCCAGACACTGCTTACGAACACTTGAAAGTTGGAGGAGAACCTGCCTTGCAATGCCAAAGACAACACTGCGCGCCGGACTCATCGTCATTGAAGCCTGGTTCGGGGGCTACTGAGGGAGTCCTGGATTAGGGGGTATCCGGACAGCCAGATTATATCCTTTGGCCGGACTGCTGGACTATGAAGATACAAGATTGAAGACTTCATCTCGTGTCCGCATGGGACTCTACTTGGCGTGGAAGGCAAGCTAGGCAATACGGATATGTGTATCTCCTCCTTTGTAACTGACCTTGTGTAACCCTTTGCCCGCATCGGTGTCTATATAAACCGGAGGGTTTTAGTCCGTAGGACAACATACAATCATACCATAGGCTAGCTTCTAGGGTTTAGCCTCTCTGATCTCATGGTAGATCTACTCTTGTACTACCCATATCATCAATATTAATCGAGCAGGACATAGGGTTTTACCTCCATCAAGAGGGCCCGAACCTGGGTAAAACTTCGTGTCCCCTGCCTCCTGTTACCAGCCGCCTAGACGCACAGTTCGGGACCCCCTACCTGAGATCTGCCGGTTTTGACACCGATAGTGAACAAATTACTGCCGAGCAATTGATAGAAAAGCGCAAAGTTATGACGATATCTAAGGCGATGATCATGAATATAGGCATCACGTCCGTGTCAAGTAGACCGAAACAATTATGCATCTACTACTATTACTCGACACATTGACCGCTATCCAACATGCTTCTGGAGTATTAAGTTCAAAAAGAATGGAGTAACGCTTTAAGCAAGATGACATGATGTAGAGGAATTAACTCAATCAATATGATGAAAACCCAATCTTTTTATCCTCGATGGCAACAATAAAATACATGCCTTTCTTCCCCTACTGTCACTGGGAAAGGACACCGCAAGATTGAGCCCAAAGCTAAGCACTTCTCCCATTGCAAGAAAAACCAATCTAGTTGGCCAAACCAAATCGATAGTTCGAAGAGACTTGCAAAGATATCAAATGATGCATATAAGAATTCAGAGAAGATTCAAATAATATTCATAGATAAGCTGATCATAAATCCACAATTCATCGGATCTCGGCAAACACACCACAAAAAAGTATTACATCGAGTAGATCTCCAAGAACATCGAGGAGAACATGGTATTGACAATCAAAGAGAGAGAGAAGAAGCCATCTAGCTACTAGCAATGGACCCGTAGGTCTGTGGTAAACTACTCACGCCTCATCGGAAGGGCAATGGTGTTGATGTAGAAGCCCTCCGTGATCGAATCCCCCTCCGGTAGGACGCCGAAAAAGGCCCCTAGATGGGATATCACAGGTACAGAAAGTTGCGGTAGTGGAAAAGTGTTTTTGTGGCTCTCTTTGTTGATTTTGTGATATATGAGAATATATAGGTGAAGAAACAAGGTCGGTGGAGTCACGAGGGGCTCACAAGGGTGGGGGCGTGCCTACCCCCCTGGGCGCGCCCTTCGTCCTTGCGGCCGCCTCTTGGCTTCTCTGACTTGCACTCCAAGCCCTCTGGATGTGTTCTGGTCCAAGAAAAATCATTGCGAAAGTTTTATTCCGTTTGGACTCCGTTTGGTATTCCTTTTCTGTGAAACTCTAAAACAAGGAAAAAACAGAAACTTGCACTGGGCTCTAGGTTAATAGGTTAGTCCCAAAAATCATATAAAATAGCATATTAATGCATATAAAACATCCAAAATAGGTAATATAATAGCATGGAACAATCACTGATTATAGATATGTTGGAGACGTATCAATGGAGGACATCATGTGGGAGATAGATCTGTTCACAAGGTATTGCAATCTGGTTTTTATTGGACTACTCTCTTCAAGGATTCCCATAAGTTTGTTTTATCTTGTGTTGAATGTCAAAGAATTCATAATATTGGTAAGCGTCGGGAAATGCCTATGTATTATTCTCTTGTTGTTGAACCATTTGATGTTTGGGGATTTAATTACATGGGCCATTTTCCTTCCTCTAATGGCTATACGCATATTTTGGTTGTTGTTGATTATGTTACTAAGTGGGTAGAAGCTATTCCAACTAGTAGTGCTGATCACAACACCTCTATTAAAATGCTTAAAGAAGTTATTTTCCCAAGGTTTGGAGTCCCTAGATATTTAATGACTGATGGTGGTTCACACTTTATTTCATGGTGCTTTCCGTAAAATGCTTGCTAAGTATGATGTTAACCATAGAATTGCATCACCCTATCATCCTCAGTCTAGTGGTCAAGTTGAACTTAGCAATAGAGAAATGATACGTCTCCATCGTATCTATAATTTTTGATTGTTTCATGCCAATATTCTACACCTTTCATATACTTTTGGAAACTTTTTATACTATTTTTGGCACTAACATATTGATCCAGTGCCCAGTGCCAGTTCCTGTCTGTTGCATGTTTTTTGTTTCGCAGAATATCCATATCAAACAGAGTCCAAACGGGATAAAAACTAACGGAGATTATTTTTTGGATTATTCAGAGAATATGGGAAGAAAAATCCACGCGAGACGGTGCCCGAGGGAGGCACGAGGCAGGGGGGCACGCCCCACACCCTGGGCGCGCCCCTGACCCTCGTGGCCACCCCGTAAAGCAGTTGATGCCCTTCTTCGGCCGCAAGAAAGCCAATTTTTTGGGGAAAAAATCACGGCAAAGATTTCAGTCCAATCGGAGTTACAGATCTCCATATATATACGAAACAGTGAAAGGGCAGAATACCAGAACGCAGAAACAGAGAGACAGATCCAATCTCGGAGGGGCTCTCGCCCCTCCCATGCCATGGAGACCAAGGACCAGAGGGGAAACCCTTCTCCCATCTAGGGAGGAGGTCAAGGAAGAAGAAGAAGAAGGGGGCCCTCTCCCCCTCTCTTCCGGTGGTGCCGAAACACCACCGGGGTCATCATCGTCACCGCAATCTTCACCAACAACTTCACCGCCATCATCACCAACTCTTCCCCCCTATATGCAGCGGTGTAACCCCTCTTTTAACCGTTGTAATCTCTACTTAAACATGGTGCTCAATGCTATATATTATTTCCCAATTATGTATGGCTATCCGATGATGTTTGAGTAGATCTGTTTTGTCCTATGGGTTATTTGATGATCGTGATTGGTTTGAGTTGCATGTTTTATTATTGGTGTTATACTATGGTGCTCTCCGCATCGCGCAAGTGTGAGGGATTCCCGCTGTAGGGTTTGCAATATGTTCATGATTTTCTTATGGTGGATGGCGTGAGTGATAGAAACACATACCCGAGTAAGTAGGTTGTTTGCGTATGGGATAAAAAGGACTTGATACTTTAATGCTATGGTTGGGTTTTACCTTATTGATCTTTAGTGGTTGTGGATGTTTGCTAGAGTTCCAATCATAAGTGCATATGATCCAAGTAGAGAAAGTATGTTAGCTTATGCCTCTCCCTCAAATAAAATTGCAATAATGATTACCGGTCTAGTTATCAATTGCCTAGGGACAAATAACTTTCTCGTAACAACAAGATCTCTACTAAAACTAATTTAGTTGTGTCTTTATCTAAACAGCCCCTACTTTTTATTTACGTACTCTTTATTATGTTGCAAACCTATCCAAAAACACCTACAAAGTACTTCTAGTTTCATACTTGTTCTAGGTAAAGTGAACGTTAAGCGTGCGTAGAGTTGTATCGGTGGTCGATAGAACTTGAGGGAATATTTGTTCTACCTTTAGCTCCTCGTTGGGTTCGACACTCTTACTTATCGAATGAGGCTACAATTGATCCCCTATACTTGTGGGTTATCAAGAAATAAGACTAATTCTACAAAAAAACTGTCAATAGGTCCCGAAAGAATTGGTCTAAGAAATTATATGCACTTTGGGATTACAAAATAGATTATAAAAATCCTATGGATGTCTCCTTATAAAATGGTTTATGGAAAAGCTTGTCATTTGCCTCTTGAGTTAGAACATAAAGCATATTGGGCAATTAAGGAACTCAACTATGATTTCAAACTTGCCTGTGAAAAGAGGTTATTTAATATTAGCTCATTAGGTGAATGGAGAATCCGAGCTTATGAAAATTCCAAATTATCTAAAGAAAAGGTTAAAAGATGGCATGATAAAAGAATCCAAAAGCGTGAGTTCAAAGTGGGTGAATATGTCTTTTTGTAAAACTCTCTTTTCAGATTCTTTGCAGGAAAACTTCTCTCCAAAATGGGAAGGACCTTATGTTATCGAAGAAGTTTATCGTTCTAGAGCTATCAAAATAAATCATGCCAAAGGTACTGACCCGAAGGTTGTCAATGGGCAAAGAATTAAACACTATATATCAGGTATGCATATTAATGTTGAAAGCAATATTATTCAAACCATGACACCAGAGGAACACATAAAAGAAACCTTCCAGAACACTCCAAAATCGTGAAAAAAGAAGAGGTATGTGATACGGTAAGTAAATGGACTCCGAAAAAATCGCAAAAATATTTTTTGTCAGTTTTGGAATATAAAAAAATTAGGAAAATAAGAAACAACTAGGAAGGAAATCCTGGTGGGCACAAGACACCAGGGCGCGCCTGGCTTGCTAGGCATGCCCATGTGGGTTGTGCCACCTTGGGTACCTTCCAGACTCCATTTTTCTCCCGTTTGCTTGTTTCCCAATATAAAAAATCTCTATATACCCCCCGAACTTATTGAACAACACATCACGGAGAAATCTTCTATTCTTTTTTCTTGTCGTTTCTTTGTCAGATCCATCAAAGCTAGCATCATGTCTTCCCCCTCTTCCAACAATGGAGAAGACCATGCATGGTTACTACAGGAGGAGATAGAGGGAGAGGGAATTGAGGATGTTACTGATATGTCTCCAATGTATCTATAATTTATGAAGTATTCATGCTGTTTTATTATCATTCTTGGATGTTTTACAATCATTTTATAGCAACTTTATATCATTTTTTGGGACTAACCTATTAACCCAGTGCCCAGTGCCAGTTGCTATTTTTTGCTTGTTTTTTACATCATAGGAAATCAATATCAAATGGAGTCCAAACACCGCAAAACTTTTTGTGGATTTGTTATGGACCACAAAACACCCGATGGGCCAGAGCAGCACCTGGGGGTCCCCCGAGGAGGGCACAACCCACCAGGGCACGCCTGGGGGCCCACGCGCGCCCAGGTGGGTTGTGCCCACCTTGGTGGCCTCGCGCACCCCTCTTCACCATATAAATTTTCAAATATTCCAAAAACCCTCGAGGTTAACCTAGATCAGATGTTTCGCCACTGCAAGGCTCTGTAGCCACCGAAAACAAATCTAGTCCCCATTCCGGCACCCTACCGAAGGGGGGAATCATATCTGGTGGCAATCTTGATCATCCCAGCGGCCACCACGATGAGGAGGTAGTAGTCCATCCTCGGGGTTGAGGGTTTGTACCAGTAGCTATGTGTTTAATCTTTCTCTCTCGTGTTCTTGAGATGTCACAATCTTGATGTATCGCGGGCGTTGTTAACATAGTCAGATCATATGGTGTTTTCCGCTCTCTATCTTGTTATGATGAATTGAGTTTTTTCCCTTTGAGAATTCGTTGTTATCGGATTGAATACTTTTATGGATTTGAGAGAACTTGATATATGTCTTGCATATGAATACTCATGGTGACAATGGGTTATCATATTGATTCACTTGATATGTGTTTTGGCATTCAACTCACGGATTCCCGTGGTGATATTGGGGTAATCTATGCATAGGGGTTGATGCACGTTCTTGTCTTTTGTTTCTCCGGTAGAAATCTTGGGGCACTCTTTGAAGTTCTTTGTGGTGGATTGAGTATTATGAATATGAAATTATTTGGTGTTATTTTAGTACGAACTCTTGGATAGATCAATCAAAAAGAGTAGCTTCGAGGTGGTTTCATACCATACAAACGATTTCTTCTTATGTGCTAGATAGGAACTTTGGAGTGATTCTTCGTTGCACATTAAGGGATGGTTATATGATCCAATTATATTAGCATTGTTGAGATATTGCACTAGTGAAAGTATGGACCCTAGGCTCCATTTTCAAGCATTGCAATGCCGTTTTTGTGCCTGTTTACTATTTGCTACCTTGCTGTTTTTATTTATTCAGATTATAAAAATATATTTCTACCATCCGTAGTACACTTTTATCAGTATTTCTTCGCCGAACTCGTGCACCTATACAATTTGCCATTGTATTAGGTGTCTTGGGGGCACAAGATATTTCTTGTATTTGGTTGCAGGGTTGTTTGAGAGAGATCATCTTCATCCTACACCTCCAATGGATTGATAAACCTTAGGACATCCACTTGAGGGAAAATTGCTGCTGTCCTACAAAACTCTGTGCTTGGAGGCCCAACACGAGTCTACAAGAATAAAGTTGCATAGTAGACATCAAGATCTTTTCAGGCGCCGTTGCCGGGGAGGTGAGTGCTAGAAGGTATATTTTTAGATCTTGCAATCGAATCTTCTAGTTTCTCATTTTATCACTAGTTTGGTTTATAAAAGAAAACTAAAAAATGGAATTGTGGTTGCATCACATTATAGTTAATCTTTACAATATCTTTCTTGAAAATGATGGGTCGGAAAATTGTGCTCAATTGTTAGAAGAAGAAGTCAATAAAATGTTTGGCACAAAATATTTGAAATATGAGCATGATTGCAATGTTGTTAGTATGAATTCCTTGAATATCCAAAATGCTAATGATGATTGCATAAGTCATGACAAAAATGTTTCTTATAAGCATGTAAATTTTTGTGGACTGCATAAAGTTTGTGAAGACATGCCTTATAGGGAAGATAGATTCTACAAGAAGCATACACATGATAGAACCAATTCTTTCCTCAAAGTGATAGATGAATTTGCTACAAAATTATGTTCTCTATGTCCTATTACTTGTGAACTTTGCAATAAGGTTGGTCATCTTAATTTCCAATGCATGCTTTTTCATGATCGAATCATGTCCAAATATTGCAATAACTTGATCACCCTTGAACTTTATAATGGGCTTTGTCTATTTTTGGGGAGTGAAGAATTGACACATAAAAATAGTTGGTGTTAGGACCCCAATCCTAAGTCACACCGATCTAGCATGTAACACTTCATATCACTTTGCGGCCTCACGCACGGTATCCCCACGGGTGCCACCTTACCTGGCCTGGGACCGTTTGCGCCTTTTGGCTCACGTATATGATAGTGTTGCTAGCATCCATATGACAGAGTACCCAGGCTGACATGACTAGTCATGAATCCAAAGTAGCACTAACTTATAGGAACATGCATACATGACCCAGCAACGAATGTGTCGATCATCAATGTATGAACCCAAGTCGTAGCAAGCTATAAGGACTTAAAGGAATAACACATGACATTTCCCCGAAGGGACAGACACAGGAACAAAGAAGGACACATGCCGGCCAGCCTAAGTGTTCCGGAGCAGTAGCAAGCTACCATGGCTAAGTGGAATCACTAGGAGACATTTCCCCATAAGAGAGGTTACCAAGAGTAAACAACTAGGTTGTCAGATCCCACACATACCAAGCATTTCAAAATCATACACACAATATGCTCGATATGTGCAAATACAACATGGCATCACAACAAAACTCTACAACTCAAAGTATTTATTTAAAAGGCTCTAGAGAGCCATACATAACATATTCATACAGGTAGGGGTCACACGACCCGACACTCAAGTCATACAAACATACAAGCACATGCGGAAGCAAACTTGTCTGAGTATAGACAACTAGAAAGAAAGAAGGCTTGATGAATCCTGTCTATCTACATAGGCCCTTCACAAGCTCAGGGTCACCACCTGGGAGGCAAGTTACTCGTCAACATCAAGATCTAAACGGAACCCATCGGAGGGGGATGTCTTCTCCTCTGCAATAGTTTATTAAGCAAACATGAGTACAAAGGTACTCAGCAAGACTTACATCAGATCCTACCATACATGCAACATTATCAACAAGGGTAGTGGAGTTTATTGCAGCAAGCCAGCTTTGACTCTTGGCTATTCTACCCAACGATTGACAATATCTTCTAAATGATTTTGCGCACACGAGTCCACTAATCACCACATCAAGACTCTACCGTGGATCCTCTCCCGTCATACTACGAGAGGGCCATCCACGACACTCCACTTGTCTTGAGACTTTTATGAGTAACCATTAACTTGTCTATGAACTCATAAGCAACCGAGTAGTCCTTTACCACGGACGCGGCTATTCAAATAGTTTTATTACCCTGCAGGGGTGTACTTCTTCACACATGTTTCCACCACGTAGCATCTGCACACAACATTTGTGTCAGATTTCGGGTTCCGGCAAAACCCTTGAGGTTCGAACACTGGGGTGCGCACAAAGATCTCCCCCTCCTCTAGCTCGCACTCCATATGATCTCACGGCCTAGCTCGATGAACCCAAAGAACGAGAGACACAAGATTTATACTAGTTCAGGCCACCGTTTTGGTGTAATACCCTACTCTAGTGTGGTGTGGTGGATTGCCTCGTGGGCTGAGGATGAATAGTTACAAGGGAAGAACAACCTCGTGAGGAGAGGTGTTCTTGTGCTCGGTGAGTGTGGTTGAGGATTCTCTCTAGATGAGCCGATGTGAGATCAGTTGCCTGCCTATGGTGGTGGCTAGTTCTATTTATAGAGGCCCTCGTCCTCTTCCCAAATATTAGGCGGGAAGGGATCCCACAATGGCCAGTTTGAAGGGGACAGCTAGTACAAGCTATCCTGACAAAAGGTGGTCTTCGCCTACCAAAGGCTTTGGTGATGACGCCATCTTGGGCTCCACGATGACCTCCGTCCTGCTGGTCTTGGTCTTATTACACTGATATGGAAACCTTTGCCCAATGCCTCGGAGCTCCTCGCCTGCACTTGCGTCTTTAGTACCAAAGAGGAAATGAGGACATTGCGCGTGCTGGCGCCCGCCTGGCTCGAGTCGTCATGGCTTGCGTCACAGGAACCTCACGAGGTGTCCCTTGTCTTGATCTCTCCGCCCCTCGCGAGCCGGCCTGGTGAGGCCGCCCCTGAGGAGGTCTTGCGTCATCCGCCTCGCGAGGGTCTTGAGTGTATGCTGGTGAAGATGGGTCGTATAGGGCCACTGGTGGAGCCACGCCATGGGCTACAGGCAGGCAAGTCTATGGACCCCCGTTCCTAGAACGCCGACAGTAGCCCCCGGGCCAAAGGCGCGCTCGGGCTTGGCTTAGTGGCGAAGACAAAGGGCAAGTGCGGAGCGCCGCAGGCCCCAACAGCCTGCGGCCACGGTTGGCGCATGGAGACTGATTGGACGTGGGCGTCACCGCTTCCGCATGCTGCCTCGGCCACTGCCCCACTTGACGAGTCCTTGCTGCATGCAGAAAAAGATCATTATTACCTTTGATCATGGAGGCCGGTGGTTGGCCTTCCCTTGGCTATATATGGGAAGTGGGGGGCGGAGGCCCCATAATCCATCTCTTCCTTTGCTTCTCCCGCTCCTTCTTCTTCCTTGCTTCACTACTTGTTGCGTCGACCATGGCACCGATACGGAGGTTCTCGGCCGTGGAGAAGGGTAAGACTCCCCTTAACGAGCCCGAGCCACTTCCGCCGAAGAAGAGGTTGTCCCATCGTCGAGACATCATCATGAGGCCGGAAGTGTCGCGGCCATGGTACGAGCGGCCGCCTACCGGGTATCCATTTCCCTTGTACGCCCAAGCTGCGGGTTCCGGAGGGAGGGGCGACGAATGCCGTCGCCCGCGCCAGGGCCATGGTCATCGCGCCGTGGTGACGCGCACCGTCGCCCTAGGGGTCCATGCCACAGACTCCTCGTGCGAGTTCGTGTTGTGGGCGGTGACGCCTCCGAGCTCTTGGATTCGCTTCCCGCAGTTCTTCGCTGCGGAGATGCGGCCGAGGGGTCCCCTTGAGCTTTGGCTGCAGCACACCGACTGTGACGCCCCGGTGACTGGAGCGGAGGTTGAAGCCGCCTCCTCTGGGAGGATCTTCATGACTCGTGGCTGGGGCGAGCTCGCCCGGGTCTGCCATGCGGAAGGCGCCCTCGCCATCCACTTCAAGTACGAAGGCGTCTCCATGATGTTCTTCAAAGTCTTCGACGAGGAAGGTCGCCGCTTGGAGTGCTGCCCTGAAGGGGGTCACCAGGACGGCGCCGCGGCTGACGTCGGGCCTGCCGCTAGCCTTGCCCGCAGCTCCTCCAGCGACAGCGGTGACTCCTGGTGATCCAGCGACTCTCCTGAGCTTGCCGTGACTCCGGAGAAAATCGACGACAGCTACGTGCCCCCAAGCTCTCGCCGGGCCTGGAGCAAGGCTGTAACGTCCGGCCGCCGCCATCTCTGATCTGGATGGGGTTGGCGCCGACCTCCGGAGTCCCACTGTTGATGATGGCGTCGGTGACGTCCGGGGCATGTAGATAAAGCTCCTAGGAATTCCCTTCCTTTTGTTCCCTGCGAGGACTCGAAGCGGACCCCGCGAGGGTGTGTAAAGCGTCTGTAACGCCTTTTGTTGATATTATCTTTATTGTGAAAACTTGTGAATGCGTGTCCTGCTAAGGCTCGGTCTCCCCTTTCCAACCCCGCGGCAGCTTGGTGCTCTACGCCGACAGGTCCCGGTCCCCAGGCAGGCTGCAGTAGTCGCTGGTATGCCAGGTCGTGATGCCGTGGTCAAGGTGAGGAGGTGAGCGGCCTGAGGTCCAGTAAGAGCTCCTGAGGCGCGATGCTCAAGAGGTCGCCTTTAGCACGAAAACAGCTACCTAAGGATGGGAAAGGGAGGCGACATTGCCGCAACAGGGCAGCGAAGGGTGAGCATCTTATGCCGTAGTGCTGGGTCGGTCCAGGCGCAAGACTTGTCTTCGTATTCCGGGGCTGGTTCCTCGTGTCGCGCCAGACTTGCGCATCGACCACTATTGGGTAGCTAGGTTAGGCCCGTGCGAGCCTCCCCCTCTTCTCCATGCTCTCATGTGTGCTCTGCGTACTCAGGTCCCGGTCCCTCGAGCGAGCTGAGCCACCGTTGGTATGCCAGGTCGCGATGACATGGTCAAGGCTAGGGGGTGAGGGCTGGAAAGCCAGTAGGAACTCCTGAGTCGCGATGCTCAGGAGCACCCCTTTTAACGCGCAAGCGAATTGCATGGGGGAAGAGTGAGAGTCTGCAGTACCGCCGGCTGTAGTTCTCAGGAGGTTCCTACAAATTAGCGCGAGGAAGGGCACAAATTGCCATGGTCGTCGCCAGTCCGCCACTGGTTCCTTTGCAAGGAGGTGAAGGCACTGACGGCCTGGTGAGGTGACGTGTGCAGGCGTGCCGCGAGCCAGAGCTCGACCGCTCAGATTTGTCAGTGTTGCAGGGACAGACCTGAGCACAAGCGCCGTGCCGGCATGAGAGGTTCCCGTGGCGGGCGATAATCAAACAGGCAGTGACGACCATAGATAGATTATGCATGAAAAGCAACTGGCTTAGGTAAATGCAAGAACGATACATGCTACTGGGTCGGACCTGAGAGGCCTGGGGATGATGAAGCCCGATGGGTGCCCCCAGCAGGGTGAACTAAAGATGCAAGCGGGTACATGCCGCAGGGATAGATCCACGCAGCCTGGGAACGATGCAGCCTAGGGGGCGCTCCCAGTTGAATGAATTTGGGAAAATGTCACCTGGTTTGGTTGTCGAAGGAGTGTTGGGGTAGCTGAAGACGCATGCTGAAGCAGTCGCTCCTCATGAGCCATCGTGGCCCAAAGCCTCGGGAGGCTCTGGAGGCTCGGGTGGCCTCCTGAGGACCGTCTCCATCTCCGCCAGGACTGCATGATGCCTGGCCTCCTGACCTACTAGGATGCTCCGAAGATTGCACTGGAAGGCGGCAGCCACGCTTGGCAGGCCGAGCGGCATGCGAACGTAGCTGTGAGGTGGACCCTCACACCGGCCAGCATGCGAAGGCCAGAAACGCTCATGAGATGCGGCCTGTTGAGCCCTGGGATGTTGATGCAGACGCGCAGCTCACCACCCTCGCCTGGGTGGGGAGCAGCGCCAGGTGGGTAGTGGTCGCCGCGTATGGCTCTTGCTTCCTGAAGCTCCTGAGTGGCCTTGACGATGAACTCCTGAGCACCGGGCGCTCCTCGCTCGGTGCCCTCCTGAGGGAAACGTGCCGCGAAGAACGCCTCCATGTGGTGCCCGAGCGCCTCCCTCGTGACGTTGGCCAGGTCCGAGGCCCTCTAGAAGAGAGCCCCTGAGCCTTGCCCGAGGATGGTGCCAGGCGCGCCTCCCTATGCGCGGGAGGGAGGCGCCCCAGGCGCAGGCGCCGATCCTAAGGTGGTGCCGCTCTTCTGAGGGCCAGAGCGGAGTAGCTGCTTCTTCTTCTTGGGATTGGCCTCAGGAGGGTACTGCACACCCGCGCTGTTAGGGTCTTTGACTGGTGCAGCTTGGAAGGCACGCTCGAGGGAGCACACCACGTCTCTTTATTCGCAGGGGACCGTGATGATTCTGCCGCTTCCCGGCATCTCGAGGACGTTGTAGCCATGGTGGGTGACTGCCATGAATTTGGCTAATGTTGTGTACCCGAGGATGGCATTGTACGGCAGGCGGATGTGGGAGACCTCGAAGTCGACGAGCTCAGTGTGGTAGTTGTCGCGCTGACCGAAGGTGACGAGGAGACGAACTTGCCCTATCGGGGTGGTGGAGCCGTCATTCACTCCGAAGAAATGGTTGGTGGGCTGAAGTTGATCGTATGGCACTTGAAGGCTGTCGAACGTCTCGACAGACAGGACACTGAGCCCTCCGCCGCCGTCGATGAGGGTCTTCGTGACTTGGGCATTGCTGATGATGGGAGAACAGAGCATCGGGAGAGCGTTGACGGTTGCCGCAGACTTGAGCTGGTCCGCTGAGCTAAAGGTGATGGCGTACTTGGACCATCTGAGCAGGCACGTGGCCCCGAGCTTGGGGAGGGTTGCATTCACCCTCGCGAGAGAACTGCTTGAAGATGCGCTGGGAAGCTGGGGCCTGAGCGCCACCCAAGATAGAGGCGATGGCGCCCGGCTCCTGGAAGCCCCCAACCCCTTCGTGCTGTTGGTGGTCGTCGTTCCTTCTTGGCGAAGGCAGCGAAGGAAGACCAGGGTTGCCCTGAGGATGTTCCTCACGAGGCTGGTCCCTCCAGGCGCCCTCACGAGGCTGGTCCTGCCAACAATCCTCGCGAGGCTGGTCGCGCCACTCCTGACGGGGCCCACGGTTGTCCAACGTCTTCCACCTCATCGACCTCCTCGGCCGTAGCCCCGGTCGTTCTGCTCGGGGCATCGACCGAAGCTTCCATCTCGAATGGCCCTGAGCTCTTGACAATCGTTGGTGTTGTGGGTGCGCACGTTGTGGAAGGCGTAGAACGTATGGCTGCCCTTGGACAACTCGGGAAGATCTCGGCCGTGCTTGGTGTCTAGTTCTACCGCGAGTACGGACACCCCTTTGCGCTTCACGTCCTTGACTTTGGCCTTCTTCTCCTCTGGATCCGTAGTGTGGAGCTCGAGGAGGGAGAGACGCCCCTCCTCAGCTCTTGCACACTTGGTCGCTATGTTGAACAACTCCAAAGTCGTGCACATCTCCTGATGGATGGCGAGCTCCTCCTTCGTCTTGATGTTGTGGACACTGTCGGAAAATGCTGAGATGATGGCCTCATCCGTCACCTTGGGGATCTTCAGATGCATGTTGTTGAAGCGCTTGATGTACTTCTGCAGGGTCTCTCCCGGCTGTTGCTTGATGCGGCGCTGGTCACCCACGGCCCGGGGGCGGTCGTGAGTGCCCTGGAACTTGGCGACGAAGTGGTCGCGCATCTCATCCCAGGAGGAGATCGAGCCTGGGGGCAGGTTCAGGAGCCATGAGCGAGCGCTGTCCTTGAGGGCCATGGGAAACCAGTTCGCCATGACCTTTTCATCGCCGTTGGCCGCCTAGATGCTCAGCTTGTAGAGTTGCAGGAACTCCATAGGGTCGGGGGTGCCGTCGTAGCGAGGAGGCAGATCTGGCTTGAACTTTCCTGGCCAGACGACGCTACGCAGCTCGGAGTGAAGGCGCGGCAGCCTGCCATGGCCACCGAGGCTCTTCATGGAGGCAGAGCTTGATCTTGGTGTCCCTGCGCCGCCACGGCAAGTGGCGCATGGCCCTGCCGCCGCAAGCGATCCTAACGTGGTGGTGCTGGGAGCGGTGGAGCGTTTTCTTGTGGACGGGGAACCTCTTAGTAGCTTCTTTCCTCGTGCACAGGCACTCGGTGCGGTGGATCACACCGCGGGACCGCACACCTTGGTGCGAGGATATCGTCCTGACGCGGAGGAGGCGGGGGCGCTCCATGAGCTGTGCGTCTCGGCACAAGGGTGCCGTCTTAGTGCGGAGGGTGCGGAAGCACTCTGTGAGCCACATCGCCCGCAGCTTGGGGCGGGCGAGGCATCGAGAGGGATGGTACAGGAGATCCCCCCGTGGCGCTGACGAGCTCGGTGATGCAGTCCAACCAGTCCTCGTAGAGGTCGTCGACCGGGTGGTAGCGCAGGAGCTTGCGTGCCATGAGCAGCGTGGCCTGCACGTCCGTGGGGGCGCGGCGAGCGTGAGAAATGAGCCGGCCGGAGTCAGCGACGGGGTGGCGGTGCGGCTGTCACGACGCACGGAGGGGTGCAGTGAAGAGGCTTGCTGCTCGTTTGCTACAGGGCCGGTGGCGGCGTTGATGGCAGGTGACGGAGAACGACAGGGAGTCCCGCCGAGAGGGGCTATCTGAGCGACACGGGTGGCGAGGGCGGCCCAGCGCTCAGCGCGGGCCCGGCGAGAGTCGCCATGATCTTGGTGGAGTGGTGAAGCGCGGATCGACGAAGAGGAGAGCTTAAGCGCACCCCTACCTGGCACGCCAAATGTCGAATTTCGGGTTCCGGCAAAACCCTTGAGGTTCTAAAACTGGGGTGCGCACAAAGATCTCCCCCGCGTCTAGCTCACACTCTATATGGTCTCACAGCCTAGATCGACGAACCCAAAGAATGAGAGACACAAGATTTATACCGGTTTAGGCCACTGTTGTGGTGTAATACCCTACTCCAGTGTAGTGTGGTGGATTGCCTCTTGGGCTGAGGATGAACAGTGACAAGGGAAGAACAGCCTCCCGAGGAGAAGTGTTCTTGTGCTTGGTGAGTGTGGTTGAGGATTCTCTCTAGATGAGCCGATGTGAGATCAGTTGTCTGTCTATGGTGGTGGCTAGTCCTATTTATAGAGGCCCTGGTCCTCTTCCCAGATGTTAGGCGGGAAGGGATCCCACAACATCCAGTTTCAAGGGGGACAGCTAGTACAAGCTATCCTGACAAAAGGTGGTCTTCGCCTGCCAAAGGTTGTGGTGGTGACACCGTCTTGGGCTCCACGATGACCTCCGTACTGTGGTCCTGCTGGTCTTGGTCTTGTTGGACCGATATCAAAACCTTTGCCTGATGCCTTGGAACTCCTCGCCTGCGCTTGCCTCTTTAGCACCAAAGAGGAAACGAGGACACTGTGTGCGCTAGCGCCCGCATGGCTCCAGTTGTCATGGCTTGCGTCACAAGAACCTCACGAGGTGTCCCTTGTCTTGATCTCTTCGCACTTCATGAGCCGACCTGGTGAGGCCGCCCCTGAGGAAGTCTTGCATCATCCGCCTCACGAGGCTTGGTCCCTCGCGAGGGTCTTGAGTGTTTGCTTGTGAAGATGGGCCGTACAGGGCCGCTGGTGGAGCCACGCCGCAGGCCACAGACAGGCAAGTCTGGGGACCCCCGTTCCCAGAACACGGACAATGTGCTCGGCGGACTTCAAGTGAAAGCCGACGTGGGTGTAGACCACGACCTGACTAACCACACAAGTCCCTAGTCCAGGTTTATCGCCTATTCGGGTTCCATCCGCAAGGAGATCCAGTCGGGATGTCCTCAATGGCCCCAAACGATGTGTACAGGGTTCCCGAGGCACCAAACGGGCTTCTCGGTACACCGGGCCACGTACCTACCGCATCACGTCCCACCCCTAGGGTCAGCACTGCGCATGGCCTCCAGTATACTACAAACACCAGAAACTACTTGCAACTCCTGGACGGAGGATGGGGTTAATAAGTCGAGCGGGGTTATATTTCAGGGCCCAATGTGTGGTAGTAGCTAATCTTGAATCACACATATAGATCTCAGTTCTTAGGGACGGTTCTAATGAAACAACCCAACATGTACTCCTACATGGCCTCTCATTAATATCTTTAACAAAACATGCTCAACACTTGACTCTCATTACCGACACAACAATTTCACTCCAATCCATCACCCACATGAACCAGACCTGACACAACTCTAAGCATAGCAGGCATAGCATGGTAGGAAACACAACATGCCTTAATCAACTCCTACACATGCTAGTGGGTTTCATCTAGTTACTGTGGAGAAGACAGATCATGCATAGGAAAGGGGTTCAACTACCGCATCAAATAGCAATTTGAAACGTTGTTGTCTTAATGCAGTAAATGAGAGCAGGAGCAAGAATATGGGATTGTATCGAGATGATCAATGGGGGTTGCTTGCCTGACAGAGTGGTCGAGGGGTACTGCCCTACAACTTGATACTCACGAATATCCTCGGGTGCAGGACCTACCCCAGAGATCACACCGGTAACACAATCAATATATGGAAATATGCAACAATATGATGCATGCGCATGACATGGCAAAATGAGTGTGTTGAGCTAATGCAACTAAAACCAAAAGGGTTTGAGTCAATTTGAACCAAGGGTTCAAATTCAAACTCAAGTTATGATGTTATAAGGTTCATTCTCATATTTTGATACATACATCAAGATGAAGTTGCTTTGTAATGCATGAAACCACTACCAATGGATAGATTGGATTTTTCTGATCATTTTTCATATATAAATCTTTTCATTCCGAGCTATAGATTATTTTCTATGATTTATAGAAGTTTAAGCCTTTTTCTAGATTTTCTAAATAATTAGAACTAAATCTTTTCATTCTGAGCTATAGATTATTTTCTATGATTTATTGAAGTTTAAGCCTTTTTCTGGATTCTTTGGCGGCTGCCGGAGCTCGGGCGAGCTCGGTGTCGTTCCTACGACGAGCGTGGCAGCGTGAAGTAAACTCCTATGTGCTCTACACGGTGCGGCGAGCAAGTTGGACATGTCAGTCGAGCTATTGCATGGCTGGAGACACGTCGGCGGTGAGCGCAGGCGGCAACGGGTGCGGGTGAGCTCAATGTAGTCGCTATGGCATGGGAGGAAGAGACTGGAGAGGGGGAGATGGTCAGGAGCTCACAGCGGTCTCGATGGGTGGTTCAGTAAGGTCGTGGAAGAGCTGGAGTGGTCGGGGTGGCGAAGGGGATCTCCGGCGATGCGAGGTCGGAGATGGCTTAGTGGAGGCAGTGCAGGGCGAGCGAGCGCTCAGGGCTCGGTCGAGGTGAAGCAGCGGACGGGCGAAGCTTGTGGACATGGCGAGGAGACGAGTGGACGACAGTGGCTGTGAGCTTCACAACGGCGCGGGCGCAGCTGCGTCGGCCATGGCCGGAGAGTGCGATGGAGAGGAGAAGGGGGGAAAGTGAGGTGTCGGTGAGGTCGGGGCGAAACCTAGGAGGTCCTTCGCTGCGTCGAAGCGGTTTCCAAGAGAGCAGACGAGCAGGGGGGTGGCGTGGCGAGCTCGGGCGCGTGGCGCGCACCTTCCTGCGTGCCTGGCGAGAGGAAGCAGGTGACTGGCACTGGGCTAGCATAGTGCTGGGACGGCCAATGGGCTGCCAGGTGGGTTGCGCCACGTAAGTTCTTTTTTCCTTCTCTTTCCATTTTCTAGTACTCTGTAATTTTTTGGCTTTATTAAAAATACCAGGGCACTTTCAAAAATATGAAACTGTTTGGAATATTTCCAACAGCCCTCATTTCTTTTCATGATTATTTGGGCGTTTAAAATTATTTATAGCATTTAAATGCCCAAATGTAAATAATTTAAAATGTAATTCAGTGACCCAAGGTGACCTAAAAAAATGTGAACCATTTTCGGAGAGGTTCTAGACCAAGACAAAAATGATGAACATTTTTGAAGGGCATTTCAGGTTCATTGAAAAATATTTTAGTAAACCCTAGTTGCTTTAAATGGTGCTGGGGTTTATGCCATCCCCATTTCAAGTTTCTGAAAAATGTAAACATGATGCATCACTCTAATGCAAGCGCTGACTAGGGTTGTGACAGTTGGTTTGAAGTATTCATTCTCATGGATGACACTGAAACTAAACTAAAGAATATATATATATGTTCTGTATGGTAAATTGCAATGAGAATGCTTATATTGCCAACTATAGAAATATGGGGAAACCAATAGAATATAAAAGGAATACTAATGAAAGGGTAAATATTTCCACTTTCCATCCTATTGTCTCTCATGATGAAATAGGTAACGAGGAGGAGCTTCCTATCCAATCAATCTCTTCAACAAGAAGCTTGAAAAAATTAATTAAACCCACACATTTTGTGGTGAAAAGGAAGAAAAGAAGAATAAATAATAGAGGTAAAAAGGTATCTCTCCCAAATAGTGTCCCTCCTATTATTGTTGTGCCTCATGAAAATGAATCAAAAATAATTGTGGAGGATGATGCACTTGATGATGATATTGCTTCTATGTCTTATGGCACAATGTCTGAGAGCACTATTGATAATGATTTTGTTATGCCCATTGCTTGTTGTGATGATTATGGTTGGGAATATAATGATACTTCTTATAATCTTGGAAATCTTTTTGGCACCAACTTGGGAAATTATGATGATGGCAATTACTATACCATTGGTGCTATTCATACTATTAATGATGAGAATGATTATGCTCATGATATACCAAGCCACAAGCTTGGGGATGCTATGTTTGATGAGAATGACATGTTTGATAATTTATTTGCTGCAATTAATGTTTGTCCCAAGCTTGGGGTGCTATGCTTAATGGAGAAGATCTTTTTAGTCCCCTTACTTTGAATGATCAAATTTGCTAGGATGATTACATGCCTCCTACTTACGATGATTATTGTGATGATACTTATGTTATAAAAAGTAGTGATAATTATTGTCATAATTTTTAATATCCTTCTACTGAACATTACTCTCTTAATGTGGGAACAATTTTTTAGTATTCGAGTTTCCTATGATACTCCCACTATTATGAATGAGAATAAAATTGCTTATATGGAGAGTAAT
Source organism: Triticum aestivum (assembly GCF_018294505.1). NCBI lineage: Eukaryota > Viridiplantae > Streptophyta > Magnoliopsida > Poales > Poaceae > Triticum > Triticum aestivum. The sequence goes on along the minus strand of NC_057812.1, from coordinate 335,892,579 downwards.
AAATTTTCTATGCTTTTGGATCATGAAAAGAATTATTTATGTGATGGTTATATTGATGAATCTATTCATGATGCTACTTAAAATTATTATGATAGAGGAACTTGTGATTCTTGATGCTCTTGTTATGTTTCAATCCTTATCTTTTAAGCGAGCATCATTGAAATATTCATGCCTAGCTTAAAAGGAATTAAAGAAAAGTGCTTGTTGGGAGACAACCCAACATTTATAACTACTGTTTTTGTGTGTTAACATGATCATGTTTTATAGTTTTTGTTTCAATAAAGTGCCAAGTAAGACCTTCGGGATGGCTTACCGTGATAGTTGATTTGATCTTGCTGAAAAACAGACACTTTTGCGCTCAGGGAAACAATTCTCATTTTTAATAGATGTGAGATAAAATGCTGATTCTTTTTGCATAAGATTAAAAGATAAATTTCCCAGGATTTTCAATTTTTCCAGAATTTTTGGTGTATCATAAGAATGGTTGGAGTACATATTACTACAAATTGTTCTGTTTTTGACAGATTCTGTTTTCAATGCATAAGTTTGCTTGTTTTCTAGTTTCTATGGCTTATATTTCTCAATATAAATTATTGAAATGATGAGGTGCAGTAGGAATTTCATGAGAACAATTATGAATCTTTTCTTTTACAGTACCAAAGTTGATGGTTTGCTCCTTATCATACTAACCTATCTCACGAAGTTCCGTTTAAGTTTAGTGTGACTGAAGTTTTCAAGTTTTGGGTGAGATATCGATATGAGGAGAATAAGGAGTGACAAGACCCTAATCTTGGGGATTCGCAAGGCACCCCAAGTTAATATTTAAGGAATATCCAAGCAACTAAGCTCGTGGATGCCCCGAAAGGCATCCCCTCTTTCGTCTTCAACATTATCGGTAACCTTACTTGGAGCTATATTTTTATTCGTCACATGATATGTGTTTTGATTGGAGCGTCATTTTATTTTGTTAGAATTTTCTTTCTGTTATTTAGAATAATGTTTTGAATCTTTTATTTCAATAAAAACGTCAAGTATAGCCTTTGCCATGCTTATCTTGCAAGTATATGAGTTGCTGTTTCAAAACAAAAAGTTTATCGATGTTGCAAAATTTCCCTAGAAAAGTCAGGATGTGATAAAATGTTGAATTTTCTTGCAAAATAAGCTCTAATAAATTTTCTACAGTTTGGTAAATGTTCATAATCTTTGGAGTTTAAGAAGTATTCATACTCTTTCATACTTTACAGACTGTACTAGTTTGGAAGATTGCTGTTATGTTTGCATTGTTTGCACATGTTTGCTTGTTTAATGATTCTATTTGCGGATAGGAGTATTAAATATGCAGAGGAATTTAGTATGAAATGTTGAATAATAATTTTAGTGATTTGCTACAGTAGAGAATGATAAGGGTTTTGCATTGGTTTATACTAACTTATCTTACGAGTTCTTGTTGAGTTTTGTGTGGATGAAGCTTTTGAGATTTAGGAAAACCATGATATGAGAGGAATTAAGGAGACACAAAAGCTCAAGCTTGGGGATGCCCAAGGTATCCCAAGATAATATTTCAAGAAGTCTCAAGCATCTAATCTTGGGGATGCCCCGGTAGGCATCCCACCTTTCTTCTTCAATAATTATCAATTAGTATCGGTTGAGCCTAACTTTTTGCTTCTTCACATGAGTTGTGATATCCTTGAAATGTCATTTATTTTCATTTTCCTTTCTGTTTTAATAAAATACTCAGATCTGAAACTTTTAAATAAAGAGAGAGTCCTCAAATAGCTATCCTTTTACATAACTACTCGCTTGATCTTCACTTATATCTTATGAGTAAATTAAATTGTTGAATAAATTGAATGTCATGAAATTGAAATCATATCATGCCTAGTAGTAGCTTCACATTGGGTTTAGAAAGTGAAATGTTTTGAGGCTTAACAATCACAATATTGTTCGTACAAGAAATTCATGAATGATTAGTAGAAGGAAGAAAACTTTCACATGCAAATACACTATCTTGGAAATCTTTTGTGATTGTAAGCCCCCATCAAAATATTATATGCCAAAATTGTTGACATTGGACAAGGAAGACAACATAATGATTTATGTTTGTGCATATTCACATAGAAGTTATATTTTCATAGATCCTTCAAGATGCGGTGCTTTCCCCCCATATTTGCCAGCCAAAAAATCCGCACCAAGTAGAGATACTACATGTGCATCCAAAAACCCTTAAACCCAAATCTTATCTTCAAGATTCCACCATACCTACCTAAGGATTGAGCAATATCCTTCAAGTAAGTTGTCATTGGTGCAATAAGGCAATAAAAATTGCTTCTATAAGTGTTAGACCATTTAGTGTAAGAGAAAATTGAGCACTGTACGAACTTGTGATGACAAAGAATAAAAGCAACAAACTACATAATAAAGCTTTCTATCATAAGGGGCAATACAACATGACGTTCTTTTGCACTAAGAGGTTGAGCATACAAACAAAAAGCGCATGGCAACCTCTACTTCCCTCTGCGAAGGGCCTATCATTTACTTTTCAGTATTTACTTTTATGCAAAGAGTGAAAGTATTTCTCTCTATTCCTTTTTATTTTTTCTCTTTTGGCAAGCATCATGTGGTGAGGAAATATCTCGACACATATATCCAGTTGGATATGGGTAGCATGAGTTATTACTGTTGACATCACCCTTGTGGTGAATGCATTGGGAGGCAAAACAATAAGCCCCTATCTTTCTATTTGTCAGGTTGAAACGTTTTTCTCATGTCTATGCGGTGAGTATTAGCAATCATAGAAGAATATATGATGGTTGAGTATGTGGAGCTCTTACTTAAACTCTGTTGAATAAGTTGAATTGCAATTGCTTGGTGACTGAGAACATAGGTTATTGAGTTTCAAGAGAATTTATCGTTTGAACCTTAACATGTGAATTGGTTGCTACTTTAAACATGAGAAATATTATAAGAAAGAGTTGTTTTCATGATGCTAGGAAAAGTGATTGAAATTATCATTGATCAAACTTATGCACTTTGCTAGCATTACACTTCATAAATTATTTCTTTTATCATTTACCTACCCGAGGACGAGTAGGAATTAAGCTTGGGGATGCTGATACGTCTCCAACGTATCTATAATTTATGAAGTATTCATGATGTTTTATTATCATTGTTGGATGTTTTACAATCGTTTTATAGCAACTTTATATAACTTTTCGGGACTAACCTATTGACTCAATGCCCAATGCCAGTTGCTATTTTTGCTTGTTTTTACATCGTAAGAAATCAATATCAAATGGAGCACAAACACAGCAAAAATTTTATGGATTTTATGGACCAGAAGAATCCCGATGGGCCAGAGCAGCACCTGGGGGTGCCCCGAGGGGGGCACAACCCAGGTGGGTTGTGCCCACCTTGGTGGCCTCCCGCACCCCCTCTTCGCCCTGTAAATTCTCAATATTCCAAAAACCCTCGGGGTTAACCTAGATGAGAAGTTCTACCGCCGCAAGGCTCCATAGCCACTGAAAACCAATCTAGACCCCGTTCCGGCACCCTGCCGGAGGGGGGAATCATCTCCGGTGGCCATCTTCGTCATGCCGGCGGCCACCATGATGATGAGGGAGTAGTCCACCCTCGGGGCTAAGGGTTTGTACCAGTAGCTATGTGTTTAATCTCTCTCTCTCTCATGTTCTTGAGATATCACGATCTTGATCTATCGCGGGCTTTGTTAATATAGTCGGATCATATGGTGTTTTCCCCTCTCTATCTTGTTGTGATGAATTGAGTTTTTTCCTTTGAGATTTCGTTGTTATCAGATTGAATACTTTTATGGATTTGAGAGCACTTGATATATGTCCTGCATATGAATACTCGTGGTGACAATGGGGTATCATATTGATTCACTTGATATGTTTTTTGGAATTCAACTCGTGGATTCCCGTGGTGACATTGGGGTGATCTATGCATAGGGGTTGATGCACGTTCTCGTATTTTGTTTCTCCGGTAGAAATCTTGGGGCACTCTTTGAAGTTCTTTGTGTTGGATTGAGTATTACAATCTAAAATTATTTGGTGTTATTTTAGTACAAACTCTTGGATAGATCGATCGGAAAGAATAGCTTCGAGGTGGTTTCGTACCCTACAAATGATTTCTTCTTATGTTCTCCACTAGATAGGAACATTTGAGAGATTCTTCGTTGCACATTAAGGGATGGTTATCTGATCCAATTAAATTAGCATTGTTGAGAGATTGCACTAGTGAAAGTACGGACCCTAGGCCTCATTTTCAAGCATTGCAATACCATTTTTGTGCTCGTTTACTATTTTCTACCTTGCTGATTTTATTTATTCAGATTATCAAAATATATTTCTACCATCCGTATTACACTTTTATCACCAACTCTTCGCCGAACTAGTGCACCTATACAATTTGCCATTGTATTAGGTATGTTGGGGACACAAGAGATGTCTTGTATTTGCTTGCAGGGTTGTTTGAGAGAACCAACTTCATCCTACGCTTCCCTCGGATTGATAAAACTTAGGTCATCCACTTGAGGGAAAATTGCTACTGTCCTACAAAACTCTGCGCTTGGAGGCCCAACACGAGTATACAAGAATAAAGTTGCATAGTAGACATCAATTACCATGGAGAAATATCAGGGGAACTTACTTCGAGTTCACCCTCCAGCCTCCAAGAGAAGCACCCTCGCTGGCATGTCCACTCATCCTCATCCTCATCAGGCCATGAGACTAATGAAGATTCAAGAGAGCCTTGAAGTGCGAGAAGAACTCCCTCCAAGGAGGCCTTTAAACAGGTTACATCGAAAGGATTTTTACAATTTGACTCACAATTATGGGTTCGAGAATACTCCTCGTGTGCACCTACCATTCAATTGGGACATACCTCGTCCAAGACAAAGTGATGTAGGAACAAACTCTTGGTGCCCGGTGAATAACACATTAAGGCTGAAGTGGAGAAAAATACTGAACTACTCCATCGAGCCCTTCAAGAGATTCAAGACTTGAGGGGGTTAGTCATGATTATATTGGGGAACATGAACTCATCACCACTATGACCTTCTTCATCACCAAAGGAGACTTGAGCATCGGGTATGGGCACTCCCCTTGGCTTGTGCCAAGCTTGGGGGAGGTGCCACGACATTGTATCACCATCACTATATTTTTCGTTTACTTATCTTAGTTCGATCCTTAGTTATCTTTTGATTTAGTTGAATAAAAATTTAGTTCGATCTCTCTTTGATTGTTTGCTTAGTGATCTATCTATCCTTGTAATCGTGTGCGCGATATATAATAAAGTTTAGTTTGAGTTTTGCTTTCTTTACTTTCATGTTCCAATAAAAAGAAATGAAATAAATGAAAAGGATCATATGCTAATCTTATGGTAAGTAATGACATCACATAAGGAAGAGTATAAGTAGTAAAATTTATTGGAGATTGACAAACATAGCATTAGTCAATGATGCAATTGATGAAATAATTAATAAGGGAAGAGAAGATTCATGTGCAAAACACTATCTTGGATATCTTTTATGATTGTGAGCCCCCATCAAAATATTATATGCCAACATTGTTGACATTGGACAAGGAAGACAACGTAATGATTTATGTTTGTTCATATTCACATAGAAGTTATATTGTCATAGATCCTTTAACATGTGGTGCTTGCCCTATCTTTGCTAGCCAAAAATTCCGCAGTAAGTAGAGATACTACTTGTGCATCCAAAAACCATTAAACCCAAATCTTGCTTTGAGAGTCTACCGTACCTACCTATGGATTGATTAAGATCCTTCAACTAAGTTGTCATCAATGCAATAAGGCAATGAAAATTGCTTCTAAATGTGTTAGATGATGACCCACAAGTATATGGTATGAATCGTAGTCCTTTCGATAAGTAAGAGTGTTGAACCCAATGAGGAGTAGAAGGAAATGACAAGTAGTTTTCAGCAAGGTATTCTCTGCAAGCACTGAAATTATAAGTAACAAGTAGTTTGATAGAAAGATAATTTGTAACAAGCAACTATCAGTAACAGAAACAAAAGTGTAGCAAGGTAGACCAATCATTTTAAGGCCAAGGATATGCCAAAACGGTCTATTATGATAAGCAAAGTGTTCTTGAGGGTGCACAGGAATTTCATCTAGTCACTTTCATCATGTTGGTTTGATTTGTGTTTGCTACTTTGATAATTTGATATGTCGGTGGACCGGTGCTTAGGTGTTGTTCTTAGTTGAACAAACCTCCTACTTATGATTAACCTCCTCACAAGCATTCGCAACTATGAGAAAAGTATTAAGAATAAATCTAACCATAGCATTAAACTTTTGGATCCAAATCAGTCCCTTACAGAATAGCGCATAAACTAGGGTTTAAGCTTCTGTCACTCTTGCAACCCATCATCTAATAACTACTCCACAATGCATTCCCTTAGGCACAAATATTGTGAAGTTTCATGTAGTCGACGTTCACATGACACCACTAAGAGAATCACAACATACATACCATCAAAATATCGAACACATATCAAGTTCACATGATTACTTGCAACAAGATTCCTCCTGTGGCCTCAAGAACAAAAGTAACTACTCAGAAATGATAATCATGCTCCAGATCATAGGGGTATTAAATAGCATAATGGATCTAAACATATAATCTTCCGCCAAATAAACCATATAGTAACCAACTACAAGACGTAATCAACACTACTAGTCACCCACAAGCACCAATCTATAGTTCCGGTACAAAGATTGATCACAAGAGGTGAAATAGGGTGAGAGGAGATGGTGTTGTTGAAGATGTTGATGGAGATATCCCTCCCCAAGATGGGAGAGTTGTTGGTGATGATGATGATGATTTCCCCCTCCTGGAGGGAAGTTCCCCTGGCAGAATCCCTCCGCCGGAGGGCAAAAGTGCTCCTGCCCCCGCCTCGAGACGGCATCGCTTCGTCCCGAAAGTCCTCTTCTTATATTTTTCTAGGTCAAAATGACTAATATACCAGAAAAGGGGCAACGGATGTGGGCCGAGGAGGGCACAACCCACCAGGGCGCGCCTGGGCTCCCTGGCGCACCCAGGTGGGTTGTGCCCACCTGTTGGGCCCCCTTTGGTAGTTATTTGCTCCAATAATTCTTTTATATTCCATCAAAATTCCTCGTGAAGTTTCAGCTCATTTGGAGTTGTGCGGAATAGGTAGCCTGACGTAGTTTTTTCAGGTCCAGACTTCCAGTTGCCAGTATTCTCCCTCTTTCTGTGAAGCTTGCATATTATGAGAGAAAAGGCATTAGAATTGTTCAGAAAGCATTATTATGCATAAAACAATATAAATAACAGTAGGAAAACATGATGCAAAATGGACGTATCAACTCCCCCAAGCTTAGACCTCGCTTGTTCTCAAGCCAAAACCGAAATCGAAAAACATGTCCACATGCTTAGAGAGAGAGGTGTCGATAAAAAAATACGAACATAGAAGCATCACATATTTTATTATAACAGCGACAAACTTTAACATAAAACTTTATCATAGAACTTTTATCATATAACTTCTCATGTATAAGTAACAATTCATCACAACATAGAAGTATAAAGCATAAACTCTATTGCAAATCAACAAACGATGTTCTCAGTCAACTTTGCAACTACAATTCATCATCTTTTCAGGAAGGGTCACATATCGGAGCCTTTAGGAAAGCCCACATACTGAACCATCATATAATCTTTTAGGATTGCTAACACTCACTGCATACACATGAGCAAAAAGTTTCAACTGGACACATAAGAAGATAGGAGCTTATAGTTTCGCCTCCCAATGTATTCACCTCAAGGGTGATGTCAACAATAATAACTCATGACACCCATATCCAACTGGATATATGTGCCTAGATCTTTCCTCACCACATGATGTTTGCTAAAAGAGAAAATAAAATGGACTAGTGAAATACTTTGACTCTTGCATAAAAGTAAATACATGACAGTAAAAGATAGGCCCTTCATAGAGGGAAGCAGAAGTTTCCATGCGCTTTTTGTTTGTATGCTCAATCTCTTAGTGCAAAAGAACATCACGTTATATTGCCCCTTATGATAGCAACCTTTATTATGTAGTCTGTCGCTTTTATTCTTTGCCATCACAAGTTCATACAACGATCAATTTTCTATTACACTAATGATCCAACACTTTTAGAAGAAATTTTTATTGCCTTATTGCACCGATGACAACTTACTTGAAGGTTCTTACTCAATCCATAGGTAGGTATGGTGGATTCCCAAAACAAGATTTTGGTTCAAGGGTTTTTGGATGCACAAGTAGTATCTCTACTTAGTGCGGAATTTTTGGCTAGCAAAGATGGGGGGCAAGCACCACATGTTAAAGGATCTCTCACAATATAACTTCTATGTGAATATGAACAAACATAAATCATTACATTGTCTTCCTTGTCCAACGTCAACAATTCTGGCATATAATATTTTGATTGGGGATCACAATCACAAAAGATGTCCAAGATAGTGTATTTGCATGTGAATATTCTCTTCCCTTATTAATTCTTTCATGAATTCCATCATTGACCAATGTTATGTTTGTAAATCTCCAATAAAAGTTTCTACTTATACTCTTCCTTATGTGATGTCATTACTTAAGATAAGATCAACATATGATCTTTTTCATTTATTTCCTTTCTTTTCATTGGAATAGAAAGTAAAGAAAACAAAACTCAAACTAAACTTTATTATATAGCTTGCACACGATTACAAGGATAGATCACTAAGCAAACACTCGAAAGGAAAGGATCGAACTAAACTTTTATTCATCTCACTACGAAAAAAGACACTTCCGTGATGATATGTGTTTGTCACAGTAGGTCATGTTTTCTGTCATGCATGTACATCCATGACGATTTTATGAGAAAATCAAGATAGTCATACCTGTGATGTCATAGAAGTGTTCCATGGCATTACCAAAATTATCATCACGGAAGTGTCCACTTCCATGATGATAAATCGCGCGTCATAGAAGTGCTTTCGTCAAGGGTGACTGACAAGTGGCGTCCACCGTAACGGGTCACTGTTAAGCTATCGGGTCCGGTTTTGGATCCGATAACCCGTTAATAGCCAGGAGCAATGAGGATTTTCCACATGTAAAATTGTCATTGGCCATAGGAAACACGTGCTGGCTCACCGTTGGGACAGATATCATCCATTCATTGGACAGGAGGTGCCTATGATACGTCGACACGTGGTCTATGATATGTCCACAGATGGCACTTGGTCATCAAATCCAAAATGTCAACTTCTGCCCCTCATGTTCCGCCTTCCGCATCGATTACCCAAACGACTACCACACCGCCAGACAAACCAATCCAGCACTTGCCACCTTCATCCTCCCCCGGCTTTGCTCTCATGGCGAACTACCCTCTCAACCTTGTCCCGTTCCTCCCCCCGGGCTTCGCCGTCGAAACTGGACCGGCGGATCGTGTGGTCCACAGTGGCATCATGCAGAGGTCAGTCACTATGTGCCACTTCATCGACGAGCCACCATCCGCAACATCATACAAGGTCTGCTCCACGAATCTCAACTTTTCATGACTGAATCTAGTGATCATCCGTTCGGTGTTGGACTATTTGGATTTGTTGATGAGTTTATGAGAGATAATGTTGTTGACACGCCACTTGAGCTTGAGGAGGAAGATCTCCTAATTACTTTTGTGCCTCACAATGCTGCACTCAATCGGCACACTACCACTTATGGTTCAAAGCTTGGGTTGATGTATTTTGGCTTCCCATATGATTACCAAACAAAGCACTACATCAACAAGTCACTAGGGGGGTTTGGATCTCTTGTCTCGTGGTACAATCCTAGGCAGGATAGAAGATACACCATGATTTGTGCCTGAGTTATTCATATGCGGCTCATTCCCAAAAGCTTTGTGGTTTATCAGTTAGGAGGAGCTAGGGATTGTTGGACAGTTCAAGTCACAATTCTCAGGAGTAATGATTGGAATGCTCTGTTGCCTGAAGTTCCTCCTGCAGGTGAAGAACCCCCGCCACCAGATGGTAACCCTCACCCACAATCTGGGCCTGATCTCACAGCTGAGCAACTATATCAACAACAGGTTCATAACTGGCTTGTACAAAACGCTGCTCCACCAAATGCAGCTCCGACAAATCATCCCATGGATGATGAGGTTTAGATTGTTGATTGGTGGGGCGCTTGGCCTGCGCCGCCACCCCCTCCGATCCCTCCACACCTAATAAACTTCCAAGCATGGCTGGCAGCTCAAAGACTGACCGTGCAACATGGTATAACACCTGAGAACAATGTGGTTGATAACACTGTTGATGCCTGGAATGATTCGATCACTGTCTCTGATGAAACTAGCTCGAATGACTCTGCTATGCAGATCATGATGCCTGATGTTCTGACTCCTGTGGCTCAAAACCCCCAGCCAGTTGTAGAAGATATCTCCCTCACTGTTGGATTACATGAACATGGATTGCATTTTGGATTGACTACCCAAGGTCAGGAACTTATGAACCTGCTTCTCACAGACCCAGTGCCATGCCAGCAGCTTAACAGCTTCATCTTCAATGCTTTGCAACCAATGTTGGCCTCAATTGGTCCCTGTAATGGTGGATATGGTATGAGACATGAGCACCTGCAAGTCCATGTGCTTATATCACAAAGTGCATCAGGTATTCAGTTTGATTAGGTTTCTACCACACACACAACTGTCAAATCTTCAGCTGTCATTAAAGAACTCCCTGACATGGACATTGATACACCCCAAGTGTAGCAAAACCCTGAACCAAGGATGAATTCTGAACTGATTGTAGTGTCTGATATATCTGCCCCTGTTCCCACCCTACTTGATAACACCACATCTCCTGCACTGAACACGAGCGATGTCTTCATGATATCTACACCCGTGGCACCGTTACTGGCTATCGAAGGACCTGCTGAACCAGATACATTTGTCAATCTTTAGAATGGCAGCTCCTCCTCTCCCCTGGAACCGGCTTCTTCTCGAGGGCAAGGGAGGCGCAAGGATAAAGCTCCTATTGACACCTCCAACTTGCACCGCAGCACTAGATCCAACAGGTACGATGGCTTTAAAATCTCTCAGCCATCTAACAGCCGGGCTGTTAAATCCAAGGTCAAAGATAGAGTCATTCCTTCTGCTCTGAAAGCCATTGCTTCCAACACCAGTGCTAACACTACTGCAAATGCTTCTCCTCACATTGGGACTGACAACACTCAAGGTGCTCCTGCCGTCCCTCAACCGACCACTATTGCTATGATGCAGGCCATTGGAGTTCAACTCTGTGCAGTACCTACACAAGAACCCACATCGGATGCTCTTAACTAGGACATGGGAGGGGCATCGAATGCTTCTCCTTAATCTCCCTTGCTTTCACTCTTAATTAATAATGGTGCTTTTGAACACTTGGAATGTCCTATGTTGGAATGTGCAAGGGCTTAATGCCCTAGACAAACATCTGGCCCTGTCAAATGCAATTGCGTCCAGTGGTTGCGCTATTATATGTTTGCAAGAGACAAAGATGCCTTCTTTTGATTTTGCTATGCTCCAGTCCATTTGCCCACGGCATTTTGACAAATTTGCATATGTAGCTTAGCAAGGGGCTTCTGGGGGATTGTCACGATTTGGAATAGTTCTATATTCTTGGGAGATGTTATATTTTCTGAATCTTTTGTGCTAGGCGTTCAGTTCACCTCTCAGCAATCGTCGCAAAAATGGGGCCTAATTAATATTTATGGGTTATGCCAAGGAGATGTTAGAGAAAAATGCACCCAATGGCTATTTGATCTCACTCTTCCTTCGGATGTGGATTGGCTACTCCTAGGGGATTTTAACTACATTCGTTCACTGGACAATCGTAACAAACCTGGGGGTATCATTCAAGACATGTTCACTTTCAATGTTTTCATCCGTGACCAGGAACTAATTGAACTACCTACTAAAGGCCGAACGCACACCTGGAGCAACATGCAAAAAGACCCCCTCCTTGAGCAGCTAGATTGGTTCTTTACCATGATGAACTGGATGCACACTTATCCCAACACGATGGTTAAACCCCTGGGGCACCCTATCTCCAACCATGTGCCTTGCAATGTTGTCATCCAAACCAACATTCCTAAAAGTAAGTTGTTTCGATTTGAAAATTTTTGGATTGCTCATCCAGGGTTTATGGATGTGGTTTCAACTACATGGGCTAAACCCGTCAAATTTGGAAAGCACACCAATGCAACAACTGTCCTCTACCAAAAACTTAATTCAATTAGATATGCTTTAAATAAATGGAGCAAAAACATATCCCGTTTACCAGTAGCCATTGAAAATACCAACAAAACTCTCCTTGAATTGGACACTCTTGAAGAACAAAGCGCTTTGACCACACCAGAGGCAAATTTCATAACAATTTTAAAGAAACACCTCCTAAGACTTTTGTCCTATCAAAAGGAATACTGGAAGAAGTGATGCATGATTCGTTGGATCAGGTTTGGAGATGAAAACACGAAGTTTTTTCAAGCAGTTGCTATAGAGAGATACAGGAAAAACTATCTTGCTAATCTTAAAACCTCAAATGGTACTATGAGCGATGATCACAATGGGAAAGAATCCATACTGTCTAACACTTTTAGTGATAGACTAGGCAAATCAACGCCACATGCAATGAAGTTTGAGCTAGAGAGCCTTATAGACAAGGATACAGACTTGGACCAGCTTCCTGCACCGTTCACCAATGCTGAAATCGACAAAGTGATACAGGAAATGCCAACTGACAAGGCACCTGGCCCAGACGGCTTTAATGGCGCTTTCCTTAAGTTATGTTGGCCAATCATCCGATCTGAATTTTATCGCCTCTGCGCGGAATTCCATGATGGTTCTTTAAACATCGACAACTTGAATTATGGGCATATCACTTTGATCCCAAAAACAAACTCCCCGGAAACGGTGAACGACTATCGCGCAATTACACTGCTCAATTGTTGTCTGAAGGTCATAACCAAATTATTGGCTAACCATCTCCAGAGAGTTATTACCAGATTAGTGCACCACAACCAATATGGATTTATCAAGGTGAGATCAATTCATGATTGCCTCGGGTGGGCGTTCGAATTTATTCATCAATGACAGGCCTCAAAACGAGAAATAGTTCTACTCAAACTTGACTTTGCCAAGGGATTCGACATGATCGACCATGAAGCCATGATATCTGTCATGCAGCACATGGGTTTCAACTCCAAATGGATCAAATGGATTAGATGCATCTTTGGCTCTGGCCAGTCATCGATCCTGCTTAATGGAGTCCCTGGATGACAATTTCCTTGCAAATGTGGTGTCAGGCAAGGCGACCCGCTATCCCCCCTAATTTTCATCCTTGCTGCCAAACTGCTTCAGGCTATGATCAATGATTCAATGAGAAAATAGCTGCTTAAACATCCACTGGATGATGTTAACCGAGGGGACTTTCCTGTCATATAGTATGTCGATGACACATTAATCATAATGCCATCCTGCCCTGCTCAAGCCCAAACAATGAAGAACTTCCTTACTGATTATGCGACATCTATTTGGCTCCGTATCAACTTTCAAAAATCTATGCTAGTGCCGATCAACGCAGCGCCTGATCTATGCCAACATATTGCATCAATCTTTGGTTGTTCGGTGGCATCTATGCCTTTCACATATCTTGGCCTACCCTTGGGAACTACAAAACAAACAGTGCATGATCTCGCACCTATGGTGTGTAAAGCCGAACGCAAAGTGTCAGCCACAATGCTGCTCATGTCTCATGCTGGTAAGATTGCCATGATCAATTCAATTATCACGTCGTTGGTCATCTTCACATTGGGCACGCTCAAGTTACATCCTAAGATTATTGAGAAGATAGACAAAATCAGACGCACGTGTCTTTGGAGAAAAGACAGACGACGGGATCAAATGCAGCTCCCTGGTCGCGTGGGACAGAATTTGCCGCCCCAAAAAACACGGAGGGCTGGGAGTGATCGATTTGCATGTACAAAATGATGCCATGTTGATGAAGTTCCTACACAAATTTTACAACCGACAAGACGTTCCTTGGGTACAAATGATCTGGGACACGTACCATGGAAACACTATCTCGCATGAAGTGGACCCCTGCGGCTCTTTTTGGTGGCGTGAAGTCATGCAGCTTAGCTCCGTTTTTAGGGGTATTACCATGGTGCAAATTGGGAACGGCGACACAGCCCTCTTCTTGAAGGACTGCTAGAATCAATCTATCCTCGCTGAAACCTACCCCCGAGCCTACTCATACACAATAAAGGAAGATATCTTAACGCAGCAGTTTCTACAGATCACAGACCTGAGTATGGCGTTTCAATTACCACTATCGGTCGAAGCACATGATGAAGTACGAGAGATGCAAAGAAACAAGGGATGTTAGCCTAACGAACAGCGACCGTGATGTTTTGTCCTATGTATGGGGGAAGACTAAATTCAAAACCAAAGACTACTATACTTTCTACTTCAGAGAGGTTCGAGCCCATCAAATGTATAACTGGCTATGGAATTCTGGCTGTACACCCAAACTCAAAACATTTGGCTGGTTCCTTCTCTCAGACAGGCTGAACAGTAGAAACATGCTCAAAAGAAGGCACTATAATATAGGGGCTAACTTCACGTGTCTCTTGTGTAACAATCGGATGGAATAAACAGTGGAGCACCTGTTCTTCCATTGTGAGTTCTCCAAGACATGCTGGAGGAAACTGAGAATCTCATGGTCTACTCATGGAGATCGCCTGAAACTATTGGAGGTTGCAAAACACAAATATGATGGTGGCTTGTTCATGGACACATTTCTCATAGCATCGTGGGGGATATGGAAAGAACGTAACAAAAAACTATTCAGAGGAGTGCCCCCCACGATCACATCCTAGAAAAGAAGACTCAAAGAAGATCTAGGCAACCTCACCTATAGGGTTGGGGACAAGAAAAAAAATCTCATCACAACACTTGTAAACTCTATTGTGTAGCCGTAGATGTAACAACACCCCCACCCTCTCCTCGGGGGTGGCTCCCACTTGTATGTCATGTAACTCTTTCTTGTAGCAATACTAATGCAGTAGGGGTTTCCCCCTACTGTCTAATTTATCAAAAAGGCCCATATAGGTTAAAAAGGCCGGCCCAGTCAAAGGCCCGTAGTACTTACTCAGGTACTAGTGGGCCAGCCCAATAATGATCTGTTTAATAAGGCCCATTTACGGCCCGAAGCCAGATCTGGTCGTTAATTGTTCGCCGAATATTTGTTCCCAATTACGGCCCAGTGAGTTTCGGCTTGTTAGAGGCCCGATGTAGACATGGGCCCATTTCAACCCGGTGTGTCTTTCAGCCTGGGAATGGCCCATGCTGCCCATGGGACATATATGGTCCAACGCGACATCCGGCCCACTAACGGCCCGTGATAAAGGTGGCAACAGTTCAGCCCAACGTGACTTTGGTCCTGTTAAAGGCATGTCATACAATTCGGCCCGTTGATGCCTGTACTAAGCTTTCGGCCTCTTAAAGGCCCGTGATATCAGTGGGCCAACTAAGGCCCGAAATATGTTTCGGCCTGGTAATGGCCTGTCATATAACTGGGCCAAAAAAGGCCCGGTCTACCTTTCAGCCTACTAAGGGCCCGTCGACGACTAGTGAAAATTGAGGCCCAACATGAATTTCGGCCTGCTCCAACACCGGCACTAGCTCTACAAGGATCACCATCTCCGGCAGTAGTAGAGACACTACCAGTCGGTGTCAAAACCAGCGGATCTCGGGTAGGGGATCCTGAACTGTGCGTCTAGGGTCGATGGTAACATGAGACAGGGGACACGTTGTTTACCCAGGTTCGGGCCCTCTTGATGGAGGTAATACCCTAAATCCTACTTGATTGATCTTGATCAATATGGGGATTACAAGAGTTGATCTACCATGAGATCGTTGTAGCTAAACCCTAGAAGTCTAGCCTGTATGATTGGGATTGCCTCTACGGACTAAACCCTCCTGTTTATATAGACACCGGAGGGGCCTAGGATTGTATAGAGTCGGTTTACAAAGGAAGGAATCTACATATCTGAATGCCAAGGTTGCCATCCACGCAAAGGAGAGTCCCATCCGGACACGGGAAGAAGTCTTCTATCTTGTATCTTCATGGCCCAAAAGTCTGGCCCATGTCAGACAAGCCGGACACCTGAGGACCCCTTAATCCAAGACTCCCTCAGTAGATCCCAAACTAGGATTCAATGACGATGTATCCGGCGCGCTGATGGTCTTCAGCATTGCAAGGCGGTTCCTCCTCCAAACACTTCAATGCGTCTAATCCGAAGAATCATACTTGGCTTTCCATTTAATGTCGTACCCATTGGCTTCTGCGCCTCCACCCCTTCGGCTTGCACGTGTCGATTGAACACGAAAGGTCAGAGTAATTTTTGCACATAACACCCTGGCCATGTAAGAAGGGTGTCTATATAAAGGGACTGGATCTCAGATCCCATTCCACATCGAGTGGAAAAATCCTTAGAGCTTGCTAGGAGAAACCATTCCAGCATGGCTAGCGTTCTCAGTTCTTCCTCCCGCCCCCATGGGTCTGAAAAAGGCGACTGGGGGAAATGCTATGTATCCGATGGCTAGCTGAGTAAGCTTCAAACGCAGGGATTCCTCCCCCCCCCCCCCGCGGATCTAGTCCCTGTCCAGGCAGGATTAACCTCTTTTACGGGCGAAGCTCTGGCGGAAAATTTCCCCACTCCAGCCAGGGGGGAGCGAGTGTGCTTTATATCCTTCTTAATAAGAGGCGTCGGGTTTCCAATCCACCCATTCCTCCGAGGTCTTCTGGAGTACTACGGCCTCCAGCTACACAATCTCACGCCAGGCTCCATTCTGCACATCGCGGGCTACGTTGCTCTTTGCGAGTTATTCCTGGGCTGTGAGGCCCATTTCGAGCTATGGAGGAAACTGTTCTGCCTCGTCCCTCACTCCCAGAAGGGATCTATATTCGAGGTGAGCGGCGCCGAAATATGGCGCATAGCTGGGACCGGATACTTATCCGGCACGCCGAAGAAGGCGTCTAAAGAGTGGCCCTCAGAGTGGTTCTATATTGAGGATGTCGCTCTCCCTGACCTAGTCCGAGTGGGCCATCCCGAATTTACTAATGCTCCACTAAAGAAACGCCATAGCTGGTGCTCTCGGAGCCTCGAGGAGGAAGATAGTGCGGAAGTCCAACAATTGATGGGCAAGATTATGACACTTGCCCAGACCGGATTATCAATAATCGATGTAATGGACATTTCCATAGTGCAAGGTGTTCAGCCGCTCCAATTCAGGGGGATTCCCATGTGGCACTACAATGGGGAAGATGACACCTCGTGCTGTGGACGAAAGGATCCGGATTCCCTTACCGCCCTAGCCACAATACTGGTCAATCTGTATAAAGGGGAGAAAGAGGAGTTCACTCGTCTTACACTTCGGAAAGGATTTTCTATGTACAATCCTCCTAGCTGGGTGAGTTTGAATCCCATCACTTTACTCAATCCTCTCCCTGAGTCATGTTTAATTGGCATTGACCCGTCCATTTGCAACAGGAATGGCGGAAGGTTATAGAGGGGATCTATAGCCCCGCTCCAGAGCTGGCGAACCGTAATCGGGACCTTGACCCCGGATACGAGGAGGATCCGGACATATTAGTAGAGCTTGAGGAGGGAGTATACTACCAGGCGAGTTATGACGGCACAGTAGTGCCAATCGTGGCCGACTATCCCGTCCTTCTTCCTGCCTCACATGTAAGTAATCAGGAGACCTCTCCTCCAAAAGAGCTTCCTCACTGTACCTCACCCGCCGTACTGTCTTGTGCTCTGAAGGGGAGGCACTCGGTGCGCCATGCTACACCAGAGGCGTCTCATAAGAGAACGGCGCTCGTGCCGGGCAAGTCTTCGAAGAGTAAGGAAAATGACAACACAACCGAGCCTTCATCAAAGAGGTATGACTTTTTTAAATGTGCCCTTAAGCAGTCACATCAAACTGTGGCCCTGCCTGCTATGTCTTATTAGGAAGAGCACTTGCCGGACTATGTCCGGGAATCCTGTTGGTCGCGCCTCCACCAGTCAGGTTCCAGACCCTGCCTTAAGGACGGAGGATAACATGGGAGTGACGCTGGATTGTCCTTCTGCAGAGGATTTGGATTACGTGTCCGTCACGAACTCTGCAGTGGAGAGTACCATGAATCATTGGCGCCGGAGGGCCACTCTCTGCGACCCCGGCTTTTCAAAAGAGGCATTCACTGCCTTCAGCTCGGCCGATGCATATATCTGAGCTTCTCGGGATGGGCTTGCCAGAGCCACCGAACAGCATTTAAAAGATATGCGGGTAAGTACAAGTTTGGTAATCGTATCCCAGTAGCCCCCGAGACCTAAAGCAGTTGATACAACTAATTTAAGGATCATTGTATAATCAGGTACTCATGAAGAAGAATAGCCTGCTGTCTCAAGAGCTGGAAAAGTGTCAGACCCAGCTATCTATGGCTACCACCAAATTGGAGAAATCCAAGGAGGCACCGCCTAGTAATGTTTCCCCCATCAGAGAATAGTATAATCATATACCACTAATATTAATATTGTTGTGTTTCCGCTGATAGGATCAGTAGATCAACTAAGAGAGAAACTAAAAAATGCCCAGGCTGGTGAACAGGAGGCCAAAAGGCAACATGCGGCAGGTGAACGTGTGCTGACGCGGGTCAGGGATGAAAAGAACAAACTACAGGATTCCAATACCTTGCTGGGCGAAGAACTAAAAGATGTGCGAGCCCAGCTAGCTGACGCCATCAAGGAGAATGGGAGGCTACAAGGCGGCATATTCAGTATGCTTTTGACCTTACCTTTATGTAATTGAGCGAAGAAATGATCTGACAGATTTATGTTTGCAGGTATGCTGACTGGCTGTCCCGAAGAGGAAATGTCTGGCTCTCAAGGCAACCTTCTGCATGAGCTGTCCCAACTGCACGAGCGAGCTTAGCAAGCAATGCGGAGCATTGCCAAAGCTTTGTGGCCATCCGCCTCTCCTTCAGTAAGTATGGAGGAGCTTGTGAAGCTATTTCAGAGAGCTCGGCGACGCTTCCGATTATGGAAGATATCGGCCTGCCGAGAAGGTGCGCGAGAGGCCTGGGCCATGGTAAAAACACGGTACACCTAAAGGAAATATGCCCTAGAGGCAATAATAAAGTTATTATTTATTTCCTTATCTCATGATAAATGTTTATTATTCATGCTAGAATTGTATTAACCGGAAACATAATACATGTGTGAATACATAGACAAATAGAGTGTCGCTAGTATGCCTCTACTTGACTAGCTCGTTAATCAAAGATGGTTATGTTTCCTAGCCATAGACAAAGAGCTGTCATTTGATTAACAAGATCACATCATTAGGAGAATGATGTGATTGACTTGACCCATTCCGTTAGCTTAGCACTTGATCATTTACTTTGTTGCTATTGCTTTCTTCATGACTTATACATGTTCCTATGACTATGAGATTATGCAACTCACGTTTACCGGAGGAACACTTTGTGTGCTACCAAACGTCACACCGTAACTAGGTGATGATAAAGGTGCTCTACGGGTGTCTCCAAAGGTACTTGTTGGGTTGGCATATTTCGAGATTAGGATTTGTCACTCCGATTGACGGAGAGGTATCTCTGGGCCCACTCGGTAATGCACATCACTATAAGCCTTGCAAGCAATGCAACTAATGAGTTAGTTGCGGGATGATGTATTACAGAACGAGTAAAGAGACTTGCCGGTAATGAGATTGAACTAGGTATTGAGATACCGACGATCGAATCTCGGGCATGTAACATACCGATGACAAAGGGAACAATGTATGTTGTTATGCGGTTTGACCGATAAAGATCTTCGTAGAATATGTAGGAGCCAATATGAGCATCCAGGTTCCGCTATTGGTTATTGACCGGAGACGTGTCTCGGTCATGTCTACATAGTTCTCGAACCCGTAGGGTCCGCACGCTTAAAGTTAGATGATGGTTATATTATGAGTTTATATGTTTTGATGTACCGAAGGTAGTTCAGAATCCCGGTTGTGATCACGGACATGACGAGGAGTCTCGAAATGGCTGAGACGTAAAGATCGATATATTGGACGACTATGTTTGGACACCGGAAAGGTTTTGGACATTTATCGGAGTACCGGGGGTTACCGGACCCCCCCCCCCCCGGGAACTAATGGGCCTTGTTGGGCCTTAGCGGAGAGAGAGAGAGAGGGGCCGGCCAGGGCAAGCGGCACGCCCCCTCCCCTTGAGTCCGAATAGGACTAGGAAAGGGGGGCGGCGCCCCCTTGCCTTTCCCCTCTCCTGCTCCTTCCTTCCCGCTCCTTCTTGGACTAGGAAAGGGAGGGGCAAACCTACTTGGAGTAGGTTTCCCCCTCCTAGGGTGCGCCACCCCCTTGGCCGGCCCTCTCCTCCTCCCCCCTTTATATACGGAGGAGGGGGGCACCCCATAGACACAACAATTGATCTCTTGATCTCTTAGCCATGTGCGGTGCCCCCTCCACCATAATCCACCTCGATCATATCGTAGCGGTGCTTAGGCGAAGCCCTGCGTCGGTAGAACATCATCATCATCACCATGCCGTCGTGCTGACGAAACTCTCCCTCAACACTCGGCTGGATCGGAGTTCGAGGGTCGTCATTGAGTTGAACGTGTGCAAAACTCGGAGGTGCCGTGCGTTTGGTACTTGATCGTCGGATCGTGAAGATGTACGACTACATCAACCGCGTTGTGCTAATGCTTCCGCTTTCGGTCTACAAGGGTACATGGACACACTCTCCCCTCTCGTTGCTATGTATCACCATGATCTTGCGTGTGCATAGGACTTTTTTTGAAATTACTACGTTCCCAAACAACACCAAGCTTGGTCCGAATCATATGGACCGGGTCGGACCTAGGGGCTCAGATGGAAAAGAAATTCCAGTTAGTCTAGTGTATGACCAGGTAAAGATAGCCGCGAAATATTCCCAACAGGATTGTAAGCTAGATAACCTGTTAGATGGCATAGAGGAAGAAGTTTTTGAGTCCAAGTGACTATGTACTTTGATTGACAAATTTATCCCTAACCGGATTGTGAAACGATTCTCATGGCAGACCTTTTCGCTTCAACCTCTGGACCCGAAGGCTCGGAGTGTTTCCGAATACCGTAACGGTAATATAGACCGGGGTATGCATGGAAACAAGGCATATGGGTCATAGTTGCTTGAACAGACAAGTTGTATCTGGCTAGCTATGTTATATTACATGTTGATTGTAAGTAACATCTTCCAGGGAGAATAGTTCCGTTAAGGGTTCCTTTCCCTAGGCGGATATGCGTTAATATGCATGTCCAAACTATGATTGAAAAATCGTAGTATACATAACATCTGGGGGTTCATGGTGTGATGAAGGTAAAGCGTCTTTAGTTCGCCGACTGAATATTCCCTTAAGAACGCTAGCTTTCTGCTTCAACCAGTCTCAGGTACAAGTCCGGATGACCCGGCTGTAACAACCACAAAGGTTCTCCCTTTATGCCCTAGCCGAATGAACGGGAACGTATGACATAAGCACAGGAGCCAGGCAACCCAGCTTGGCAAAAAATTAAGTCATAAGGATGCATATAATGGCGAAGAAAAGGTACATATGCGGAAGAGGACACATATGTGGTGAGCTTGATGCTCGGAAAATAATAATAAGCTTCTATAAAAGAAGCCCCCAGGTATTATGAGTGTATACATTTAAGGATGTGCACATCATAGGTGTGTGGTGTGGCCGCACAAGAGCTAAAGAGATAGAACAAAAGGTTAAAGAGAGGAAAAAATGGAGACAAAGGGAGAGGAAAACAAACAAAGAGTCGGGCTCTAGGCGTAGAATCTTCGGAGTCTGGCTGCATTCCACGGGTTCGGCTCTAGGAGATTGTTCGATGCATCACCCAGGCGGTACGCTCCTCCAGTCAGAACTTCATCAATGATGAAGGGACCCTCACACTTGGGCTTGAGTTTGTCTTTTTTTTCTTGCAAGCATAGAACGAGTTCACCAACATTATAAGTCTTGGCTCGCATCTCTCTGCTTTGATATCTGCGAGCCTGTTGTTGATAGAATGCAGAATGGGCCTTTGCAACGTCGCGCTCCTCTTCCAAGGCATCTAGTTTGTCCTGCCAATCCAACCCGGCTTCTCTCTCTTCATACATGTGCACTCGAGGTGAGTCATGAGTGATGTCCCAGGGAAAAATGGCCTCTGCACCGTACACCATGAAGAATGGTGTGTATCCGGTAGTGCAATTGGGCGTGGTCCGCAGCCCCAGAGTATAGAGTCGAGCTCCTCAACCCATTGCTTGTCTGATTCTTTCAATGACCGCACTAGTCTAGGCTTAATGCTGCTCATAATAAGACCATTAGCTCGTTTGACTTGACCATTTGTTTGTGGATGATAGACCGAGGTGTAATTGAGTTTAATGCCCAATTTAGGACACCGGGATTTCACTTCATCGGCTGTGAAATTGGAGCCGTTATCATTGATGATGCTGCGTGGGACACCATAATGGTGCACAACACCGGATATAAAGTCTATCACCGGTCCAGCTTCGGCCGTTTTCACTGGTTTGGCCACTATCCACTTGGTGAATTTATCTACCATGACTAGCAGATATTTTTTATTACGGCTTCCACCTTTAAGGGGTCCCACCATATCAAGCCCCCAGACTGCAAAAGGCCAATTAATGGGGATTTTTTGTAGAGCAGTAGGCGGCATATGGCCTTGATTGGCAAAGAGCTGGCATCTGACACAATGTTGGACCAAGTCCTGTGCATCTGCTCGGGCCGTCGGCCAGAAGAAACCTATATGGAAGGCCTTCCTTACAAGGGCCCGAGCCACGGCGTAGGGACCGCCGAGACCAGCATGGATTTCGGCTAGGAGCTGTCATCCTTCTTCTTCAGAGATACATCTTTGAAGGACTCCCGTAGCACGTTTCTTGTAGATCTCTTCGTCATGGACCTTGTAGGCATTCGAGCACCGAACAATGCAACGTGCCTCATTCTGGTCCTCAGGGAGCTCTCGCCTATTAAGGTAGGACGAGAACGGTTCGATCCATGGGGCAATTACTGCCATTATTAGATGGGTCGATGGTGTTATATCGGTGGCTGAGCCCCCGTTGATATCAGTATTGTGTTCGGAATCTGGGGGTATAGTCGGATCCGAACTAGTGTTGGCGCTCTCATCCTGCCGCACCACGGATGGCTTGAAGAGCCTTTCCAAAAGATGTTAGGTAGGATGGGGTCGTGCTTGGCACCCATGCAAGCAAGGACATCCGCCGTTTGATTACTTTCTTGAGCCACATGATGAAACTCGAGTCCCTCGAACCGAGATGATATTTTGAGTACGGCGTTAGGATGGGCCACCATCTTCAGATCCTTGGCGTCAAAGTCTCCATTTATTTGGGATATTGCGAGATTTGAATCCCCGCACACCTCCAGGCGTTGTATGGCCATGGAGGTAGCCATCTGAAGACTGTGTAATAAGGCCTCATATTCGGCTGCATTGTTGGAGTCTTTGTATAATATTTGGAGTACGTACTGGATTGTGTATCCAGTGGGGGACGTTAAAACGACGCCTGCTCCTAAACCGGCCAGCATTTTAGAGCCATCGAAGTACATAACCCAGTTGGAATATGTGTCGTATTCTTTAGGGAGTTCTGCCTCTGTCCATTCGGTGATAAAGTCGGCCAATACTTGGGGTTTAATGGCCCGGCGTGATTTGTATGTTATGTCAAATGGTAGGAGCTCAATAGCCCACTTGGCAATCCGACCCGTAGCTTCGCGGTTATTTATTATATCATTGAGTGGTACTTTGGAAGCCACCGTGATCGAACACTCTTGAAAGTAGTGTTGCAGCTTTCGGGATGCCATGAAGACCGTGTATGCTATCTTTTGGTAATGAGGGTACTGTGATTTGGATGGTGCAAGGACAGTGGATACGTAGTATACCGGTTTCTGGAGTGGGAACTTGTGTCCGTCCTCCTCTAGCTCAACGACGAGCACTGCGCTCACCACCTGGTGTGTTGTAGAGATGTATAATAACATCGGTTCACCAACGTGTGGCGCGGCCAGGATTGGGTTGCTCGCTAAAAGAGCCTTTATTTCCTCCAGTCCGACTATTGCCGCTTCCGTCCACTCAAAATGGTCAGTACGAAGGAGAAGGCGATAAAGTGGCAATGCTTTTTCTCCTAGTCTAGAGATAAAGTGGCTTAAAGCTGCCACGCATCCGGCTAGTTTTTGGACCTGTTTAAGGTCCATTTGTGTAGCCAATTGTGACAAAGCTCGGATTTTGGCTGGATTTGCCTCAATTCCTCTATTGGAAACGATGAAGCCCAACAGTTTTCTGACGGGAACACCGAAAACACATTTTTCCGGATTGAGCTTGATGTCATATGTCCGGAGATTGTTGAATTTGAGACGCAGGTCGTCTATTAATGACTCGACGTTCTTAGTCTTGATGATGACGTCATCCACATTTGCTTCAACTGTATTGCCGATTTGTTTTTCCAGACATGTTTGAATCATGCGTTGGTAGGTGGCACCGGCATTTTTAAGCCCAAAGGGCATAGTGCTGAAGCAGAAAGGCCCGTATGGGGTGATGAATGCTGTTGCGGCTTAATCGGACTCCTTCATTTTAATTTGATGGTATCCGGAGTATGCGTCGAGGAAACATAGTGACTCATGTCCTGCAGTTGCATCAATAATCTGATCGATGCGGGGAGGGGAAGGGATCCTTAGGGTAACCCTTATTGAGGTCTTTGAAATCGACGCCCAGGCGCCAGAATTTATCCTTCTTTGGCACCATCACTAGGTTTGCTAGCTAGTCCGGGTGTTTGATTTCTCTGATGAATCCAGCCTCGATTAACTTGGCTAGCTCCTCCCCCATGGCTTATCGTTTAGGTTCGGAAAAGCGCCGTAGTGTTTGCTTGACCAGCTTATATCCCTTCAATATATTGAGGCTGTGTTCGGCCAGCCTGCGTGGGATTCCTAGCATATCAGAAGGGTGCCAGGCGAATATGTCCCAATTCTCGCACTGTTACGCTCGTAGTGCGGCGTCAACCGTTGGGTCTAGCTGTGCCCCGATGGAAGCTATCGTCTTGGGGTTCGTCGAGTGGACTTGAAATTTGACTATTTCGTCTGTTGGTTTGAAGGAGGTGGATTTGGGACACTTATCAAGGATTATGTCATCCCTATCCACCGTAGAAGGTAGTGCGGTTAACGCTTCAGCTGCGAGGGCTTCAGTCAGTGCCTCGAGGACCAGGGATGCTGTTTTGTTTTCGGCGCGGAGGGCTATGTCCAGATCACTAGCGAGAGTGATAATACCGTTGGGCCCGGGCATCTTGAGCTTCATATACCCGTAATGAGGTATAGCTTGAAAGCGTGTGAATGCATGTCGCCCCAATAGGGCGTGATATCCTTTGTTGAAAGGGGCCCCTTCGAAGGATATCTCTTCGGACCGATAGTTCTCCGGCGTGCCGAATACCACGTCGAGTGTAATTTTTCCCGCGCATCGTGCCTCCTGGCCGGGAATGATCCCACGGAAGGTCGTATTACCATGATCGATGCGGGTCCTGTCTATTTCCAGTTTATTCAGTGTGTCCCTGTAGATGAGGTTTAGTCCACTACCACCATCCATGTGCACTTTAGTAAGCCGAAAGCCATCCACAATTGGGTTGAGGACCAAGGCGACTGGTGCCCGGACTGACCGGATTTTTGGTTCATCACTGGCGTTGAAAGTTATGGCCGTGTTGTTCCAGGGATTTATTGTTGCAACTTGGCAGACATCGGCGAGGTCGCGGAGTGCCCTCTTGCGCCTATTGTTTGAAGCGAAAGTCTCGAAGACTGCCAATACTCTGTGGTCGTCGTATTCTGGGGGGACTTTCTCCGCGGTGTTTTTGGTGAGGATATCATCGCCGCTCTTGGCCACTTGCCGGAGTATCCAACATGCTGTATCGAGCCATCCCTCCAGAACGGTTCCACGTCCCGTAATGGGTTTAGTTTTCTTTACTATGAGTTCGGGTGCCCCGCGAGGGTGCATCCGTTTTGCTCACCCGAGAGGTTGGGTGGAGACCGGTGGCTCCCAACGAGCTGTCTGAGTTTTCCAGGCGCTTTCCATTGCGCAGTACTTCTGTACTATAGTTGCCAAGTCCGTGAAGTGTAATACACGACGGCGGTTGATGGCATTGAGGATTCCTTCATCTGTGCAATTATTGCAAAATACTAAAATCGTGTCCTCGTCGCGGCAATCTTTAATCTTGTCTTTGACAAGGAGGAACCTGGCCCAAAAGTGATGGACTATTTCCTGAGACTGCTGTCGCATGAGGTCGCATATATCCGGATGACCGGAATTTATTGTTGAATATTGCATGTGGTGGGTGGGTGGATTTAAATCCGAACCCTAACCCAATTTGGAGTCCGGAGTTTGAGAAGCTTCCGAGCTTATTAGTTCGGGTTCCGGGATGTCCAATGATTTTCTGGGCCCCATGCCCGATTCCGGATTTGGAGGGCTTGGAGTGTCGTTCCGTAGACAGGTATCCGGCTCTTCGAGCTCAGAAATCCGAACATAGTTCGTCTTCAGCATAGGGGAAGACTTGTTGTTTTGCTCTTCTACGACCGCTATCTGATGGGTGATCGGCGGAGATTTGATTTCTCTATGATCGGGTTTAAGCCAATCTGATCATAGTCAGTAGCGACCCCCATCGTGGCAATGCGATCCAGGAGTTCGTTTAAAGACGACCACTCCGCCGGATCCATCTGTCTAGAGTATACAGAGTCAACACGAAGGCGATTTTTGATGACCCGAGAAGTCATCGTTGGCTTAACGGCCGAACGGGCGGTCATGCTAAAGCCGCCCAGCCGGAGGGTTTGGCCTGAGGCCAGAGCTCCTTCGGAGGTGATACTGTAACACCCCGGATGTAACTTGCCATATTTGTAACTCCGACTCTTGCCATTTTTGGCTTTAAGTTATGAGATTCCCTTCGTGGTTGGGGTTTGTCTTTGTTTTGCATTTTGTTCAAGTCATGCATTTCATATCATGTCATCATGTGCATTTCTTTTGCATTCGTGTTCGTCTCATGCATCCAAGCATTTTCCTCGTTGTCCGTTTCGCAATCCGACACTCCCACATGCACCGGCGCAACCCTCTTGTCTCTTTTCGTGAGTGGGTGTTAAACATTCTCGGAATGGACCGAGATTTGCCAAGTGGCCTTGGTACACCACCGGTAGACCGCCTGTCAAATTTCGTTCCATTTGGAGGCCGTTTGATGCTCCAGCGGTTAACCGGGTAACAGCAAAAGCCCCTTTGGTGTTGCAGCCCAACATCCCTCCAAAACAGCCTAATAACCCATCTAAACCATCTCCATGTCCTCCATCGTCCGATCACGATCGTGTGGGCGAAATCTACACCTCATTTGGACACCCCAAACTCCCTCTATCTATAAATATGCATCTCCCCGTCCAAAATCCGGGTCCCGAAACCCTAGCCCCGCTCCTCTTGCGCCGCCGAACACGTCCGCGTCCGCCAGACGCGTCCGCCTCCACCACCCGACCACTAGCACCTCGCCACCTGTCCTGCTCCGCCGCCACCCTCCACCGGCCCGCCAGGCCCAGGCGCAGCCCCCCGGCCCGACCGACCCCGCCGCCCGCGCCTCCCGACCGCGCCACGCCCCGCACCTCCCCGTGCTCGCCGCTGCCGCCGCTTTAGCTCATCGCTACCGCCACGCTAGCTCATCGCCGGCCTGCGTCGGAGCTCCCCACCGCCCGCGCCTCCCAGCCCGCGCGCCGCATCTCGCCACCCGACCGCGCCCCCGCCTCCGCCGGCAGCGGATCCGGGGAGATCCAGCCGGATCCGCGGCTCCTCCCTCGCCGGCGACCTCCCTCCATCTCCGGTGAGATTTGGTTCAACCTCGGGATCCGTGCCGCCCAAACCCTAGATCTGGACCGAGAGGGTATATTTCTCCTAAGTCCCCATTTCCTCCTGATATTTTCATGCCATGTTCATCGCATCGTATCTCCCTGCTCGTTGATCCAAATGATGCATATGATATGTCGAATTGTTAGTATCATTGAGCTCTTCACATTAGAAGCATTTCCATGCATGTTACTATTCATTATGATGCCATTTTCTTTGATGCAAGAGTGATATAAAATGTTAGCTGCTGGTAATTATCAGATCATGAGGTTTTGTCTTTTTGTTGCATCTGATGTGTGCATTGTTTGAGCATGAGGTCTACATGTGTTTTGAACTACAACATGCCATCTTTACATGGGTGCTTGTCTTGTATTTTTTTCATCATTGTGGTGACTAGCACAAGCATGCAAACTAGGATTCGTGATGTTGCTGTTTTCAGGGACTTAGGATTTTGCTAAGTCTTTTCCCTGCTGTTATTTTGATGCCATGTAAACTTGATGCTACAGTGAGATCCATGCTTATGTTGGGATACTTCAGTAAGGATGTTTTAAACATGTGGTTATGCTCTATCCCGCCATGCCCCTGTTTGCAATTATGCAGTGCTCTAGCATGTCTTGTTCTTGCTCTACTTTTGCTATAAAATGTTCCTGGCAGAATGTGAACATGCTAATCTATATTGCCATGGTTGTTGCTAGTGATCCATGCATCATATGAACTTGCTCTTGCCATGGTTAGGTTAATGAACATGTCATCTTGCTATTCGTATGCTTATATTGTCATGCAATGCTTTGTGGTGAGTGGCATGATCTCGCTAAGTTGCCTTAATAAATCTGTTTATGCCATGCTCTGTTTTTCTGCTAAGTCTGAAACTGTTAATAAAACTTGTATGTTGACACGGGTGCCATCATATCTTCTTTGCCTTCTTGGCACATGATCACTAAGGGACTTTTGATATATGCTTTTAGTAGAATCATGCCATGCCTTCTTTTTCTATGATATGTTCCTGTAGCATGTTGTTTGCTTGCTCTAAACATTGCTTCCTGATGTTGTTTTTGACATGTTAGTATTTTCACGAAGTCTATGAAGCTGATATCTTTTGCACTTTTGCCATGCTTGTTTGAACCTTCTCTTGTGTGTTTTAGCCGTAGCTCAGTGTTCATGTTTTGTCAAGAATCTCGTGTACATCACTTCCTTATGCTTTGTTTCTATGTTGGGGTGCAGTAGCTTACTTTCTTGTTGCATTCTAGATGGCATCATGCTGTTAATCGCAGAATTGTGTCATTCTTGTTTTGCTTGCCATTTGCAAACCGTGCATCCGTTTTCGGTGATCTTTATGTCGATTTCAGCCGAAATCATCTCATCTTTCCAGCGGCATACTTGGTTTTCCAAGTTGATGCCTTGTTAATTCTTTCCCTTCCAGAGCACGCATATGCATTGAATATCATATCTTGCATTTCATGCCATGTATTGCATCATGTTGCTTGTGCATTGCACGGTAAGCATTGGCCGCCCAAGTGCTTCGTTCTTTTTTATTTCCATGTTGTTTCACATGATTCACTTTGTTGATCTAACCGTTTGTGTATGTCTTCTTGTTTGCAAACAGAGAATTCCTAGAGCAACGAGGGAGTCATTCAACAATCCGGGCGACCGTGGCCAAGTTTCTCTTACCATGCGCAGCCTTGGTGTGAATGAACCTACTCAATATACCGTAAGTACAAAGGATGGTCACATCATGATTGATGCTAAAGGATGGTCAAGGTTTAAATCTAAATCATATCTTGCTATACGGGATGATGTCAAAATCAAACTTTCTCGGCAAGGAGAGCTAGTCCAAATCAACTTTGAAATTATTCAGTAGCAGCATGCAACTGCCGAACTGATCTATCCTCCGAGAGATTTTGATGTAATAATATGGCATGGTGAAACAAGTGTCCTGTGTGTATAAGTAGTACGCCAACATTATTTATCACATGGTATATCATTGATAGAATTGCAACTCTAATTGTTGGTTAGGAACTGTCGTTCGATTTCATTCTAGCAGTTGTTGTGCTTTACACATTTTTGTGTATTCGCCTTGCGACCGCATCTAAAACCAGCGCCGTACCGATCACTCGCAATATGAAAAGCGCTGAGGTAGAACACATGGGCCCCCAAACATGCAGGCCCACCGGCCTGTGGCCCAAAGTTCAGAACCGTGAGCCTGTCTGAGTATTATATTCTCAGTTGAACCCCCATAATGCCCGTGTGTTGCATGTAACATCAAGATGCATTTGTATGAGTATTTTATCTTGTGAGAGAAAAGGATGAACGAGGGAAGGCCTTATTTGCAATTGTGGAGAGGTGTGTGGGTACCTTTTTGCCAAATTGCCATAGTTTCCTTCCTATCCGTCGGATATAAATCAGACGGCCTATATTGCAGGATCGAAGGCACACCATCGTCACCAACTCGTCTATACGGTGTTAAAAAACTCTGTTTTTTATAATTATATATGTTATATATATTCCACTTGATTTTTTATGTATAAAGTTGTGATATAAAAGATTTTTATATTTCTTTACAGAGGGAGTATCTCCCTGTCAAAAATATATTTATGTGTAACTAGTTACTCCTGTCTTTCCACTTCCTTTCGCTGATATGTGGGGCATCCGGAAACGGGGTCCACGTGCCATATGCACCAAATTAGAGTGCACAACTGCACGGTAGACACACCCCGGTCGTAGCGCCGCAGTAATGCCCAATGAGCCGTCAAATCACAAAAAAAACACCTTTCCAACTTTAGCAGTAAGCTGGACGGACGAAGCGACAATATTTCACTAGGCCTGAATCCCCTTCCCCCTCGTCTGCTTGTTTAGAGAAAACCCCCGCTCGGCGATTGCATATGGTTTTCTCATGGAGAACCTGGTACGAATTCTTCATCCATCCCCGATAAATTCAAGTTCCTTGGTCGCGGGTAATCCTAGGATGGCAGCCGCCGCCGTTGATGCATTTTTCTTCCTATTGAATCTAGTGTGTTTCATTTGCAGTGCCCAAAGTGCGAGGACCCTACAGGTTTCTGGACCCACGGCAAGACAACACACTTGTTCCTTCTCATCCTAACACAGGATTTTAAAACGCGCATAGTATGTTCTTAGAATGCTCTATTCTATCCTGGAGGGTGGGGTTTTTTGAACATGTTGTCGACTAAATTGGAAATTTGGATTGCTACATTTGGATAGAAGGTACTAGTACCATGGTCAACACTGACGTGAAGGAGGAAATTATTTCTAGATTTGGATAGGGAATACATTGTGTTCTCGTATTACTTTTCATGCAGTGCATTCCTTGCTCTGCCAGAACACATGTACTCAAGATGCTCAGCCTTGCCACTACTGAAGACACCAGTTTAATGGTCACAGTGAAGACAAGCCATGGATATAAGTTCTGAGTTAGGTTCATGAACCAAGAAGATCGCTGCTTTTTTATGGCCGAACTTGGATAAACTTTCTCAAGTGTTATAGACTGAAAGTTGGCGCATGAATGTTGATGGAAATAGCAGAACCTGGTCTCATATTCACTACGATCTTCCACCCCGACGTTGTTCCAATTGTTCATCCATGTTAGTTTTGTATCTGGTTCTTGCTTGTTGCCTTGATTACTTCTTAATCCACCTATTTTGTCTAACTAATCACAATTTAACTTTAGAAGTAGCAACGAATCTATCACGAAGATGCTACTTCTAACTAATATTTTCTTATATTTGGTGGCACATGTAGGTTTTTTCAGAGTTAAGTAGGCTACTCGTTTGTTATTCTGTAAGAACTGGCTATTACTGATGGCACTGAAGTTGACTAGGACGACATCCACAAGTTCCTACACTTTATTGATCGTCTTGAGGTCCTTGTGGGGCGTTTCAATGGTGGAAGGCCACGTGGGATATGTGTGCCACTGCTGCACTCATTGAACATGTCTAGCTGTGTCGAGAAACTTATGGTACAAGTTGTTTTCTGTTATATATGTTGTTCATAAACTCTTGCTTATACACAGTTTTACAGCTGTGATCTTGTTGAAAAAGAAATTGCCCAGTTCTATTGTTCCTATACAGATACCTGACCATGGTCGGGTCAGATTTGCGCTTGGTCACAACATGATGTTTATGTCGCCCTACTCCATTCCCCTTGGAGGTGAAACGATACTTATTCATGGGTGGTCTCAAATAATGAAGGCCCGTCTGATACGTCTCCAACGTATCTACAATTTTTGATTGCTCCATGCTATATTCTCTACTGTTTTGGACATTATTCGGCTTTATTCTCCACTTTTATATTATTTTTGGGACTAACCTATTAACCGGAGGCCCAGCCTAGAATTGTTGTTTTTGCCTATTTAAGGGTTTCGAAGAAAAGGAATATCAAACGGAGTCCAAACAGAATGAAACCTTCAGGAACGTGATTTTCTCACAGAACAAGATCCAGGAGACTTGGACCCTAAGTCAAGCAACCAACAAGGAAGCCACGAGGTAGGGGGCGCGCCTACCCCCCCCCCCCCCCCCAAGCGCGCCCTCCACACTCGTGGGCCCCCTATTGCTCCATCGTTGTATTCCTTCCTCCTATATATACCTACGTACCCCCAAACGATCAGATACGGAGCCAAAAACCTAATTCCACCGCCGCAACCTTCTGTATCCACGAGATCCCATCTTGGAGCCTCTTCCGGAGCTCCGCCAGAGGGGGCATCCATCATGGAGGGCTTCTACATCAACACCATAGCCTCTCCGATGAAGTGTGAGTAGTTTACCTCAGACCTTCGGGTCCATAGTTATTA
Source organism: Triticum aestivum (assembly GCF_018294505.1). Classification (NCBI taxonomy): domain Eukaryota; kingdom Viridiplantae; phylum Streptophyta; class Magnoliopsida; order Poales; family Poaceae; genus Triticum; species Triticum aestivum. The sequence goes on along the minus strand of NC_057812.1, from coordinate 335,859,761 downwards.
GCTAGATGGCTTCTTCTCTCTTTTTGGATCTCAATACAATGTTCTCCCCCTCTCTCCTGGAGATCTATTCGATGTAATCTTCTTTTTGCGGTGTGTTTGTTAAGACCGATGAATTGTCAGTTTATGATCAAGATTATCTATGAACAATATTTGAATCTTCTCTAAATTCTTTTGTGTATGATTGGTTATCTTTGCAAGTCTCTTCAAATTATCAGTTTGGTTTGGCCTACTAGATTGATCTTTCTTGCAATGGGAGAAGTGCATAGCTTTGGGTTCAATCTTGCAGTGTCCTTTCCCAGTGACAGTAGGGGCAGCAAGGCATGTATTGTATTGTTGCCATCGAGGATAACAAGATGGGGTTTTTATCATATTGTATGAATTTATCCCTCTACATCATATCATCTTGCTTAAGGTGTTACTCTGTTTTCATGAACTTAATACTCTAGATGCATGCTGGATAGCGGTCGATGAGTGGAGTAATAGTAGTAGATGCAGGCAGGAGTCGGTCTACTTGTCTCGGATGTGATGCCTATATACATGATCATACCTAGATATTCTCATAACTATGCTCAATTCTGTCAATTTCTCAATAGTAATTCGTTCACCCACCGTAAAATACGTATGCTCTTGAGAGAAGCCACTAGTGAAACCTATGGCCCCCGGGCCTATCTTCATCATATTAATCTTCCAATACTTAGTTATTTCCTTTGCTTTCATTTTACTTTGCATCTTTATCATAAAAATACCAAAAATATTATCTTATCATATCTAACAGATCTCACTCTCGCAAGGGACCGTGAAGGGATTGACAACCCCTTATCTCGTTGGTTACGAGGAGTTATTTGTTATGTGCAGGTACGAGGGACTCGCGCACAGCCTCCTACTGGATTGATACCTTGGTTCTCAAAAACTGAGGGAAATACTTACGCTACTTTGCTACATCATCCTTTCCTCTTCAAGAGAATCCAACGCAGTGCTGAAGAGGTAGCAAGAAGATTTTTGGCGCCGTTGCCGGGGAGGTTCGTGCAAGTCAAGATTTGACTCCCGACAACGAGCCATTTCTGGCGCCGTTGCCGGGGACTCTACGCAAAAGTCAACATACCAAGTACCCATCACATACCCTTATCTCCCGCATTACATTATTTGCCATTTGCCTCTCGTTTTCCTCTCCCCCACTTCACCCTTGCTGTTTTATTCGCCCTCTCTCTCTATCTTTCCTCTCTTTCTCCATTTGCCTCTTTTCGCTCGCCATGTCGGAACCAAAAATAATTGGGGGTTCTCTCCCAAGTTCTAGTGCTTTAGACAATCCTTCTATCTTATCTAAACTCATAAATCGGAATGCTATGGAAAAACTTACCGGAGTTATCAATGAAAGCTTAGTAATTTTGATGAAGATGATTCTGGAATTTTTCGTTCTTTACTTCATGAATCTTTGAAAGATGCTTGGGATAGGTTGTTAAGGATCCGGGCTAGCTATGTACCCCAATATCAAATTGAGGTTTACTTAAAAAGCTTTTATGTTGGGCTGCCTGCTTCGTTCAAACAGGTTTTAGATTCTATTTTCAAGAAGGGTTTTCTTGAAGCGGACCCCATAGATACCTATGAGAGGATGAAAACTATATTTGGGCACCCCATTAACGAGAAAGCTGAAATCACATCTCTTTTGCTTTCTTACCAAAATGAATCTATTAAAGAGATAAAAGCTAGACTAGATGTCAATTTCGCAACATTCTTAATCTTTCTTCAACCATTAATGGACATGTACTTTGTCAAAATAGAAAGATTAATTCCATAGATAACAATTTTCTCTCTTTTTCCCTAAAACCAAAGATGGCAATACCTAGATCTATCCTTGCTTTTTATGCCTAGCTAGGGGCGTTAAACGATAGCGCTTGTTGGGAGGCAACCCAATTTTATTTTTATTCCTTGCTTTTTGATCCTGTTTAGTAATAAATAATTTATCTATCCTCTGTTTTGGTTGTGTTTTTTGTGTTTAATTAGTGTTTGTGCCAAGTAGAACCGTTGGGAAGACTTGGGGAAAGTCTTGTTATCTTGCTGTAAAAAACAGAAACTTTAGCGCTCACGAGAACTGCTGCCATTTTTATTTGGAAAGTGATATTTAGTTAATTATTTTTGCAGATGATTAATATATAACTTCCTCACGTCCAGCAATTTATTTTAGAATTTTTGGGGTTCCAGATATTGCGCTAGCTACAGATTACTACAGACTGTTCTGTTTTTGACAGATTCTGTTTTTCATGTGTTGTTTGCTTATTTTGATGAATCTATGGCTAGTAAAATAGTTTATAAACCATATAGAAGTTGGAATACAGTAGGTTTAACACCAATATAAATAAATAATGAGTTCATTACAGTACCTTGAAGTGGTCTTTTGTTTTCTTTCGCTAACGGAGCTCACGAGATTTTCTACTTTAAGTTTTGTGTTGTGAAGTTTTCAAGTTTTGGGTAAGATTTGATGGATTATGGAACAAGGAGTGGCAAGAGCCTAACCTTTGGGATGCCCATGGCACCCCCAAGATAATCTGAGGACACCTAAAAGCCAAAGCTTGGGGATGCCCTGGAAGGCATCCCCTCTTTCGTCTACTTCTATCGGTAACTTTACTTGGAGCTATATTTTTATTCACCACATGATATGTGTTTTGCTTGGAGCGTCTTGTATTATTTGAGTATTTATTTGTTAGTTTACCACAATCATCCTTGCTGTACACACCTTTTGAGAGAGCCATACATGATTTGGAATTTGTTAGAATACTCTACGTGCTTCGCTTATATCATTTGAGTTATGTAGTTTTGCTCTAGTACTTCACTTATATTTTTTAGAGCACGGTAGTGGAATTGTTTTATAGAAACTATTCATCTCTCATGCTTCACTTAGATTATTTTGAGAGTCTTAAATAGCATGGTAATTTTCTTAAATAATCCTAATATGCTTGGTATTCAAGAATAGTAAAAACTTTCTTATGAGTGTGTTGAATGCTATGAGAAGTTTGATGCTTGATAATTGTTTTGAGATACTAAGATGGTGATATTAAAGTTGTGCTAGTTGAGTAGTTTTGAATTTGAGAAATACTTGTGTTAAAGTTTGTGATTCCCGTAGCATGCACGTATGGTGAACCGTTATGTGATGAAGTCGGAGCATGATTTATTTTTTGATTGTCTTCCTTATGTGATAGAGGCTAAGGTGTCCCGATGTTTCGATGAGATGGTGGCTATCGTTTTCTGTGGGAGTCGACCTTGACGATCCGACTACGAACGTGCGAGACGTCGCGCCTTAGCAATCGCTAAACCAACTTCCAAGGGTTATTGACCACGCCGGAGAACGATCAACCTGACCACGAGGGTCTGTTTCCTGTGAGCAAACGAAGAACAAGCAAGAAACTGAGATTGCAATCGGGATATTGCGAATATAAGAGGAAAGCTTTATTGATCAAGGTGGGGTTCTGTGACGTCTTGGTCTGGTCGTTGGACACAAACGAAGTACGTGAAGTTGCAGCTATGGCAAACTTTTAATCTAAACAAAACCCAAAGTCTAAATGACGCCCTACGGGCTGTATATATGGAGGAAGAGGGGGGAATTTCGTGGCCCTTGAGGGTGGGGTCCGAAACCAACCCTAACTCTTGTTTCCCCACACATACGGACTCTAAAAATAGCCTATACTTAAGTATTTCGAAATTACATGGGCCTGGCCCATTAATAAGGTGACGCAGCACCTAGAATAGCCTATGGACGAATATTATGAAGTGACATCTTGTATATTTCGTCCAAGGCTTCATGCACTCCTTATGGCGGCTTCAAAGTCCTGAAATCATCACTTGTAACTCCGTTCTTGATCCCCTTGCGCATGCCATCAACTCCATGCGTGTTCTTGCTCCAATGTTCATCCTTCTCCAAGCTAGGCCCTTCATTTGTAAGCAAAACAAATGTATCCCAATTTAGGCAGCATCATAATCTCATGAACATTAGAATCATTACCAAGAAACGAAAGTACCTGGTAATTTAATTGGCGTGCGCGAGCTCTAGTAATTGGTCCAGTATATGTAACAGTAGGGGCTGTGGGTGTAACAATGGTATTGATGTCCTCATCATCCTCCCCTTCTTGAAATGAAGTCGTCCTCGACGGAAGCGCATCTTCCTCACCCAAATAAGGCTTCAAATCTGCAATGTTAAAAGTGGGACTAACCCCAAAATCTACAGGTAGCTCAAGTTTATATGCATTATCATTTATTTTCTCTAACACCTTAAAAGGACCATCAGCACGTGGCATTAGCTTTCATTTGCGCAGATTAGGAAATCTATCTTTACGCAAATGTAACCAAACAAGATCTCCAGGCGCAAACACAACATGTTTTCTACCCTTATCTCCAGCAAGTTTATATTTAGCATTCATACGCTCAATGTTTTCCTTAGTTAACTCATGCATTTTTAAAATCAATTCAGAACGTTCTTTAGCATGAAAATTAACCTTCTCTGAAGATGGAAGAGGCAACAAATCAATAGGTGCACGAGGTAGGAAACCATACACAATTTCGAAAGGGCACATCTTAGTAGTAGAATGCAATGAACGATTAAAAGCAAATTCAATATGAGGCAAGCATTCTTCCCACATTTTGTTGTTATTCTTCAAAACAGCCCTAAGCATAGTAGACAATGTTCTATTGACTACTTCAGTTTGTCCATCAGTTTGGGGGTGACAAGTAGTACTAAAAGCAGCTTAGTCCCCAACTTAGCCCATAAACATCTCCAAAAGTGGCTAAGAAATTTAGTATCACGATCTGAAACAATAGTATTTGGCACACCATGTAAGCGAATAATTTCACGAAAGAACAAATCAGCAACATTAACAGCATCATCGCTTTTATGACATGGTATAAAGTGTGCCATTTTCGAGAACCTATCCACGACAACAAATATGCTATCCCTCCCCTTCTTTGTTCGAGGTAAACCTAAAACAAAGTCCATAGATATATCCTCCCAAGGAACACTAGGTACAGGCAAAGGCATATATAAACCATGAGGATTGAGTCGTGACTTAGCTCTTTGACATGTAGTGCAGCGAGCAACAAAACGCTCAACATCCCGTCTCATCTTTGGCCAAAAGAAATGTGTAGCAAGTATATCCTCCGTCTTCTTGACGCCAAAGTGTCCCATTAATCCTCCTCCATGCGCCTCCTGCAACAACAAAAGACGAATGGAGCTAGCTGGAATGCATAGCTTGTTAGCACGAAACACAAATCCATCGTTAAGAACGAACTTGTTCCAAGTTCTCCCTTCCTTACAATTCTGCAATACATCTTTAAATTCAGCATCATGAACATATTGATCTTTGATGGTCTCCAAACCAAATATTTTAAAGTCAAGTTGTGAAAGCATAGTATAACGACGAGACAAGGCATCAGCAATAACATTTTCTTTACCCTTCTTGTGTTTAATGACATAAGGGAAAGTCTCAATGAATTCAACCCATTTAGCATGTCTACGGTTCAGTTTTGCTTGACTTTTAATGTGTTTCAAAGATTCATGATCAGAATGTATAACAAATTCCTTGGGCCATAAATAATGTTGCCATGTTTCTAAGGTCCGAACAAGAGCATATAATTCTTTATCATAAGTAGAATAGTTCAGACTAGGCCCACTCAATTTTTCAGAAAAGTATGCAACAGGTTTTCCATCTTGTAATAACACACCTCCTAATCCAATTCCACTAGCATCACATTCAAGCTCAAAAGTCTTATTGAAATTAGGAAGTTGGAGTAAAGGAGCATGTGTCAACTTATCTTTCAATACCGTGAAGGCTTCTTCCTGTGCGGTACCCCAAACAAAAGGCACATCCTTCTTTGTAAGCTCGTTGAGAGGTGCAGCAATGGTGCTGAAATCTCTCACAAAACGCCTATAGAAACCAGCGAGGCCAAGGAAACTCCTCACTTGTGTGACCGTTTTGGGCTGCGGCCAACTCTCAATAGCTTCAATCTTGGCTTTATCAACTTCAATTCCCTATGGAGTAACAACATAGCCAAGAAAAGATACTCGGTCGGTGCAAAAGGTGCACTTTCCAAGGTTTCCAAACAAACGTGCATCACGTAGAGCAATAAAAACAGCACGTAAATGTTCCAAATGTTCCTCCAAAGATTTGCTATAAATCAATATGTCATCAAAGTAAACTACCACAAATCGTCCAATGAAAGCACGTAAAACTTCGTTCATTAACCTCATGAAAGTACTAGGTGCATTAGTTAACCCAAAAGGCATGACTAACCACTCATATAATCCAAACTTAGTTTTAAATGCTGTTTTCCATTCATCACCCAATTTCATACGAATTTGATGGTATCCACTACGCAAATCAACTTTGGAGAATATTGTAGAGCCACTCAATTCATCAAGCATATCATCTAGCCTAGGAATAGGATGACGATAACGAATAGTAATATTATTAATGCCTCTACAATCAACGCACATACGCGACGTACCATCCTTTTTCGGCACTAAAATGATAGGAACAGCACAAGGACTAAGGGATTCGCGTATATAACCTTTGTCGAGCAGTTCTTGTACTTGACGCATAATCTCCTTCGTCTCCTCTGGATTGGTACGGTATGGTGCACGGTTGGGTAGCGAAGCACCGGGAATTAAGTCAATTTGATGCTCAATCCCTCGAATAGGTGGTAATCCCGGTGGCACGTCTTGTGGAAAGACGTCAGCGAACTCCTGCAAAATGTTAGTGACAGCAGGGGGCAAAGAGGAAGGCACGTCCTCGAATGAAAATAATGCCTCTTTGCACACAAAAGCATAGCAAACAGATTTGCTAAAATCTAGCTCATCAATATCAGATTTGGTGGCAAGTAAACATGCACTTTTCAATTTAATTTCAGAAACAACAGTAGATGGTTTATTATTAGGCTTCATTTGGTGCTCAAATTCTTTTGCCACAATCTGATTTTCACTCTTATTTGTCTCCTGTTTTGCTTTATTAGCTCTATTAATATCATCTTTCAAAATGGAATCAGGAGTCATAGGAAGCAAAGTAATATTTTTATCGTTATGAACAAGAGTATACTGATTGTTTCTACCATGGTGTACAGAATTTTTATCAAATTGCCATGGTCTACCAAGTAATAAGGAACATGCTTGCATAGGTACCACATCACAATCAACATAATCAGCATATGTAGAGATACTAAAATGCACACGAACAGTACGTGTTACCTTAACCTTGCCGCTGTTGTTGAACCATTGGATGTAGTAAGGATGTGGATGTGGTCTTGTGGTGAGAGATAGCTTCTCCACCATCTCCATGCTAGCCAAGTTATTGCAGCTCCCTCCATCTATGATCACGCGAACAGAACGTTCCTTCACAACTCCCTTTGTATGGAACAAATTATGCCTCTGATTTTGCTCAGCTTGTGTAACCTGCACACTCAAAACACGTTGAGCAACTAAACATTCATACCTGTCAGCATCTTCAGGAGCCATGTATTGCGTCTCATGATCAGAATCGTCTCCACCGTGTTCTTCACGTGTAATAAGAGCCAAAGTCTCCTCATCATAGTCACTAGCGGACTCATACCCACCATCCTCAGTAACAATCATCACACGCTTAGATGGGCATTCTCTCGCATAATGACCTCCACCCTTGCAACGTCGACAAATAATATCATGTGTTTGCCCTGTTGATGCCATGGATGAAGAAGAGCTCTTTGCAGGCCCAGAAGGTGTGCTCTTGGCAGATAGTGGTGATTGTGCCTGCTTTATTGTATCACGGTTGGAGGTGGCAGCCGACGGAGGCGCCGGTGTAGCAGAACGTGTGGAAGTAGATGATGCACGTGGTGTCCATGATGAAGGTCGACCTGCAGAAAAGTTAGTCCGCGCCAATGCCTGTCGATCCTGCACTTCACGTTCAGCTTTACAAGCAAGATGGAATAAACGAGTGATATTAGTATACTCCTTATACTCTAGAATCGTCTGAATCTCTCTATTTAATCCACCCATAAAACGTGCAAGCATAGCTTCATTCTCCTCAACAATACCACATCTAATCATGCCAGTTTGTAATTCCTGATAATATTCTTCTACAGAATTTTTTCCCTGTCTTAAGCGCTGCAATTTTTGAAGTAATTCACGTTGATAATATGGTGGAACCCAACGAGTACGCATAGCAGTTTTCAAAGCAGCCCAAGTAGCCGGAATAGGATATAATCTACAATGCTCAGACCACCAAACACATGCAAAACTAGTGAATGCACAAACAGCAGCAGGAACACGTCTCTCCTCGGGATATTGTAAACATGTAAATCGTTGTTCAGTTTCTAACTCCCAAGTAAGATATATATCAGGAACATATCTACCCTCAAATGGTGGAATATTCAATTTTAGTTTAGGGAGATGGTCATGATCTCGTACCTGAGGGTGAGCCCTACCATTGCCATTATTTGCATGTGGACGACCTGGTGGTTGCTGTGCTGGTGGTGGCACGTAGTTCTGATTTTGATCAACCTCATCCTCATAATCTCCCACATAATCATCCTCCTCCACATCAGCAGTAGGAGCCACAGAAGTATCAACAGCAGCACCAGCAGTTTGGCCCGACTGAAGAGGGACACGGCTCGCTCGGCGGAGGGCTGTTTCCCGACGTGGAGGTAGTCGATGTTGTTGCTGTTGTTGCAGAGGTGCGGCAGGAGCAGCCGGTGGTGGTGGTGGAAAACGCGAAAGCAATTCAGCAAACTTGTTATCGAGCTTTGTTTCAAACGTCTTCTCCATGCCATCTATCTTCTCCATGGCCTCTTCAAATCTGTTTATCACATCTTGCACCTGTCCACTCATCATTTGCTGAAACGTATCATGAAGCTCCTTGTTCGTCAAGTTCTCCCAGTCAGTCTCGTCGGCTTGTGATCCTGGCATGGTTAGCAGCAATAGAAACACACAAGAATATGATCCTACAGACTACTAACAAGTGGTGGTGGTGGCGGGTGTCACAAATCCGTCAAGCAAATCTCAAATTCTTACCAGTTCTTACCCAGCAGCAGGCGGTGATCGGCAACTGTTGTAGTCAAAACTTCTCAAAAGCTTGGATAGAGCGATTGCCAGGGAGAGTCAAACGCACGACGTAGATGTATGTGGAGTTGGGAAGGCTTATAGTATGGTAGCAAAAAGGGTCAGCAATAATCAATTCAGAGATGCAAAGTTGAATAAATGCTCAACGACGGTACCGTGCTGGTCCTAGGCTAGACCGTGCTAGAGACGCGAGCCTAGAACACTAACAAAATCACGGTGCTGCACGTAAATAAGGGAAAAGCACACTCTGGAACTCTTTTTTTTCGCTCTTTTTTTCGCTCCTTTTTTTTGCGCTCCTCTTTTTTTTGCGAAAAATCACTATAATGGCGAGTGTCTCAAAACTCTTCCCTCGTCAAACTGATAGGATGGGCACGAAATTTTTTTTTCACTTTTTTTCGGAAATCAGGGCAGCGACGACGAAAAAGTGCGACAAAAAAATCACTATGATGGCACGTGGCTCAAAAGACTCAGAAAAGCCTAAAAATAGGATAGGGAAAAAAATTTGCCCGTGAAAATTTTGGCCTAAAAACTGCCCGGGGGTCTCCAGACTCTTTTTTTTTGAGACCTACGCAGGCAAGGAAACACGAATCAGAATTTAGATTGATCTCAAGAACAAACCTAATATGAGAAGAACTCGGATTGGTGGTGGATATATGGTTGTGGTATATGGCAGCGGTGGTGGTATATGGTAGCGGTGGTGGTATATGGATACAGATTGGTGGTGGTATATGGATACGGATTGGTGGTGGTATATGGATATGGATTCAGAGCGGTGGCGGATAAGCAAAAGTGGTAGATGGGCGATGATGATGGTGCGGCGGCGGCGTGACAACTTATGACCAGAACTCGAAACTCTAAAAGACTAGACTCTAAGACCAGCAACTTGACACGACGATGCAACCGCAAATTCAACAAAGCAAAAACCCTAAAAAGATTATGCAAAGGCTCAGATTGGTTCGGATATGATGAACTAACCCTAATTTTTTTTCTGGCTTTTTCGTGGACTGTAGGTATGAAGAACAGACTCGATCTAATCTACGAAAAACTGTAAAATCTCACCGAGCAACCTGGAAATCTGATACCACTTGATAGAGGCTAAGGTGTCCCGATGTTTCGATGAGATGGTGGCTATCGTTTTCTGTGGGAGTCGACCTTGACGATCCGACTACGAACGTGCGAGACGTCGCGCCTTAGCAATCGCTAAACCAACTTCCGAGGGTTATTGACCACGCCGGAGCACGATCAACCTGACCACGAGGGTCTGTTTCCTGCGAGCAAACGAAGAACAAGCAAGAAACTGAGATTGCAATCGGGATATTGCGAATATAAGATGAAAGCTTTATTGATCAAGGTGGGGTTCTGTGACGTCTTGGTCTGGTCGTTGGACACAAACGAAGTACGCGAAGTTGCAGCTATGGCGAACTTTTAATCTAAACAAAACCCAAAGTCTAAACGACGCCCTAAGGGCTGTATATATGGAGGAAGAGGGGGGAATTTCGTGGCCCTTGAGGGTGGGGTCCGAAACCAACCCTAACTCTTGTTTCCCCACACATACGGACTCTAAAAATAGCCTATACTTAAGTATTTCGAAATTACATGGGCCTGGCCCATTAATAAGGTGACGCATCACCTAGAATAGCCTATGGACGAATATTATGAAGTGGCATCTTGTATATTTCGTCCAAGGCTTCATGCACTCCTTATGGCGGCTTCAAAGTCCTGAAATCATCACTTGTAACTCCGTTCTTGATCCCCTTGCGCATGCCATCAACTCCATGCGTGTTCTTGCTCCAATGTTCAACCTTCTCCAAGCTAGGCCCTTCATTTGTAAGCAAAACAAATGTATCCAGTTTAGGCAGCATCATAATCTCATGAACATTAGAATCATTACCAAGAAACGAAAGTACCTGGTAATTTAATTGGCGTGCGCGAGCTCTAGTAATTGGTCCAGTATATGTAACAGTAGGGGTTGTGGGTGTAACAATGGTATTGATGTCCTCATCATTATGAGTGGCGGGCGGGGACGAGCGATGGTCTTTTCCTACCAATCTACCCCCCTAGGAGCATGCGCGTAATACTTTGCTTTGATAACTTGTAGATTTTTGCAATAAGTATATGAGTTCTTTATGACTAATGTTCAGTCCATGGATTATACACACTTTTCTTCCTTCCACCATTGCTAGCCTCTCTAATACCGCGCACCTTTCGCCGGTATCATACACCCACCATATACCTTCCTCAAAACAGCCACCATACCTACCTATTATGGCATTTTCATAGCCATTCCGAGATATATTGCCATGCAACCTTCCACCGTTCCGTTTATTATGACACACTCCATCATTGTCATATTGCTTAGCATGATCATGTAGTTGACATCGTATTTGTGGCAAAGCCACCATTCATAATTCTTTCATACATGTCACTCTTGATTCATTGCATATCCCGGTACACCGCCGGAGGCATTCATATAGAGTCATATTTTGTTCTAAGTATCGAGTTGTAATTGTTGAGTTGTAAGAAAATAAAAGTGTGATGATCATCATTATTAGAGCATTGTCCCAGTGAGGAAAGGATGATGGAGACTATGATTCCCCCACAAGTCAGGATGAGACTCCGTACGAAAAAAGAAAAAGAAAGAAAAGAGGCCATAAAAAAGAGAAAATGCCCAAATAAAAAATGAGAGAAAAAGAGAGAAGGGACAATGTTACTATCCTTTACCACACTTGTGTTTCAAAGTAGCACCATGATATTCATGATAGAGAGTCTCTCATTTCGTCACTTCAATATACTAGTGGGAATTTTTCATTATAGAACTTGGCTTGTATATTCCAATGATGGGCTTCCTCAAAATGCCCTAGGTCTTCATGAGGAAGCAAGTTGGATGCACACCCACTTAGTTTCTTTTGTTGAGCTTTCATATACTTATAGCTCTAGTGCATCCGTTTCATGGCAATCCCTACTCACTCACATTGATATCTATTGATGGGCATCTCCATAGCTCGTTGATATGCCTAGTTGATGTGAGACTATCTTCTCCCTTTTTTGTCCTCCACAACCACCATTGTATTCCACATATAGTGCTATATCCATGGCTCACGCTCATGTATTGCGTGAAGATTGAAAAAGTTTGAGAATGTCAAAAGTATGAAACAATTGCTTGGCTTGTCATCGGGGTTGTGCATGATTTAAATACTTTGTGTGGTGAAGATAGAGCATAGCCAGACTATATGATTTTGTAGGGATAACTTTCTTTGGCCATGTTATTTTGAGAAGACATGATTGCATTGTTAGTATGCTTGAAGTATTATTATTTTTATGTCAATATTAAACTTTTATCTTGAATCTTTCGGATCTGAATATTCATACCACAATTAAGAAGAATTACATCAAAATTATGCCAAGTAGCACTTCGCATCAAAAATTATCTTTTTTATCATTTACCTACTCGAGGACGAGCAGGAATTAAGCTTGGGGATGCTTGATACGTCTCGAATGTATCTATAATTTTTGATTGCTCCATGCTATATTATCTACTGTTTTGGACATTATTGGGCTTTATTATCCACTTTTATATTATATTTGGGACTATCCTATTAACCGGAGGCCCAGCCCAGAATTGCCGTTTTTGCCTATTTTAGGATTTCGAAGAAAAGGAACATCAAACGCAGTCCAAACGGAATGAAACCTTCGGGAACGTGATTTTCTCACCGAACAAGATCCAGGAGACTTGGACCCTACGTCAAGCAACCAAAAGGGAAGCCACGAGGTAGGGGGCGCGCCTACCCCCCAGGCGCGCCCTCCACCCTCATGGGCCCCCTGTTGCTCCATCGACATATTCCTTCCTCCTATATATATATCTACATACCACCAAATGATCAGATACAGAGCCAAAAACATAATTCCACCACCGCAACCTTCTGTATCCACGAGATCCCATCTTGGGGCCTATTCTGGAGCTCCGCCGGAGGGGGCATCCACCATGGAGGGCTTCTACATCAACACCATAGCCTCTCCGATGAAGTGTGAGTAGTTTACCTCAGACCTTCGTGTCCATAGTTATTAGCTAGATGGCTTCTTCTCTCTTTTTGGATCTCAATACAATGTTCTCCCCCTCTCTCGTGGAGATCTATTTGATGTAATCTCATTTTTGCGGTGTGTTTGTTGAGATCGATGAATTGTGGGTTTATGATCAAGATTATCTATGAACAATATTTGAATCTTCTCTGAATTCTTTTATGTATGATTGGTTTGAAGGAAATATGCCCTAGAGGCAATATTAAAGCTATTATTTATTTCCTTATATCATGATAAATGTTTATTATTCATGCTAGAATTGTATTAACCGGAAACATAATACATGTGTGAATACATAGACAAACAGAGTGTCACTAGTATGCCTCTACTTGGCTAGCTCGTTGATCAAAGATGGTTATGTTTCCTAAACATAGACATGAGTTGTCATTTGATTAACGGGATCACATCATTAGGAGAATGATGTGATTGACTTGACCCATTCCGTTAGCATATCACTTGATCATTTAGTTTGTTGCTATTGCTTTCTTCATGACTTATACATGTTCCTATCACTATGAGATTGTGCAACTCCCGTTTACCGGAGGAACACTTTGTGTGCCACCAAATGTCACAACGTAACTGGGTGATTATAAAGGTGCTCTACAAGTGTCTCCGAAGGTACTTGTTGGGTTGGCGTATTTCGAGATTAGGATTTGTCACTCCGATTGTCGAAGAGGTATCTCTGGGCCCTCTCGGTAATACACATCACTTAAGCCTTGCAAGCATTGCGACTAATAAATTAGTTACAGGATGATGTATTACGGAACGAGTAAAGAGACTTGCCGGTAAGGAGATTTAACTAGGTATTGAGATACCGACGATTGAATCTCGGGCAAGTAACATACCGATGACAAAGGGAACAACATATGTTGTTATGCGGTCTGACCGATAAAGATCTTCGTAGAATATGTGGGAGCCAATATGAGCATCCAGGTTCCGCTATTGGTTATTGACCGGAGACGTGTCTCGGTCATGTCTACACTGTTCTCGAACCCGTAGGGTCCGCACGCTTAAGGTTTCGATGACAGTTATATTATGAGTTTATGAGTTTTGATGTACCAAAGGAGTTCGGAGTCCTGGATGAGATCGGGGACATGACGAGGAGTCTCAAAATGGTCGAGACGTAAAGATCGATATATTGGACGACTATATTCGGACATCGGAAAGGTTCCGAGTGATTCAGGTATTTTTCGGAGTACCGGAGAGTTACAAGAATACGTATTGGGCCTTATTGGGCCATACGGGAAATAAGGAAAAGGGCCTCAAGGGTGGCCGCACCCATCCCCTTGGTCTGGTCCGAATTGGACTAGGGAAGGGGGCGCCCCCTTCCTTCCTTCTCTTTTTCCCTTCCTCTTTTCCTATTCCATATGGGAGGTGGAATCCTACTAGGACTAGGGAGTCCTAGTAGGACCCACACTTGGCGCGCCCCCTCCTAGGGACGGCCTCCTCCTCCCTTGCTCCTTTATATATGGGTGCAGGGGGGCACCCCAAAGACACAACAATTGATCATTGATCTCTTAGTCGTGTGCGGTGCCCCCTTCCACCATAATCCTCGATAATACTGTAGCGGTGCTTAGGCGAAGCCCTGCGACAGTAGAACATCAAGATCGTCACCACGCCGTCGTGCTGACGGAACTCTTCCCTGACATTCTGCTAGATCGGAGTCCGGGGATCGTCATCAAGCTGAACGTGTGCTAGAACTCGGAGGTGCCGTAGTTTCAGTGCTTGATCGGTCGGGCCGTGAAGACGTACGACTATATCAACCGTGTTGTGCTAACGGTTCCGCTTCCGGTCTACGAGGGTACGTAGACAACACTCTCCCCTCTTGTTGCTATGCATCAACATGAGCTTGCGTGTGCGTAGGAATTTTTTTGAAATTACTATGTTCCCCAACAGTGGCATCCGAGCCTGGTTTTATGCGTTGATGTAATATGCACGAGTAGAACACAAGTGAGTTGTGGGCGATATAAGTCATACTGCTTACCAGCATGTCACACTTTGGTTCGGCGGTATTGTTGGATGAAGCGGCCCAGACCGACATTACGCGTATGCATACGCGAGACTGGTTTCACCACCGTGCTTTTCACACAGGTGGCTGGCGGGTGTCAGTTTCTCCAACTTTAGTTGAACCGAGTGTGGCTACGCCCGGTCGTTGCGAAGGTTAAAACAGCACCAACTTGACAAACTATCTTTGTGGTTTTGATGCGTAGGTAAGAACGGTTCTTGCTAAGCCCGTAGCAGCCACGTAAAAATTGCAACAACAATGTAGAGGCGTCTAACTTGTTTTTGCAGGGCATGTTGTGATGTGATATGGTCGAGACATGATGCTAAATTTTATTGTATGAGATGATCATGTTTTGTAACCGATTTATCGGCAACTGGCAGGAGCCATATGGTTGTCGCTTTATTGTATGCAATGCAATTTGGCTGTAATGCTTTACTTTATCACTAAGCGGTAGCGATAGTCATGGAAGCATAAGATTGGCGAGACAACAACGATGCTACGATGGAGATCAAGGTGTCGCGCCGGTGACGATGGTGATCATGACGGTACTTCGGAGATGGAGATCACAAGTACAAGATGATGATGGCCATATCATACCACTTATATTGATTGCATGTGATGTTTATCTTTTATGCATCTTATCTTGCTTTGATTGACGGTAGCATTGTAAGATGATCTCTCACTAAATTTCAAGATAAAAGTGTTCTCCCTGAGTATGCACCGTTGCCAATGTTCATCGTGCCCAGACACCACGTGATGATCGGGTGTGATAAGCTCTACGTCCATCTACAACGGGTGAAAGCCAGTTTTGCACACGCAGAATACTCAGGTTAAACTTCACGAGCCTAGCATATGCAGATATGGCCTCGGAACACTAAGACCTAAAGGTCGAGCGTGAATCATATAGTAGATATGATCAACATATTAATGTTCACCATTGAAAGCTACTCCATTTCACGTGATGATCGGTTATGGTTTAGTTGATTTGGATCACGTGATCACTTAGAAGATTAGAGGGATGTCTTTCTAAGTGGGAGTTCTTAAGTAATATGATTAATTGAACTTTAATTTATCATGAACTTAGTCCTGGTAGTATTAGCATATCTATGTTGTAGATCAATAGCTCGCGTTTAGCTCCCCTGTTTTATTTTTGATATGTTCCTAGAGAAAACTAAGTTGAAAGATGTTAGTAGCAATGATGCGGATTGGTTCCGTGATCTGAGGTTTATCCTCATTGCTACACAGAACAATTATGTCTTTGATGCACCGCTAGGTGACAAACCTATTGCAGGAGCAGATGCAGATGTTATGAACATTTGTCTAGCTCAATATGATGACTACTTGATAGTTTAGTGCACCATGCTTAAACGGCTTAGAATCGGGACTTCAAAGACGTTTTGAACGTCATGGACCATATGAGATGTTCCAGGAGTTGAAGTTAATATTTCAAGCAAATACCCGAGTTGAGAGATATGAAGTCTCCAACAAGTTCTATAGCTAAAAGATGGAGGAGAATATCTCAAGCAGTGAGCATGTGCTCAGATTGTCTGGGTACTACAATCGCTTGAATCAAGTGGGAGTTAATCTTCCAGATAAAATAGTGATTGACAGAATTCTCTTGTCACCATCACCAAGTTAGTAGAACTTCATGATGAACTATAATATGCAAGGGATAACGGAAAATATTCCAAGCTCTTCGTGATGCTGAAATCAACGAAGGTAGAAATCAAGAAAAGCATCAAGTGTTGATGGTAAACAAAACCACTAGTTGCAAGTAAAGGGACAAAGGGAAGAAAGGGGAACTTCAAGAAGAACGGCAAGCAAGTTGCTGCTCAAGTGAAAAACCCAAGTCTGGACCTAAGCCTGAAACTGAGTGCTTCTACTGCAAAGGGACTGGTCACTGGAAGCGGAACTACCCCAAGTAATTGGCGGATCAGAAGGATGGCAAAGTGAACATAGGTATATTTGATATACATGTTATTGATGTGTACTTTACTAGTGTTTATAGCAACCCCTCAGTATTTGATACTAGTTCAGTTGCTAAGAGTAGTAACTCGAAATGGGAGTTGCAGAATGAACAGAGACTAGTTAAGAGTGAAATGACGATGTGTGTTGGAAGTGGTTCCAAGATTGATATGATCATCATCGCACACTCCCTATACATTCGGGATTAGTGTTGAACCTAAATAAGTGTTATTTGGTGTTTGCATTGAGCATGAATATGATTTGATCATGTTTATTGCAATACGGTTATTCATTTAAGTAAGAGAATAAATTGTTGTTCTGTTTACATGAATAAAACCTTCTATGGTCATACACCCAGTGAAAATGGTTTGTTGGATCTCGATTGTGGTGATACACATTCTCATAATATTGAAGCCAAAAGATGCAAAGTTAATAATGATAGTGACAACTTATTTGTGGCACTACTGTTTAGGTCATATTGGTGTAAAGCGCATGAAGAAAATCCATGCTGATGGGCTTTTGGAATCACTTGATTATGAATTAGTTGATGCTTGCGAACCATACCTCATGGGCAAGATGACTAAGACTCCATTCTCCAGAACAATGGAGCGAGCAACAGATTTGTTGGAAATCATACATACTGATGTATGTGGTCCGATGAATATTGAGGCTCATGGCAGGTATCATTATTTTCTGATCTTCACAGATGATTTGAGCAGATATGAGTATATCTAATTGATGAAACACAAGTCTGAAATATTTGAAAAGTTCAAAGAATTTCAGAGTGATGTGGAGAATCATCGTAACAAAAATAAAAGTTTCTACGATATGATCGCAGAAGTAAAATATTTGAGTTACGAGTTTGGCCTTCAGTTAAAACAATGTGAAATAGTTTCACTACTCACGCCACCTGGAACACCACAGTGTAATGGTCTGTCCGAATGTCATAACTGTACTTTATAAGATATAGTGCGATCTATGATGTCTCTTACCGATCTACCACTATCGTTTTGGGGTTATGCATTAGAGACAGCTACATTCATGTTAAAAAGGGCACCATCTAAATCCGTTGAGACGACACCGTATGAACTGTGGTTTGGAGAGAAACCTAAGCTATCATTTCTTAAAGTTTGGGACTGCAATGCTTATGTGAAAAAGTTTCAACATGATAAGATCGAACCCAAATCGGAGAAGTAAATCTTCATAGGATACCCAAAAAATGTTGGGTACACCTTCTATCACAGATCCGAAGGCAAGTTATTCATTGCTGAGAATGGATCCTTTCTAGAGAAGGAGTTTCTCTCGAAAGAAATGAGTGGGTGGAAAGTAGAACTTGATGAGGTAACTGTACCTGCTCCCTTATTGGAAAGTAGTTCATCACAGAAATTTGTTCCTGTGACTACTACACCGATTAGTGAGGAAGCTAATGATGATGATCATGTAACTTCAGATCAAGTTACTACCGAACCTCATAGGTAAACCAGAGTGAGATCCGCACCAGAGTGGTACGGTAATCCTGTTGACCATGACGAGCCTACGAACTATGAGGAAGCTATGATGAGCCCAGATTCCGCAAAATGGCTTGAGGCCATGAAATCTGAGATGAGATCCATGTATGAGAACAAAGTATGGACTTTGATTGACTTGCCCAATGATCGGCGAGCCATTGAGATTAAATGGATCTTCAAGAGGAAGACGGACGCTGATAGTAGTGTTACTATCTACAAAGCTAGAATTGTCGCAAAAAGGTTTTTGACAAGTTCAAGGTGTTGACTACGATGAGAGTTTCTCACTCGTATCTATGCTTAAGTCTGTCCAAATCATGTTAGCAATTGCCACATTTTATGAAATCTGGCAAATGGATAAACAAAACTACATTCCTTAATGGATTTATTAAAGAAGAGTTGTATATGATGCAACAAGAAAGTTTTGTCAATCCTAAAGGTGCTAACAAAATATGCAAGCTCCAGCGATCCATCTATGGACTGGTGCAAGCATCTCGGAGTTGGAATATACACTTTGATAAGTTGATCAAAGCATATAGTTTTATACAGACTTGCAGTGAAGCTTGTATTTACAAGAAAGTGAGTGGGAGCACTATGAAATTTCTGATAAGTATATGTGAATGACATATTGTTGATTGGAGTTAATGTAGAATTATTCTGCAAAGCATAAAGGAGTGTTTGAAAGGAGTTTTTCAAAGAAAGACCTCGGTGAAGCTGCTTACATATTTGAGCATCAAGATCTATAGAGATAGATCAAGATGCTTGATAAGTTTTTCAGTGAGTACATGCCTTGACAAGATTTTGAAGTAGTTCAAAATGGAACAGTCAAAGAAGAAGTTCTTGCCTGTGTTACAAGGTGTGAAGTTGAGTAAGACTCAAAACCCGACAACGGCAGAAGATAGAGAGAGAATGAAAGTCATTCCCTATGCCTTAGCCATAGGTTCTATAAAGTACGCCATGCTGTGTACCAGACCTATTGTATACCCTGCCCTGAGTTTGGCAAGGGAGTACAATACTGATCTAGGAATAGATCACTGGACATTGGTCAAAATTATCCTTAGTGGAATAAGGATATGTTTCTCGATTATGGAGGTGACAAAAGGTTCGTCGTAAAGGGTTACGTCGATGCAAGTTTTGACACTGATCCAGATGACTCTAAGTCTCAATCTGGATACATATTGAAAGTGGGAGCAATTAGCTAGAATAGCTCCATGCAGAGCATTGTTGACATAGAAATTTGCAAAATACTTACGGATCTGAATCTGGCAGACCCGTTGACTAAACTTCTCTCACAAGCAAAACATGATCAGACCTCAGTACTCTTTGGGTGTTAATCACATAGCGACGTGAACTAGATTATTGACTCTAGTAAACCCTTTGGGTGTTGGTCACATGTCGATGTGAACTATGGGTGTTAATCACATGGTGATGTGAACTATTGATGTTAAATCACATGGCGATGTGAACTAGATTATTGACTCTAGTGCAAGTGGGAGACTGAAGGAAATATGCCCTAGAGGCAATAATAAAGCTATTATTTATTTCCTTATATCATGATAAATGTTTATTATTCATGCTAGAATTGTATTAACCGGAAACATGATACATGTGTGAATACATAGACAAACAGAGTTTCACTAGTATGCCTCTACTTGACTAGCTCGTTGATCAAAGATGGTTATGTTTCCTAACCATAGACATGAGTTGTCATTTGATTAACAGGATCACATCATTAGGAGAATGATGTGATTGACTTGACCCATTCCGTTAGCATAGCACTTGATCGTTTAGTTTGTTGCTATTGCTTTCTTCATGACTTATACATGTTCCTATGACTATGAGATTATGCAACTCCCGTTTACCGGAGGAACACTTTGTGTGCTACCAAACGTCACAATGTAATTGGGTGATTATAATGGTGCTCTATAGGTGTCTCCGAAGGTACTTGTTGGGTTGGCGTATTTCGAGATTAGGATTTGTCACTCCGATTGTCGGAGAGGTATCTCTGGGCCCTCTCGGTAATACACATCACTTAAGCCTTGCAAGCATTGCAACTAATGAGTTAGTTACAGGATGATGTATTACGGAACAAGTAAAGAGACTTGCCGGTAACGAGATTGAACTAGGTATTGAGATACCGACGATCGAATCTCGGGCAAGTAACATACCGATGACAAAGGGAACAACATATGTTGTTATGCGGTCTGACCGATAAAGATCTTCGTAGAATATGTGGGAGCCAATATGAGCATCCAGGTTCCGCTATTGGTTATTGACCGGAGACGTGTCTCGGTTATGTCTACATTGTTCCGCTACAGCTTAAGGTTTCGATGACAGTTATATCATGAGATTATGAGTTTTGATGTACTGAAGGAGTTCAGAGTCCCGGATGAGATCGGGGACATGACGAGGAGTCTCGAAATGGTCGAGACGTAAAGATCGATATATTGGACGACTATATTCGACATCGGAAAGGTTCCGAGTGATTCAGGTATTTTTCAGAGTACCGGAGAGTTACAAGAATGCGTATTGGGCCTTATTGGGCCATACGGGAAATAAGGAAAAGGGCCTCAAGGGTGGCCGCACCCATCCCCTTGGTCTGGTCCGAATTGGACTAGGGAAGGGGGCGCCCCCTTCCTTCCTTCTCTTTTTCCCTTCCTCTTTTCCTATTCCATATGGGAGGTGGAATCCTACTAGGACTAGGGAGTCCTAGTAGGACTCCACACTTGGCGCGCCCCCTCCTAGGGCCGGCCTCCTCCTCCCTTGCTCCTTTATATACGGGCGCAGGGGCACCCCAAAGACACAACAATTGATCATTGATCTCTTAGCCATGTGCGGTGCCCCCTTCCACCATAATCCTCGATAATATTGTATCGGTGCTTAGGCGAAGCCCTGCGACGGTAGAACATCAAGATCGTCACCACGCTGTCGTGCTGACGGAACTCTTCCCCGACATTCTGCTGGATCGGAGTCCGGGGATCGTCATCGAGCTGAACGTGTGCTAGAACTCGGAGGTGCCGTAGTTTCAGTGCTTGATTGGTCGGGCCATGAAGACGTACGACTACATCAACCGTGTTGTGCTAACGCTTCCACTTCCGGTCTACGAGGGTACGTAGACAACACTCTCCCCTCTCGTTTCTATGCATCACCATGATCTTGCGTGTGCGTAGGAATTTTTTTGAAATTACTACGTTCCCCAACATGGTTATCTTTGCAAGTCTTTTCGAATTATCAGTTTGGTTTAGCCTACTAGATTGATCTTTCTTGCAATGGGAGAGGTGCTTAGCTTTGGGTTCAATCTTGCGGTGTCCTTTCCCAGTGACAGTAGGGGCAGCAAGGCATGTATTGTATTGTTGCCATCGAGGATAATAAGATCGTTTTTATCATATTGCATGAATTTATCCCTCCACATCATGTCATCTGTCTTAAGGCGTTATTCTATTTTCATGAACTTAATACTCTAGATGCATGTTGGATAGCGGTCGATGAGTGGAGTAATAATAGTAGATGCAGGCAGGAGTCGGTCTACTTGTCTCAGACGTGATGCCTATATACATGATCATACCTAGATATTCTCATAACTATGCTCAATTCTGTCAATTGCTCAACAGTAATTCGTTCACCCACCGTAAAATACTTATGCTCTTGAGAGAAGCCACTAGTGAAACCTATGGCCCCCGGGTCTATCTTCATCATATTAATCTTCCAATACTTAGTTATTTCCTTTGCTTTTATTTTACTTTGCATCTTTATCATAAAAATGCCAAAAATATTATCTTATCATATCTATCAGATCTCACTCTCGCAAGTGGCCGTGAAGGGATTGACAACCCCTTATCGCGTTGGTTGCGAGGAGTTATTTGTTTTGTGCAGGTACGAGAGACTCGCACGCAGCCTCCTACTGGATTGATACCTTGGTTCTGAAAAACTGAGGGAAATACTTACGCTACTTTGCTGCATCACCTTTTCCTCTTCAAGGGAATCCAACGCAGTGCTCAAGACGTAGCACCGTCCATCTTAGAGAATAGGACAGAAGATTATGTTCCTGCTTTTCCATGGCTCTAAAGGGAATATACTGTTTATTGACCACATTGCGAGATGAAGCCGCTTTCAGAAGGTTGTGGATGCGCGGGGTGGCGCCTGGGCCTTGTCCTAGGGCTTGGAGGCCTCAGCCTTGGTTAATTGTAGGCAAAGTAGCATTGTTCGAGGCATGTTTTGTATGGTTGAACCTATATAAGTACTCATACTGCTTTCAGCTATGGTTGTTAAGTGCCCCTGCTGGATTCAGTTAAGGTTGTTAAGTACTCCTGCTGCTTTTAAAGTTTGTCGTGTTTCTTCAGTCATGTCTTCCTCCAGCCGCCAAAATCAAACCAGCTATGGTTGTTTAAATTTTTAACGCTGGCCCTGGCCAACAAAAAACGGATTGCAATAAATTGCATATGAAGTTACAATGAGCTATATATAAATTATTTAAAAATTAGGGAATGGTCTGACTTATGGGCCTATTAAGTTGACGCGTATGCAAGATTTTTTTACTTATTATATACGTCAACAAATGATTCTAGCAGACGTAACCGTTGGATGTCAATCCAACGGCCATCGTGTTTCTTCAATCTCTGATCTTCTTGCTCCAGCCGCCAAATCCAGCGACGGCGGGACCGCCTGCTCCTGCCCCCCATGGCCGGCTGTGCTACCACGCATGCCTCACGCTGCCCTACTACTCGCACCACAGGCCAGGGCATCCCTCTAATCACCCACATCCCTCCACTTTTGTGGCCTCGCCGCCTCGGGGTCATTCCTTTCCTGGGTCTCGCCGTCGTCCATCGCGTTGGTGTTCTCGGCACGGCGTGGTCAACGTTGTCAGCAAACAACAACATCGGAAGAGGGATGTACATGGAGAGGCTGACAGTTGGGACCCACATGGTCCATGGCCACACACAAGCAAGTACCTCGTTATTACACCAAAAAGAATGAATACTCCCACTGACAGCTTGGACCCACCAGTTATATCTTCGCACGCAAGGAAGTGCCTCCTTATTACGCACAAAAAATGAATACTCCCCTACTAGCTGGGACCCACCATAGTGGGAGCCTGACTTGTGGGCCTACTAAGTTCAGGCGGATGAAGGGTTTTGTCAACTTAGTCAACAAACGATTCTATCACCATTGACCGCTGGATTGTTAACATCCAACGGTCTCCCTGCTTCTTCAACCTCTGATTTTCTTGCTCCAGCCATCCAAACCACCGCGTGATCTTGCCTCCCGTGGTTGGCTGTGCTATCACGGAGGCCTCATCGCCCCTACTACTCCCGCCGCTGGCCAGGCCATCCCTCCACTCACCCACACCCCCTGTTATTCTGCGGCGATGGCAGGCTCACACCGCAGCCGAACCAGTGAACCCTCGTACTCATGTCTGCATGGGCTTCCACTGTCACGTCTTCCCCGGCTCCGCGTCATCCCCTTCCTAGGCCTCATCGTCGTCCACCGCCCTGGTGCTCTCGGCGTGGCGCGGTCAAAGTGGTCAAGGAACAACTTCCATTGGAAGAGTACTGTACATGGAGAGGCTGACAGCTGGGTCCATGGCCGCAGCAAGGAAGTGCCTCCTTATTACGAGGAAAATAATGATTCCTCCGCCTGACAGTAAGGACCCACCGGACGGGTCACTGGATTTCATGAAAAAAATGTTTCCCCCCTGACTGCTGGGACCCACCAGCTATATCTTCGTACGCAAGGAAGTGCGTCCATATTACGGGAAAAAATTGCCCCTTGACTGCTGGGACCCACCAGCTATATCTTCGCACACAAGGAAGTGCCTGACAGTCGGGACCCACCTGGTCGAAGTGTACGCAGCATTTTCATTCTGGTCGCAAACATGTACGTACATACTGGTCGATGTAGAGGCGCGTGCGTGTTGTAGAAGAGGCGCGCACGTAGCATGTACACGTACAACGGCCAGGGTGCAAGAAAGTAAATTCGGCCAAGTACGTACATACGGACGGGGTCTCGAACGCCTACTCGTGCATACGTACGGCCAGGGCTCATGTACATGGCTGGGTCAGAATGGAGAAGTTGCGCCATCGTCGTGATCATGGGGAGGCAACCATCTGGGTCGGAGCAGAATGCGTCGTCGTGTTCATTGGGAGCCAACCGACTTGGATGGAACAACAGATGGAAACGAGGCCTGGCATACCGCAGAACGGAGGAAACAGCCTTGTGTTCCAACAGCCATGGTTGAAACGGGATCCTGTTCATCGGGAGGGGTCTAGCATACCGCAAAACGGAGGAAACGGACCTCCTACGGTGGAAACGGGGTCCTGTTGATTGGGAGGGGTGTGGCATACCGCAAAACAGAGGAAACAGACTTGTGTTGGAGCACTACGGTCGAAACGGGGGTCCTGTTCATCGGGAGGGGTGTGGCTTACTGCAAATCAGCACTCCACGGGATACTGTTCATCTCCACCGTCGACCTCCTCCAGCCTCCACGGGCTACTGTTCATCCATCGTCGACCTCCTCTAGCCTCCACCTGTGACTGTTCATCCACGGGCTCCTGTTCATCCAGCCTCCACCACGCGCTCCTCCACCGGCTACAGTTCAACCAGCCCTCTCCACGGGGTCCTGCTCAACCACCCCTCCACGGGCTACTGTTCATCCAGCCCTCCACCGGCTACTGTTCAACCAGCCCTCCACGGGGTCCTATTCATCCATCCCTCGACGGGGTCCTGTGCATCCACCCCCAACCGACTCGATCGATCGGGGTCCTGTTCATCCAGCGGCAACGACCTCTACTACCACAGGTTCCTGTTCATCCAACCCCCCACCGGGAACTGTTCATCCAAACCCCCCAACAATGCTCATTGTTCATCCAGAGGCAGCATCGATCAGCTTCAGTTAGCAGCAGTAGCGAATGAATCACTCGGGTTCAGTTAATAGCAAGGGATCGATCGCTCAGGTTCAGTAACGTAGCTAGTGCAATCACTCGGGTTCAGTTAGAGCCCAACGTCGCGCTCGGGTTCAGTTAGAGCCTAGCGCCTCTCACACACGCACGTATGTATGAGAGAAACGCGCATCGCTCGGCCCCTGATCATCCACCGTAATCGGGAACTCCCCCTATATTTTCCTCGCCCTCGCTTCTACCATTGTTTTTTCCGCCATGGACATCCCAAAGAATGTCATGCAGCTACGTCTCCGGACTGCCCAGGACGAAAAGCCCATTTTCTGTCATGATGTTTTGTCATAGAAGTAGGACCCCACCACATCTATGATGATACTGGGTTTTGTCACAATTATCGTCATAGAAGTGTCACAAGCATGATAGAAAAAAATTTCGTTCGGCCCAAAATGTCACAATCACGCGGCTATTCGAATAGATGATGTTAACCCTGCAGGGGTGTACTTCTTCACACACGCTCTCGCCACTTACCGCCATGTACATGTCATGTATCTCGGCAACCTTCAAGTGGAAGCTTGGCAAGGGTGTCGGCCACGACCTGACTAACCACACAAGTCTCTAGTCCAGGTTTATCGCCTATTCGGGTTCCATTCGCATGGAGATCTGGCCGGGGTGTCGCTCACGGCCCCAAACGATGTTTGCACGGTTCCTGAGACACCAAACGGGCGACTCGGTACACCGTCACAGTGTATCTACTGCATCGTAGCCCACCCCTAGGGTCAGCGCTACGCACGTCCTCCAACACATATCCTACAAACACCAGAAACTAGTTGCAACTCCTGGACAGAGATCAAAGCGATTAATAAGTCGAGAGGGTCCATTGGTTTCTGGCCCAACGCATGGTAGTAGATGTTCATGGATCACAAACACATAACTCAGTTCATGAGGACGGTTTCAATGAGACAACCCACATGTACTCCTACATGGCCTCTCACCGCTACCTTTACAAAATCGTGTTCACACACTTAGCTCACACATAGTAGGACGTGTTCACAACTTTCCAATTCATCCCCGATGAATCAGACCTGACACAAGTCAAAGCAATAGCAAGCATGACAAACAAGCATGAATGAGTAGGCACATCAGGGCTCAAAGAACTCCTACTCATGCTAGTGGGTTTCATCTATTTACTACGGCAATGACAGGTCATGCATAGGAAAAGGGTTCAACTACCCCAACATATAACAATTGAATCATTGTTGTCCTAATGCAGTAAAAGAGAGCAGGAGCGAGAGAGTGGGATTGTATCGGAATGAACAAGGAGGTTTTGCTTGCCAGGCACTTCTGAAAATAGTATATCTCTTCATCGGTGTCATCGAACTCATCGTCGGAACCACGTCTACTAAGAGGGGACAAATACCGGCAACAGAGAAGAAACGCAACCAATGCGATGCAACATCCTGATGCATGAATGTGATATGGCTAATGAGTGTGTTGGGCTAATGCATCTATAACAAGATGGGTTTGAGCTATTTTGAACCAAAGATTCAAAGTTCAAACTCATTTGTGATCTTAAATAATGGTTTATCATGTTTTGGACTAAACAGTAAGTTAACTTGTTTAAACATGCATGAAACAAGTACAGATAGATAGATTGGATTTTTTGATCATTTTCCATATATAACACTTTGCATAGGGAGTTATGGATTAATTTCTATGATTTTTAGAAGTTTATAACAATTTCTGGAATTTTTTGAATATGTTTAAATCCAGAAAATTCTTCACTTCATCAGCACTACGTCACTGTGACGTCAGCATGTCAATGGGGCGGTCCAAGTCAAACCTGACGTGTGGGGTCCACACGTCAGTTACATAGGGCTAGTTAGTGTCGCTGGCAGGTGGGCGTGCTCAACGGCCACATCAGCAGGGTCAATTTTGACGCGTGGGTCCCGCTGGTTACAAACTAATCTAAGCAGGAAATAAACCCAGGGTTAATTAAGCGTGGGGTCCATATGTAAGTGGCACAGTGATTAGCTAATGGTGTCATTAGTGCTAACTAAGTGTGCCATGTCGGCTCGCCGGAGTTTCGCCGGCGACGACCAAAAAGGCAGCAGAGACGCACTGGGGTGGCTCGGGTTTCACCTACAGGCTGTGGATTGAGCCGCTGTTGGTCTCTACGGCTAGCTGGAGCTCGCGCGCAGCAAATGGAGCAAATAGGGGGGCTACGGTGGCCTGTGGTGACGACAGCAGCAAGCTTGGCGGCGGCCGGAGCTCGGCCGTTGACGTAAACAACAACGCAGCAAGCAGGAGGATCAGCAACTAGCATGTACGGGTTCTACGCGTGCCCATGAGGCCAGCGGGCATACACACGGGACCATTTGGTCACCGGGGCCTCTTCGGCGACGAGCTCAGGCGGTGGCGCAGTCGAGCGCAGGCGACGCGGTGGCTGCGACGTGCAAGCAGGGCAAAGGAAAGGTGGGGTTCGGGGCAGGAGCTCACGGTGAGCACGCTAGGCAGATCGACGAGCTCGGGGAAGCAAAAGAGCGAGCGGGGCGGCGTGAGGGATCTCTGGTGGCCGACGGCGAAGATGAAGACGACAACGCTACTTCAGGCGTTCCGCGGGCGCGTGCTTCGTCCTGGTGCTCCATGGCGTCGAGGTGCAACGCCTGGACACGACGGGGAGACATGGGGTGGCCGGTGAGTGCAGCTATGAGGAACAGCGGTGACGGTCGCGCTGGGGTGAGCTCGGGGAAGGGGATAGAGGGCAAGGGAGAGAGCAGAGAGTGAGGGAGAAGAACCAGGGGGCTCTGGGCATCTCCAGACACTCGAACTAGGGCGGGGAGGTAGCAGGAGGTGGAAGTAGGAGGTGGCCAGGGGCGAGCGCGCCCGCGATAGCGAGCTGCTCCTACTGGCAGGAGGTAGACGACACGGTGGGGGTCGTGGGCTGGGCCCTCTATAGTGGTGGACCGGTTGGGGGTGCCAGGTAAGTTGGCCCAGGTGAGTCCTTCTCTCCCTCCCTCTTTTCTAATTCTTTCTGTTTTCTATTTTCTGTAATTGTTTTGGCTTTATTAAAAATGCCAGAGCATTTCCAAAAATCATGAGACTGCTTGTGGCTACTATTTGGATTATTTCCAACAGTGAACATTTCAGTTCATGAATATTTGGATATTTAAAATAATATATAAAATTTAAATGCCCAAATGCAAATAAGGTACGATTTAATTCAGTGACCCAATGTTTTCCTAGAAAAATGTGAACCACTTTTGTCAGAGGTTCTAGACCAAGTCAAAGATGATGAACATTTTTGAAGGGCATTTCAGGTTCATTGAAAAAGTATTTTAGTAACCGTCGTTGGATTAAGTGGTACTGGGGTTTCTGACATCCCCATTTCAACATTAATTGAAACTTAAACATGATGCAACACAAGATTCTAGCACTAAGCATTACCAGAACTAGGGATGTGACAACTGACCCCCACTAAACAAGAATCTCGTCCCGAGATTCAAGCGCAGGGTAAAAAGGAAGAGGGGACTCGAACTATCACAATCTTCATGATCCAACTGTCCTCATCGAAGATATTGATTCATTGCATCATCTTGAACTTGGCATCCTTGCTTTCGAGATCTTCACCCAACACAAGGAGAGAAGAGGGAGATAACTCTACAGGGATGGATCACCTTAATGATTACAGGATCAACTCACGGAGCAAGATGTAGAAACATCTCTTGAGCTAAGGAACAAAAACACATATGAGGAGCGATGGAAAGAAGCAGGCGACGAAGGTTCAGATTAGTAGGAAATAATTCCATGCTTAGAAGATGGTACATGGTTTCAAAGTAGCAAGGGAATAATTGCCGTGATTCCATAATGGGGCACCTTAGGGAGGTGGCTCTTAGGATTATTCCCTTAAGTGGCAAACTAAATTACTTTTGATACACGAATCATCGAAACTCTCTATACCAGCCTAAGGGAATTCACCAAAAATAGTTTGGAGGAGTACGAAGGAATGGCATACCCGGACTAGAATGGACGATGTGGACTACCTTGTTGAAGACAACGCAATGGATGAATTTCCTCTTGTTTAACAAGGGGAAGGAATGGGGATGGGACCCATGGTATGCCCACTTTTAAAGATCATCCTGAACAACAATTGTTGAGATAGGCAGCCCATGGTAAAATGGATCAATAGAGGGTGCAAGTTGGGAACAAAACGGAAATGTTGGGAATTATTCTAGTAACTGGGGAAGAAGCTCAACAGTCGAGAGTGATTCCACTGTTTGAATGGTTATAGAATAACCGAGTAAACCGAGAGCACAAGAATCCCTAAGGAGCAACTTCTAGAATAAGCCACACGAAATCCTAATGGAGAAGATGGTCAAATATCTCAATCAAGATACTACAATGATAGATCTTCTGGCTAGGTGTGTCGGCCAGAACATCAACCTTGTCGGGGCCTACATCATAGATCTTGGAAAAGTTCCAACCATCATATCTGCCTGAGATTCAGATCTGGTTGGTAATAGGATATTTTAGACAACATGTCTGGAAAAGAAAGTTTGCAACACAAACCGACGAGATGACGTTGCGAGATTCTCGGGAAATGAACTATGGTAGCATGCTCCAAAACATGAGCTGGTTCTGCTAAACACATGTGAACACCCTGTCCCAGACAAGCATGACCACATGGTAGTCTTACAATGAAACACTACCGAGTCCTGGTTGGGAACCATCATCAAGGATATCGAAGTCCTTGCATAAGTCATATGATTAACTCTTATGAAGAAACTTCTTCTCCCTGAATAAATCAGCCAGTGGCTTGGTGTGCTAGGGAATACATATGGAATGGAGGTAATTAATCTACCAAACCACAAAATACTTTGCACATGCATGACTGACTTGGGACGATTCTAGGGGAAGCAAAACTAACTTTCTCAAATTCACGGCGGCAACATGCATCGAATGCACATGAATGAGAGGGAGTCACTTCTTTCATCCGACATATGCTTCACGAACGGGACATGAAGATAATGCTTATAAAAGTTTCCAACAGTAGCTTAATATTCAACAAAATCATGGAGAAGATAAGGATGTTGTCGATGGGCTCAACAACAATTCATCCAGGTTTCCATAAAAATGGAATTCCACAATTATGTGAACACGGTGATAGCATTGGTCACACCCAAAGATGTAATGGTGTATGCCCGAGGAAACAACCACGGACAAGACAACATTACAAACATCATTGGTTCTGATTTGATTTGAGGATAGCCCACACTCAAATCAAAGTTTGGACAAGACAATAGATCCAATAACTGATCACGAGGACCAATCGATGAAGATACCATCTTTGTTCAACACAGACACACACACACACACACACAAGAAGACATCCCTTAACATGAACTAAGTCAGACAAGCTTTTATCTTCCAACTCCCAAGTTGTTGTTTGGCTTAATCAACTATCTCAGGGGTATCCAACACAGATTCTTGGAGATAGGGTGGTTTATTGGAAAACCAACTTGATCATGAACTCAACATATCGGTCAGGGGACAGCCTGGTGATACTTCTGTGAAGATATCCAGAAAATCACGAACCACCGATATGTCTCTAAGCTCGAGAACAATCTTGCTTTTCAAGGCAGGACGACATGATCAGAAGAGCAAGGGATTCAATCCTAACTCAAAGATCCAAGAGTGCACCAGAAATAAGGACAAGGTAGCATGATCAATCCTAGAATAGTGATTCGATAACCAACACACTAAGAATGATATTAATGTCCATTAACTACCAAGCAACACGGTTGCTAGGAGTATTGATTTCATACATCATGGTTCACTTGTCGGCATTCTGGCTGTGACAACACGAGACCGATGAATGAAAAATGATGGAAGAAGTATCACTACATCAAGAATTCATGAGAGATGCTGCAATTCTCATGACAATCCTGACATAAAGGGGGGTAATACTCTGAGGTAGAATAGAACAGAAGCTGGATTGGCATTTTGATCTGCAGAATAAAGCTACTTTAACCAGTCCAAGAAATGGATGAGGTGCTGGAGTTTGTTTCTCCTAGTCATTCAAGAATAGAAATGTCTTAATGGACCACAAGAATAATAAGAATTGATAACATGAATGCACAACTAGTCCTGACTATCAATTGATAGACGAAGGTCAGAATACAACTAAAGAGAATAACTCAAAGGAACATATAATTTTCTGAGTTGTGGACACATAGATTAGTATGTCAAACAAGTTCAACATATTTCTTTCGGATAACCCATGCAGAAACATAGAACTAGCAGAGTCACATATAGGATGGAGAACTCATCAAGAGCACTCTTATTGTGATCTTTTGGTTCAAAAGAACTTCCACCAAGGATGGCTCATGGTGTTGGAAGAATGATAAACCACGAACCTCAAGGACTATCACAAAGGTTACTAATATCCTAAAGGAACAAGCAAACACTATCTACATTAATTAAGTAGAGTGAATCTTGGGTTAAGAACCCAGAAATAGAATGTCTACTAACTAAATGGCATCACGGGATGCTTTCGAGAATAATGGCCAGAATCATCACACTGGGAACAAAAAGCATTGCTAGATTACTGGGTGATTTCCAGGATCCTAGGGTCATAATACTAGCTCCATCTTATATGTCGAGGCGGTAGAGTACCTCAACAGACCGTTTAGTGTGCTTAATCTGGCCCAAAAGGGCATCAGGAATGCGAGGAAGGGATTTGCAAATGCATCATACTGTTTAGAAACCTGGGATGACTCGGACATCATAACGGTTGTAAATGCTCAGAAAAAGATTTGAGACATTGACAAGGATTTGCATAGTCACTTAACAACATCATATCAAGGTTCTGGTTCAACTGACAACATACTAAAAGTAGTAGAAACTGAACTGAGGCCTGGAACCAACAATCCTAAGATTCTACGGATTAGTAACACATGAACCTGATAGAAAGAAGATAAAGCTTAGTTTCTTAACCCCGTAGGAAAGATAGGATGACTCGGATCAGAAGGGCGTAAGGTATACGGAGTAAAAATAGCCTTACGTTCCCATCCATAATCAATTCCCTTATATAACTAAAGAATTTCTAGACACAACTTCGACTAGTTTGGCTTGGTAATCCTACAGAAAGTTAAGCACTGATACCAAAGCTGTCAGGATCCTTATCCTAAGACACATCGATCTAGCATGTAACACATCATATCACTTTGCGGCCTTACGCACGGTATTCCCACGGGTGCCACCTTACCTTGCCCGGGACCGTTTGCGCCTTTTGGCTCATGTATATGATAGTGTCGCAAGCGTCCATATGACAGAGAACCCGGGCTGACATGACTAGTCGTGAACCCAAAGTGGCACTAACTTATAGGGACAGGCATACATGACCCAGCAACGAACGTGTCGGTCATCAGCGAGTGAATTCGGGCTGTAGCAACTGGGCTAGCAGGACTCCGGGATTCCGGGCTGTAGCAGGCTAACAGGACTCCAAAAGACACCGTGTGACATTTCCCCGAAGGGACAGACATGGGATCGAAGAAGGACACATGCGGGCTAGTATAAGTGTTCCGCAGCAGTAGCAACTTGGCTAACAGGACTCCGGTAAACCGGGCTGTAGCAGACTACCATGGCTCAGTGGAAGCACTAGACTACATTCCCCCATAAGAGAGGCTACCAAGGATAGACAACTAGGTTGTCAGATCCCACACATACCAAGCATTTCAAATCATACACACAATATGCTCGATCTGTGCAAATACAACATGGCATCACAACAAAACTCTACAACTCAAAGTATTTATTCATTAGGCTCCGAGGAGCCTGTATTACAAACATGGGTCTCATGACCCCACATACAAAGCATACAAGCAACAAGCACATGCAGATGCTTAACTTGTATGAGTACAAACAACTACAAATGAAAAAGGCTGAGAAGCCTAACTATCTACAAGATCCTGTAGAGGGCACAAGATCATAGCTGAGGTATTAAGCTAAACATCGAAGTCCACACGGAACTACTAGCGAAACTGAAGTCTCTCTGCAAAACATAAATTAAGCAAACGTGAGTACAAATGTACCAAGCAAGACTTGCATCAGAACTAACTACATACGCATCATTATCAACAAAGGGATGGTGGGGTTTAACTGTAGCAAGCCAGCTTTGACTCGGTGGCTAACCTGAACTACTACTACAAGTAACTCTTTTGAGGTGGCGCACACGAGTCCACATATTCACCAATCAATACACCACTATGGATCCGCTCCTACCTCCCTACGAGAACGCCATCCATAGCACTCATGCTTATCTTGCGCATTTTAGAGTATCCACTTTCACTTGTCTATGAACTGTATAGGCAACCCAGAGGTACTTTATTGCGGACGCGGCTATTAGAATAGGTGATGTTCACCCTGGAGGGGTGTACTTCTTCACACACGCTCTCGCCACTTACCGCCATGTACACGTCATGTATCTCGGCAACCTTCAGGCGGAAGCCTGGCGAGGGTGTCGCCATGACCTGACTAACCACACAAGTCTCTAGTCCAGGTTTATCACCTATTCGGGTTCCATCCGCAAGGAGATCCGGTTGAGGTGTCGCTCACGGCCCAAAACGATGTGTGCAGGGTTCTCGAAACACCAAACGGGCGACTTAGTACACCATGCCATGGTGTATCTACTGCATGATAGCCCTCCCCTAGGGTCAACGCTACGCACGGCCTCCAACACATATCCTACAAACACCAGAAACTAGTTGCAACTCCTGGACAGAGATCAAGGCGATTAATAAGTCGAGAGGGTCCATTTCTTTGAGGACCAACGCATGGTAGTAGATATTCATGGATCACAAACACAAAACTTAGTTCCTAAGGACAGTTTCAATGAGACAACCCACCATATACTACTACATGGCCTCTCACTGCTACCTTTACCAAATCGTGTTCGCACACTTAGCTCACACATAGTAGGACATGTTCACAACTTTCGAATTCATCCCCGATGAATCAGACCTGACACAAGTCTAAGCAATAGCAGGCATGACAAACAAGGATGAATGAGTAGGCACATTGCTACGTCTTGAGCTTGTGTTGGTTTTCCCCGAAGAGGAAGGGGTGATGTAGCAGAGTAGCGTAAGTATTTCCCTCAGTTTTTGAGAAGCAAGGTATCAATCCAGTAGGAGGCCACGCTCAAGTCCCTCGTACCTGCACAAAATGATAGCTACTCACAACCAACGCGATTAGGAGTTGTAAATCCCTTCACGGTCACTTACGAGAGTGAGATCTGATAGATATAATATTTTTGGTATTTTTGGTATAAAGATGCAAAGTAAAAAGTAAAAGCAAAGTAAAAAAGCAAAGCAAGATTAAAGTGATGGAGATTGATATGATGAGAATAGACCCAGGGGCCATAGGTTTCACTAGTGGCTTCTCTCAATATCATAAGTATTCTATGGTGGGTGAACAAATTACTGTTGAGCAATTGACAGAATTGAGCATAGTTATGAGAATATCTAGGCATGATCATGTATATAGGCATCATGTCCGTGACAAGTAGATCGAAACGATTCTTCATCTACTACTATTACTCCACTCATCGACTGCTATCCAGCATGCATCTAGAGTATTAAGTTAAAAACAGAGTAATGCCTTAAGCAAGATGACATGATGTAGAGAGATAAATTCATGCAATATGAAATAAACCCCATCTTGTTATCCTCGATGGCAATGATACAATACGTGCCTTGCTGCCCCTTCTGTCACTGGGTAAGGACACCGCAAGATCGAACCCAAGCTAAGAACTTCTCCCATGGCAAGAACTACCAATCTATTTGGCCAAACCAAACGGATAATTCGAAGAGACTTGCAAAGATAACCAATCATACATAAAAGAATTCAGAGAAGATTCAAATATTATTCATAGATAGACTTGATCATAAACCCACAATTCATCGGTCTCAACAAACACACCGCAAAAAGAAGATTACATCAAATAGATCTCCACAAGAGAGGGGGAGAACTTTGTATTGAGATTCAAAGAGAGAGAAGAAGCCATCTAGCTACTAACTATGGACCCAAAGGTCTGAGGTAAACTACTCACTTCATCGGAGAGGCTAGGATGATGTAGAAGCCCTCCGTGATGACGGCCCTCTTCCGGCGGAGCTCAGGAACAGGCCCCAAGATGGGATCTCGTGGATACAGAAAGTTGCGGCGGTGGAATTAGGATTTTGGCTCCTGTTCTGATTGTTTGGGGGTACGTGTGTATATATAGGAGGAAGAAGTACGCCGGAGGAGCAACGAGGGGCCCACGAGGCAGGGGGCGCGCCCTAGGGGGGGCACCCCCACCCTCGTGACCGCCTCTTTTGTTCCTTGGAGCAGGGTCCAAGTCTCCTGGATCACGTTCAGTGAGAAAATCACGTTCCCGAAGATTTTATTCCGTTTGGACTCCGTTTGACATTCCGTTTCTTCGAAACACTGAAATAGGCAAAAAACAGCAATTCTGGGCTGGGCCTCCGGTTAATAGGTTGGTCCCAAAAATAATATAAAAGTGGAAAATAAAGCCCAATATAGTCCAAAATAGTAGATAATATAGCATGGAGCAATCAAAAATTATAGATACGTTGGAGACGTATCAGGGATCCCCAAGCTTAATTCCTGCTCGTCCTCGAGTAGGTAAATAATAAAAAGAGAATTTTTGATGCGGAGTGCTACTTGGCATAATTGCAATGCAAATCTTCTTAATTGTGGTATGAATATTCAGATTAGAAAGATTCAAGACAAAATTTTATATTGACATAAAAAATAATAATACTTCAAGCATACTAACAAAGAAATTATGTCTTCT
The DNA here is from genome assembly GCF_018294505.1 of Triticum aestivum. NCBI lineage: Eukaryota > Viridiplantae > Streptophyta > Magnoliopsida > Poales > Poaceae > Triticum > Triticum aestivum. The sequence continues at coordinate 335,823,397 of NC_057812.1, read as the reverse complement.
CAAAATAACATGGCCAAAGAAAGTTATCGCTACAAAATCATATAGTCTGGCTATGCTCCATCTTCACCACAAAAAGTATTTAAATCATGCACAACCCCGATAACAAGCCAAGCAATTGTTTCATACTCTAACTTTTTCAAAACTTTTTCAATCTTCACACAATACATGAGCGTGAGCCATGGATATAGCACTATAGGTGTGATAGAATGGTGGTTGTGGAGAAGACAAAAAGGAGGGGAAGATAGTCTCACATCAACTAGGCGTATCAACGGGTTATGGAGATGCCCATCAATAGATATCAATGTGAGTGAGTAGGGATTGCCATGCAACGGATGCACTAGAGCTATAAGTGTATGAAAGCTAAAAAAGAAACTAAGTGGGTGTGCATCCAACTCGCTTGCTCACGAAGACCTAGGGCATTTTGAGGAAGCCCGTCATTGGAATATACAAGCCAAGTTCTATAATGAAAGATTCCCACTAGTATATGAAAGTGACAACATAGGATACTCTCTATCATGAAGATCATGGTGCTACTTTGAAGCACAATATATGAGACTTGCTATATCATGGTGCTACTTTGAAGCACAAGTGTGGAAAAAAATATAGTAGCATTGCCCCTTTTTTTATTTATTTTCTTTTTTGGGCCTTCTTTTTTTTTCTTTGGCCTTTCTCTCTTTTTTTGGGACAATGCTCAATTGAATGATGATCATCAGACTTTTATTTATTTACAACTCAATGATTACAACTCAATTCTAAAACAAAGTATGACTCTTTATGGATGCCTCCGGCGGTGTACCGGGATATGCAATGAATCAAGAGTGACAAGTATGAAGAAATTATGAACGGTGGCTTTGCCACAAATACTATGTCAACTACATGATCATGCTAAGCAATACGACAATGATGAATGTGTCATAATAAACGGAACGGTGGAAAGTTGCATGGCAATATATCTCGGAATGGCTGTGGAAATGCCATAATAGGTAGGTATGGTGGCTGTTTTGAGGAAGGTATATGGTGGGTTTATGGTACCGGCGAAAGTTGCACGGTACTAGAGAGGCTAACAAAGGTGGAAGGGTGAGAGTGCATATAATCCATGGACTCAACATTAGTCATAAAGAACTCACATACTTATTGCAAAAATCTAGAAGTTATCAAAGCAAAGTATTACATGCATGCTCCTAGGGGGATAGATTGGTAGGAAAAGACCATCGCTCGTCCCTGACCGCCACTCATAAGGAAGACAATCAATAAATAAATCATGCTCCGACTTTGTCACATAATGGTTCACCATACGTGCATGCTACGGGAATCACAAACTTCAAAACAAGTATTTATTCATGACTCTAATATCATGACTCTAATATCACCATCTCCATATCTCAAAACAATCATCAAATATCAAACTACTCTTAGTATTCAACACACTCATAAGAGAATTTTATTATTCTCGAATACCTAGCATATTTGGATTTTAAGAAAATTACCATGCTATTTAAGACTCTCAAAATAATATAAGTGAAGCACAAGAGTTCATATATTTCTTCAAAATAAAACTACCACCATGCTCTAAAAGATATAAGTGAAGCACTAGAGCATCGACAAACTACTCTGAAAGATATAAGTGAAGATCAATGAGTAGTCAAATAATTATACAACTATGTGAAGACTCTATCATTTAATAATTTCAGATCTTGGTATTCTATTCAAACAGCAATCAAAGAAACTATTCAAACAGCAAGCAAAGCAAAAGAGAATGACATTCTAAGAATAGCAAACATCATGTGAAGAAGCAAAAACTTAGGATCAACCGAAACTAACCGATAATTGATGAAGAAGAAAGGTGGGATGCCAACCGGAGCATCCCCAAGCTTAGATGCTTGAGACTTCTTGAAATATTATCTTGGGGTTCCTTGGGCATCCCCAATCTTGAGATTTTGTGTCTCCTTAATTCCTCTCATATCAAGGTCTCCCTAAATCTCAAAAGCTTCATCCACACAAAACTCAACAAGGACTCGTGAGATAAGTTAGTATAAACCATTGCCAAAACCTTATCATAATCTACTGTAGCAAATCACTAAAATTATTATTCAACATTGCATACTAAATGCCTCTGCATATTTAATAGTCCTATCCTCAAATAGAATCATTAAAGAAGCAAACATATGCAAACAATGCAAACATAACAGCAATCTGCCTAAACAGGATAGTCTGTAAAGAAATCAGCAACATCCATACTTCCCTAGATCCAAAATTATGAAAGAAAATTCCCACTGTAGTAAATTTATGAGATCTTAATATGCAAAAGGTTTAAACATTTTATCACATACTGACTTTTCTATGGAATTATTGCAACAGCGGTAAACTTTCTGTTTTCAAACAGCAACATGTGGACTTCTAAAATAGGCATAGTAAAGGCTATCAATGCCACTTTTATTGAAATAAAAGATGCAAAACATTGTTCTAAATAACAGCAAGCAAATCCTAACAAAATAAATTGACGCTCCAAGCAAAACACATATCATGTGGTGAATAAAAATATAGCTCCAAGTAAAGTTACCGATGAACGAAGACGAAAGAGGGGATGCCTTTCGGGGCATCCCCAAGCTTAGGATCTTGGATATCCTTGAATATTACCTTGGGGTGCCTTGGGAATCCCCAAGATTAGGCTCTTGCCACTCCTTATTCCATAGTCCATCAAATCCTTACCCAAAACTTGAAAACTTCACAACACAAAACTTAAAGTAGAAAACTTGTAAGCTCCGTTAGTATAAGAAAATAAATCACCACTTCAAGGTACTGTAATGAACTCATTCTAAATTCATATTTGTGTAATATCTACTGTATTCCAACTTCTCTATGGTTCATACCCTCCAATACTACTCATAGATTCATCAAAATAAGCAAACAACATGATGAAAACAGAATCTGTCAAAAACAGAACATTCTGTAGTAATCTGAATCAAACGTATACTTATGGAACTCATAACATTCTCAAATATATTGCTGGACCTGAGTAATTTATCTATTAATCATATTAAAAAATAATTAACTAAATAGCACTCTCCAAATAAAAATGGCAGCAATTCTTGTGAGTGCTAAAGTTTCTGTTTTTGACAGCATGATCAACCAGACTTTCCCAAAGTCTTCCCAAAGGTTCTACTTGGCACAAAAACTAATTAAAAGCATAAAACAACATCTAAACAGTGGCTAGATTAATTATTTATTACTAAACAGGAACAAAAAGCAAGGAACTAAAATAAAATTGGGTTGCCTCCCAACAAGCGCTATCGTTTAATGCCCCTAGCTAGGCATGATGATTTCAACGATGCTCACATAAAAGATAAGAATTGAAACATAAAGAGAGCATCATGAAGAATATGCCTAGAATATTTAAGCCTAACCCACTTCCTATGCATAGGGATTTTGTGAGCAAACAACTTGTAGGAACAAGGATCAACCTGCATAGGAAGGTAAAACAAGCATAACTTCAAAATTTTAAGCACATAGAGAGGAAACTTGATATTATTGCAATTCCTACAAGCATATGTTCCTCCCTCATAATAATTTTCAGTAGCATCATGAATGAATTCAACAATATAACCAGCACCTAAAGCATTCTTTTCATGATCTACAGGCATAGAAAATTTACTACTTTCCACATAAGCAAGATTCTTCTCATGAATAATAGTGGGAGTAAACTCAACAAAATAACTATCATGTGAGGCATAATCCAATTGAAAACTAAAATCATGATGACAAGTTTCATGGATATCATTATTCTTTATAGCATACAAGTCATCACAATAATCATCATAGATAGCAACTTTGTTCTCATAATCAATTGGAACCTCTTCCGGAATAGTGGATTCATCACAAAATAAAGTCATGACCTCTCCAAATCCACTCTCATCAATATAATCATCATAAATAGAGGCATGATTTCATCATAATAAATTTGCTCATCAAAACTTGGGGGACAAAAAATATCATCTTCATCAAACGTAGCTTCCCCAAGCTTGTGGATTTGCATATCATTAGCATCATGGATATTCAAAGAATTCGTACTAACAACATTGCAATCATGCTCATCATTCAAATATTTAGTGCCAAACATTTTAGAGATCTCTTCTTCTAGCACTTGAGCACAATTATCCTTTCCATCATACTCACAGATATTAAAAAGGTGAAGCATATGAGATAAACTCAATTCCATTTTTTATAGTTTTCTTTTATAAATTAAACTAGTGATAAAACAAGAAACTAAAAGACTCGATTGCAAGATCTAAAGATATACCTTCAAGCGCTAACCTCCCCGGCAACGGTGCCAGAAAAGAGCTTAGTTGACGGGGTGTGTTAGTGCCGCTTTCCTTGCCTCCCCGACGACGGCGCCAGAAAAGAGCTTGATGTCTACTACACAACCTTCTTCTTGTAGACGTTGTTGGGACTCCAAGTGGAGAGGTTTGTAGGACAGTAGCAAATTTCCCTCAGGTGGATGACCTAAGGTTTATCATTCCGTAGGAGGCGTAGGATGAAGATGGTCTCTCTCAAGCAACCCTGCAACCAAATAACAAAGAGTCTCTTGTGTCCCCAACACACCCAATACAATGGTAAATTGTATAGGTGCACTAGTTCGGTGAAGAGATGGTGAAACAAGTGGTATATGGATAGTAGATATGAGTATTTGTAATCTGAAATTATAAAAACAGCAAGGTAGCAAGTGATAAAAGTGAGTGTAAATGGTATTGCAATGATGGTAAACAAGGCCTAGGGTTCATACTTTCACTAGTGCAAGTCCTCTCAACAATACTAACATAATTGGATCACATAACTATCCCTCAACATGCAACAAAGAGTCACTCCAAAGTCACTAATAGCGGAGAACAAACGAAGAGATTATGGTAGGGTAGGAAACCACCTCAAAGTTACTCTTTCCAATCAATCCGGTGGGCTAATCCTATAAGTGTCACAAACAGCCCTAGAGTTCGTACTAGAATAACACCTTATGACACAAATCAACCAAAACCCTAATGTCACCTAGATACTCCAATGTCACCTCAAGTATCCGTGGGTATGATTATACGATATGCATCACACAATCTCAGATTCATCTATTCAACCAACACATAGATCCTCAAAGAGTGCCCCAAAGTTCTACCGGAGAATCACGGCGAAAACGTGTGCCAACCCCTATGCATAGGTTCCCATTGTCACGAAACCCGCAAGTTGGTCACCAAAACATACATCAAGTGGCCCGTGATATCCCATTGTCACCACAGATATTCACGGCAAGACATACATCAAGTGTTCTCAAGTCTTTAAAGACTCAATCTGATAAGATAACTCCAAAGGGGAAACTCAATTCATTACAAGAGAGAAGAGGGGGAGGAGAAACATAAGATCCAACTATAATAGAAAAGCTCGCAATACATCAAGATCGTATCGTCTCAAGAACACGAGAGAGAGAGAGAGAGAGAGAGATCAAACACATAGCTACTGGTACATACCATCAGCCCCGAGGGAGAACTACTCCCTCCTCGTCATGGAGAGCACCGGGATGATGAAGATGGCCACCGAAGAGGGATTGCCCCCTCCGGCAGGGTGCCGAAACGGGTCTAGATTGGTTTTCGGTGGCTACGGAGGTTTCTGGCGGCGAAACTCCCGATCTATCTTGCGTTCTGGAAGTTTTAGGTTACGTAGGTATATATGGGTGCAGGAGGCACGTTGGAGGAGCTACCGGGGCCCACGAGGCAGGGGGCGCGCCCTAGGGGGGGGCGCCCCCCACCCTCGTGACAGCCTCTTTTGTTCCTTGGAGCAGGGTCCAAGTCTCCTGGATCACGTTCGGTGAGAAAATCACGTTCCCTAAGATTTTATTCCGTTTGGACTCCGTTTGATATTCCGTTTCTTCGAAACACTGAAATAGGCAAAAAACAGCAATTCTGGGCTGGGCCTCCGGTTAATAGGTTAGTCCCAAAAATAATATAAAAGTGGAAAATAAAGCCCAATATAGTCCAAAACAGTAGATAATATAGCATGGAGCAATCAAAAATTATAGATACGTTGGAGACATATCACACATCAGGGCTCAAACAACTCCTACTCATGCTAGTGGGTTTCATCTATTTACTATGGCAATGACAGGTCATGCAGAGGAAAGGGGTTCAACTACCCCAGCATATAACAGTTGAATCATTATTGTTCTAATGCAGTAAAAGAGAGTAGGAGCGAGAGAGTGGGATTGTATCAGAATGAACAAGGAGGTTTTGCTTGCCTGGCACTTCTGAAGATAGTATATCTCTTCATCGGTGTCATCGAACTCATCGTCGGAACCACGTCTACTGAGAGGGGACAAATACCGGCAACAAAGAAGAAACACAATCAATGCGATGAAACAACCTGATGCATGAATGTGATATGGCAAATGAGTGTGTTGGGCTAATGCGTCTATAACAAGATGGGTTTGAGGTATTTTGAACCAAAGATTCAAAGTTCAAACTCATTTGTGATCTTAAATAGTGGTTTATCATGTTTTATACTAAACAGTAAGTTAACTTGTTTAAACATGCATGAAACTAGTACAGATGGATAGATTGGATTTTTCGATCATTTTTGATATATAACACTTTGCAGTTGGAGTTACGGATTAATTTCTATGATTTTTAGAAGTTTATAACAATTTCTGGAATTTTCTAAATAAGTTTAAATCCAGAAAATTCTTTACTGCATCAGCACCACGTCACTGTGACGTCAGCATGTCAACGGGGCGGTCCAGGTCAAACCTGACATGTGGGGTCCACACTTCAGTTACACAGGGCTAGTTAGTGTCGCTGGCAGGTGGGCCTGCTCAACGGCCGCGTCAGCAGGGTCAATTCTAATGCATGGGTCCCGTTGGTTATAAACTAATCTAAGCAGGAAATAAACCCAGGGTTAATTAAGCATGGGGTCCATATGTAAGTGGCATAGTGATTAACTAATGGCGTCATTAGTGCTAACTAAGTGTGCCACGTCGGCTTGCCGGAGTTTCACTGGCGACGACCAAAAACGCGGCGGAGACGCACTGGGGTGGCTCGGGTTTCGCCTACAGGCTATGGTTTGAGCCGCGGTTGGTCTCTACGGCTAGCCAGAGCTTGCATGCATCTAATGGAGCAAGCAGGGGGCTATGGTGGCCTATGGTGACGGCAACAGCAAGCTTGGCGGTGGCCGGAGCTCGGCCGTTGACGTAAACCACAAAGCAGCACGCGCGAGGATCAACAACTAGCATCTACGGGCTCTACGTGTGCCCACGAGGCCAGCAGGCATATGCACAGGGCCATTTGGTCACCGGGGCCTCGTCGGCAACGAGTTCAGGCGGTGGCGTAGTCGAGCGCAGGCGACGCGGTGGCTACGACATGCAAGCAGGGCAAAGGAAAGGGGGGTTCGGCGCAGGAGCTCATGGTGAGCACACTGGGCGGGTCGACAAGCTCGAGGAAGCACCGGAATGAGCGGGGCGGCGTGAGGGATCTCCGGTGGCCGATAACAAAGATGAAGATGACGACGCTGCTTCTGGCATTCCGCGGGCGCGTGCTTCGTCCTAGTGCTCCATGGCGTCTAGGAGGAGCGCCTGGACATGACGGGGAAACGTGGGGTGGCCGGTGAGCGCGGCTACAGCGAACGGCGGCGACGATCGCGCTCAGGTGAGCTCGGGGAAGGGGCTAGAGTGCGAGGGAGAGAGCAGAGAGTGAGGGAGAAGAACCAGGAGGCTCTGGGCATCTCCAGGCACTCGAACCAGGGCGGGAGGAAGCAGGAGGTGGAAGCAGGAGGTGGTCAGGGGCGAGTGCGCGCGCGACAGCGAGCTGCTCCTACTGGCAGGAGGTAGACGACGCGGTGGGGGTGGTGGGCTGGGCCCTCTATAGTGCTGGACCGGCTGGGGGTGCCAGGTAAGTTGGCCCAGGTGAGTCCTTCTCTCCCTCTCTCTGTGCTAATTCTTTCTGTTTTCTATTTTCTGTAATTGTTTTGGCTTTATTAAAAATGCCAGAGCATTTCCAAAAATCATGAGACTGCTTGTGGCCACTGTTAGGATTATTTCCAACAGTGAACATTTCAGTTCATGAATATTTGTACATTTAAAATAATATATAAAATTTAAATTACCAAATGCAAATAAGGTACGATTTAATTCAGTGACCCAACGTTGTCCTAGAAAAATATGAAGCACTTTTGTTAGAGGTTCTAGACCAAGTCAAAGATGATGAACATTTTTGAAAGGCATTTCAGGTTCATTGAAAAAGTATTTTAGTAACCCTAGTTGGATTAAGTGGTGCTGGGGGTTTCTGCCATCCCCATTTCAACTTTAATTGAAACTTAAACATGATGCAACACAAGATTCTAGCACTAAGCATTACCAGAACTAGGGATGTGACAATAAGCTTTTCCATAAACCATTTTATAAGGAGACATAACCATAGGATTTTTATATGCTATTCTATAAGCCCAAAGTGCATCAACTAATTTCTTAGACCAATTCTTTCGGGACCTATTGCAGTGTTTTTTGTAATATTAATTGTATTTCTCTATTGCTAAGTTCAACTTGACCACTAGACTGAGGATGATAGGGTGATGCAATTCTATGGTTAACATCATACTTAGCAAGCATTTTACGGAAAGCACCGTGAATAAAGTGTGAACCACTATTAGTCATTAAATATCTAGGGACTCCAAGCCTTGGGAAAATTACTTCCTTAAGCATTTTAATAGTGGTGTTGTGATCAGCACTACTAGTTGGTGTCGGTGCAACAGACCCCGGGTATGTTGTCCAACTTTGCACAGGCACAAGATCAAGATTGAAGCACCAGCTGAACATAGGGATAGAAGAACCAAGAGACTTGAAGAACCAACATGCAGCTTGGAGAGATCGAGATCGAGCCAAAGGAACAGGATATCGGCAAGAGAAGGGCCTTCTTCGCCGGGCAGGCGAGCATGGTAAGGGGCCAGGCCACCACCAGAAGCAAGCAACCAAGACTCCCCGGCAGTGCCTGCCGGGGCTTGCGGGGCCTGAGCCACCCCGCCAACCGCACAAGTATGACCCACGTCGTCCATCAGTGCGGTGTCAAGCCACAAGATGATTAAGTGGCAGCATTTGCCACATGGCAGCCATCTCCTACAGAGGAAACCCACAGGTGACACTCGTCCATCAACGTGTCAAGAGAATGGATGCGGAGCTAGCAAGATAAGCCCGGCAGGCCTTGCTGGGCAGTTAGTGATGTGACACTGAGCGGTACATTTAATGCACCATGGCAGCCCGCAGAGTTAGGTATGATAGCATTGTTTGCTATCATATCAGTGGGTAATGACTGTTTTGCCACTATGGTGACCCCTTAATCTATAAAAGGATGCCCATGGCAATCGTAGGAGGGGGTTGGAGGGTTGGAAACTTGACAAAACCCAAGCCACCATACGCTTGTGGTCACCGTAGCCTTGAGGCGGACCTTGCCGGGCAAGTGTACCACGCACCACCACGTTCATTTCCACCATCAATCCACCAAAGCAGGAGTAGGTTCTTACGCCTCGCAGCGGCCCGAACCTGGGTAAATTGCTTGTGTGCTCTCTGCCGTGCTGCGGCGTGCTGGTCTGCTCTTTGTGCAACAGGACGTCCCCCGCCGAACCAGCAAGGGGCCGCCCGGTCCCATAGGCGGCCGCGGATATCCCGCAACATCTTTGGCGTGCCAGGTAGGGGGCTTGCTTGTGCGAACCTGAAAGCGTGCGCATCACGTCATCTTCAACACCATCTCAATCTTCAACAGCGCCACCGACCGTGGCGCCCGCGGTGACGCGGAAACAAAACAGGGAGAAGATCCACTCTAGCACCATGTTGTCGCTCCCTAGGATTCACCGTGGCGACGGTTATGACCGAGGCCACCACCGATGGCGATAGATTAACTCCGGCGGCTCGTATGGCATTATCACCATCCAAGCATCATCCAGAGGAAAGGGGCACAAGGCATGCGGGAACGAGCTCCCTCCCTCCTATCCCTCCACCTCATCAAAAGTCGAACTGCTTTAGCCTCGGCATAGTCGACATCGACGATTACCATGTGACGCTCGGTCTAGAATTTCCCCCGCTGTGGGTAATCCTGAGCAAAATTCTGGTATGAGTCTGTCAATTGATTCCTCGGCAAGCACACTTCGGCGAGGTTGCCTGCATTGGCACGATCTTTGGGATGGCGGCCGTCATACTGACTCAAGAGGAGGGAATCAAAAGAGAAGAGGACCAGGGAAGCTCACCATAGTGTCCCTATGACCGCCAGTCACAAGAAATGCTTGCCAGCCCTTGCCGGGAGCGAAGAAGCCACTAGATTGCCCTCTACTCCTCAGGGCGCCACGAACATGTCAAACGCACATGACCCGATGGGCGGAAAAGAAGCTCAAAACGAAAGCTAAGTCCATGCTATCGCTTCTTGTTGATGCGTTTCAGATTTTTGCTATCGTTTATCCCTTGGCTCTAGTGAGTATTTGTATTGTGAAAGCCCTCATGTGAATGGAACCTCAGCTAGTGATCGCACACTCGTCCTGTCCAGAGCCACGCTCGCAGGACGAGAGGCTGCATCAAGAGCTACCTAGGAAAAACCTACCGAGACACATCCACGCAAAGATGACTGTTAAGGGCCGAACCCTTACGACAATCGCGGCAATATGATATCGACAGTCATCCAGAGCATACATAGGAATTGATCATATGGACACAAACGTATAGAGTTCAAAGGGATAAACACGCATTTAAAGATCCATCTAGGAATATCAGTTTCGCACAAACACTAGAGATAAAGCGACTAAACACAAAGTATGCATCATGTTTCGTTACAAGACCAGAAGGAATAACTTAAATGGAGAACCCTGTCAGCACGGAGAGCGGCCAGACCGTGGCTGAGTCAGAAGAGGATCAGAACAGCAGTAAGCACGGCAACAAGTGCAACCCCAAGGACGCGGCAAGGAAGAAAGTGGTGCAGCGCCCAGTGTACTTCGTTAGCTCCTTGTTACAACGGGCTAGATTGAGGTACTCTGGTGTGCATGAGATCACGGTTGTTACTCATTTTCCATTGCAGAGGATACTCTGAAACCCTGAAGCAACTGGCAGAATAGTGGAGTGGGCTTCGGAGTTATCCAGTTTTGGTTTGAAGTTTGAGAGCACTTCAAGGAAACTGCGCCACTACTTCCAAGCCCATGAGATTACGGTTGTTACAAGGGGCTAGATCGAGGTACTCTGGTTGGCCTCAAGGAAACTGTGCCACTACCTCCAAGCCCATGAGATCACGGTTGTTAGTCGTTTTCTGTTGCAGAGGATACTCCGAAACCCTGAAGCTACTGGCAGAATAGTGGAATAAGTTTTGGAGTTATCCAGTTTTGGTTTGAAGTTTGAGAGCACTTCAACAATTCAAAGCCGGGCGCTGGCACAGTTTATTGCAGAATGGACGCCAACCCCTGATGAGGAAGCAATGGAAACAGCTCTCCCAGGTAAGGAATCACCCCAAGAATGGATTATGTCTTTTGATGTTTCTTTTTCCCTACAAGGTGCAGGAGCTCGCGTGCTTCTTGTTGCCCCCTCTGGGGAGCACCTGAAGTACGTCATCCAAATGCACATTGCCCGGGAAGAAGCCACCAACAATATAGCTGAGTATGAAGGGCTCCTTGATGGGCTCAGGATTGCAGCGGAATTGGGAATCAAGAAGCTAATCATTCAAGGAGATTCACAGTTAGTGGTTAGACAAGTCAACAAGGATTATCAAATCCCATTGATGGAAGCATACGTTGAGGAAGTAAGGAGGTTAGAGGAGTGCTTTGACGGGTTGCAAATAGAGCACGTACCCCATGCGGAAAACAGCATAGCTAATCAACTGTCAAAGTGTGTTGCGCAGAAGCTTCCTGTGGAACCAGGAACTTTTGTTCTCCACCTCTCTCAACCCTCCATATCACAAAGCACAATGGCCCGGAAAAGGAGAAAGTTTGACTAGGTAAGCCTCTCCCGATCGAGCCATCCACTCCTGGCAGAGACCCTGCCGGAAACAACTCCTCACGGCCTGCCGGACCACCCCCTCCAGCCGGGCCTATGGACCCCGCGAACGAGGCTGGTGCTCCCACAGCCGAGGAGGTGCCTCTAGTCCTCATTGCCAAGCCTCAGGCTCCGACTTGGGAAAGGCACATCGTCTGCTTCCTCCAAACCGAAGAAGTCCCCGGCGACCCAGATGAAGCTGAGAAAGTAGCCCGGAGGGCCAGTATGTATCATTTTGTCGATAACACGCTGTACAGAAGGAGGCCCAACGGTGTGAAATTGAAGTGTGTCTGTCGGGAGGACGGAAAGGAACTGCTGCCTAAGATTCACAAAGGAATGTGCGGCTCACACATTGGATCAAGGGCATTAGTTGGGAAAGCATTCCGGCTAGGATTCTATTGGCCCACTGGCCTCCAAGAAGCAATTGAGCTCGTCACGACATGTTAAGCCTGTCGGTTACATTCCAAGAAAACACACCTGCCTGCCCAAGCTCTTTAGACAATCCCTCTGTCATGGCCATTTTTGGTCTGGGGGCTCGATATCCTCGGCCCCTTCCCCCAAGCAATCGGGGGCTTTGAATTCCTATTCGTTGCCATCGACAAGTTTACAAAGTGGCCAGAAGTGACTACCGTGAGTAAGGTGACTGCTTAGTTAGCTATCAAGTTCTTGAAAGAATTCGTATGTCGTTTTGTAGTTCCGGCAAGGATCATGACTGATAACAGCACCCAATTCACGAGCCACGCCTTCATGCAATATGTTCAAACCCTCGGATGCAAGATCTCATTTGCCTCTGTGGCACACCCCCGGAGCAATGGACAAGTTGAGAGGGTGAACACTGAAGTGCTTCGTGGACTCAAGACAAGGACTTTCGATATGCTGCAGAAGCACGATAGGTGGTGGATCGAGGAGCTGCCGGTAGTTCTCTGGTCCCTCAGAACGACACCTAATCGAGCTATCGGGCAGACTCCCTTCTCCCTGGTCTACGAGGCAGAAGCAGTTATCCCCACAAAACTCATTACGGGTCTCCTCGGGTGCTTGCCAACGATGAAGTAGCGCAAGATCAGCACCAGCGTGATGACGCTATGCTACTTGAAGAGAACCGTCTCCGAGGCGCTACGCGTGTTGCACACTATCAGCAAGCCCTGTGTCGCTATCACAGCCGCAGGGTTTGTGCTCAGTGTCTTGAGGAAGATGAACTTGTCCTTAGGCGCGTTCAGTCTGCCAAGGGTACACACAAGTTATCACTAAAGTGGGACGACCCTTACCGGGTAGTACAAGTCTCCAGACCTGGCGCAGTCCGTCTGGAGACCGGAGATGGCACACCGTTGCAAAAACTCATGGACCATTAAGCATCTCCGTAAGTTCTCCCGTAAGGCACAGAGGTTGCCGGGCCTTTGCCCGGTAGCCACTCATTGTACATGGCATTGCCGAAGTTGCATGTAACCCCTTGTACAAGCCGTGGCGATGACCCCATGCAAGAGAAAATAAAGAAGCGCTGTAGGGGGCCCCAACTAAGATTGCATGCATGCACAAGCACACCCATATCATTGCATAAGCACTTCATGAGCATTTGCATATGCATATAGATAGGATTGTGTCCTGCATTCATTCTCATCTGCATGGAGTTGCAGGTTCTTGCCATGAACCTGGCTTCGACAAAGGATGAGAAGATTGCACGGCATGGCGATCCCCGGCAAGCCAAACAGATAAGTTCACCTCTTGTCCATTAGTATTCTGTAAAGCTACATCTTTGCATAAGAAAACCTCGCCTCCCTCTTTGAAACTCAGATGCTCCCATCCATGACTCGAACGCTGCTTCAGTCAGGGTGGTCGCAGTGGCCTTTGGGAAAAAGGGGTTGGTGGGGGGCTGGCCCCTCTGTTTGTTCCCCGGGAGACAAAGTTCTCTGACAGACAAAGAAGGTGCCGGCAGGATATCCTGCCGGGGAAAACTCATTTATTCTATTAAAGAGGCACTTTACCTCTGCATGGACATACATATGCACGAGTTCCCGACAAGATTCATCTTTTTCATTCATATGAAGTTACAAGTACGGGCATTACAGAATACAAAGATGGACTCGAGAGATTACATTATTGGAATTAAAATTTGGCAATTGTCGGCTAGTTTAAGATTGAAAAAAGTGAAGGGGAACATAGTAATTTCAAATTTTTTTCCTACGCACACGCAAGATCATGGTGATGCATAGCAACGAGAGGGGAGAGTGTTGTCTACGTACCCTCGTAGACCGATAGTGGAAGCGTTGTGACAACGCGGTTGATGTAGTCGTACGTCTTCATAGCCCGACCGATCAAGCACCGAAACTACGGCACCTCCGAGTTTTAGCACACGTTCAGCTCGATGACGATCCCCGGACTCTGATCCAGCAAAGTGTCGGGGAAGAGTTCCGTCAGCACGACGGCGTGGTGACGATCTTGATGTTGTATCGTCGCAGGGCTTCGCCTAAGCACCGCTACAATATTATCGAGGAGTATGGTGGAAGGGGGCACAGCACACGGCTAAGAAAACGATCATGAGGATCAACTTGTGTGTCTAGAGGTGCCCCCTTGCCCCCGTATATAAAGGAGCAAGGGGGGGTGCGGTCGGCCCTAGGAGGATGCACGCTGGAGGAGTCCTACTCCTACCGGGAGTAGGACTCCCCCCTTTCCCTAGTTGGATTAGGACTTGGGGGAAGGAGGAAAGGGAAGAAAGGAAAGGGGGCGATGCCCCCCTCCTTGTACAATTCGTACTTGGGGGGGAGGGGTGCGCGGCAGCCCCTAGGCCTCCTCTCCTCTTCCTCCACTAGGCCCATTAAGGCCCATTAGGTTACCGGGGGGTTCCGGTAACCTCCTGGTACTCCGGTAAAATGCTGATTTCACCCGGAACACTTCCGATGTCCAAACATAGGCTTCCAATATATCAATCTTTATGTCTCGACCATTCCAAGACTCCTCGTCATGTCCGTGATCACATCCGGGACTCCGAACAAACTTCGGTACATCAAAATATATAAACTCATAATGAAACTGTCATCGTAACGTTAAGCGTGCGGACCCTACGGGTTCGAGAACAATGTAGACATGACCGAGATATGTCTCCGGTCAATAACCAATAGCGGAACCTGGATGCTCATATTGGATCCCACATATTCTACGAAGATCTTTTATAGGTCAGACCGCATAACAACATACTTTGTTCCCTTTGTCATCGGTATGTTACTTGCCCGAGATTCGATCATCGGTATCTCAATACCTAGTTCAATCTCATTACCGGCAAGTCTCTTTACTTGTTTCGTAATACATCATCTCGCAACTAACTCATTAGTTGCAATGGTTGCAAGGCTTATGTGATGTGCATTGCCGAGAGGGCCCAGAGATACCTCTCCGACAATCGGAGTGACAAATCCTAATCTCGAAATACGCCAACCCAACATGTACCTTTGGAGACACATGTAGAGCTCCTTTATAATCACCCAGTTACGTTGTGACGTTTGGTAGCACACAAAGTGTTCCTCCGGCAAACAGGAGTTGCATAATCTCATAGTCATAGGAACATGTATAAGTCATGAAGAAAGCAATAGCAACATACTAAACGAATGGGTGCTAAGCTAATGGAATGAGTCATGTCAATCACATAATTCTCCTAATGATGTGATCTCGTTAATCAAATGACAACACATGTCTATGGTTAGGAAACATAACCATCTTTGATTAACGAGCTAGTCAAGTAGAGGCACACTAGTGATGTTTAGTTTGTCTATGTATTCACACAAGTATTATGTTTCCGGATAATACAATTCTAGCATGAATAATAAACATTTATCATGATATAAGGAAATAAAATAATAACTTTATTATTGCCTCTAGGGCATATTTCCTACAAAAAGATAAGTGCCCCGTTACGCCTTTGCCCTTGTCCATCCCTCACAGGAAAAGATCGAGGAGGGGGATGGAGGCGGACACCACTGGGATTCAGTGCCTCCCCATGATCAGGACGGCGCTACTCCCTAGCAAGGAGGAAGAAACAGGAGGGCGGGCATGGATGGTGACACTACCGGAGGAGCAGATGGGAGGCACGGAGTCACCGGCAAACACGACTCATCAGAACGGTCGTCCCCATTGTTGATGCGTCATGGGTTGCCGCTACCATCCGCATCACTACCACCCGAAGACCTCGGCGCGGCCACCATGCCGGACACCATGCTGCCTAAACTCTTCCATAGAGAGCATGGTCGTCCCCAGGAGCCCTAGCGTTTGAAATTATCGCACGTCTTGAAGATGCGTGAGAAAACAAGAAGCCTCCCTGATCAAGGGGGCGACCACACCCCAGAGGAGCCAGGTTCGCCCCCATTAGCAGCGAATAACTCCTATGACTCCTCCCCGACGCCACCCGAAGAAAAAGAACGAGGAACGGTCGGCTACCACGCGTCGTGCCCGCCTCAAGACGCGACATGGTGCCGACCGCGTCCCCTCTCACTAAGGTCAAGGATATGTGCGACACAGCGACAGATACGCCGGGACTGCCGCTCCCGGCCTCAACACCGCGTCGCCCCGACCTTCCTCTCAGATCCAAGGGAGACCCCAAGCAGAAACTCGGGGGCTAGCCCCGAGCCCTTCCCCTCAGCATCACCAGAAGAAGCGGAGAACTAGGAAAGAAGGAAGAGAGGGATGCAGAGGTGGATGACTTTGGTCTCCTCCGCCCCTCCTTTTATAGGCCGAGCAGGGAAGGGCAGCTGCTCCATCAAAAGGCAACCACCGCCCTCCTCCACCAACTCAAGGCAGACGGACTCACTTCAAGATGCTCTTCTGCACCACGTGACTCCGTTACCTACCCCATGCTATACATGCGGTATACGTGGCTAAGGATAAGAGAGCTCTATGGGAAGAGTAATTTGGCGGTTTCTACCCCGTGCGTTGAAGTCATTCATGGGCCATCACAGCCGCAATCCCACCACTATTGGCTTTGCACCGCGCGCGGAGGAATTGGAAACCGCCCCGGAATCAAGATTACCACAGCAGCAACGGAAAACTTCAAAGGGGACAACTCCTTTAGCAGCCCTGCCTGTGCGCCTATTAGGCCCTACCCCGCCAACGCTCCACAACGACGTCGGGGCAGGCCCGGGGGCTTCTGTCGGTGCAACAGACTCCGGGTATGTTGCCCGACTGTGCACAGGCACAAGATCAAGATTGAAGCACCAACTCACGATAGGGATTGAAGAACCAAGAGACTTGAAGAACCAACATGCAGCTCAGAAAGATCGAGATCGAGCCAAAGGAACAGGATATCGGCAAGAGAAGGGCCTTCCTCACCGGGCAGGCGAGCCCGGCAAGGGGCTAGGACACCACCAGAAGCAAGCAACCAAGACTCCCTGGCAGCGCCTGCCGGGGCTTGCGGGGCCTGAGCCACCCCGCCAACCGCACAAGTATGACCCACCTCGTCAATCAGTGTGGTGTCAAGCCGCAAGATGATTAAGTGGAAGCATTTGCCACATGGCAGCCATCTCGTACAGAAGAAACCCACAGGTGACACCCGTCCAGCGACGTGTCAAGAGAACAGATGTGGAGCTGGCAAGATAAGCCCGGCAGGCCTTGCCGGGCAGCTAGTGATGTGACATTGAGCGGTGCATTTAATGCACCCTGCCAGCCCGCAGAGTTAGGTATGATAGCACGGTTTGCTATCAAATCAGTGGGTAATGACTGTTTTGCTACTGTGGTGACCCCTTATTCTATAAAAGGAGGCCCATGGCAATCGTAGGAAGGGGTTAGAGGGTTGGAAACTTGACAAAACCCAAGCCACCATATGCTTGTGGTCACCGTAGCCTTGAGGCAGACCTTGCCGGGCAAGTGTACCACGCACTACCACATTCATTTCTAGCATCAATCCACCAAAGCAGGAGTAGGGTCTTACGCCTCGCGGCGGCCCGAACCTGGGTAAATTGCTTGTGTGCTCTCTGCCGTGTTGCCATGTGCTGGTTTGCTCTTTGTGCAACGCGACGTCCCCCGCCGAACCAGCAAGGGGCCGCCCGGTCCCATAGGTGGCCACGAATATCCCGCAACAGTTGGAATAGCTTCTACCCACTTAGTAACATAATCAACACCAACCAAAATATGTGTACACCCATTAGAGGAAGGAAAAGGTCCCATGTAATCAAACCCCCAAACATCAAATGGTTCAACAGCAAGTGAGTAATTCATAGGCATTTCTTGACGCTTACCAATATTACCAATCCTTTGGCATGCATCACAAGATAAAACAAACTTACCGACATCCTTGAAGAGAGTTGGCCAATAAAAACCAGATTGCAATACCTTGCGAGCAGTTTTGTCTCCCGCATGATGCCCTCCATATGCTTTGGAGTGACATTTCCGTAGGATTTGTCCCTATTCATGCTTAGGTACACAAGTCTAGTAATACCATCTACTCCTTCTTTCTAAAGATGTGGGTCATCCCAAAAGTAATGTCTTAAATCATAGAAGAATTTTTTGTTTTGTTAGTATGTGAAGCTAGGTGGTATATATTTAGCAATAATGTAGTTAGCATAGTTAGCATACCAAGGAGTGTTATGAGAAACATTTATTGTAGCTAATTGCTCATGAGGAAAACTATCATTAATAGGTTATGGGTCATCAAGAATACTTTCTAGCCTAGACAAGTTATCAGCCATGTTGTTCTCAACCCCCTTTCTATCAATGATATGTAAGTTAAATTCTTGTAGAAAAAGAACCCTCCTAATGAGTCTAGGTTTAGCATCTTTATTTTCCATAAGATATTTTATAGCAGCATGATCGGTGTGAACAATTAATTTAGAATCAACAATGTAAGATCTAAATTTGTCACAAGCAAACACCACTGCTAAGAATTGATTTTTAGTAGTAGCATAATTGCGTTGGACACTGTCTAGAGTTTTAATAACATAATGAATGACATTTAATTTCTTATCAACTCTTTGTCCTAGGACAACACCAACAACATAATCACTATCATCACATATAATTTCAAAAGGCAAGTTCCGATCAGGTGGTTGAACAATAGGTGTAGAAATTATGGCTTTCTTAAGTGTTTCAAAGGCTTCTACACAATCATCATCAAAACAAATGGAACATCCTTTTGCAAAAGATTTGTAAGAGGCCTAGAAATTTTAGAGAAGTCTTTAATAAACCTCCTATAGAAACCATCATGACCGAGGAAACTATGGATACCTTTGATATCTTTAGGACATGTCATTTTCTCAATTGTGTCAACTTTAGCTTTATCCACCTCAATACCTCGTTCAAAAATTGATGTCCCAAGACAATACCTTCATTAACCATAAAGTGGCACTTCTCCCAATTCAAGACAAGATTAGTTTGCTCACATCTCTGCAAAACTCGATCAAGGTTGCTTAAGCAATCATCAAAAGAAGTTTCGTAAACGGAAAAATCATCCATGAAAACCTCAACAATCTTTTCACAGAAATCAGAGAATATAGCAGTCATACATCTTTGAAAGGTAGCAGGTGCATTGCATAAACCAAAAGTCATACGTCTATAAGCACAAGTTCCAAAAGGACAAGTAAAGGTGGTTTTCCCTTGATCATGTTGTGAGACAGGTATTTGAGAAAAACAAGAATATCCGTCAAGGAAACAAAAGTGTGTGTGCTTTGACCATCTTTCTAGAATTTGATCAATAAAAGGTAGAGGATAATGATATTTTCTAGTAGCTTTATTTAATTTTCTAAAATCAATTACCATCCTATAACCAGTGACAATTCTTTGTGGAATAAGTTCATTTTTATCATTAGGAACAACAGTAATACCTCCTTCTTATTGACACAATGAACAAGACTTACCCACCTACTAGCAACTGTAACATAGATTATACCTGCTTCCAGAAGCTTCGATATTTCAGTTCTTATTGAGGGAGTCCTGGATTATACCTTCTTCCTTGCTCTTGATCAATTGCTCAAGAGCGTCATCTGCAAGATCTTCATCGTTGGACAGATCAATGGCGTCGTTGCGCAGAATAGCAGCAGCAGTCAGTTCTTGGCTGGTGGGTTGCAAGGGCATCTTTACTCTCAAGGGCTTGGAGATGCGTGACAGATCTTCAGACTGCACACTTTCTTCAGGAGGTGCAGTAGCCAGTGGCTTCGCATGTAAGACCTTTGGTGCAGGAGCAGGCTTTGAAGCTTTAGGCTTCTTCAGTTTCTATGGCTTCGGCGGTGCAGGCACTTCATCAGATTCAGCGTCATCTGCAGGCTCATCCACGGTTGTCCCTTGAACCATGATATGAGTGATGAGACCTTCCAGGTTGTAGAAGGGCCCAACAAGATTGGCTTCAGCTTCGTGGGTGCCTTCAGCACGGGGAGCAGAAGGACCAGGGTTGAAGTTTAGTCCCAGTGACTTCTTGTTTTGCATAGCCGAATTCTTGGCAAACTGGAAGTTGCGCTTGAACAGATTGTCGTCACGACACCATAGCAATGACGATGGGTCTGCATCCGCAGGCTGTGGTCCACGGACCATGCAGGGATAGAAGCCTTGTTCAATGGCTTCATCTCTAGACTTGGGTTGAATATTTCTGTATAGAATGTCTCCCCATGGTCGTTTGATGGCATTCTTCTCAGCATACTCCTGGGTCACGAACCTGTACTTGAACCACTGTTCTGCCCAATATCTTCGAATCCATTGGATTCGTGTCTTGCGCTGATTGTAATCCTCTTCAGGATCTGTCTTGTACAGCTCTGAGAGGTCATCAGGCAAATCACTTGATGTTCCCCCTCGATGTTGTCTGCCACCCTTCCTTGCTGATTTCTCTGTAGCCATGAACTTCAAACTGAATGGCTTCAACACGTTCAAAGGTTTCAAAGGCTTCCGCTTGCTGGTCAAACAGGAACTAGCTTCGGGAGGATTTATATGATGCTGTAAGAATTCTGCAAATGAATGCAGGCTATGTGAACCAAGGGATTCTCCCACAGACATGTACCTGTGACAGCATTAAGGTGTGAGGGAAGGGGAAGAGGTCATATGCATTCTCAGAAGATTTTGAAGATAAATCAGTTTAGAAGACATTGACCTCATAGTGCGAAGACATTCACTCATAGATAGAGAGTTGGTTCCAGATTTGTATGAATCCACGAATAAGTACAAGTGAGGAATCTAACTACTTTGTGAAGCATCAGTGAACATACTAGGCATATTATGAGATGCAGTATGAAATAGATCCAACTTGTGTGAACAGAAACTGCTTGTGGTAGAAAGTGATGAATCTATAGGATCAAAGGGGCCGTAAAAAGGAAGTTTTATTTACCACACGAAGAACTGCTAGACGTAGTGGGAGAGGAGGCCGAGCAGTTCGATCGTTCGTGCCCTAACTTGGCGACGGAGGACACCTACGGTGACGGCGGAGAAGACGATGTCCGCGGCCGGCATGAAGACGGTGTCGGTGAGGTCGCGGCAGCTAAGCGCTTCGTCGCCGGCGTCGTCAAGGGCTAGCAGTGGCGCTAGGGTTTATGCGAGAGTGGAAGAAAGGATAATGACTGGGGTGAGGCGTGTATTTATAGGGACAGGGACGGCACAGTGTTATTACACAGGTGCCCCTGGCGATTCACATCTAAAGGACACGTGGCTATCATGCAACATATCGGAGGTTGTTCCATGTTCCCACACATGCCTGGATTGTCGGGTGGTCGTTCCCACCTCTCCGGGTTTTAGGTGAAAGGATTTAGCATTAAAAACAGACTTAATGTTTGTCTCTGTATCTTCTGCTGACAAGGACGCAGAGAAGATATTTGACAGTTTCAATAGAATGCATATGATTTGGAGAGATAGAGTTTGAGATAGAAAGCATAAAGAGGTTAGGGTCCGATCACATTCACTTAGTTCAAAAGATTCAACAAGAAGACATAGCTATAAGTGAATGTTGTAGAGGATAGAACACTAGTATATATATATATATATATATATATATATATATATATATGAGAAAGACAATCAAATCAACATAGTGAAGATAAT
Source organism: Triticum aestivum (assembly GCF_018294505.1). Taxonomy (NCBI): domain Eukaryota; kingdom Viridiplantae; phylum Streptophyta; class Magnoliopsida; order Poales; family Poaceae; genus Triticum; species Triticum aestivum. The sequence continues at coordinate 335,801,388 of NC_057812.1, read as the reverse complement.
CATGAAGACAAGTTGAGATTGAAGCCAAACCAAATGTGAAGACATACCAAACGTAATGCCATGAGTGAAACACTTCAAACAGAAAAATTTGGTGGTGGCGTTACCCACCGTATAGGAAGTATTAGACCCAGACACGACGCATAATTATCGTGGCGCTCCGAAGTCAAATTCCACATTAATGTATTCACACTTAGAATGTAAGTCTTCATTGATTGAAGATATACTTTACTTCATGTGTTGCACATCTAAGTCATCAATATGCATAAGTGTTAGGATGTGTGCCTGATCACATGACATTTGAGGATTCCAAGATATTTAGCTCACACCGTAACTTGCAAAACCTCTTCTCATCCAAGGGCTTGGTGAAGATATCTGCCAATTGCTCTTCAGTGTTGACGTGTATGATATCAATATCTTCCTTCACAACATGATCTCTGAGAAAGTGATGACGAATTTCAATGTGCTTTGTCTTCGAGTGCTGAAGTGGGTTGTTGGCAATCTTGATGGTGCTTTCGTTGTCGCAATAGAGTGGCACTTGCTTCAGATGAATGCCATAGTCTTTGAGTGTTTGCTTCATCCATAGAAGCTGAGCGCAGCAAGATCCAGCAGCAAGGTATTCAGATTCAGCAGTGGAGAGAGATACACAGTTTTGTTTCTTTGAAGACCAACATACAAGTGATCGTCCCAGAAAATGACATGTGCCTGATGTAGACTTGCGATCCACCTTGTCACCAGCATAATCAGCATCCGAGAATCCAACCAGATCAAACTCTGAGCCCTTTGGATACCATAATCCTAATGTTGGGGTGTGAGCCAAATATCGAAGAATTCGCTTCACAGCTAAGTGATGCGATTCCTTTGGTGCCGCTTGGAATCGAGCACACATGCAAACACTAAGCATAATATCTGGCCTAGATGCACATAGATAAAGTAAAGAACCAATCATGGAGCGGTATACCTTTTGATCGAACTCTTTACCATTGTCGTCGGGACCCAGATGATGTTTGGCTGGCATTGGCGTCGTGAAGCCTTTGCAGTCTTGCATCCCAAATTTCTTCAGGCAATCTTTGAGGTACTTCTCTTGAGATATGAAGATGCCGTTGCGTTGCTGACGTATTTGAAGACCAAGGAAGAACTTCAGCTCACCCATCATGGACATCTGATATTGCTCTTGCATCATATATCCAAACTCGTTCAGTGTATTTCTGATTGGTGCAGCCGAAGATAATGTCATCCACATATATTTGGCACACAAACAGTTCACCATCATATGTCTTCGTGAAGAGAGTGGGGTCGAGGGAACCAGGTTTGAAGCCTTTGCTCTTCAGGAAGTCTTTGAGTGTGTCATACCAAGCCCGAGGGGCTTGTTTGAGGCCATACAGTGCCTTGTTGAGCTTGTACACCATGTCAGGATGTTTTGGATCTTCAAAGCCAGGCGGTTGTGCAACATACACTTCTTCTTCAATCTTGCCATTGAGAAAAGCGCTCTTCACATCCATTTGATACAGAAGAATGTTATGATGATTTGCATAGGACAGCAGTATGCGTATGGCTTCAAGTCTAGCCACACGAGCAAATGTTTCATCGAAGTCAATCCCTTCAACTTGAGTGTACCCTTGAGCAACGAGACGAGCTTTGTTTCTGACAACTTGACCATGCTCATCTTGCTTGTTGCGATATATCCATTTGGTGCCTATTATATTGTGCTTGCGAGGATCAGGACGCTTAACCAGTTCCCATACATTATTCAGCTCAAACTGTTGAAGCTCTTCTTGCATAGCTTGAATCCATTCAGGTTCCATGAAGGCTTCTTCAACTTTCTTGGGTTCAGATATTGAGACGAATGCGAAGTGCCCACAGAAATTTGCTAGCTGTGTTTCCCTTGAATGAGTGAGCGGACCTGGTGCATTGATGCTATCAATTATTTTCTCAATCTGTACTTCATTTGCAACACGAGGATGTACATGACGAAGATTTTGCTCTTGATGATCATTGTCATCATTAGAAGGATTGTCTTCAGGCTGAGCATTGTCTTCTGTTTGATCAGGTGCGGAGATGATAAGTTCCTCTTCAGGCTGAGATTCAGATGGTATGATTTCTCTAGTTCCCATAAGTTTGATTGATTCACTAGATGGAACTTCATCTAGCACGTTTGGCAGGTGCTCTCTTTGTGAGCCGTTAGTCTCATCGAACCGCACATCCACTGTTTCAACCACTTTATAGTGAAAAAGGTTGAAGACTCTGTAGGAGTGCGAATCTTTTCCATATCCAAGCATAAAACCCTCATGTGCTTTTGGTGCAAATTTTGAAGTGTGATGTGGATCCTTGATCCAGCACCTGGCACCAAATACTCTGAAGTAACTGACATTTGGCTTCTTGCCAGTAAGGAGCTCATAGGATGTCTTGTTGAGAAGCTTGTGAAGATAAACATGGTTGATGATATGGCATGCAGTATCAATGGCTTCAGGTCAGAACTTTCTTGGAGTCTTGTATTCATCAAGCATCGTCCGAGCCATCTCAATAAGTGTTCTGTTCTTGCGTTCGACGACGCCATTCTGCTGTGGCGTGTATGAGCTGAGAATTCATGTGTGATGCCCAAAGTATCAAGATATGTATCTAGGCCAGTGTTCTTGAATTCAGTGCCATTGTCACTTCTGATGTGCTTTATCTTGACGCCATAGTTGTTCATTGCTCGATTGGCGAAGCGTCTGAAGACATCCTGCACTTCAGTCTTGTAGAGGATTATATGCACCCAAGTATATCTTGCATAATCATCAACAATGACAAAGCCATAGAGACAAGCAGTAGTAGTAAGAGTTGAGTAATGAGTGGGACCAAAAAGGTCCATGTGGAGCAGTTCGAAGGGTTGAGTCGTTGTCATGATTGTCTTCGAGGGATGCTTGGCCCTCGTCATCTTTCCTTCTTCACAGGCACCGCATAAGTGATCCTTCTTGAACTTGACGCCCTCGATGCCTATGACATGCTTCTTCCTTGCAAGGGTGTGGAGGTTCCTCATGCCAGCATGCCCTAGCCTCCGATGCCAGAGCCAGCATTCAGAAGCTTTTGCTAGAAGACATACGGCAAGTTGTGGTCCTGCTGAGAAATCTACCACGTACAAATCATCTTTCCGATACCCTTCAAACACTAGAGACTTGTCAGATTCCATTAGAACAAGGCAACGATATTTTCCAAACATCACAATCATGTTTAAATCGCAAAGCATTGAGACAGACATTAAGTTGAAACCAAGGGATTCAACAAGCATGACTTTATCCATGTGTTGATCCTTTGAGATTGCAACTCTACCTAGACCCAATACCTTGCTTTTACCAGTGTCAGCAAATGTGATGTGACTTTTGTCAGATGGACGTAAGGTTGAGTCCATGAGAAGGCTTCGCTTGCCAGTCATGTGATTAGTACACCCACTATCAATAATCCATTCTGAAGCAGCTGGTGTCGTACCCTACAGTGCAGTTAGGGGGATAGGCTTCACGAAGAGAATTGTGAAGCATAAACATTTGACGAGCAGTGGATTATGAAAGCTTAGATCGAGGTTAGGACTGATAGGGCAAGTAGCAAGCGACTCAGGAACAAAGTACATAATAAGACCATTTGGGCATTTGATCTTGCGCCCTACAAGATGTTTAAGGTCCCCAGCAATAGCTTCAGACGATTTTGGTTTTCGGCTGGAGACCTTTCCCTGCAAAAGAGAGTTAAGCTTTCTTAGCCACCCACATCTTCAAGGGTGGCTTCGAAGCAATGAGTCTAAGTGCAGCATCTGAGAACTTTGGCTTTGGAGCCCTAGCAAAAAGTCTTGCAGGTGGACAATAGTACTCATAAGAATAAGCAGAATAGTTCTTGGTCTTATGAACATGGCGGTTTGATGAAACGCGCTCATATTCATAGGCCTGAGTATGGTTTCCCTGCAAAACATTTGCGTTAGTGCGACTCAGGTGAGTCCTCTGTCTGTATGAAGCCTTTGGACCGTATGAAGCCTGTGGTCTGGGGTTTGTCTTCTTCACTGTGGTGTCATGACGACATTCACAGGAAGATTCTCCAAACACCTTTTCGGCACCCAGACTTTCTTCATAGGCGGCCCATTCCTGCAGTTAGTACCAATATACCTGGCAAACACTTCACCATTCTGATTCTTAAACAGTTTATAGTTTGCATCAAAGGATTCATCAATAACAATGGGATTAGCACAAGTGAAGCCAGATAGGGTGGATGGATCCGCTGAAGGTTCCTTTGCAGCAACCCATGTGGTTTTGGGGTACTGCTCAGGTTTCCAGTAAGAGCCATCAGCATTCATTTTCCTTTCGAACCCAACACCCACTTTCCTAGGGTTTCGGTTCAGGATCTGCCTTTTGAGGACATCACATAGTGTCTGATGCCCTTTGAGACTTTTGTACATCCCTGTTTCAAGCAATGTCTTCAACCTAGCATTCTCATCAGCAATAGCAGTGGTATCCTCAGCAGAGGGGTTAGTTACCACATCAACAGTTGAAGATATTGCAATAGTAGCAGCAGTAGAACACTCAGCAACAGAAGTAGCGTTGTCATGCTCGATGCATTTAAGACATGGTGGTTCAAATCCTTCCTGAGCTGAACTGATCTGTTCAGCGCAAAGTGACTCGTTTTCCTTTTGAAGATCTTCATGAGCCGCTCTCAATTTCTCAAGATCTTGCTTCCTTTGAAGATAATCATAGGAAAGCTTTTCATGAGTTGTTGAGAGCGTTTCATGACGACTTTCAAGTTCCTCATACTTAACGTGAAGATTTTTTATGTCTTCAATTAAGGACTGGATCGAGTCATTTCAGCGTCTAACAGATCATCGCTTTTGTCTAATAGTTTTTGAATATGTTTCATAGCTTTCTGTTGTTCAGTTGCAATTTTAGCAAGTGTTTTGTAGCTGGGTTTGGAACCACAATCAGAGTCATCTTCACTAGATGTTTGATAGTGAGTAGTGCGTGTGTTTACCTTGGCACCGCGTGCCATGAAGCAGTAGGTAGGAGCGGAGTAGTCCTTGTCATTTGCATCGGTGTCGGTGATGAAGTCATTGTCTTCAGTGTTGAAGATGGACTTGGCAACGTATGCTGTAGCCAGACTCGCAACGCCAGAATCGGACTCCTCCTCAGACTCCACCTCCGCCTCCTCAGAAGCGGACTCCTCCTCTGAATCCATTTCCTTGCCAACAAACGCACGTGCCTTGCCAGATGAGCTCTTCTTGTGTGATGAAGACTTTGAGGAAGACTTGGAAGAAGACTTTGAGTATTTCTTCTTCTTCTTGTCGTCAGAGTCATACTCCTTGCTCTTCTTCTTCTTGTTGTTCTCATTGTCCCACTGCGGACACTCAGAGATGTAGTGGCCAGGTTTCTTGCACTTGTGGCATGTTTTCTTCTTGTAGTCATGAGCAGAAGCTTCATCATTCCTTGAGCTTGATCGTGAAGACTTTCTGAAGCCTTTCTTCTTGGTGAATTTTTGGAACTTCTTCACAAGCATAGCAAGCTCCTTTCCAATGTCTTCAGGATCATCAGAACTGCTGTCAGATTCTTCTTCAGATGAGGAGACAGCTTTTGCCTTCAAGGCACGAGTTCGCCCATAGTTGGGACCGTAGATGTCTCTTTTCTCAGAAAGCTGAAACTCGTGTGTGTTGAGCCTCTCAAGTATGTCAGACGGATCGAGTGTCTTGAAGTCAGGACGTTCTTGAATCATCAGGGCTAGGGTGTCAAACGAGCTGTCAAGTGATCTCAGGAGTGTCTTGACGACTTCATGCTTGGTGATCTCAGTGGCGCCGAGAGCTTGAAGCTCATTTGTGATGTCAGTGAGTCGATCAAACATGAGCTGGACATTCTCATTGTCATTTCTCTTGAAGCGGTTGAAGAGGTTGCGAAGGACACTGATTCTCTGATCTCTCTGGGTTGAGACGCCTTCATTGACCTTGGAGAGCCAGTCCCAGACTAGCTTAGATGTTTCCAAAGCACTCACGCGGCCATACTGTCCTTTGGTCAGATGACCACAGATGATGTTCTTGGCAGTGGAGTCCAGTTGAACGAACTTCTTGACATCAGCAGCGGTGACACCTTCACCAGCCTTGGGAACGCCATTCTTGACGACATACCATAGGTCGACATCAATGGCTTCAAGATGCATGCGCATCTTATTCTTCCAGTAGGGATATTCAGTTCCATCGAAGACGGGGCATGCAGCGGAGACTTTAATTATCCCTGCAGTCGACATAGCTAAAACTCCAGGTGGTTAAACCGAATCACACAGAACAAGGGAGTACCTTGCTCTGATACCAATTGAAAGTGCTAGTGATCGACTAGAGGGGGGGTGAATAGGCGATTTTTATGAAAGTCTTCAAAACATGGAAGTTTCGAAGACAAACGATAGAAATAAACCTATTACCATGCAGCGGAAGGTAGACTACACTAGGCAAACCATAGTCAAGTATTCAATGAAGTGAAAGCACAATGACTAATAGCAGCTAGGCAGTAAGGATCAGGTAGGAAGATATTGTGAAGCCAATCAGAACAAGCAGTCACTCAGTGAAGACAAAAGATAATGCAATCATACAATGACTTCACAAGGACCAACAGTAAGTAAAGGGAAGGGAAGGATGAAACCAGTGACTCGTTGAAGACAATGATTTGTTGGACCAGTTCCAACTGCTGTGACAGTTGTACGTCTGGTTAGGGCGGCTAGGTATTTAAACCTGAGGACACACAGTCCCGGACACCCAGTCCTGAACACGCAGCTCAGGACACTCAGTCCTCACCGTATTCCCCTTGAGCTAAGGTCACACAGACCTCGCCCAATCACTCTGGTAAGTCTTCAAGGTAGACTTCCAAACCTTCACAGACTTCGTTCACCGGCGATCCACAATGACTCTTGGATGCTCAGAACGCGACGCCTAACCGGCTGGAGGATTCACAGTCCTCAAGTGTAATAAGTCTTCAGATCACACAGACAGGAAGACTTAAGTGATGCCTAACACTCTTTGGCTCTGGGTGTTTAGGGCTTTATCCTCGCAAGGAATTCTCTCTCAAAGGCTTCGAGGTGGGTTGCTCTCAAACGACAAAAGCCGTACTCTAACTCTGAGCAGCCAACCGTTTATGGTTGTAGGGGGTGGGCTATTTATAGCCACTAGGCAACCCGACCTGATTTGTCCGAAATGACCCTGGGTCACTAAGGAACTGACACGTGTTCCAACGGTCAGATTTCAAACACACACGGCAACTTTACTTGGGCTACAAGCAAAGCTGACTTATCCAACTCTGGACAAGATTTGCTCTCATAGTCTTCACTCGAAGACATAGGATTTTGGTTAAGCATCACTTCAGTCATTCTGACTGGTTCTCTTGGACCCCACTTAACAGTACGGTGGTTCATATGACTCAACAAGGAAAAACACAGAACGACGAAACTGCTAAGTCTTCGCGCTCCATAGTCTTCACGCGATGTCTTCTCTTATCATAGTCTTCAATGTGAATGTCTTCACATACCACCTTTGACTTCAATGTCTTCTTACATTTTTAGGGGTCATCTCTGGTAGGAAAACCGAATCAATGAGGGACTTCTACCTGTGTTATCCTGCAATTCTAACAAACACATTAGTCCCTCAACTAGGTTTGTCGTCAATACTCCAAAACCAACTAGGGGTGGCACTAGATGCACTTACAAGGAGCGCGCCGAGAATACTTCTCTCCCGAAGTGAAGAACAAGCTATGTTTGGATTTCTACTCCCTACGCGCCAGATACCCATCCACGTGAAGAGACCATATGTCCTCCGAACATAGAATCATGCGTCGAGCCTGAAAGTCTCCAGGACCCTCCAGATCCTGGACTAGCGACCTTGGAGATTCTTCAAGCTCTAGATCCGATGGTGGGTCAGGGTTCAGATTTTTACCCGCCCACCCACCACAAACAATATTCCCCAAGCAATTCAGGTCCTCCAGACGTATGCGACCTAATGTATGTATGACAGTAGCCGCAGGGAACAGTCCATCACTTCTGGGCCAGGTTCCTCCTTGTTAAAAACAAGATTAAGGACTGCTGCGATGATGATGCGATTTCAGTCTTCTGTCGCAACTATACGGACTAGGGAATCCTCAATGCCCTCAACCGCCGCTGCATACTGCACTTTGCAGATTTGACACCCATAGTACGAAAGTACTGCGCATTGGAAAGCACTTGGAAAGCTCAAACAACCCGATGGGATCCCCCTGCCTTCAAGCTGCCCATAGGATGGGCAAAAAGGATGCACCCCTATGGGCCACCCGACTATTATCTCATAGACATGAGAACCAAATCCTTCACATGACATAGAACTATCCTTGAAGAACTACTCGACAAGCCCTGTCAAATACACACAATGCCGAATAACGAACCAACACACAACCTTCGGGCATGTTGGGTGCTCCGGCAAGTAGCTAAGAGCGGCGAGGCTATCCTCACCAACATCACCCCGAAGACGCACTCTTTGGAGGACGACAATCTCAATGTCTTTACGATCTTCGAGACCTTTTCCTCAAATAATCGGCGCAAAAGGGCGCTCCGTGGCCTCGCCAAAGTCAACCACGTAGCCGCAATATATCCCTGGAACGATATGGCAATAACTTTTACTACTGATGACGAACCAAGGGCCAGATCAGTCCGAGCTCCTGCCCCTTGGTCTTAAACCCAATTGTTGATGGCTTTAGGCTCACTAAAGTGATCATGGACAGCGGCAGCGTACTGAACCTCATCTACGCGAATACGCTCCAAAAAATGCAAATGGACCAAAGTCGCATCGAGCAAAGTGGCACCACCTTTCGAGGCATTATCCCTAGTCGAGAAGCGTGAAGCTCGGGGAAAATTAAGCTTGATGTGGTGTTCGACACACCGGAGAACTACATGTCCGAAGAGTTGCTCTTCCATGTGACACCTTTCAATAGTGGATATCACGCCCTTTTGGGCGAGACGCATTCACACGCTTCCAAGCTATACCCCATTATGGGTACATGAAGCTCAAAATGCCAGGGCCCAATGGAGTTATCACAATCACCAATGATCCGGATATAGCATGATACGTCTCCAACGTATCTATAATTTTTGATTGCTCGATGCTATATTATCTACTGTTTTGGACATTATTGGGCTTTATTATCCACTTTTATGTTATTTTTGGGACTAACCTATTAACTGGAGGCCCAGCCTAGAATTGCTGTTTTTTGCCTGTTTTAGGGTTTCAAAGAAAAGGAATATCAAACAGAGTCCAAACGGAATGAAACCTTCAGGAACGTGATTTTCTCAACGAATAAGACCAGAGTGACTTGGACCCTACGTCAAGAAATAAAACAGGAGGCAACGAGGTAGGGGGGCGCGCCCACCCCCACCAGGCGCGCCCTCCACCCTCGTGGGCCCCTGTTGCTCCACCGACGTACTCCTTCCTCCTATATATATCCACGTACCCCCAAACGATCAGAACAGGAGCCAAAACCCTAATTCCACCGCCGTAACTTTCTGTATCCACGAGATCCCATCTTGGGGCCTGTTCTGGAGCTCCGCCGGAGAGGGCATCGATCACGGAGGGCTTCTACATCAACACCATAGCCCCTCCGATGAAGTGTGAGTAGTTCACCTCAGACCTACGGGTCCATAGTGAGTAGCTAGATGGCTTCTTCTCTCTTTTTGGATCTCAATACAATGTTCTCCCCCTCTCTTGTGGAGATCTATTCGATGTAATCTTCTTTTTGCGGTGTGTTTGTTGAGATCGATGAATTGTGGGTTTATGATCAAAGTCTATCTATGAATAATATTTGAATCTTCTCTGAATTATTTTATGTATGATTGGTTATCTTTGCAAGTATCTTTGAATTATCAGTTTGGTTTGGCCTACTAGATTGATCTTTCTTGCAATGGGAGAAGTGCTTAGCTTTGAGTTCAATCTTGCGGTGTCCTTTCCCGGTGACAGTAAGGGCAACAAGGCATGTATTGTATTGTTGCCATCGAGGATAACAAGATGGGGTTTTCTTCATATTGCATGAGTCTATCCCTCTACATCATGTCATCTTGCTTAAGGCGTTACTCTGTTTTTAACTTAATACTCTAGATGCATGCTGGATAGCGGTCGCTGAATGGAGTAATAGTAGTAGATGCAGGCAGGAGTCAGTCTACTTGTCTCGGACGTGATGCCTATATACATGATCATACCTAGATATTCTCATAACTATGCTCAATTCTGTCAATTGCTCAACAATAATTTGTTCACCCACCGTAGAATATTTATGCTCTTGAGAGAAGCCACTAGTGAAACCTATGGCCCCCGGGTCTATCTTTATCATATTGATCTCCTACTACTTAGTTATTTCCTTTGCTATTTACTTTGCCTTTATTTTACTTTGCATCTTTTATCATAAGAATACCGAAAATATTATCTTAGCATATCTATCAGATCTCACTCTCGTAAGTGGCCCTATAGGGATTGACAACCCCTATTTGCGTTGGTTGCAAGGATTTATTTGTTTTGTGTAGGTGCGAGGGACTCGCGCGTACCCTCCTACTGGATTGATACCTTGGTTCTCAAAAACTGAGGGAACTACTTACGCTACTTTGCTGCATCATCCCTTCCTCTTCGGGGAAAACCAACGTAGTGCTCAAGAGGTAGCAAGAAGGATTTCTGGCGCCGTTGCCAGGGAGGTCTATGCAAAAGTCAACATACCAAGTACCCATCACATACCCTTATCTCCCGCATTACATTATTTGCCATTTGCCTCTCATTTTCCTCTCCCCCACTTCACCCTTGCCATTTTATTCGCCCTCTCTCTCTATCCTCCCTCTCTTTCTCTATTTGCCTCTTTTGTCCGCTTCATTTTTGTTTGCTTGTGTGTTAGTTTGTTTGCTTGTCGTTATGGCTAGTCCTTTACCTTCTGCCTCTATGTCTGAAATTGGGAAATTATTGTCAATAATAATTCTGATGCTCCTACTAAAGAACCCACTATCTCACATATAAAAAGATTCCGTGTTGGTAGTGGTAATATTATTGGAAAAGGAGTTATTCAAGATTTCTTTACTTGTGCCGGTGCTTTACCTTCTATGGGTAGTTCAATTCTTCATAGAACTAGTAGTCTTGCGGAAGCTATTGCCATGTTTGTAGTTGAGCTTGAAAGACAATTCATGCACATGCATCCTTCTATGCAAAGGATTTTCCTGGAATTTTCTAATATTGAGCACTCTTCTGTTAAGCGTGCCGCTACTATATTTTTGGCTCATGAGTTTAGATTCAAAATAAAAGAGGCCAAAGAAATCTTTGCACATTATAGGGTGGATGCTTGCCGTCCTCCCATAGAGGCTATCCTCTTTGATCAAGAAGAAATAATGCGCTTTCAATCTCTAGATTACGTTGCTTTCAATGAAAATCTTAGAAAAAGGGTTCCTACCAATGTTTTAGTTGATAGAATTTCTGAGCTTAATGATGATTTGGCTATTCGAAATAATGAAATAGGACATTCTCTTGAATATAGGCTCACAAAGTTCTGTTAAAAGAATGCTTATAATGATGAATTGGTTGTGCAATATGAAGGACCAAAGGAGGAACCTATACCTCCCAAGGTTGATCTTGGGGACTTTTGTCCCATTAAATTTAGCCCTTTTGATTACTTTTGCTTGCCTCAAAGAAAACTTGCTGCCTAACTTAGAGAATATGAAATGAGTTTTAATAATCTATCTTACTATTATGGCAATACCTAGATCTATTCTTGCTTGTTATGCCTAGCTAGGGGCGTTAAACGATAGCGCTTGTTGGGAGGCAACCCAATTTTATTTTATTCCTTGCTTTTTGCTCCTGTTTAGTAATAAATAATTTATCTAGCCTCTGTTTTGGTTGTGTTTTTTGTGTTTAATTAGTGTTTGTGCCAAGTAGAACCGTTGGGAAGACTTGGGGAAAGTCTTGTTGAACTTGCTGTAAAAAACAGAAACTTTAGCGCTCACGAGAACTGCTGTCAGTTTTATTTGGAGAGTGCTATTTAGTTAATTCTTTTTTCAGATGATTAATAGATAAATGCCTCACGTCCAGAAATTTATTTTAGAATTTTGGGGGTTTCAGATCTTCCGCTAGCTACAGATTACTACAGACTGTTCTGTTTTTGACAGATTCTGTTTTTCGTGTGTTGTTTGCTTATTTTGATGAATCTATGGCTAGTAAAATAGTTTATAAACCATAGAGAAGTTGGAATACAGTAGGTATAACACCAATATAAATAAAGAATGAGTTCATTACAGTACCTTGAAGTGGTCTTTTATTTTCTTTCGCTAATGGAGCTCACGAGATTTTCTACTTTAAGTTTTGTGTGTTGTGAAGTTTTCAAGTTTTGGGTAAAGAATTGATGGATTATGGAACAAGGAGTGGCAAGAGCCTAAGCTTGGGGATGCCCATGGCACCCCCAAGATAATCTAAGGACACCTAAAAGCCAAAGCTTGGGGATGCCCCGGAAGGCATCCCCTCTTTCGTCTACTTCTATCGGTAACTTTACTTGGAGCTATATTTTTATTCGCCACATGATATGTGTTTTGCTTGGAGTGTCTTGTATTATTTGAGTCTTTGATTTTTAGTTTACCACAATCATCCTTGTTGTACACACCTTTTGAGAGAGCCATACATGATTTGGAATTTGTTAGAATACTCTATGTGCTTCGCTTATATCTTTTGAGTTATATAATTTTGCTCTAGTACTTCACTTATATCTTTTAGAGCATGGTGGTGGATTTGTTTTATAGAAACTATTGATCTCTCATGCTTCACTTAGATTATTTTGAGAGTCTTAATAGCATGGTAATTTGCTTAAAATCCTAATATGCTAGGTATTCAAAGTTAGTAAAATTTTCTTAAGAGTGTTTTGAATACTAAGAGAAGTTTGATGCTTGATGATTGTTTTGAGATATGGAGGTAATAATATCAAAGTCGTGCTAGTTGAGTAGTTGTGAAATTGAGAAATACTTGTGTTGAAGTTTGCAAGTCCCGTAGCATGCACGTATGGTAAACGTTATGCAACAAATTTGAAACATGAGGTGTTATTTGATTGTCTTCCTTATGAGTGGCGGTCGGGGACGAGCGATGGTCTTTTCCTACCAATCTATCCCCCTAGGAGCACGCACATAGTACCGAGGTTTTTGATGACTTGTAGATTTTTGCAATAAGTATGTGAGTTCTTTATGACTAATGTTGAGTCCATGGATTATACGCACTCTCACCCTTCCATCGTTACTAGCCTCTTCGGTACCGTGCATTGCCCTATCTCACATTGAGAGTTGGCGCAAACTTCGCCGGTGCATCCAAACCCCGTGATATGTTACGCTCTATCACACATAAACCTCCTTATATCTTCCTCAACACAGCCACCATACCTACCTATTATGGCATTTCCATAGCCATTATATTGCCATGCAACTTTCCATCATTCCGTTCATGATGACACATTCATCATTGTCATATTTCTTAGCATGATCATGTAGTTGACATAGTATTTGTGGAAAAGTCACCATTCGTAATTCTTTCATACATGTCACTCTTGGTCCATTGCATATTCTGGTACACCGCCGAAGGCATTCATATAGAGTCATCTTTTCTTCTAGTATCGAGTTGTTAATAAATAGAAGTGTGATGATCATCATTTTCTTGAGCATTGTCCCTAGTGAGGAATAAATAAATAAAAAGAAAAGGCCATAAAAAAGGAGAAGGCCCAAAAAAAGGGAAAAAGAGAGAAAAAGAGAGAAGGGACAATGTTACTATCCTTTGCCACACTTGTGCTTCAAAGTAGCACCTTAATCTTCATGTTAGAGAGTCTCTTGTTTTGGCACTTTCATATACTAGTGGGAATTTTTCATTATAGAACTTGGCTTGTATATTCCAACAATGGGCCTCACTACAAAAAAAAGACACATCCGTGACATTTTGGGTCAAACGAAAAAAAATTATGTCATACATATGACACTTCTATGACGATAATTTTGACAAAACCCGGTATCATCATAGATGTGGTGGGCTCCTACTTCTATGACAAAAAATCATGACAGAAAATGGGCTTTTCGTCCTGGGCGGGCCAGAGACGCAGCTGCATGACATTCTTTGGGCCGTCCATGACGGAAAAAAACCGTGGTAGAAGCGAGGGGGAGGAAAATTTCGGGGAGTTCCCGGTTACGGTGGGAGGTCGGGGCCGAGCGATGTGTGTTTCTCTCGTACACGTACGCGCGTTTGTGCGAGGCGTTGGCTCTAACTGAACCCGAGCGAGGTGTTGGGCTCTAACTGAACCCGAGCGATTGCACTGCAGGCTACGTGTTACTGAACCCGAGCGATCGATCGATGGCTGTTAACTGAACCCGATCGGGCGATTCCTTCGCTACTGCTGCTAATTGAAGCCGATCGATGCTGCCTTTGGGATGAACAGTGAGTGTTGCGGGGGGTTTGGCTGAACAGTGAGCGGTGGCGTTGCCTCTGGATGAACAGGACCCCGTGGTGTGGTCGAGGGTTGGATGAACAGTAGACGGTGGAGGGGTGCCCGTGGAGGGGTGGTTGAACAGGACCCTGTGGTGGGGAGGGCTAGATGAACAGTAGACGGTGGAGGGGTGGTTGAACAGTAGCCGGTGGAGTAGCGCGCGTTGGAGGCTGGATGAACAGGAGCCTGTGGCGGCTGGAGGAGGTCGACGGTAGCCCGTGGAGGCTAGAGGAGGTCGACGGTGGAGATGAACAATATCCCGTGGAGTCCCATTTTGCGGTACGCCACACCCCTCCCAATGAACAGGACCCCCATTTCGACCGTAGCGCTCCAACACAAGTCCGTTTCGTCCGTTTTACAGTATGACACACCCCTCCCGATCAACAGGACCCCCGTTTCGACCGTAGGAGGTCCGTTTCCTCGTTTTGCGGTATGCCAGACCTCTCCCGATCAACAAGACCCCGTTCCGAACGTAGGAGGTCCGTTTCCTTCGTTGTGTGGTACGCCAGGCCTCGTTTCCATCGCCTATTCTGTCCAAGCCCTCCCGATGAACATGACCATGCATTCCGTTCCGACCCAGCCGGTTGGCTCCCACGCATTCTGTTGCCTCTCGATGAACACGACGCATTCCGTTGCCTCCCCATGAACACGACGACGATGTTGTTTCTCTGTTCCGACCCAGCCATGTACACGAGTGCTACGACTTGAGCTTGCGTTGGTTTTCCCCGAAGAGGAAGGGATGATGCAGCAGAGTAGTGTAAGTATTTCCCTTAGTTTTTGAGAACCAAGGTATCAATCCAGTAGGAGGCCACGCTCAAGTCCCTCGTACCTGCACAAAACGATAGCTACTCGCAACCAACGCGATTAGGGGTTGCCAATCCCTTCACGGTCACTTACGAGAGTGAGATCTGATATATATAATATTTTTGGTATTTTTGGTATAAATATGCAAAGTAAAAAGTAAAGGCAAAGTAAAAAAGCAAAGCAAGATTAAAGTGATGGAGATTGATATGATGAGAATAGACCCGGGGGCCATAGGTTTGACTAGTGGCATCTCTCAAGAGCATAAGTATTCTACGATGGGTGAACAAATTACTATTGAGCAATTGACAGAATTGAGCATAGTTATGAGAATATCTAGGCATGATCATGTATATAGGCATCACGTCCGTGACAAGTAGACCGAAACGATTCTGCATCTACTACTATTACTCCAATCATCGACCGCTATCCAGCATGCATCTAGAGTATTAAGTTAAAAACAGAGTAACACCTTAAGCAAGATGACATGATGTAGAGAGATAAATTCATGCAATATGAAATAAACCCCATCTTGTTATCCTCGATGGCAACGATGCAATACGTGCCTTGCTGCCCCTTCTTTCACTGGGAAAGGACACCACAAGATCGAACCCAAAGCTAAGCACTTCTCCCATGGCAAGAACTACCAATCTAGTTGGACAAACCAAACGGATAATTCAAAGAGTCTTGCAAAGATAACCAATCATACATAAAAGAATTGAGAGAAGATTCAAATATTATTCATAGATAGACTTGATCATAAACCCACAATTCATTGGTCTCAACAAACACACCGCGAAAAGAAGATTACATCGAATAGATCTCGACAAGAGAGGGGGAGAACTTTCTATTGAGATCCAAAAAGAGAGAAGAAGCCATCTAGCTACTAACTATGGACCCGAAGGTCTGAGGTAAACTACTCACACTTCATCGGAGAGGCTATGATGATGTAGAAGCCCTCCGTGATGACGGCCCTCTTCCGGCGGAGCTCCGGAACAGGCCCCAAGATGGGATCTCGTGGATACAGAAAATTGCGGCGGTGGAATTATGGTTTTTTGCTCCGTATTTGGTCGTTTGGGGGTACGTATGTATATATAGGAGGAAGAAGTACGTCGGTGGAACATCGAGGGGCCCACGAGGCAGGGGGCGCCCCCCACCCTTGTGACCACCTCTCCGATGCCTTGGCGTAGGGTCCAAGTCTCCAGGATCACGTTCGGTCAGAAAATCACGTTCCCGAAGGTTTTATTCCGTTTGGACTCCATTTGATATTCCGTTTCTTCGAAACACTGAAATAGGCAAAAAACAACAATTCTGGGCTGGGCCTCCGGTTAATAGGTTAGTCCCAAAAATAATAAAAAAGTGGAAAATAAAGCCCAATATAGTCCAAAACAGTAGATAATATAGCATGGAGCAATCAAAAATTATAGATACGTTGGAGACGTATCAGGCATCCCCAAGCTTAATTCCTGCTCGTCCTTGAGTAGGTAAATGATAAAAAGAGAATTTTTGATGCGGAGTGCTACTTGGCATAATTTCAATGCAAATCTTCTTAATTGTGATATGGATATTCAGATTCGAAAGATTCAAGACAAAAGTTTATATTGACATAAAAACAATAATACTTCAAGCATACTAACAAAGCAATTATGTCTTTCCAAAATAACATGACCAAAGAAAGTTATCCCTACAAAATCATATATTCTGGCTATGCTCTATCTTCACCACACAAAGTATTTAAATCATGCACAACCCCGATGACAAGCCAAGCAATTGTTTCATACTCTAAATTTTTCAAAACTTTTTCAATCTTCACGCTATACATGAGCGTGAGCCATGGATATAGCACTATAGGTGTAATAGAATGGTGGTAGTGGAGAAGACAAAAAGGAGAAGATAGTCTCACATCAACTAGGCGTTTCAACGGGCTATGGAGATGCCCATCAATAGATATCAATGTGAGTGAGTCGGGATTGCCATGCAACGGATGCACTAGAGCTGTAAGTATATGAAAGCTCAAAAAGAAACTAAGTGGGTGTGAATCCAACTTGCTTGCTCATGAAGACCTAGGGCAATTTGAGTAAGCCCATCATTGGAATATACAAGCCAAGTTCTATAATGAAAAATTCCCACTAGTATATGAAAGTGATAACATGAGAGACTCTCTACTATGAAGATCATGGTGCTACTTTGAAGCACAAGTGTGGTAAAAAGATAGTAACATTGTCCCTTCTCTCTTTTTCTCTCATTTTTATGGCCTCTTTTTATTTGGGCTTCTTTGGCCTCTTTTATTATTTTTTATTTTTTTTGTCCAGAGTCTCATCCCGACTTATGGGGGAATCATAGTCTCCATCATTCTTTCCTCACTTGGGACAATGCTCTAATAATGATGATCATCACACTTTTATTTTTCTTACAACTCAACAATTACAACTCGATACTTAGAACAAAATATGACTCTATATGAATGCTTCCGGCGGTGTACCAGGATATGCAATATGACAATGATGAATGTGTCATGATAAACAGAACGGTGGAAAGTTGCATGGCAATATATCTTGGAATGGCTATGGAAATGCCATAATAGGTAGGTATGGTGGTTGTTTTGCGGAAGGTATATGGCGGGTGTATGATACCGGCGAAAAGTGTGCGGTATTAGAGAGGCTAGAAAAGGTGGAAGGGTGAGAGTGCGTATAATCCATGGACTCAACATTAGTCATAAAGAACTCATATACTTATTGCAAAAATCTAGAAGTTATCAAAGCAAAGTATTACGCGCATGCTCCTAGGGGGATAGATTGGTAGGAAAAGACCATCGCTCGTCCCCGACCGCCACTCATAAGGAAGACAATCAATAAATAAATCATGCTCCGACTTCATCACATAACGGTTCACCATACGTGCATGCTACGGGAATCACAAACTTTAACACAAGTAATCTTTAAATTCACAACTACTCAACTAGCATGACTTTAATATTATCACCTCCATATCTCAAAACAATTATCATGTTTCAATCTTTTCTTAGTATTCAACACACTCAAAAGAAAGTTTCACTAATCTTGAATACCAAGCATATTATTATTAAGCAAATTACCATGCTATTAAGAGAATCTCAAAATAATTTAACTGAAGCATGAGAGATCAATAGTTTCTTTAAAACAAATCCACCACCGTGCTCTAAAAGATCTAAGTGAAGCACATACAGCAAAATTATAATGCTCAAAAGATATAAGTGAAGCACATAGAGCAAAACTACTTAGCTCAAAAGATATAAGTGAAGTACATAGAGCAAAACTACTTAGTTCAATAGATATAAGTGAAGCACATAGAGTATTCTATCAAATTTTAATTCATGTATGGCTCTCTCAGAAGGTGTGTACAGCAAGGATGATTGTGGCATACTAAGACACAAATACACAAATAATACAAGACGCTCCAACCAAAACACATATTATGTTGGTGAATAAAAATATAGCTCCAAGTAAATTACCGATGGAAGTGGACGAAAGAGGGGATGCCTTCCGGGGCATCCCCAAGCTTTGACTTTTTGGTGTCCTTGGATTATCTTGGTGGTGCCATGGGCATCCCTAAGCTTAGGCTCTTTCCACTCCTTGTTCCATAATCCATCAAAAGAATTCACCCAAAACTTAAAGTAGAAAACTCGTGAGCTCCGTTAGCGAAAGAAAACAAAAGACCACTTCAAGGTACTGTAATGAACTCATTATTTATTTATATTGGTGTTAAACCTACTGTATTCCAACTTCTCTATGGATTATAAACTATTTTACTAACCATAGATTCATCAAAATAAGCAAACAACGCACGAAAAACAGAATCTGTGAAAAACAGAACAGTCTGTAGTAATCTGTATCTAGCGCAAGATCTGCAACCCCAAAAATTCTAAAATAAATTTCTGTACGTGAGGCATTTATCTATTAATCATATGCAAAAATAATTAACTAAATAGCACTCTCCAAATAAAACTGACAGCAGTTCTCGTGAGCGCTAAAGTTTCTGTTTTTTTACCGCAAGTTCAACAAGACTTTCCCCAAGTCTTCCCAACGGTTCTACTTGGCACAAACACTAATTAAACACAAAAAACACAACCAAAACAGAGGCTAGATAAATTATTTATTACTAAACAGGAGCAAAAAGCAAGGAATAAAAATAAAATTGTGTTGCCTCCCAACAAGCGCTATCGTTTAACGCCTCTAGCTAGGCATAAAAGCGAGGATGGATCTAGGTTGTGCCGTAGTAATAAGATAGATCGGTGAAACTCATTTCATATTCTCTACGTTCGGCAGCAAGTTTTCTTTGAGGCAAGCAAAATTAATCAAAAGGGCTAAATTTAATAGGACAAAAGTCCCTAAGATAAATTTTAGGAGGTATAGGTTCCTCTTTCGGCCCTTCATATTGTACAACCAATTCATCATTATAAGCATTCTTTTGACAGAACCTTGTGAGCCTAGACTCAAGAGAGCATCCTAGCTCATTATTTCGAATAGCCAAATCATCATTCAGTTCAGAGATTCTATCAATTAAAATATTGATTGGCACTTTTTTTCTAAGGTTTTCTTTAAAAGCAACATAGTCAAGAGATTGAAAGCACATAATTTCTTCTTGATCGAAGAGGATAGATTCTATGGGAGGACGACCAGCATCCACCCTATAGTGCACAAAGATTTCTTTGGCTTCTTTTATTATAAATCTAAATTCATGAGCCAAAAAGATAGTAGCGGCACGCTTAACAGAAGAATGCTCGATATTAGAAAATTCCAGGAAAATTCTTTGTATAGATGGGTGCATATGCATAAATTGCCTTTCAAGTTCAACGATAAGTATGGCAATAGCGTCCGCAAGACTACTAGTTCTATGAAGAATAGACCACCCATAGAGGGAAAAGCACCGGCACAAGTAAAGAAATCTTGAATAACTCCTTTTCCAATAATATTACCACTACCGATTCGAAATCTTTTTGTATGGTAGGTAGGGGTTCTTCAGCAGGAGCATCAGAATTTTCCATGATATTGTTATCGCCCATATCGGCGATAACTTCATCAATTTCAGACATAACGACAAGCAAGCAAACTAGCACACGAGCAAACAAAAGGCAAGCGAGAAAGGAGAGGGAGGATAGAGAGAGAGAGAGGGAGAATAAAATGGCAAGGGTGAAGTGGGGGAGAGGAAAACGAGAGGCAAATGGCAAATAATGTAATGTGAGAGATAGGGATTGTGATGGGTACTTGGTATGTTGACTTTTTGCGTAAACTCCCCGGCAACGGCGCCAGAAATCCTTCTTGCTACGTCTTGAGCTTGCGTTGGTTTTCCCCGAAGAGGAAGGGATGATGCAGCAAAGTAGCGTAAGTATTTCCCTCAGTTTTTGAGAACCAAGGTATCAATCCAGTAGGAGGCCACGCTCAAGTCCCTCGTACCTGCACAAAACAATAGCTACTCGCAACCAACGCCATTAGGGGTTGTCAATCCCTTCACGGTCAGTTACGAGAGTGAGATCTGATAGATATAATATTTTTGGTATTTTTGGTATAAAGATGCAATGTAAAAAGTAAAGAGATTGATATGATGAGAATAGACCCGGGGGCCATAGGTTTCACTAGTGGCTTCTCTCAAGAGCATAAGTATTCTACGGTGGGTGAACAAATTACTGTTGAGCAATTGACAGAATTGAGCATAGTTATGAGAATATCTAGGCATGATCATGTATATAGGCATCACGTCCGTGACAAGTAGACCGAAACAATTCTGCATCTACTACTATTACTCCACTCATCGACCGTTATCCAGCATGCATCTAGAGTATTAAGTTAAAAATAGAGTAACGCCTTAAGCAAGATGACATGATGTAGAGAGATAAATTCATGCAATATGAAATAAAGCCCATCTTGTTATCCTCGATGGCAACAATGCAATACGTGCCTTGCTGCCCCTTCTGTCACTGGGAAAGGACACCGCAAGATCGAACCCAAAGCTAAGCACTTCTCCCATGGCAAGAACTACCAATCTAGTTGGCCAAACCAAATGGATAATTCGAAGAGACTTGCAAAGATAACCAATCATACATAAAAGAATTCAGAGAAGATTCAAATATTATTCATAGATAGACTTGATCATAAACCCACAATTCATCGGTCTCAACAAACACACCGCAAAAAGAAGATTACATCCAATAGATCTCCATGAGAGAGGGGGAGAACTTTGTATTGAGATGCAAAAAGAGAGAAGAAGCCATCTAGCTAATACTATGGACCCGAAGGTCTGAGGTAAACTACTCACACTTCATCGGAGAGGCTATGATGATGTAGTAGCCCTCCGTGATGACGGCCCTCTTCCGGCGGAGCTCCGGAACAAGCCCCAAGATGGGATCTTGTGGATACAGAAAGTTGCGGCGGTGGAATTAGGTTTTTTTGCTCCGTATCTGGTCGTTTGGGGGTACATATGTATATATAGGAGGAAGAAGTACGTCGGTGGAGCATCGAGGGCCCACGAGGCAGGGGGCACGCCCTAGGGGGGGGCACCCTCGTGACTGCCTCTCCGATGCCTTGGCGTAGGGTCCAAGTCTCCTGGATCACGCTCGGTGAGAAAATCACGTTCCCGAAGGTTTTATTCCTTTTGGACTCCGTTTGATATTTCGTTTCTTCGAAACACTGAAATAGGCAAAAAACAGCAATTCTGGGCTGGGCCTCCGGTTAATAGGTTAGTCCCAAAAATAATATAAAAGTACAATATAAAGCCCAATATAGTCCAAAACAGTAGATAATATAGCATGGAGCAATAAAA
Organism: Triticum aestivum; assembly: GCF_018294505.1. Lineage (NCBI taxonomy): Eukaryota > Viridiplantae > Streptophyta > Magnoliopsida > Poales > Poaceae > Triticum > Triticum aestivum. Next base: position 335,779,318 of record NC_057812.1, on the reverse strand, counting down.
AATTATAGATATATTGGAGATGTATCAACGAGCCCTGGCCGTATGTATGCACGAGTAGGCGTTCGAGACCCCGCCCGTATGTACACATACGTGGTCGTATTTTCTTTCTTGCACCCTGGCCGTTGTACGTACGTGTACATGCTATGTGCGCGTTTCTACTACGACACGTACGCGCCTCTACTACGACACGTGTGCGCCTCTACATCCACCAGTATATATGTACGTACACGTTTGCGACCAGAATGACAATGCTACGTACGCTTCGACTAGGTGGGTCCCGACTGTCAGGCACTTCCTTGCCTGCGACGATGTAGCTCGTGGGTCACAGCAGTCAGGGGGCGAATCATTTTTTTTGCCCGGACGCACTTCCTTGCGTGCGGAGATGTAGCTGGTGGGTCCCAGCAGTCAAGGGCAAACGTTTTTTTCGCGAAATACGGTGGCCCGTCCGGTGGGTCCCCACTTTCAGGTGGAGGAATAATTATTTTGCACGTAATAAGGAGGCACTTCCTTGCTGCGGCCGTGGACCCAGCTTTCAGCCTCTCCACGTACAGTCCACGTCCGATGGAATCCGTTCCTTGATCACGTTTACCACGCTGTGCCGAGAGCACCAGGGGGTGGACGACAGCGAGGCCTAGGAAGGGGACGACACGGAGCCGGGGAAGACACAATAGTGGATGCCCATGCGTAGAGGAGTACGAGGGTTCAGTGGTTCGCTGCAATGTGAGGTTGACGTTGTCGCAGAATAACAGGGGGTGTGGGTGAGTAGAGGGATGGCCTGGCCAGCGGTGGGAGTAGTAGGGACGGTGAGGCCTCCGACGCATCGCAGTCGGCCATGGAGACAGGAGCACGAGGCACGACCGACGTTGGTTTGGGTGGCTGTAGCAAGAAGACCAGAGGTTGAAGAAGCACTACGGCCGTTGGATGGACATCGTACGGTCATTGGAGCTAGAATCGTGCATATCGACTAAGTTGACAAAGCCCTCCGTTCCCATCAAGTTAGCCTGCCACTAAGGCCGTTGGATGGACATCATACGGTCAATAGGCCCACAAGTCAGCCTGCCACTATACTGGGTCCCAGCTAACAGGGGGGTATTCATTTTTTTGTGCATAATAAGGAGGCACTTCCTTGCATGCAAAGATATAGCTGGTGGGTCCGAGCTGTCAGCGGCGGTAACATTTTTTCGCCAAATACAGAGGCCCTTTCGGTGGGTCCCTGATGTCAGGTGGAGGAATCATTATTTTGCGCGTAATAAGGAGGCATTTCCTTGCGTGCGGCCATGGACCCAGCTGTCGGCCTCTCCACGTACAGTCCACTTTAGATGCATGTCAGTCGTTGACCACGTTGACCAGGCCGCGCCGAGAGCACCAGGGCGGTGGACAATGGCGAGGCCTTGGAAGGGAACGACACGGAGGCAGGGAAGACTCGGCAGTTGTTTCCCACGCGGAGGGGAGTACGACTGTACGAGGGTTTACTGGTTCGTCTGCCGTCGCCGGAGAATAACAACGGGTGTGGGTGAGTAGAGGGATGGCTAGGCCAGCGATGGGAGTACGGTGGGGCAATGAGGCCTGTGCGGCAGCAGAGCCGACCGTGGGGAGGAGGGAGCAGGCAGTCCCGCCGGTGCTTGTTTGAGCGGCTGGAGCAGGAAGAGCAGAGATTGAAGAAGCACGGCGGCCGTTGGATGGCCATCCAACCGTCACTGCTTGTGCGTCAACCTTTTTTAGGAAAGCCTCAAATGTGTGGAAAACAGCATACAGCCCATCTGCCATTATTTCTAATAATTTACAGCCCATTTGCTAATTATTAAGGTTTTTTTGGAGCCCATATTCTTTTTGTTAGCATTATAGCCCATATTGTGTCCATGATTAAAAAATTATACGAAATTTTGCATATTTTGGTGCGGTCCGAACTGTTTTTAATCCCGAAATTTCGACTCACATTCAAACTGATTTTAAAAATAAATGTATATCAATATAAAATCCAACAAATTCTCCATTCATAAAAATTAATGTAATTTAAAATCTCGAAATCAAAAAAAGATATTTGAAACTAATTGCCGGTTTGATGTGTTTTTAAAATGTACATCCCATTTCTCATTACTGATAGGCCATTTTCTCGGCCAGCCGAATGAAGCTCTCCTTGTCTTGGAAGATTTGCAGCCTAACAGGCCTGACAAAGTGACTTACTTGGCAAATCACAAAAAAACTGGGTTGTGGCCGTGGACCTAGCTGTCAGTCCATTTGTATTTTTAGTCCATTTGGTGGGCTGGGTGAAACAATGATGTAGCATCTATGCAGCCCGTTTAAATCCCATTTGCATTTTTCTCGAAATCCGCAGACTTGTTGGGCTGGGTGAAAATATCATGTTGGGCTAGATGGAGAAATGTTATAAAAACATAAACACATGATTGCACGTCAGTAAAATCTTTGCAAGCTTATGTACGCAATCACTAGGAGTTAACTTGCCAAGTTATATATAAACAATTATTATTATTATTTTGTAAGAACTTTCAACTTACGAAATAAAATATCATTTTAATTTGATGAGTTAATAGTACGTGGGGTATTAGTATTTTTTATGCTAGACGTGGGACAGTTGAGTTGGTTCTAGGGGAAAGTACTGGGAGAAAACTCAGTTTACATCGAAAAAGAAAGTGGGAGAAAATTCGGAGACCTGGTGGGTCCACCTGAGGAGGGGAATATGTTGGGAGGAAGGAGATTCAAAGCACGGCAGCCGAGTGAACTAGTTTTTTTCCGGACAAGTGAACTAGTTTACATACATAAGCAAATAGCCACTAAAAAGCAATCAGGTTAATGGGTTCTTAAAAGAAATATTTAGGACAAAACAGATAATTACGACACATAGGCTAATGCATGAAACACTCAGATGATAAAGGTGCTTATAAACAGATAAAGTACAACATCTAGACCTTCCTGGCATGCTTGATCATGACGCTGCGGCTGTCCGTGTACTCATCGGTTACGGGAAGCAGACACGCCCTCATGTCCAAGATCTGCATGTACATGTCGTAGCATGCATATGCGTCCTTGGCCGTGTAGGTTATGTAGGCTAGATTCAGAGGTACCACCCACGTGTTCAGGTCGTCTTCTTTCATGTTGGCATATCAGGGGTCGATGATGGTCTCAGCGAGGTCAACCACGGAGTCCTTCTCCTGCCCGTTGCTGATGATCTTGTATTGCTTCTAGATGTCGACAAGCTTGTTGCACCAGATGGCCGAATCATCGCGTTCTTCCTTCTCTCCATCGTAGCGAAGGTGGAGTCGGCGCTGCCGATGAAACGGGCAAATTCTCCAGAACCTGGTGCAGTCATAGGACTGAGGCGAGGCAGAGCTTCACCGAGTCTGTATTGTTGGTGTACATCACATTCAACTTGGTGCAGCCATAGGACTGAACGGCGAACTCAAAGGGGAACTACTTGCTGAAGTCCATATCCAGCAGGCTCACCCCTCGGATCGCCATTGGAGTCTCTTCGAGTGAACGAGTGTGTAGGCAGCGGCAGCAGTTCGTTTTTCAGCTCTTGGGGAACTGGATTCAACAGTAAGCTGAGTGTGTATAGGCGACAACAGTTACTACCCCTCCCTCGTCCACTGCACGCCCGGCAGAAGATGCACCCTCGGCCACACGTCGGTTCACGAGCGGGTCTGTATTGGTACTGTAATAACAGGAGTTAGTGGTCACTTTACTTAAATTTAATTAGCTTTAATAGAAATTTGTACTTAAAACAAGCAATGCATTCGCTCGTTCTATCAGTGCCACAGGATCAACATGCACAACAATTAGAATTATTATTCTCAGGACGCACATGATCAGCACATTTGTCGCACTTTCACAAAGATAATACTACCAAGTTTGAACTGTTTGTTATGGTTGTTGTCCTCTGCATCATCATGCCGTGTTCCCCAGCTTGCAAGATTCAGAACCAACAAATAAGATCCAAATAATAAGTACAACAAAGATGCCTACACATCTCATTGATTCCCAGCTTGCAAGATTCAGAACCAATAAATAAGATCCAAATAATAAGTACAACAAAGATGCCTACACATCTCATTGATTTCCAGCTTGCAAGATTCAGAACCAACAAATAAGATTCAAATAATAAGTACAACAAAGATGCCTACACATCTCACTGATTCCCAGCTTGCAAGATTCAGAACCAACCCATTAGAGCCTTTTGATAAAGTGAATATTGGGATTAAATCCATCTTGGCTAGCCATGTCATACAATCGAAGAACTTGGTGAATGCTCTTGACTGTCACAACATCTGTAGTTGAGTATTCCTGTTTGCACAGCATGTTTGCAGAGCACAAACAAGGAGACAGGAGAGCATGATTTTGCTTTAATAGCGGCCTCCTTGAACTCAACCTCCAGCTCTACTTGGATGAGGTCTGCCTGGAGTTCCATGATTCAATTCATGCGCCTTTTTCTGCAGTTCACCTGAAATGAAGCAAAGATTGCATCATTCAGCTAGCAAGAAGTACTTGCTCTTGTGAGCTGGCAGGTTCTTCTTTAGTAGTTGCACTAAAATTGAGGAACATTAAGGTTGGTTGTCCGGCTCATGTAAGGTGCAACTATAATTTTCTTATCCTTTTGTGCAGTTCCACTAAAATAAAGTGCCATTGTGGTGACAGTGATGGCTCCATCTTGCAAAGGCTAATAAAATGTTGCACGAGATTACCAGCAGAACTTGATAGAGATTTTGGAAACTCCAATCACCATTTTGTGTAGTTCCACCAAAATTGAGAGATGTTGCCCACGTGACATTTTAGTTGAACTGCACAAGACACTCATTCCAAAAAAAGTGTTTTGTGCAGTTCACGAGAAGGTCACAATAGCAACAAGGTGAAATGGATATCCCTATCTGCACAAAAAGATAGAAAGTAAACAATTGCTGGTCAATTAGAATATACGAAACATATGCAAAATGAAAAGAAGCATCTTAATTATGTTCATGGCAATCACGCAAGGACAGTAGAAATTTTAAAACATCAGCAATGCTTCATGTTACCAGAAGCATTACGATCAACAATGAGATTCCTCAAATATGGGATTACTTTAATGGTGGCATTGCTTGTTTACCAGACACAGTAAATCAACAATAGCTAAAGAGTTGTTTTAAGGGCATGGGACCGTGGGGACACTAGGACACTCAGCAGCGTAAAGGAGCAACTTACTTATCATACTGGGGAAAACAGCAGGAGTGCCATTGTACTATGTGAGGGCAGAAAATCTAATCCTGGAGACCTTTTACTATGTGAGGGCAGCAAATCTAATCCTAGAGACCTTTTACTATGTGAGGGCAGAAAATCTAATCCTGGAGGCCTTTTACTATGTGAGGGCAGCAAATCTAATTAATCCTGAGACCTTTTACTATGTGAGAGCAGCAAATCTAATCCTGGAGACCTTTTACTATGTGATGGCAGCAAATCTAATCCTGGACATACTCTATTGACTTGTCCACCATCCGCCACTTTCTATCCTTTTTTCAACCAATAATAGATCTGTTCCTTATCTAGTTTGTACCGTGTTTTCCCATTATTTCCCTTTTCAACCAAGAGACCGGTTGGGTATCCGGCCTCTACTACTTTCACCATATTATTTCCTCTTTGTATCAAGTCCTAGATTCATGCTACAACTTTCCCCCCTTTCTTCGTTGTTTGAACAAAGCCCTAGATTCGAATGCATGAAATAGATTTACCTCTAATAATACTAAAAATTTAGGTTGCTTTGGAAGAGCTGATAGGAGTAGAAAAAGAAGCACATGCAGACACGTGGGGAGCTGGGGCAGTAGAGCAAGGCCGCTTTCGAAGAACTTATACCTGAGGGTCGCCGGGATGTCGGCGGCGGTAGGTCGGATCTGCGGACAATACGGCAGGGAGGAAGAAGGGTCGGAGGACCTCCTGTGCCGGCCATGAGTCGTAGAGAATGGCACGGGCAGAGGATCGGGCCCCTCCGGCAGCTGTGGGTTTCCTCCCTCGGTGGCGATGACCGCATGAACGATGCACCTTTTAGTCCTCTACACACACCGACCGAAGGGATCCGGCCGGATCTGTGACCAGTGGTGAGCAAAGAGAAAATGTCGCTACTGCTGTCTTGTTTATATCTGGAGAGGATGAGAGAATGAAGAGAGCAACCCTAGTAAAGAAAGCGCTCAGGCCCCTGCGTCCATATATAGTGGAGTGATTATCTTTTTTCTCCCCACAACAAACGTTTCAATTTGTGTACGTGGCATTAAAGAAAAGAAACTCTCTATTTAAGGTGACTACTATATGACTCCTACTTACTACTAGTAGTACTACAGTATTGTTCACTTGTGCTCCCCGCCCCTCCATTCATTGAACAACCCCACGGGTGAATAAACATGCAGTAAGTACTGTATTTATATAGAACAAACAAGCTCGAACTATTTTCGCGTAGTTAAAAGTTGAGGGCGGGGCTTTTCCCGGGCAGTACGCGCGGCAGTTTTCGGGTAGGGCCAGAAGACTATTTTAATTTTTGAAAAAAAACTTCGAGACGGCCACATAGCATGGAGCCGACCCCAACGATTTTAAGCTTACAAGCACGGTACACGCTATCCTAGACTACTATACACATGAAACTTCCACACGAGCGTCCGGGCTGCGCTTGGCTATTCGCCTCTTCGGGAAGTCGAACAATGATGGAATACTACTGCACTGGAGGAGTACTACAGTACACTCCTGGCCATCTGACACCAATTGAACTGCTGCATGTCCACCGCGTGCGGGAGGTAGAGCGTGTAGCGAAGGCTTCTCCTAGTCTTGCCAGCCACCACGCTCATGGGCAAGGGAGGGACGCTCCTGCCTTTGCGTGTATGACAGGTGGGCCCTACAGGTGTGTGGCCAACCTGTCATAGAGCCAAAGGCAAGTATAGTTAAGTCCGCGAGGGAGAGGATAATCAAACTTCTCGTTGATGTATGAGTTGACGCGACACATCAAAGCACTACACTCGATATATTTCAATAATTTGCGTGTGTGACTCCCAGATGCAGAGGCCAGGGGTCATCATCCTCCTTTTTGAGAAAAAACAGACGCGTGTGTGAGAGGACGAGTGCGTCCGTGCACCTCTTCTCTTCCTGTATAACGTACTACTAAACTCAAAGTACAAGTTTTTGTGGGTGGCACGATGGTGCATGCGAGAAGTCTCGAGATATAGGTTTAATGCATCAATTGCAATGCATGCATGCATAAAGTACATGCATTGGTCAATTTTCTCTTAATACTTGCATGCAATTATTTAATGCACCTTGTAATCTGAACATGTGTTGGGGAACAACCAAATTGAGCCTCATAAAATGGAGAAACTAAAATTTTGAGATAAGCCCTATAAAACCGGAAAGGAGGGAGTAGAAAAAGAACTACTCCATCCGGGAATAGTGCCGCACTTCGAAACTAGAACCGTCAATAAATTTTGAGCTTGCGTCTCGTCACATTCCAAATTACTCCACGCTATATTGAATTGCAAACCTGTTCACACCGATCACAACCTAAACGGTTTCCCACTTAGGAGCGTATTAGTACTCGGTTATAAATACTAGTATGCCAAGATGACTGCACATTCCTCCACAACTCCTCATCCACAAAAACAAACAAGTCATTCAGCATCCTTCCCTTCCGTCTGCCATGGCTAGCGTGAGTTCTGGGTCGAGAGATTGCCACCAGGGAGAGGCGAGCATGGACGCGGAAGCATGAGAGATGTCCCGCCTTGCTGCGAGAGCAGCCGACATGTCCCGCCGCACGGAAGTAGTAGCACAGAGGTCCCGCCGTGCCGGTGAAGCATCACGGAGGTCCCGCCGTGCTGTCAATGCAGCAGACTGGTCCAGTCGCGCCGCGGAAGCAGCAGAGATGTCCCGACGCGCCGCGGCGGCCTGGGAAAATTTCTCGCGGGCAGGCGATGACTGTTACGGGCGCATGCATGCGATCGTCCATAGCCAGATGGATCAGATCTCCGGCTTGGCGAGGTTGCAAGACGACATGATAGCCTCGTTTGAACAGGCTACCGGCGTCATCCGGCAACTAAGGGAGGGCAATGAGAGGCTCCGGGCCGAGCACGACCTGCTGAGGGAGAAGATCGTCCGAAGTGCAGACCTGCAGGAGGAGACCAGTGCCTTGTTGAAGAAACTTATGGACGAGAATGACATGCTCCGCAACGAGCGCCAAAGGCTGGTGGAGGAATCCGTGGATGTTCTCAAGCAGCGTCTTGAGGACACAAAAGAGCTTATCGCCGCTCGCCGCGGAGACTAGTTTCCTGGTTTCTTTTGATGTAATAATCGGTTTAGGATGTGGATTGTGTCGTCGGTTGTGAAATGTTGGGTTCTAGCGCGGATGTTTGGCCTTTGTTGGCCTCTTGGGATGTTGCGATTTCAATCTGGTAGCTTTTAGTCCTTCGTGTTAGGCTGGAGTTGTGCTGAACTTCTTGTGAATTGTGGTGGTTTTCAGTAATGAAAATCGGAAGGGACAAGCCCTTCTTTGATCAAAAAAATTGATCGTCCTTATATACTAATCAGTCTTGCTATAAGTCGCAGTAGATGCTATATAGGTCCGTCGGATCTTACATCAAGATCCGTGCTTTCAGATTTTCTTTTTTCTCTCTTAAATCTCAGTCGAGTGAGACATAGCCACGCCATTAAACAGAGGCTCGGGCGCCATTAATGGAGACCTTGGGAGAGAGGTGGACGGCAGATGGAGGTCAAAGGGCTCTCCTCCCGATAAGCACGCGCAGGGGTCTGATCGCACGCCTCTCGTACTCAAATAGCTACCCTGCACGGCGCCTCCTAGCTAATAAAAAATGGGGACGCGTGGCGGCACGTAAATGGTACTAGTAAGTAGAACGCCCACGGTTTCAATAATACTTGTGTTTCCGATTGTAACGTGACAACACTTGTTCCAAAATGACTTTGTTGATTGTTAATGTGTGCGCCTTCGCAAATCGGACTGCAAATTTACCACAGCATGTTGGTGCCATGTCATGGCACCAAGCCAAGTTTCATTATTTTCATGCGTGTTTTGGATTTACAGGAATTAAAAAACTAAGTTTCTCAATGTTTCCAACCCAGCCACGACGCCCAGAATTTTGAATTTCATTCCCATTTCTTGCATGGAACCTAGAAATTTACCCGAGGACACACATGTGATTTTTCAACCAACTTTGGTGCACTGGAACATGTGCTTGTATTTCAAATTTGAATTATGCACACAAAGGTGACACGTTCCCTCCCAGAACCACGAGCCTTCTTGAGAGAAGCTCCGATTTGCAAGAAGCTTATACCAAAATTTGTTCCTATTCGGCCAATTTTTTTACCACGGCATGGTACTACCATGACATGACACCATGCCAAGTTTCATGATTTTAAAACCAAGTTTCTCAATGTTCTCGACCGAGCCACGATGCCCAGATGTTTGAATTTTATTCTCATTTTTTGCATGGGACCTACTCCCTCCTTCCATCTATATAGGGCCTAATGTGTTTTTCAAGACAGCCTTTGACTATTGACAAGATTAATAGCACATGAGATGTATACTATGAAAATTATATTATTGGAAGCTCCTTTGACATACAAAATTGAAGGTATGCTTTGTGTAAGTTGCATGTCATATATTATTGCTCTAACGTTTGGTCAAAGTTAGCCTCGAAAAACGCATTAGGACCTATATAGATGGAAGGAGGGAGTAGAAATTCACCCGAGGACACAAATGTGATTTTTCAACCAACTTTGGTGCACGGGAGCATGTGCTTGTAGTTCAAATTTGAATTATGCACATTAAATGACCAAAAACTCAATTAATGTGTAAATAAGGCCAAACGAAGCCGGAATAATTCCAAAATTTAACAGGGCACTCATGTAGTTCTATGTTGCCTTTGTAAATAAACTCAAGGGGGACAATGTATATCATTTCGCACTCAAAGGTGGCACGTTCCCTCTCAGAACCACGAGCCTTCTTGAGAGAAGCTTCGGTTTGCAAAAGCTTATACCAAAATCTGTTCCTATTCGGCCAATTTTTTTACCACAACATGGTAGTACCATGACATGACATCCATGCCAAGTTTCATGATTTTCAGACGTGTTTTGGATTTACAAGAATTTTAAAACCAAGTTTCTCAATGTTCTCGGCCGAGCCACGATGCCCAGATGTTTTAATTTTATTCTCATTTCTTGCATGGGACCTAGAAATTCACCCGAGGACACAAATGTGATTTTTCAACCAACTTTGGTGCACGAGAGCATGTGCTTGTAGTTCAAATTTGACTTATGCACATTAAATGACCAGAAACTCAATTAATGTATAAAAAACGACAAACGAACCCGGAATAATTCCAAAATTTAACAGGGCACTAATGTAGTTCTATGTTGCCTTTGTTAAGAAACTCAAGGGGGGCAGCGTATATCGTTTCACACTCAAAGGTGGCACGTTCCCTCTTAGAACCACGAGCTTCCAAATCGGCCCAATTTTTTACCACAACATGTTAGTGCCATGACATGACACCATGCCAAGTTTCATGATTTCCAGGCGAGTTTTGGATTTACATGAATTTAAAATCAAAGTTTCTCGATGTTCTCGGCCGAGTCATGACGCCCAGATGTTTGAATTTCATTCTCATTTCTTCCATGGGACCTAGAAATTCAACCAAGGACACACATGTGATTTTTCAACCCACTTTGGTGCACCGGAGCATGTGCATGCAATTCATATTTAGATTATGCACATTAAAAGTCCAGAAACTCAATTAATGTATAAAAAGGCCAAATGAACCCGAAATAATTCCAAAATTTAACAGGGCACTCATATAGTTCTATGTTGCCTCTGTAAATAAAATCAGGGGGAGGCAGCGTATATCGTTTCGCACACAAAGGTGACACGTTCCCTCTCGGAACCACGAGGCTTGTTGAGAGAATCTCCGGTTTTGCAAGAGGCTTATACCAAAACTTGTCCCAATTCAGCCAAAAATTATACGTATGAAAACAGGGTTTAGATTATCCCAAACATCTCGCTACCTAGACCAATAATGTACTATGATTTGAATTCAACATAAAATGGATACAAATATTTGAATTGGAGAGCGTATGGTACATGTAGTTCATAGTGAAATATGATTACTGCTATATGTATGTTTTTTGTTATCAAGATAATATTTAAATTATTGTATAACTTGACAACAATCGTATTCAAATAAGGAAAATTGATTCAAATTTAGTCCATATGGTAGACGACAATATATATGTTCACATGGTGGAGTAAAATGTTCATATATGATGGAAGATCAAAATGTACGACTACATCAATTATAAACCGCAAGGTCACCTAACGATATATTCGAATTCAACATAACGTGGATTCAAAAATTGAAATTCGAGATCATGGCATCTGTAATCATATAAAAAGGGACATTACTCTTTCTTTGGTGGGAATTGATTTGTTTTTTTGTTGTTGTTGAGGGAAGTGCGAATCAATTTGGTACTGTGCAGGGTAATCTTGTTCTCCCGATTTTTTTACATTTTTCTTGTAGTTTTTTCAATGGCATCTATAGCAATATAGTAAAAGGGGACATGACTCTCTTGTGTCTTGTATGAATTGTTTTTTTTACACGTTAAGTTTGTTCTGCCGAACAAGGAATCCGCACCTTGTTATCCCGAAATTTTCAAGCTCGAGTATCTTTTTTCTAACCTGCTTTGAAACTCCCGCTTCTTCAACCCGCGCCGCGCCTTGTTATCCCGAAATTTGGATGCACGCGAGAACTCCCTCCTCATCCGAAATCGCTCCCGCAGCCCAAACACGCGAAATCCCCCTTCTACCCCTCAGCCGGAAATGAAGCTCCACATCGCGGTGTCAAAGCCGGTGGGGGTATGCTGGTAACTTACCCTACATTTCGGACAAGCGTGTCCCTAAGTTTGGCTCCCCCCTCCCCCTTCGCCCCCCCATTCGTACACCGAGGCCGCCAAAACCCGCGAAACCCCACGCTCCTTTGTCAGCCTCCCGACCGCCGCCCTGCCGGAGACTCTTCCCTGATTACGCCATCCACCGCAACAGCTCGCCGTCCCTCATCCACCACACCGGATGAGGATCCATTGTCGATCTCGTCGTCCCGCCGGATCAGCCGCCCCGTCCTCCACCTCCAAGGAGCTGCCCCGACGTTCGCCTCGTCTATCGCGCCACCTCAATCCCCACAGCGTCGTCTTGACCTACCCCACCGGAACCGCAGCACCCTCACCAATTCATCCGAAGAAGCCGAGGCCAACTCGGCGCCACCAAGGAGGTTTTGCACTCACCGCTGTATTTTATCTTTTATTCAATCCCACGGGGCTGCTGGTGCTCGATACCGAGCAGACATGGCGTGTCTCCATCGACGGCGCCGTCGCCGGCCACATCATCCATGGCGTCTCTCCCCCATGTTGTTGCTTCCTCGACGGTGACTTCCACAATGGCACTAGCTACAGTTGCTCCGGCTCTCGCTCGCGCTGCGGCTCCGTTCTTGCTGTCGGTCGCGCTGCTGCACTGCTCCTTCTTTCATTCGTGCTGCTGCTCTGCTCTTGCTCTCGCTTGCGCTGCTGCTGCTGCTGCACGACCTCCGGCAGCTACAGGAGTTGCTGCTTTAGCACTCGCTCGCGGTGCTACTGCACGACTTGCTCTCTGCTAGTGCGTTCCCTGCTCAAGCGTCTGCTGATTTAGATCACTGCTTCTCTGCTACTAGTGCTTGAACGCCCTAAACATCTCTTGCAATGCTCTGTTACTAGTTCAATCAGTTTCGACAGTAAAATTCAGTTTCGACTGTGAAGTTCATTTTCTTCAGTTAAGTTCAGAGTGAACAGTACTTACAGCATCTGTCGGAGCGGCTGTGGTGCGGCTGATGCGTTTTATATCTAGCACTTTTTGGTGATGTATTTTACATCATATATTGCAGATGATATTAGGGTCCCACTTCAGATTAACGTTGTCTGTCTTGTCATGCTTCAGCCTCGTCGCTGTACACCTTAGCGGAGCTGCTCCAACGATGGAACCGTCCATCACAGTGGAGCAGTACCCTCGGCGCCGTTTCCAGTGGCCTCGGATCTTCTTCCCCGCCTCCGACAGTCACACCAGCATCATCACCATCCTCCACGTCCAACCCAATGATGTTGAGGTCCACAAGGCTATGCCAAAGAGGTTGTACACTCGTCGCATCACTTTGTTTCTCCATTCCTCTGTTCTTCCAATTCATGTGAGCCAAACACCCAGGTTGACTGAAATCCTATGTTTCCAAATGCTCTATTTTGCACGTGCATTCCTATCCTATTCCTGTGTTTTTCCTGTCCCTGCGTTTATAGAATCCTCCAATTCTAAGGAGCCCTTACAGATTTACTTCATTTTCAGATAGGCGTCAAAGAAAACTCTGTGTGTTATGTCCTGCTCCTGTCGTGCCGTCATCCACCCCACCTGAGGTGCACCATCGACAGAAGCGTTCACTGCAGCAGAGATCCCCCCTTCAGGACTTCCTTTCGGCTCAGATCATCTTCCCCGTTGCCCGCAACCACGCCAACTACATTACCATCATCGACTGAGCATATGAACCTAAGGGCTACACAGTTCCAGAAGAGAGGTCGCAGTCTTTCATGTTTGCTTACGTTATACATCGGTTATTATTACCTGCTACTTTATCGTTCAATCTTGAGTTTTGAATTGCCCATGGGTCTCATATCGAGCCAGCAACAAATAGTATCAATCTACTATCTGGTTCATCTAGGGTCTTCTATGTGGTTCATGTTGGGTGGGCAACAAACAATAGATGATCCATTGTCTATCTTTTTAAACTGAAGCTATAATCTACCTGATATCATTAGTTTTGGATCCATCCACTTGTTTGCTACAATCAGTCTTGATTTTTGCATGCACCCCTTAGGCCTTACAAAATCTAACTGTTTTTTATTATGCATGTCAGATATTGTACACAATCGTACTGAACATGTAGAGAAAAAGAGAAGACAGTTGTGTGCGAATATAATGGCATGCAGACGCCACTCCATGCCGCATTTCCAGATTGTATTGCAGAGGAAGATAACTGTTCAGATGGAGATTCAGAAGGAGCCGACCATGCCTGTTTACCACCTGAGGTGTTTGCTCTAACCTGGCATGCTGATGTTGGTCATATCATGCATATGGCGCCTTGCATTTCTTACATTATACATCTTATATGTCATCAGCTTAGTTTAGATTTGCTTTGTGTAAATGCCACCTATTTGGTTTCTATATCATACTCCCACCATTCCTAAATATTTGTCTTTTTAGAGATTTCAACAAGTGACTACATACGGAACAAAATGAGTGAATCTACACTCTAAAATGTGTCTATATACATCCGTATGTGGTAGTCCATTTGAAATCTCTAAAAAGACAAATATTTAGGAACGGAGGGAGTATATGGGAATTATGCAATGCCATCTTCTTTAGCCAGGCATCATATACGTGAATCATGCAATGCCATCCTGTTTAGCTAGTCATCATACATGTGAATTGTATCATGCCATATTTTTTTCCATAATGTATTCCATTTGTCAACAATGTTTATACATTCATCTACTCTTCCTGTGCATCAGCCATTTGAGTCGGTCATGGGAAAATCTGTGGTGAAAACAAGGTCTTCTAAGTAGTCAGTGCTACCTGTCGATGAAGATTTCTTGATGGTTACAGATTGCTCCTCAGAGGAGGATTCAGAGAGAGATGACCAGTCGTATCCCCCCCCGAGGTGCATGCTCTAACTTCGCTGGGTTATATTGCTCATATCATGCATATCGTGTCTTGCATTGCCATGCCATCTGCTTAGATTAGACATGCTTTGTGTGAATGCCTCATGTTTGCTGTCTATATCAGATATGTGAATTATGCAATGCCATGTTTTTCAGCCAGTTATCATATATGTGAATTATGCACCTCCATGGAGTCAGGCATCATATATGTGAATTATCTCATGCCATCTTTTTTTTCATTACGTATAACATTTGTCGACGATCTGTGTATATTGAACTACTCTTCATGTGTATCAGCCATTTGAGCCGGTTATGGAAAAATCTGGAGTGAAAACAAGGTCTTCAGAGCAGGCAATGGTACCTGTTGAAGCATATATCTCGATGGTTACAGGGAGCTCCTCAGAGGAGGATTCAGAGACAGATGACCAGTCCTATATCCCACCTGAGGTGTATGCTCTAAGTTGCAATGTTTATATTTCTCATATGATGCATATGGTGTCTTGCATTTCTTAGTTTAACATCATATGCACAATATTGATTCTATCTGCTTAGTTTAGAGATCATACATGCGAGTGCCAGCTGCTTAGTATATGAATCAATCATGTCAATTATATCATGCCATCCTGTATACTTAGACAACATGTATGTGAATTATTTCATCCCAACCTATTTTAGAATGACATCATATAGTTTTTTCATGTCATCATGTTTAGGTACTCATCACATGTTGAATTATGCCATTATATCCAGTTAAGTTATCCATCATATATCTGAAACTGTTTCATGCTATCCTGTTTAGTTAGGCATCATATATGTGAAACTGAGTCATGCTGTCCTATTTGGTTAGACAACATATATGCGAATTACCACATCTGTCTATCATACAATGTATGTACGTTCAATTTCTTTTCTTGTTTATCAGCCATTTGAATTGGAGGGGGTGATGGCAGTATCTCAGGGAGCAAAAACCCTTTCTTCACAAAAGACAGTGCTACTGTAGCGACCCGACCTCAGATGGTCAAGTCTCTGTGCTTCAGTGTCATCCCTGGATCGGTAATGTTGACACACACAGTACTCGAGGATTTATAACAGAGTAGCAATCACACACTTATTACATCGAAAAGTCTCCAAAGAGAACTTATTACAATAATAAGGCTTAAGGCCATCTAATGCGATAACAGCGGAAGGCTTGGAAGATAAAGTGAGTCCATCAACTCCAACGGCATAGCTGAGCTGCACAGCAACGACCTAAAGAACCTTACTCCTCGTCTGAAAAGTCTGCAACATAATACGTTGCAGCCCGAAATGGGTCAGCACATGGAATATGCTGGCAATGTAACACAGTAGAGCAGAAACAGAATAATGCTATCACTATATGCATATATGGCTGGTGGAAAGCTATATGGTTACAGTTTTTGCGAAAATCCAATTTTTCCCTACAACAAAGGAATAGATTTTAATTTAACTATCATGGTAGTTGAAACATCATTGAGAAGGTTCCTCCAACTCAATCCCAATTAAAGTGATTAACAACCCAACAATATTAATTAAACATGATGAGATACATGTGATAACCCAAGTAGTAGATACTCAAGAATTGTCCATAACCGGCGACACGGCTAACCATGATTAGATTGTACACTCTGCAGAGGTTTGCGCACTTTTCCCCACAAGACTCGATCTCCTCTGTTGGATTTCTTGCACTACAGGGTGTTTGAGAAATGGATGACCGAGACACCATCTTTCAGAAACATTAACTCTCTACTCCGGACAGACCATACCAAACCTACATCCCACTACCTGCTGATCTGCCTCTTCAAGAGCTTCACGTAACTTACTCAACTATGCTAGAGCCCATAATAGCTTGTGGCTGCACAGGGAAGTTTCTAGTATGAATCATCTTAGTTCCCTTTGAGCCTGGGTGGCGGTCCATAGGAAGATCACACGGGTGCTCCGGGATTTCCAAAAAATACAGGCAACACTGGGTACTCCAGGTGCCTCAATCCACCCAGTTGTTTGATTAAGTTGCCACCTTAAGTTGAACCATTAATTTAACAATCTCACATCTGTCATGGATATCACTCAAACCCAAACCACGTCTACGAGCATAGCATAGCATAGTATATAAGCAACGCGTAGAGTAACTCCCAAGGGTTTGAATGTAACAGGGCAATAGGTTCTACCTCATCAACTACTTCCCAACCCGCAAATTACTGACATCCTAATCATGCAATGTTTGAGGATTGGAACTAATGCATAAAAACTGGGTGATAATGGGATATGATCAAAGTGTTACTTGCCTTGCTGACGATCTGTGAAACCTAGGGACTCGTAGTAGCATGCTTCGCACTCCGGGTGTTCTATCGCAAGCAAACAATAGCATACATAAGTAACAAGCTATGATGCACAAGCAAAACTCAAATAAAAGAGGTTTACCAGAAAGTTCAAATTAAGAACTCTGGTTCGCAAAAAGAATCAAATCAAACGGAGCAACGAAACTCAAACGGCGAAAGAAAGAAGCTTCGTTTACTAATCTGAAACTAGGTCAAATTTTACAGTAGGGAAAACTTGTTTGAGTTGGTTAAACAGAAAGAGGGTTTCGAGATGAAACTCCAGGCGCTTGAATCGCCCGATTCCGACTAACGAGCGAAAAGATAAACAGAAACTAAGATCGGATCAGAAATCGCGATCAGAGAAAATCGCGGATTAAATCCGATAAAAGAAAACTGACGAGCAGACTAACGAACGAGCGTTCGTTAGTTGTATCTAACGGGCGAAGAACCATTCGTTAAAACGAACGTTCGGACGAACGTCCGCTAACTAGAAGAACCAAGAAAAACCGGCGATCCGAAAAAAATGAATCTAGGGTTTTCAAGAAAACCGAACGGTTTTAGAAAGAAAACCGGCAGTGGGGCGCGGAGGCTACCTCCGGCGGGAGATGCGGCGAGGCAGGGCAGCGGCGGGGCGGCGACTTGCAAGGTGGCGGCGCTCGACGGCGGCGGCGACAGGCGGCAGAGAGGTGGCGCGGCTAGGCGGCGGCGAAGCGGCGCGGCAGGCGGCGGCAGCTGCGGCTAGGCGGTGGTGGTGGTGGTGGTGTTGGGGCGGTGGGGCGGCGGTATATAAAGGGCGGGGGCAGGGCGGCTTGGAGGAGGGGGCAAGGCGCGGCGACGGAGAGGAGTCCGGCTCGGAATCCTTGTCCGAGTCGGCGGCGGCGGCGGCGCGCACGCGCACACAGGAGGCAGCGGTGGCGGCCTGGCACGGCCGCCTGGCGCGGCTGGGCCTTAGGCCCAGTCGGCGCGGGAACTTTAAAAAAAAAATTCCGCCGACGGAAGAAAAATCCTAGAAAAATAAATAAAAAACTAAATGCCAAAACAAATGTTCACCGCCTAAATAAAATATTTAGGACGAGGTGAACATTTTCTTGGCCCTAAAGTGCAATTTTGAAAATGTGCAATTTTTCTAATGCAAATAAAATCCAAATAAAACCAAATAAAATCCAATTAATGATTTTAATATTTTTCCTCCAATATTTCAATTATTTCGGAGAAGTCATATTATCTCCACTCATTTGACTTAATATGAAATATTCGGAGAGAAAAAATATTAAAATCAAAATCCTCGTTTCATTATTTGATAAAAATCAAATATGAAAACAGAAAAATCCCCAACTCTCTCCGTGGGTCCTTGAGTTGCTTAGGATTTCGAGGATTGCGGAACTGGAATGCAATAAAACATGATATGCATGGATGATCTATGTATAACATTCCAAATTGAAAATTTGGGATGTTACAAACCTACCCCCCTTAAGATGAATCTCGCCCTCGAGATTCGGGCTGGCTAGAAAATAGGTGCGGGTGGTCTTTGCGGAGATCATCCTCTCGTTCCTAGGTGGCTTCGTCCTCGGTATGGTGGCTCCACTGAACTTTACAAAACTTGATAACCTTACTTCGGGTGATTCTGCTAGCAAACTCCAGAATCTTAACTGGTTTCTCCTCATAAGTCAAATCACTGTCCAACTGAATCGCCTCCAAGGGTACTGTATCTCTTAATGGTATATCCGCCATCTCAGCATGGCACTTCTTCAGCTGTGAAACATGGAACACATCGTGAACTCCTGACAATCCTTCGGGCAATTCCAACTTGTAGGCAACTTCTCCCATCGTTCCAAAATGCGATACGGTCCTACAAATCTCGGGGCTAACTTTCCTTTAACTCCAAAATGTTTCACTCCTCGCAAGGGCGATACTCGCAGATATGCTCTATCTCCAATTTCGTAAGTTACCTCCTTGCGTTTTGAGTCTACATAACTCTTCTGCCTGGACTGAGCAATCTTCAGTCGGTCTCGGATGAATTTTACCTTCTCCTCAGACTCCTTGATCAAGTCTGGTCCAAACAACTGTCGGTCTCCTACCTCGTCCCACATTAACGGTGTTCTGCATCTTCGTCCATACAGGGCTTCAAACGGTGCCATCTTCAAACTGGCTTGATAGCTATTGTTGTAGGAAAACTCTGCGTATGGAAAATTGTCATCCCAACTAGATCCATAATCTAGTGCACAGGCTCTCAACATGTCCTACAAAATTTGGTTCACTCTCTCGGTCTGTCCATCTGTCTGCGGGTGAAAAGCTGTACTGAACTCTAACCTTGTTCCCAAAGTCTGATGTAACTGATGCCAGAACTTTGAAGTAAACTGTGTTCCTCTATCTGATACAATGGTCCTCGGAAATCCATGCAGACATACGATCCTGGACATATATATCTTGGCCAACTTTGCACTTGTATAGGTGGTTTTCACTGGGATGAAGTGAGCTACTTTGGTTAAGCGATCAACTACTACCCATATGGAATCATATCCTACTTTGGTCCTAGGCAATCCGGTGATAAATTCCATGCCCAGTTTATCCCACTTCCATTCTGGTATCGGCATAGGCTGTAACAATCCTGCTGGCTTCTGATGTTCTGCCTTAACTCTCTGACATACATCACATATGGCTACATACTCGGCAATATCCTTCGTCATACCCGTCCACCAGAAACGTTCCTTCAAATCCAAATACATCTTGGTGTTTCCGGGGTGTATTGAGTATGGTGAGTCATGGGCCTCTTGAAGTATTAACTTCCTGATCTCCTGGTTATTAGGCACATAAACTCGGTCCTCAAACCATAGGGTATCGTCCTCATCTTCACAAAAACCTTTGGCCTTTCCTTTGCTCATCTTCTCCTTTATCTCAGCAATCTCCTTGTCCTCTTTCTGGGCTTCCCGAATCTTGTAAAGCAATGTCAACTGGACCTCCATTGTTGCAATAAATCCTCTAGGAACAATCTCCAATCGAAGTTCCATGATGTCCTCTGCTAATTCCTTCGGCAGTCCCTTACTTTCAAGGATATTAGCATAACTCTTCCGGCTCAAAGCGTCTGCTACGACATTGGCCTTTCCTGGATGATAGTGTAGTTTCATGTCATAATTCTTTATAAGCTCCAACCATCTCCTCTGTTGAAGGTTCAGTTCCTTCTGGGTGAAAATGTACTTCAAACTCTTGTGATCCGTGTACACATCACAATGGTTTCCAATAAGGTAATGTCTCCAAGTCTTCAACGCATGCACTACGGCTGCTAGCTCCAAATCATGCGTGGCATAATTCAACTCATGAGGTTTTAGTTGTCGTGAGGCATACGAAACAACTCTTCCGTCCTGCATAAGCACACATCCAAGTCCTAAGCGAGAGGCATCGCAATACACTTGGAACTCCTTATGTATATCTGGCAGTACTAGCATTGGGGCTGTAGTCAAACGTTTATTCAACTCCTAGAAACTTGCTTCACAATCTTCTGTCCATTTAAACTTGGTATCCTTCTTCAACAGTTCAGTCATTGGCTTTGCAATCTTGGAAAAATTCTTGATGAATCTCCGGTAGTATCCTGCGAGTCCAAGAAAACTGCGGATCTCGCTAACTAAAACGGGTGCCAACCATTCAGTGACTAACTGAATTTTGCTGGGGTCTACTGCTATACCTTCTCTCGATATAACATGTCCAAGGAACCCGACTTCCTTCAACCAAAATTCGCATTTGCTAAACTTAGCATACAACTGGTGTTCCCTGAGTTTCTCGAGAACTAAGCGCAAATGCTCCTTGTGCTCCTCCTCGTTCTTTGAGTATACCATAATATCATCAATAAACACCACAACAAACTTGTCCAAATACTCCATGAACACCTTGTCCATCATGATCATGAAATAGGCAGGGGTCTTAGTCAGTCCAAATGACATGACCGTGTACTCGTATAATCCATATCGCGTTGTGAACGCCGTCTTTGGTATGTCCTTCTCTCGTATCTTCAACTGATGATACCCAGATCGCAAATCAATCTTCAAAAACACTTTAGCTCCTTGCAACTAATCAAACAGATCATTGATCATCGGCAGTGGGTACTTGTTCTTAATCGTCACTTCATTCAATGCTCGATAATCAACAACCATCGTCAGGGATTTATCCTTCTTCTCAACCAAAAGTACTGGGGCTCCCCAAGGTGATGAACTTCTTCGGATATATCCTTTCTCCAATAACTCCTTGATATGTTTCTTAATTTCTTCTAGATCATTTGCGGGCATCTGATAGGGTCTCTTGGATATTGGTCCTGTTCCTGGTAACAGCTCTATCAAAAACTCAATATCTCTGTCCGGTGGCATGCCTGGTACTCCTCTGGAAAAACATCCGGGTAATCCTTCACTACAGGCACTTCCTCCTGAACAACTCCCGTAAGGGCATTCACTTGACTCCTCCTAGGCACATGCCTAGACACATACTTAATCCTTTTTCCTTCCGGGGTGGTGAGATAAATCGACTTACTAACACAGTCAATGCTTCCACCAAACTTTGACATCCAGTCCATACCCAATATCACATACAGTCCTTGTGACTCCAAGATAACTAGGTCGGACAGAAAAACATGTGTACCAATGGTTAAGGGTATCTGGTCACACCATCGGCTAACCATATATTCTGCTCCGGGTGAACTTACTAAAATAGGGGTCCTAAGGGTTTGGGTTGGTAGTTTAAACTTATCCACGAATCCCCTTGATATGTATGAATGTGATGCACTAGTATCGAAAAGAACAAGAGCGGTAAATGTCTTAACCAAAAACTTACCTATTACCGCGTTCGGCTGCTCTTCAACCTCCTCCGCGTTAACGTGGTTCACTTGTCCTTTGTTGAATGGATTTGGCTTCTTCCCAGCGCTCCCATTTCCATTTCCATTCTTTCCTTCAGGGCACTCCGTGGCGTAGTGTCCAGTCTTCCCGCACTTGAAACACGTAACATGACTTAAGTCCCTTTTGGCGGGTGTGGCTGGGTTGGGGCGGTTATGATTGTTGTTAGCTCCATTCCCGTTCCGATTCTTAGCACTACTATCGTTATGTGATCCTCCTCCAGCGTGATTGTGACCTCCATGGTTATGAACAAATCCTCCCGAGTTCGGGGTTAGGCGAGGTTTCTGCTGAGCTCCTGAGTTATACTTCCCTTGTCCATACTTCCTCTTGCGGCTTTCAATCTGCTGCTGCTTCCCTTCAATCATAAGAGCCTTATCTACCAACTCCTGGTAGTTGTTGAAGGTTGCTACCATCAACTGCATACTCATCTCATCATTCAGCCCTTCCATAAACTTCTCCTGCTTCGCGGCATCTGTGGCCACATCATCAGGGGCATAGCGAGATAACTTGCTAAACTCATCCACGTACTGAGCCACAGTACGGTTCCCCTGGCGTAGGTTGCGAAACTCCCGCTTCTTCATCTGCATAGCTCCAGTTGAGACATGGGCGGTGCGGAAAGCTTGCTGAAGCTGGTCCCAAGTGACATTGGCTATAGGAAAAGTGGCTGTGTTATTCTCCCACCATGAGGCTGCTGGTCCATCTAATTAATGTGCGGCAAAGCGCACCTTCTCAACATCTGTGCAACCTGTGGTGGTCAACTCCCTTCCAATTCGGCGTAACCAATCATCAGCAACTATAGGCTCGGTGCTACTGGAAAACACCGGCGGCTGTAACCTTAGAAAACGGGCTAGGTTGTCCACTAGCGGTGGGTTGTTGTTTTTGTTGTTGTTGTTGTTGTTTTTGTTGTTGTTGCCCTGGTTCTGAACTAGCAATTGCATTAACGTATTCTGCTGTTGGATCAACTGGGTGAGCTCCGGTGGGAAGGGAAAACCGGTGTCACGTCTCGGAGGCATCTGAGGGGTTTAGATGGAAGAGATTTAGAATAGAAGAGGGGTCTAATGAGTAGGCACTACCCATATGCACATGAGACAAACACAATCATTTCACTCAATCAATCAAGCAAGGGCATACAACGGTCTAGAACTATCGCAAAAGTGCTCACTACTACTATATACATGTGGGAATACTAGTGATATATGGTAGTCATCTAGAAATTTTGATCGGTGGAAGACTCCATGATGTCTGCTCCAGTTTCGTCTTCAAAGTCATCATCACTAGGGTCGGAGTCGGTGTCGTCGATGATGATGTAGTCCTCGGGGCGTATTTCCTTGGGTTCTTCTTCTTCTGCTATTGGTGCTGGTCCTCCCATAAATACTCCGATCTTCTTGACTAGGTCATCATTCTTCTCCAGTAGTGTCTTGATTTCCTCCTCATATCCATCGCGGGCAGACTTGAGTTCTTCCTCTAGCTCGATGATCCTAGTCTTCGCCTTCTTCAAGTCCATCATGTCCGCACACATCTGGTTCTCCTGACGTTGAATGTGCTGGTTTAACTCCTGGATGAAAGCTGCAATGGATCTATCCTTCCTGGTGTTGATTACTTCCCATTGCTCGTCTTGGCGCCCTCATATTTTGTAAATAGTGTGTCCTTAAGCTCCCTGTTGTAAACTTCTCCAATGCATCCCATGGTGATATGAGCTGCCATACTCTTTCCTAAACTCCAGGTTGGTGCGTTGAAGGAAAATTCTATGGGTTTAGAAGTTGGCGAGAACGTCCTTCCTGGAACTTGTACTTGAATCATCCAGCACTCCTCTTCAAATAAAGTGGCGTTGTACGTCCCTGTGAAGCTTGGTATTCCAATGTTCAAGTACCTAGTGACTTCCTTCAAGTGGCGTCCAAAAGGTGTGTCTTCATCCGGTTGTGAAAACTTGTTCTTCATCTCCGTCATCCTAAAGAGTAGAAAATGGAGAGGAGTCAGAAATGAGAAGAGAAGTGTGACCTAGGGTTTATCTTAGTGGTCGTGTCCTACACTCAGCGTGTGCTCCGATACCATCTTGTAGCGACCCGACCTCAGATGGTCAAGTCTCTGTGCTTCAATGTCATCCCTGGATTGGTAATGCTGACACACACAATACTCGAGGATTTATAACAGAGTAGCAATCACACACTTATTACATCAAAAAGTCTCCAAAGAGAACTTATTACAATAATATGGCTTAAGGCCATCTAATGTGATAACAGCGGAAGGCATGGAAGATAAAGTGAGGCCATCAACTCCAACGGCATAGCTGAGCTACACGGCAACGACCTAACGAACCTTACTCCTCATCTGAAAAGTCTGCAACATAATACATTGCAGCCCGAAATGGGTCAACACATGGAATATGCTGGCAATGTAACACAGTAGAGCAAAAACAGAATAATGCTATCACTATATGCATATAGGGCTGGTGGAAAGCTCTATGGTTACAGTTTTTGCGAAAAGCCAATTTTTCCCTACAACAAAGGAATATATTTTAATTTAACTATCATGGTAGTTGAAACATCATTGAGAAGGTTCCTCCAACTCAATCCCAATTAAAGTGATTAACAATCCAACAATATTAATTAAACATGATGAGATACATGTGGTAACCCAAGTACTAGATACTCAAGAATTGTCCATAACCGGGGACACGGCTAACCATGATTAGATTGTACACTCTGCAGAGGTTTGCGCACTTTTCCCCACAAGACTCGATCTCCTCCATTGGATTTCTCGCACTACAGTGTGTTTGAGAAACGGATGACCGAGACACAGTCTTTCAGAAACATTAACTCTCTACTCCGGACAGACCATACCAAACCTACATCCCACTACCTGCTGATCTGCCTCTTCAAGAGCTTCACGTAACTTACTCAACTATGCTAGAGCCCATAATAGCTTGTGCATGCACACGGAAGTTTCTAGCATGAATCATCTCGGTTCCCTTTGAGCCTGGGTGGCGGTCCATAGGAAGATCACACGGGTACTCCGGGATTTCCAAAAAATACAGGCAACACTGGGTACTCCAGGTGCCTCAATCCACCCAGTTGTTTGATTAAGTTGCCACCTTAAGTTGAACCATTAATTTAACAATTTCACATCTGTCATGGATATCACTCAAACCCAAACCACGTCTACGAGCATAGCATAGCATAGTATATAAGCAACGCGTAGAGTAACTCCCAAGGGTTTGAATGTAATAGGCAATAGGTTCTACCTCATCAACTACTTCCCAACCTGCAAGTTAATGACATCCTAATCATGCAATGTTTGAGGATTGGAACTAATGCATAAAAACTGGGTGATAATGGGATATGATCAAAGTGTTACTTGCCTTGCTGACGATCTGCGAACCTAGGGACTCATAGTAGCATGCTTCGCACTCCGGATGTTCTATCGCAAGCAAACAATAGCATACTTAAGTAACAAGCTAAGATGCACAAGCAAAACTCAAA
Organism: Triticum aestivum; assembly: GCF_018294505.1. Classification (NCBI taxonomy): domain Eukaryota; kingdom Viridiplantae; phylum Streptophyta; class Magnoliopsida; order Poales; family Poaceae; genus Triticum; species Triticum aestivum. The sequence continues at coordinate 335,753,878 of NC_057812.1, read as the reverse complement.
TAAAAGTGGTTGACCAGAAAGTTCAAATTAAGAACTCTAGTTCGCAAAAAGAATCAAATCAAACGGAGCAACGAAACTCAAACGGCGAAAGAAAGAAGCTTCGTTTACTAATCTGAAACTAGGTCAAATTTTACAGTAGGGAAAACTTGTTTGAGTTGGTTAAACGGAAAGAGGGTTTCGAGATGAAACTCCAGGCGCTTGAATCGCCTAATTCCGACTAACGAGCGAAAAGATAAACAGAAACTAAGATCGGATCAGAAATCGTGATCAGAGAAAATCGCGGATTAAATCCGATAAAAGAAAACTGACGAGCAGACTAACGAACGAGCGTTCGTTAGTTGTATCTAATGGGCGAAGAACCATTCGTTAAAACAAACGTTCGAACGAACGTCCGCTAACTAGAAGAACCAAGAAAAACCGGCGATCCGAAAAAAACGAATCTAGGGTTTTCAAAACAAAACTGAACGGTTTTAGAAAGAAAACCGGCGGCGGGGCGCGGCGGCTACCTCCGGCGGGAGATCCGGCGAGGCGGGGCAGCGGCGGGGCGGCGACTTGCGGGGCGGCGGCGCTCGGCGGCGACGGCGGCAGGCGGCAGCGGCTGCGGCGGTGAGGCGGTGCGGCTAGGCGGCGGCGAAGCGGCGCGGCAGGCGGCGGCGGCTGCGGCTAGGCGGCGGCGGTGGTGGTGGTGTTGGGGCGGCGGGGCGGCGGTATATAAAGGGCGGGGGCGGGGCGGCTTGGAGGAGGGGGCAAGGCGCGGCGGCGGAAAGGAGTCCGGCTCGGACTCCTTGTCCAAGTCGGCGGTAGCGGCGGCGCGCGCGCGCACGCAGGAGGCGGCGGCGGCGGCCTGGCACGGCGGCCTGGCGCGACTGGGCCTAAGGCCCAGTCGGCGCGGGAACTTTTTTTTAAATGATTCCGCCGACGGAAGAAAAATCCTAGAAAAATAAATAAAAATCTAAAAATGCCAAAACAAATTTTCACCGCCTAAATAAAATATTTAGGACGAGGTGAACATTTTCTTGGCCCTAAAGTGCAATTTTGAAAATGTGCAATTTTTCTAATGCAAATAAAATCTGAATAAAACCAAATAAAATCCAATTAATGATTTTAATATTTTTCCTCCAATATTTCAATTATTTCGGAGAAGTCATATTATCTCCACTCATTTGACTTAATATGAAATACTTCGGAGATAAAAATTATTAAAATCAAAATCCTCGTTTCATTATTTGATAAAAATCAAATATGAAAACAGAAAAATCCCCAACTCTCTTCGTGGGTCCTTGAGTTGCTTAGGATTTCGAGGATTGCGGAACTAGAATGCAATAAAACATGATATGCATGGATGATCTATGTATAACATTTGAAATTGAAAATTTGGGATGTTACAGCTACCCGTCGATGCAGATAGAACCATGGTTGTACTGGCCCACAAACTAGCACCACCACACATAATCGAGACTCTTCCAGATTGCACACTTACACCGTTGGGCAGAGAACCAGCTACAACCCATCTAACCGCAACCCCAGCGGATAGTAACCCACTTATAGTTGACAAAGCACCATGTCCACCATAGAGTACCCCCACACGAGCAGTTTGTAAAGCTACTGTAGTGCCCAAAGCACGAAGACCACCATGGCTAACCCAAACTCCACGTTTAAAGCAGAAGAGCAACTGTTCTCAGGTCATATTCCATAGCTATGGTCCATACTCCTTCGCTATTGCATCACTGTATTTACTCATACCAACTACTTTCGAATTTGAAAGATCCAATTGAAACTCCAATGGCGCAACAGGTATGTTTTAAACCTATTTCTTTAATTGGATTAATTTTCTAACTTCTTGCTCTATGTTGATTTCAGTTTTTTTCCATAAACAGTTATGTTCTCATGTGATGCACATTACAAGTGCTCCCAATGCTGTGTAGTTTCTCACACTTATATTCTGTCTATGCAGCTGTGTCTTAAAAATATATGATTTGAACTGTGTCTCTATCTTGATTAGGGAACATAAACTAGAATGATATGGACAATACAGTGACCATAGTACATAGATATATGTTTGTTTCATGTTGTTATCCTGACCACCTTACTACTGAACCGGTTTACCAAAATGAGTTTCGTATACTACAAGCTAAACCTGTGATGTATTTACTTGTTTCTCTTATAGTATGCAAACAGAATATTGGAGAAGAGCACCCCACTATGCAATGGTAGAGAAAGTAATGCAGATAAGGTTCAAGATAGTGAGACAACCCTATTGGTCTCCAAGAAAGGTGATAAAAATAATCTTGTAGACAGTGAGAAAACCCCACAGTTCTGCGTTGATGTAGTGTTCGAGTTACTGGCCAGTACCGCTGGCACAAGCTCTTCGAACTCGCTGCATGAATCACTTCGGCTTCTTCAGTCTCAGCTACAAGCTAAAAGGTATCAGTCAGTTGTGCTGCGGTAAGAAGCCGAAGGACTGAGGAAGTCCCTGCATAATTCAGATGCGTACTTTCTTGTGCAACAGCAAACGCTGGAGGATTTAAGCGCCAAACAAGAGAAAGTTAATAAGCTTGCTAAGCATCTTGCCAGCATTATGGGTACCCATGATATTGTTTCTTGAACTCTTCTGAAGTGGTTTCAGTTCTGGACTTGTTTTGCTGTGGCGTTTATATGCTACTTTGTTCCCTATATTTGCACTGGTGGCGAACTTTGATGCCCAGTGGATGTAATATGTGTAATAGCCGTGATAGCCTAGCATAAGTTGCTTGCTTATTTATTTCCTTGTTGTCTTGTTTATTTGTTTTCTTGTAGTCAGTGCAGTTCTTTTTCCGTGGTTTGCTAGTGGCTGCAATAACCTATTTTTTAAAACTAGGCCACAATAACCATGGGCTAATATTTACTGTAGTGACACTGGGCCTCCTACGGGCCGTAGAAACAGTGGGCCTTCTACGAGACGTAGAAACAGTAGGCCTTTTACGGGCCGTAGAAACAATGGGCTTTCTACGGGCCATATAAACAATGGGCCTTCTACGGGCCATATCATCGATGGGCCTTATACGGGCCGTATGATCGATTGGCCAAACATGGGCCAATAACAGGCCGCATTATGGCCGTAAACGAGCTAGAGTTGGAATCGTCCGTTCATGGGCCGACCATAACGGGCCATCGTTAATAGGATGTATTTGATGACGCTATGGCCCAACATATTAACGAACCACAAACGGGCCGACTATAACCACGGGCTGAATTTGGCCCACAAGCAGAAAATGACAGTAACGGGCCGTAAGTAAACGAATGCTGGAAATGAGCCCAAGAATAAATAGGCTCTGAGAAGGCCGAAAGATAACATGGGCTGGAAACGGCCCAACGGAATAACGGGCCGTTAATGGGTATAAAGTGATACACTGTTCATTATGGGCCAGTTTCACCACGGGCCATTAATGGGTGTAAAGTGATACACTGTTCATTATGGGTCAGTTTCACCACGGGCTGTTAATAAGCCAAGAGTTACATAGGGCCTCATATGGGTTGAAAGACGTCATGGGCCATACATGGGCCAGAAGTGAAAATGGGCTGGAATCATATTGGATGGCCCAGATGATGCTACTGGGCCTAATTCGGATAGGGCGTAACATGCCTTGGGTTAGCAGGCTATAAATGGGCTATATGCGAACATGTTGTTAATAGGCTTTCCATGGGCCGGCCCGCCACCTTTTGACCAAGTCAAACGGGCCAGCCTTTTCATAGGAATGGGCCTCTGTTGGGCCGTGCCATGTGTCAACGTATCATAGGCGCCTTCTGTCCAATGAGTAGATGGCATCTGTCCCAACAATGAGCCGACACGTGTTTCCTCCAGCCAATGATGATTTTACACGTGGAAAATCCCCATTGGTCGGGGCTATTAACGGGTTATCGGATCCAAAACCCGACCCGATAGCTTAACGGCGTTCCGTTATGGTGGATGCCACGTGTCGGTCACCCTTGACGAAAGCACTTCTGTGACGCACGATTTATCGTCATGGAAGTGCACACTTCCATAATGATAATTTTGGTAATGTCATGGAACACTTCTATGACAACACAGGTATGACTATCTTGATTCTGTCATAAAATTGTCATGGATGTAGATGCATGAAAAAAATGTGACCTACTGTGACAAACACGTATCATCACGGAATTGTATTTTTTTTGTAGTGCCTCCTCAAGTGCCCTAGGTCTTCGTGAGGAAGCAAGTTGGATGCACACCCACTAGTTTCTTTTGTTGAGCTTTCATACATTTATAGCTCTAGTGCATCCGTTACATGGCAATCCCTACTCCTTGCATTAACATCATCGGTGGGTGTCGGTGTCAAAACCGGCGGATCTCGGGTAGGGGGTCCCGAACTATGCGTCTAGGCCGGATGGTAACAGGAGGCAAGGGACACGAAGTTTTACCCAGGTTCGGGCCCTCTCGATGGAGGTAAAACCCTACGTCTTGCTTGATTAATATTGATGATATGGGTAGTACAAGAGTAGATCTACCACGAGATCGGAGAGGCTAAACCCTAGAAGCTAGCCTATGGTATGATTGTTGTTGTGTATGTTGTCCTACGGACTAAAACCCTCCGGTTTATATAGACACCAGAGAGGGTTAGGGTTACACAAAGTCGGTTACAATGGTAGGAGATCTACATATCCGTATCGCCAAGCTTGCCTTCCACGCCAAGGAAAGTCCCTTCCGAACACGGGACGAAGTCTTCAATCTTGTATCTTCATAGTCCAGGAGTCCGGCTGAAGGTATAGTCCGGCCATCCGGACACCCCCTAATCCAGGACTCCCTCAGTAGCCCCTGAACCAGGCTTCAATGACGACGAGTCCGGCGCGCAGATTGTCTTCGGCATTGCAAGGCGGGTTCCTCCTCCAAGTACTTCATAGAAGATTTTGAACACAAAGATAGTGTCCGGCTCTGCAAAATAAGTTTCCACATATTGCCATAGAGAGAATAATATTTACACAAATCTAATCTGCTGACGTATTCCGTAGTGTGACACACCACGGCCAAGCCTTTATCCGAGTCGTTTCATTATCCCACCTCAGCGCGTCATGCGAGGCGGTTTCCTTGGCACGTCTTGTTAAAGCAGAGATCGTGTCCCCTTATTCCGGGATTCTCATCAATACGGGCGTGGGTAACCCAACCGCTTCTAGGACTCCTAGATTATAGGCAAGTCCAAACGGACACGGAGAGGACGCTTGATATTCACCCTCTTTATAAAGGGACAAGGCTTTTATTTTTCCCTCCCGTGCTCAATCGAATCCTTCCCCCACCTCAAGCTCAAACGCCCAAAGTTCAGGTCAGGTGCTCCGAACCTTCAGTCATGTCCGGATCTAGCCTTCGAGGCCGATGGGTGCCTTCCTCCGTCACGGAAGAAGACATCAAAAAGTTGAGGGAGGCCAGATATCTGACAGCCGAGATTTTGCATCGGCTGCCTCCCCAAGGGCAGGCTGTCCCCACCCCCGAACCCAACGAGAACGTCGTGTTCGTCTCCCACTTCCTCCGAGGTCTAGGCCTTGCTCTGGATCCTTTCGTCAGGGGTTTGATGTTTTATTATGGGCTAGACTTCCATGATCTAGCTCCGGACTCCTTTCTTCATATCACGACATTTATTGTCGTGTGCGAGGCCTTCCTCCGGGTTACCCCTCACTTTGGCCTATGGCGTAAGACCTTTGAAGTAAAGCCGAAGATGATCAAGGGGCTACATGCAGCGTGTGGAGGTGCCTCAATACGCAAGATGACGGGAGCTCTGTGGCCCAAAGGTTCCATCCCAGAGGTGTCTGAATTGTGACAACAGGAGTGGTTCTACATCATGGCTCCTAGAAGCGCCAAGTGGGCGGCCGCCCCTGTTTTCCACTCGGGCCCTCCACCACAACTGATGTCATGGATCAGCAGAGGTCTGAGCTGGGGTCTAGCCAAGGACGTGCCTATACTGCAAAGCCGCATTCGAGATCTCTTCAATAGAGATTTCAGTTTGGTTGCGGTAATACAAGTTATGATGGTTCGTCAAGTCCAGCATTGCAAACGTCGGCCTCTTCGCCTGTGGGAGTTCAATCCCGAAGGGCCGCGTGTTATTCAAAATTTTCTCGGCCTGACGCACGAGGAGATGTACAAGTCATTCTTCGGACCTCGGGTGGAGTGTCCGGAAATCACCGAGGACGTGGGCCTGAGTAGTAACCGCGCCGCCGAACAGGTAAGGCATCTTCCGGCCGAACATACTATCTCTCCTTTGTTACGAAGTTATTTCTGAGAGTTCGCTTTTGACCAGGACTGGCTAACAAAGGCGAAGTTGATTCGGTGTTCGGCCCCCCTCCCTGAGGGTTTGGAAAATCCGGTATTGGAAAAGATGCTCCAGACCGCACCTTGCCCGGAGCCCTTGAAGGAAGATACTGTGGAGGATAATACGGGCGGACGCGGGCCCCCAACGCTGCCCATTCTAACCGAGGGAGCGAGCGTCTCCATGAAGGAAGACGACCAGAAGAGGAAAAGGACTGCGCCCGGGGATTCGGAAGCCGAAGCTTCCAAACGGGAGAAGAAGTCTCCCACAGAGGGTCCTACCTTGGGGGGCGCTGTTGCCGCACAAAGTCCGCGGGGGGATCAATTCTCCCGCGAGTCGTAAGTGACCCGAAATACTTTAATAGTACAGATATGCCATCTTTTTCTCTGAGAAAATAACCACCGCATATATCTTTGCAGTTCGGGCCTTAGCCCCTCTCAAATGAGCTCGTCTTCGGGGGATCTTCTTCCAGAGATGATGGAGAGCGAAACGCCTCCTCCAGACTCCTCCGCTCCGGAAGCGGGCGACCCTGAAGTGTCGTCGCGGAGGGCCTCTCCGAGTCCGGTGAGGCCAGAAGATAATCCCATTGACCCCCGAAGCTCCCAGTGTCCGGCTCCCGAAGAGAGCAGACAAAAGAGTCCGGCACCGTCTAGTGTGCGATCGGATGTTCTGAGGGAGTTGGTGGGGCGAGCGGCCATCTCAGATGAACACCGTGTGCTGATGAATACGGTGATGGAGAGAATCTCGTCCGCCGAAAGCGGATTGCATGAAGCTTTTATGAGTCTACTGACAGGCTTTGAGGTACGTAAAAGAATGTATGATAGTCCTGCACATGCTAGGTGTGCCCTGTGTAGATAGTAGCCCCTGAGACTCTGGTTGTCGTCGGAAACGACGACGAACAGAGGATCATATTCCCAGGTAATAACCATACTGCCTCTATGTGCAGGTGATGGAAGCTCCGGTGGCTAGCCGGACTAGCGAGTTTGCCCATTTAGAACGGCAGTTGGATGCGGCAGACGCCGACATCGAGCTTGTTAACAAAAGGCTTGACGAGGCACAGGGTAAGTGTCATTATCTGGTAAACGCCACATAGGAAGAGCAGCATGATGCCAGTATCTTTAATATGTTGTGACTGCAGATGGAGCTGCCACTGTTGAAGCCTTGCGGGCAGAACTTGCCCGAGCCAAGGAACAAGCGAGGTTGGGTAATGCGGCTGCTTTGAAGGCGGCCGAAGAGTTGCAAGCCGAGAAGGCCGCGCATGGCGAGAGCCGAGACAAGATGGCCAAGATGGCCATAGAATTAAAAGCCGCCGCCGACCGTTGTCGGGTTCTTGAAAAGGAAAACCAAGCGAAGGCATCGGACCTTGAGAAGGCTGCTGCGACGAGAAAAGACCTCCGCTCTGCTATGAGGGCAAAGAAGGAGGAGCTGCGGGAAGCCGGGGATATTGTAGCTGGGAAATCCTTTATGTTGCGGAGGAAGTTCGGAGATCCATGGTATGCCCCTCTGGATCGGCTGTGGAGTTCGGAGGATGTGTATATGGATTTGGCGGCGAGCGCTGCCGATGCGGCCAAGTACTTCCAGGGTCAGACGGACCGTGAAGTAGACCAGCTGTTTTGGAGACAATTCCATTCTCCCGAGCGTCCGCTTTCATTGACTGACCAATTAGCCGAATGGGCCAAACTAAATAGGTTGTCCGGACTCTCCATGAGGTCTGTTGTGGATCAGCTATGGCCGGAAAGGTCAAAACCGAACAGCTATTTCAGCTTGGTGCAGCAGTTCCTTGACGTGGTGCCGCGCATTAATGCGATGAAGAGGTCGGCGTGCATAGAGGGCGCACGGATGGCCTTTGCCCGTGTTAAGGCATACTGGGCGGAGATGGATGCTACCAATGTTGCAGCGCGGGATTCGGCCATAGGTCGAAAGGCTGCTGAGCACTACTTTGAAGAAGTTCTTGAGGGTGCCCGTTTGATAGAGACCCAGTGCTCAAAAAATATTATGTTTGAGTGATATGTAATCTCATTGTAAGCGAAATGCTTTTATAAATTTTTATAAGGCTATTTTTATACTTTTGCCTGAAAGTAATATGATGCCTCCTGGGCGGCCGTTTATGTATACATGTGTATAACCTGAAAGATTGCAGTCGTCGGCTTCAACCCCCACGCATATAATGCGGAGGTGCTCGCAAAAACACGCGTTCACACTTAACCCAACGTCTTGGTCCTATTAAGGAGGTGATAGCGGAGCGAGCGAGGCAACCGGACTATAATGCTTTAGCACTTTCACTTAGCCATAGGAGTTTGACAGTGGGGCTACTAGATAGCCCCTGGTGGCTCCGCACTCTCCCGATTCCGGGGTGCGTACATGCCTGGCCGGAAAACGGCCCTTCGTTAAGGCGGAGGAATTCTAACATTCCCACAGGTCATCGAGTGGTTGACCAGTCTCACGCTATATCATGACAGTCAGTTTTCGGCTTTCTCTACTGAGGTGCTCGTCCGGATGAACCAGGGCACAATCGCAGTAGTTCTCCTGGTGCTACCTTAGCCGGTAAAGCGGAACGTAAGGCACCAAAACACAGGAGCCGGGCAAACCCAACATTTGACCAAAGACAATGATTCGGAGCTGATGCATATAGGGCCAAACTCGCGACGCCGAACACTCCCTAAGGTATTCGGTCTTTGTGGTATAAACCGGGCCTAAATAATGGCCTTTGTAAGAAGCCCCTTGTGTCCAGGTACGTGCATTGTTCTGGCGTGGCCACATGCCAAGACGTCAGCATCCTTCTCAACGGTGGATATGTATCAACAAGAGACAGTAAAAAAGGTTTACGCAGGGTCTTAATCTAAAAAGAATCCTTGGAGCGGGTCCCTGCTGCACGTCTGCGCCTGTGTCTCCGTTGTGCCGTATCCTGGACGGGTGTAGCACGATGATCGTCTGTAAAAGAGAGGAAGTTAAGTGAAAAAGTTGTCGTGCAAAAAGATAGTTTTTAAAGAAACCATGTATAATTCAAGATGATAAGAAATTGCCACTTGTCTGCGCGCGTTGAGCCCCTTGTATTGACAAATAGGGGTGTGACCACTTATTCGGTATAAATAGCGGCGCCGGACTTGATTAGTTGTGTCTGAGGTCTTGACGACCTATTGGATGCTTTCACTGGTCCGGGCGCCTTTAGTGTGCGGCTGCCAAGGCAGCCGCACTCTCTTCGGCGCGCAGAGATCGCTTGATATTTCCGTTCACTGAAATGATGCCACGTGGACCGGGCATCTTGAGTGTGAGGGAGGCGTAGTGTGGTATTGCATTAAAGCGAGCGAAAGCTTCGCGTCCGAGCAGTGCTTGATAGCCACTTTGAAACGGAGCGATGTGGAAGGTTAAATGCTCGCGACGGAAGTTATCGGGGGAGCCGAATATAACCTGTAGTAGGAGGGAGCCCGTACAACGAGCCCCTGGGCCTGGCGTTACTCCTTTAAAGGTAGTATTGCTATGGCGAATTTGTGTTGGGTCTAACCCCATCCCGCGGATTGTATCCTGATATATTAGGTTTAGGCTGCTGCCGCCGTCCATCAAGACTCGTGTGAAGTGATATCCGCCAATTACTGGGTCTAATACCAGGGCAGCCCATCCTGCGTGTCGGATACTTGCTGAGTAATCGCGATGGTCGAAAGTGATCGGTTGAGACGACCAGTGGCAGGACTTCGCGGTGACAGGCACTTGGGTATATTTTCCTGGGAGTGCCGTGTTGTTTTTTCCCTTGATCACGTGTAACACGTTTACTGTTTTGACTTCTGGTGGAAATTTCTTTTGTTCCCCGTGTCTTGCTTGGGAGGCTCGTCCTCGTCTTCACTTGGTGTATCCTCCCCCTTATGTACGGCGTTGAGCTTGCCGGACTGCTTGAAGACCCAACATTCTCTGTGGGTATGATTAGCAGGTTTACCAGGGGTACTATGGATCTGACATACTTGGTCCAGAATTTTGTTGAGGCTGGACAGTTCATCCCTGGTGCCTTTAGGGGGCGGCTTTTGACCTGGCCGAGAGCTTTTGAATCCGGCATTTACTGTCGTGCCCTTCGTGCTGTCTTCTTTATTCCGGCGTTTGTTATTGCTGTTGCGCCGTGATTTCCCGTTTCCATCTCTAACTTCAGATGTACTGGGGTCGCTGGTGCTGCATCTGGCTAGCCAGCTGTCCTCACCCGCGCAAAAGCGGGTCATGAGGTTTGTTAATGCGGCCATCGTTCTCGGCTTATTTTGGCCGAGGTGTCTGGCGAGCCATTCGTCACGGACGCTATGCTTGAAAGCTGCCAAGGCTTCGGCGTCCGGACAGTCGACAATCTGGTTCTTTTTAGTAAGAAACCTGTTCCAAAGCTTTCGGGCTGACTCTCCGGGCTGTTGAGTTATATGACTCAAATCGTCCGCATCCGGAGGTCGGACATAAGTCCCTTGAAAATTTGCCCGAAAGGCGTCTTCGAGCTCTTCCCAACTTGCAATGGAGCTTTTGGGAAGGCCTTTGAGCCAGTGACGAGCTGGCCCTTTGAGCTTGAGGGGTAAGTACTTGATGGCGTGGAGATCATCTCCTCGAGCCATATGGATATGGAGGATGTAGTCCTCAATCCAGACCCTAGGGTCTGTTGTTCCGTCGTATGCCTCTATGTTTACGGGCTTGAGTCCCTCTGGAAATTCATGGTCTATCACCTCATCGGTGAAACATACGGGTGTGCCGCACCCCTGTAGCTGGGTGTACCGCGTTGTTCGGATGTTCGTTGTGTTGCATTGTATGCTAGGGCGCGCTTGCGTGGTCCATAGATGGATCTTGTTGCACCATCCTTTGGGTGCGAGCCCTCGCATGGGTCGCGTGTTGTATTGTGAGCGGCGTTGTATGCCGCTCTGTGTTGGTAGAGGGGTCGTCTATCCTACCAGCTGGCTGCTTTGATATTTGGTTGTGGGGGGTATGAGGCCTCCTCATGGAATTCGGGTAGCAGCTTCCGCTTTGGGTAGCTCTTGGAGGGGCGATTGTCGCCGTACCTTGCTGCTGTGTTGAGTATTTTACTCCATATGATTTTGAGTGTGTGTTGCGCGGCCTTGAGCCTTTGCTTCTGCTTTTTAAGACTCCTCGCGGTGGCAACAAGCTTTTTACGGGCATTCTGCTGCTCCGGGTGCATGTCCGGCGTTATGTCGTCCGGACCATTATCCTTGATAGAATTTGTTTGTTCGGTTTGATTATCCGGATTGCCGTTGTCCGGCAGTGGTTCGCCCTGCTCCAGGCTGGGTCTGTGTGATCGCTATTTCTATTGAGGCGGGATTTGGGGCGGCGCTTGTGTCGCTGCTTTGAGTGCTTTTCGAGGGAACAAGCCTTCGGTGCGTCCTTCCACTCCTCGTCGTCATCTTTTGGTGCGTCCACCATGTATACGTCATGTGACGAGGTGGCGTTCCAGGGCCCAATAGGCGCTGGTTCTTCATCGTCTCCTTCATCGGCGTCCATACCGTCGATGTCTTCGGAGTCAAAGTTGAGCATGTCGGTTAAATCGTTGACAGTGGCTACAAAGTGGGTGGAGGGCGGGCTTTGAATTTCTTCATCGTCTGTATCCCATCCTTGCTGACCGCAGTCCGGACAGGGCTCTCCTGATAAGAGAGAGACTTTAGTGATTTCATAATATCGCCGAAGGGCGAGTACTGAAAGATGTCTGCGGCAGTAAACTCCATGATCGGCGCCCAATCGGATTCGATTGGCAGGGGCGCGAATGGTTCGGAGTCCGGAGAGGAGTCCGGCTCCTTGGAGTCATGAGTCTCGCAGAGTGCGGGGCTGGTGTTCGACTCAATCGCCATTAGGATCGCAGCCCCCGAGGCGGCGTCCAACCACCCATCCTCGATCGGCACAGTTGGCTCTGAATTAAGGGTCGAAGCTGATGCGGGCGCGACCTCCAGGGCACTGTTCGGCGGCAGAGCTAGATCATGCTCGTCGTGACAGTGCGGCGCGCTCGGCTGTGGCTCGAATCCGTCGAAGATCAAGTCCCTGCGGGTGTCAGCCGTGTAGTTTAAGCTTCCAAATCTGACCTGACGGCCAGGGGCGTAGCTTTCGATCTGCTCCAGATGGCCAAACAAATTGGCCCGCAGTGCGAAGCCGCCGAAGACGAAGATCTGTCCGGGGAGGAAGGTCTCACCCTGGACTACATCGCTATTGATGATCGTAGGAGCCATCGAGCCTGACGGCGACGACACAGAGGAACTCTCAATGAAAGCACCAACGTCGGTGTCAAAACCGGCGGATCTCGGGTAGGGGGTCCTGAACTGTGCGTCTAGGCCGGATGGTAACAAGAGGCAAGGGACACGAAGTTTTACCCAGGTTTGGGCTCTCTCGATGGAGGTAAAACCCTATGTCCTGCTTGATTAATATTGATGATATGGGTAGTACAAGAGTAGATCTACCACGAGATCGGAGAGGCTAAACCCTAGAAGCTAGCCTATGGTATGATTGTTGTTGTGTATGTTGTCCTACGGACTAAAACCCTCCAGTTTATATAGACACCGAGAGGGTTAGGGTTACACAAAGTCGGTTACAATGGTAGGAGATCTACATATCCGTATCGCCAAGCTTGCCTTCCACGCCAAGGAAAGTCCCTTCCGGACACGGGACGAAGTCTTCAATCTTGTATCTTCATAGTCCAGGAGTCCGGCTGAAGGTATAGTCCGGCCATCCGGACACCCCCTAATCCAGGACTCCCTCAGTGGGCATCTCCATAGCCCATTGATTAGCCTCGTTGATGTGAGACTTTCTCCCTTTTTGTCTTCTCCACATAACCCCCCTCATTATATTCTATTCCACCCATAGTGCTATGTCCATGGCTCGCGCTCATATATTGCGTGAAAGTTTATAGGTTTAAGATTACTAAAGTATGAAACAATTGCTTGGCTTGTCATCGGGGTTGTGCATGATGAGAGCATTCTTGTGTGACGAAGATGAAACATGACTAAACTATATGATTTTGTAGGGATGAACTTTCTTTGGCCATATTATTTTGAGAAGACATAATTGCTTAGTTAGTATGCTTGAAGTATTATTATTTTTATGTCAATATGAACTCTTGTCTTGAATCTTTCGGATCTGAATATTCATATCAAAATTAAGAAGAATTACATTAAAATTATGTCAAGTAGCACTCCGCATAAAAAATTCTGTTTTTATCATTTACCTACTCGAGGACGAGCAGGAATTAAGCATGGGGATGATTGATACGTCTCCAACGTATCTATAATATTTGATTGCTCCATGCTATATTATCTACTGTTTTGGACATTATTGGGCTTTATTATCCACTTTTATATTATTTTTGGGACTAACCTATTAACCGGAGGCCCAGCCCAGAATTGATGTTTTTTGCCTGTTTTAGGGTTTCGAAGACAAGGAATATCAAACGGATTCCAAACGGAATGAAACCTTTGGGAACGTGATTTTCTCAACGAATAAGACCAGATAGACTTGGACCCTACGTCAAGAAATAAAACAGGAGGCCACGAGGTAGGGGGGCGCCCACCCCCACCGGGCGCGCCCTCCACCCTCGTGGGCCCCCTGTTGCTCCACCGACGTACTCCTTCCTCCTATATATATCCACGTACCCCCAAACGATCAGAACAGGAGCCAAAACCCTAATTCCACCGTCGTAACTTTCTGTATCCACGAGATCCCATCTTGGGGCCTGTTCTGGATCTCCGCCGGAGGGGGCATCAATCACGGAGGGCTTCTACATCAACCCCATAGCCCCTCCGATGAAGTGTGAGTAGCTCACCTCAGACCTACGGGTCCATAGTTAGGAGCTAGATGTCTTCTTCTCTCTTTTTGGATCTCAATACAATGTTCTCCCCCTCTCTTGTGGAGATCTATTCGATGTAATCTTCTTTTTGTGGTGTGTTTGTTGAGACCGATGAATTGTGTGTTTATGATCAAGTCTATCTATGAATAATATTTGAATCTTCTCTGAATTCTTTCATGTATGATTAGTTATCTTTGCAAGTCTCTTCGAATTATCAGTTTGGTTTCGCCTACTAGATTGATCTTTCTTGCAATGGGAGAAGTGCTTAGCTTTGGGTTCAATCTTGCGGTGTCCTTTCCCGGTGATGGTAAGGGCAGCAAGTCACGTATTGTATTGTTGTCATCGAGGATAACAAGATGGGGTTTTCTTCATATTGCATGAGTCTATCCCTCTACATCATGTCATCTTGCTTAAGGCGTTACTCTGTTTTTAACTTAATACTCTAGATGCATGCTGGATAGCGGTCGATGAGTGGAGTAATAGTAGTAGATGCAGGCAGGAGTCGGTCTACTTGTCTCGGACGTGATGCCTATATACATGATCATACCTAGATATTCTCATAACTATGCTCAATTCTGTCAATTGCTCAACAGTAATTTGTTCACCCACCGTAGAATATTTATGCTCTTGAGAGAAGCCACTAGTGAAACCTATGGCCCCCGGGTCTATCTTTATCATATTGATCTCCCACTACTTAGTTATTTCCTTTGCTATTTACTTTGCCTTTATTTTACTTTGCATCTTTTATCATAAAAATACCAAAAATATTATCTTATCATATCTATCAGATCTCACTCTCGTAAGTGGCCCTATAGGGATTGACAACCCCTATTTGCGTTGGTTGCGAGGATTTATTTGTTTTGTGCAGGTGCGAGGGACTCGCGCGTAGCCTCCTACTGGATTGATACCTTGGTTCTCAAAAACTGAGGGAAATACTTACCCTACTTTGCTGCGTCATCCCTTCCTCTTCGGGGAAAACCAACGCAGTGCTCAAGAGGTAGCATAGCACTCCGCGCCGAAAACAAAATGACAACTTTGGCCCTCGAGGCACTATCTGAGGCCCTCACAGCCGAAGAGTTAACCACTTTGTGTTCTACAATGGACAAAGATGACGTAATCCTCGATAAGAGGCCCAAGTCCACTTCTTTCAAACTACCAGATGAAATAGTGAAATTTCAAGTGCACCTGACGGATCCCAACAAGACATCCTCCATTGGAGCATAGTTGGATTCGACGGTCGACGTCGCCTTGCGAGCATTCCCGTGAGAGAATTGGGACATCTTCGCCTGGCACCCTTCGGATATGCCGGGAATCCCATGCATACTGGCCAAACACAGCCTCAACATAATAAAGGGGTTCAAACCAGTCAAGCAAACGCTGCGACGATTTTCCGAACCCAAACGACAAGCTGTGGGGGAGGAGCTAGCCAAGCTACTTGAAGTCGGGTTCATTAGAGAGATCAAACACCCAGACTGGCTGCCAAATCTGGTCATGGTGACAAAGAAGGATAAATTCTGGCGCCTCTGTGTCGATTTTAAGGATCTCAATAAGGCTTGCCCTAAGGACCCCTTCCCACTACCCCACACTGACCAAATAATTGACGCGACCGCAGGACACGACTCACCATGTTTCCTCGTTGCATACTCTGAATACCATCAAATCAAGAGGAAGGAGTCTGACCAAGCTGCAACAGCATTCATTACCCCCTACGGGCCTTTCTGCTTTAACACTATGCCTTTCGGGCTCAAAAACGCTGGCGCCACTTACCAACGCATGATTCAAACATGTTTGGAAAAGCAAATCGACAAGACAGTGGAGGCAAACGTCGATGATGTTGTCATCAAGACTAAACACGTCGAATCATTGGTGGACGATTTGCGAATCACATCCAACAACCTCCGAACATATGACATACGGCTCAATCCAAAAAATGTGTCTTCGCGTTCCAGCCAGAAAACTACTCGGCTTCATCATTTCCAATAGAGGAATTGAAGCGAACCCGGCAAAATTTCGAGCCTTGTCACCATTGGCAACACCAACAGACTTAAAGCAAGTCCAAAAACTAGCCGGGTGCGTGGGAGCCTTTAGCCGCTTTATCTCCAGATTAGGGGAGAAGGCGCTACCACTTTATCGATTCCTCTGACACACTGACCACTTCGATTGGACGGACACGGCTACAGCCGGATTGGAAGAAATAAAAACTTTGTTAGCAAGCAACCCAATCCTTGTCGCGCCAAGTGTTAGTGAACCTATGTTGCTCTACATATCTGCAACTCATCAGGTAGTAAGTGTGGTGCTCGTCGTTGAATGACCGGAGGAGGGACATAAATTCCCACTCCATAAACCGCTCTACTATGTATCGACGGTTCTAACACCGTGCAAATTTCCATACCCACTTTATCAAAAGATAGCATATGCGGTCTTCATGGCATGCCGGAAGTTGCGGCACTACTTTCAAGAGTGTTTGATCATGGTGGCTTCCGAAGTACCACTAAGTGACATCATAAACAATTGGGACGCCACAGGCCGCATAGCCAAATGGGCCATCGAGCTCTTACCATTTGAAATAACATGCCAGCCACGCCGAGCTATTAAATCTAAGGTGTTGCCTGACTTTGTCGCCGAATGGGCCGAAGCCGAACTCCCCAAGGAGTACAACACATACTCCAATTGGGAATGTACTTTGACGGCTCTAAAATGTTAGCCGGATTGGGCCTGGTGTGATCCTAACATCCCCCACAGGGGACACAGTCCGTTACATATTACAAATCATGTATACATACTCCAACAATGTGGCTGAATATGAGGCAGTATTGCATGGTCTCTGAATGACCGTTTCCATGGGCATACAATGCCTCGAGGTGCATGGGGATTCGAACCTCATGATATCCCAAATAAATGTAGATTTCGATGCAAAAGATCCAACAATGGCGGCATACCGCAACACCATACTCAAAATATGAGCTCTGTTTGAGGGGCTCGAGTTTCATCATGTCGCTTGAGAAAATAATCAGGAAGTAGACATCCTTGCTCGAATGGGCACTGAACGTGACCCCATCCCACCTAACACCTTTGTGGAAAAGCTCTTCAATCCATCCGTGGTATGGCAGGACGAGAGCGGCAACACTAGTCTGGAGCCGATCACACCCCGATTGCTGAACACAAGTCTGATATCATCGGGGGCTCAGACACCGAAATGACACCTTCCGCCCATTTAATCATGGTTGTCATCGCTCCATGGACCGAACCCTTCCTAGCCTACCTTAATAGGCGGGAGCTCCCCAATGACCAGAATGAGGCCCGTCGCATAGTCCGACGCTCAAAAGCCTACAAAGCTCATGAAGAAGAACTCTACAAGAAAAGTACTACTAGAGTTCTTCAAAGATGTATCTCCGAAGAGGAGGGACGACAGCTCTTGGCCGAAATACATGCTGGCCTCGGTGGCCATCGTGCCGCAGCCCGGGCCCTCATAAGTAAGGCCTTCCATACAGGTTTATTTTGGCCCACGGCCCGAGCAGATGCACATGCACTTGTACAGCGATGTGTCGGATGCAAGCTGTTCAGCAATCAAAGCCATATGTCGCCCACCTCCCTAGAAACAATTCCCATTACCTGGCCTTTGGCAGTCCGGGAGCTAGATATGGTGGGACCCCTCAAAGGGGGAAGCCATAAGAAGAAATATTTGTTGGTCATGGTGGATAAATTCACTAAGTGGATAGAGGCCAAACTAGTAAAAACAGCTGAAGTCGGGCCGGTGATCGACTTTATATCCGGTGTTGTACACCGCTATGGTGTCCCGCACAGCATTATCACTGACAATGGCTCTAACTTCACAGCTGATGAGGTGAAAAATTGGTGTGCTAATCTGGGCATTAAGCTCGACTACACCTCAGTATATCACCCTCAAACAAACCGTTAGGTCGAACAGGCTAATGGCCTGATAATGAGTGGCATCAAACCCAGACTAGTGCGATCCCTAAGGAAGTCGGATAAACATTGGGTTGAGGAACTCGATTCCATACTCTGGGGGCTTCTGACCATGCCCAATCGCACGACCGGATACACACCTTTCTTCATGGTGTACGGTGTAGAGGCTGTCTTGCCCTGCGACATTATTCATGACTCACCTCGAGTGCGCATGTATGAAGAGAGAGAAGCCGAGCTTGATCGGCAGGATGACCTGGATGGCCTGGAGGAGGAGCGCGATGTTGCAAAATCCCGTTCCGCATTCTATCAACAATAGGCTCGGCGATACGAAAGCAGAGAAGTGTGGGCAAAGACTTATAACATTGGTGAGCTCGTTTTACGCCTCCCAGAGAAGAAAAAGGACAAGCTCAAACCAAAATCGGAAGGTCCCTTCAGTATAGATGAAGTTCTCACTTGAGGAGCCTACCGCCTTGGCAATGCATCGGATAATCGCTTAGAGCCGAACCCATGGAATGCAGCTCAGCTCCGAAGATTCTACGCATAAGTTTGGCCATACTTATTTTCGTTCTCTTTTTCTTTCTTCTCTTCATCTGTTTTTCATTTTCTCATTTTTGTACGATTTCCATGATATGTTCAGATAAGCCAAACACTTGAGGGGTACACATCCTTCAATGTACACATCCCACCATGACTGGTGGCTTATGTAAATAGAAGCTTATCATTATCCCGAGCCTCGAGCTCACAATATATGTGTTGTTTGCTGATATACATACTTTTTGCCATTATATGCACCTCTATGACTTAAGTTTTTGCCAAGCTGGGTTGCCTTGCTCCTGTTCTTATGCCCTACATTCCCAATTGTTTGGCTAGGGCATGAAGGGAGCACCTCTCCAATTGTTACAACCGGGTTATCCGGACATGTACCTCAGACGGGTGAAGCCGAAAACTAGCGTTCTTAAGGGAATAATTGGTGGGCAATCGTACGACAGATTGTTGCAGTACTGCAATTACTTTAAAACACTGCAAGACAATTTTTCTGTATTACGTTTCGCACACCCCGGCACATGTACGCATAGTCTGCCGACCCAAGGAAAGGAACCCTTAACGAAACTATTTTCCTTGGAAGATGTTTCTTACGTATGTAATATAACATACATTCCGAACTCAAATTTTGTTTGTTCAAGCACAATGACCGGGTTGCTTGGTTTCCAGATATGATACATACTTCTTTCGTTTAAAAAAAGTATCCAGAAACACTCCACCAGTTTTTGTTCGGGGGACAAAAGCCAAAGGGCTGCGATGACAAAATTTTCACATGTTTTGATAAAAGGTACAGATTGACTAATACAAACACCTATTCCTTATCTACTCCATCTATAAGACTGTCTAACTTATAGTCCTCCTGCGAGTACTTCGCAGCTATCATTACTTGGTCATAAACCAACTTCACTGGAATTTCTTTCCCATCTGGTCCCCGTGGTCCTACTCGGGCCATATGATTTGGGTCCATTTTACTGAAGCGTGTCTTCACCATAGCCCAGGCTTCTCGTGTGCCTTCGCGGCAGGCAGATGTCTTCCCTAGCTCGAATCGGTGTCAGGCAACTATGAACAGGTCTGCCAGGCCCACCATACTTTCCGGAGGGGTATCAGATGGCCATAAAGCCTTCACCATACTCTTCATGGCTTTCCGGGCCCAAGCATGTACTATAGACAGTTCCTTCAGCACGTCGCCTTGAAATCCGGATACTTCTTCCTCTGGTCGACCAGTCAACAGGCCTATGGCAAGAAAGTCATGACATTTTGAATTAAGGGATTGCACATAAGCACCTGATACGTCCCCAACGTATCTATAATTTTTATTGTTCCATGTTATATTATCTCCTATTTTGGACATTATTGGGCTTTATTATACACTTTTATATTATTTTTGGGACTAACCTATTAACCGGTGGCCCAGCCCAGAATTGCTATTTTTTCCCTATTTTAGGGTTTCGCAGAAAAAGAATATCAAACGGAGTCCAAACGGAATGAAACCTTCGGGAACGTGATTTTTGGAACGAACATGATCTAGAGGACTTAGACCCTACATCAAGCAATCAACCAGGAAGGCACAAAGTAGGGGGCACGCCTACCCCCCAGGCGCACCCTCCACCCTCGTGGGGCCCATGTTGCTCCACCGACGTACTCCTTCCTACTATATATACCTATGTACCCCCAAACTACCAGATACAGAGCCAAAACCCTAATTCCACCGTCGTAACTTTTTGTATCCATGAGATCCCATCTTGGGGCCTTTTCTGGAGCTCCGCTGGAGGGGGTATCGATCACGGAGGGCTTCTACATCAACACCATAACCCCTCCAATGATGTGTGAGTAGTTTACTTCAGACCTACGGGTCCATAGTTATTAGCTAGATGGCTTCTTCTCTCTTTTTGGATCTCAATACAAAGTTCTCCCCCTCTCTTGTGGAGATCTATTTGATGTAATCTTATTTTGCAGTGTGTTTGTTGAGATTGATGAATTGTGGGTTTATGATCAAGTTTATCTATGAACAATATTTGAGTCTTCTCTGAATTCTTTTATGTTTGATTGGTTATCTTTGCAAGTCTCTTCGAATTATCAGTTTGGTTTGGCCTACTAGTGTCACAGCCCTAGAATTTGTTTGTAATTAGTTGCATTAGAGAGCATCCATGCATCATGTCTAAATTCTGAAAGTTGAATTGAGGTTAGTTGAAACCCTCACAAATCACTTCAGAGATACTCACCATTAAAAAAATCTTTTCAAATGAGTCCAAGGAAATGTTCCTGTTATTCTGTAAAAATATTGGCAAGAGGTGAAATTCAAACCAATATTTTTGGAGTCTCAGAAATATTTATTTTGGGCATTTGAAATTAATTCAAAAACTTTTTGAATTGGATATATATTTATTATATAATAAATATATGTTCAATAATTCTGAAAATTGTTGTGTGGCTTTGTATAAGTCCACTTAGCTAGCACAATTATTTTCATGAAGTTTAAAGTTGATTTGGTGTTAAAACTAAATCACAAACAAACTGGAAAAAATTAGAAAACACAAAGAATTAGAGAGTACAGAGAGAGAATGACTCACCTGGGCCTTACCTGTGCCGGCCCAGCACTGTTGGCCCAGGCCAGTCATCGCCTACCTCCTGCCAGGAGGACAGCGCGCATGTACCCGACGCGCGCGTGCACGCGCCGGCCACCTCCTCCCTCCCTGCCTGCCTGGCTCCTCCCCGGTGCGCCTAGATGACGCCACGGAGACGCCCTCGACCCCCTGTGTCTATCCCCTCTCACTCTGGACCCCCTCCCCCTCCTCTGCTCTCTCTCCCGCGCAGCCCGAGCGGAGCTCGTCGCCGCCGCCATCGTTCACCGCAGCCACCGCCTCCCCCTCGCCTCTCCGACATGCCCAGGAGCTCCCCCACCATCGTCGACGTCTCTTTGTCGACTCACGCGATGCCAAATGCCCCGAAGCGCCGGCCCTGACCTCTTCTTCCTCCTCGGGTCACCGAGATCGCCACTGTCGCCCTGCTTGCTCTGGACCTCCCCCGCGCCCACTGACCTTCCCATCGTGCTCGCGGTGAGCTTCTCTTCCTCCTCCTCTGAACCCCGTTCCTCGCCGCCTCCTCTAGGTCATAGTTGCGCAGACGCTGAAGCTCGCCGGCGTCGTGCCTCATCGCCGCCGCGGCCACAGCTGCTGCCACCCATGTTCTAGCTTTGCTCCATGCTCAGCACTCGCCCAGGAGCCGGGCGCGACCACCCGTTCGACCTGCTGTGCCCCCTAGCGCCAAACCAAACCTGTCCGAACTCCGGCCGCCGCCGATTTGGTCGCCGGCATCGATCCTGACCACCGCAGCTCCTACCACCACCACCAATGGATGCGCCTCACTCCCAGGAACCCGTAGGTGCAACCCGCGCATCGAATGGTGCCCTGTAGAGCATTTCCGAGCCGCCCCGCCGTCTCTGTCGTCGCTGGCGGCTAAACACCAGCGGCCGCTGACCCGTTGACCGGCGTGGGTTGACCCCACTGCCCGGTTTGACCTCCCCCTCTCTCTCACTGACTTACGGGCCCCGCCCGACTAATTACTCTAGTTAGGACTAATTAACTAGTAAGGTTAGTTACTACAGTCACTGACCAGTGGGCCCAGGCTAGTTAGTTAGGGCTAACTAACTTAGTTAGTTGACTAGGTCATTGACCAGTGGGTCCCACTGGTCAGGTTTGACCTGGTCGATGCCTTTGACCTGCTGACGTCACCTCGACGTCATGCTGATGCAGTAATACATTTTCTGGATTTAGTTTAAATTAGAATAATCAGGAAATTCCAGAAAATGCCCAAAACTTCTAAAAATCATAGAAAATTATCTATAACTCCAAATAAGATAAATTATATATGAAAAATGATCAGAAAAATCCAATCTATCCATATGTACTGTTTTCATGCATGTTTGAGCAAGTTAACCTCACTGTTTAGGATGAAACATGATTAGGACAAATTTGATAATAGATTTGGAGTTGGAATTTGATCTAGCTTTGAATTCCACTCCAATTAAAATGACTTTTTGTTGCATTAGCCCAACACACTCATTTTGCCATGTCATGATCATGCATCATATTGTGCATTGCATTGATTGTGTTTCCTCTCTGTTGCCCGTGGTTGTCCCCTCTCGATAGACGTGGTTCCGATGATGAGTTCGATGACACCAATGAAGAGCTATATTATCTTCAGAAGTGCCAGGCAAGCAAAACCCCCCTTGTTCATTCCGATACAATCCCACTCTCTCGCTCCTGCTATCTTTTACTGCATTAGGACAACATGATTCAACTGTTACATGCTGCGGTAGCTGAACCCCTTTTCCTCTGCATGACCTGTCATTGCCACAGTAAATAGATGAAACCCACTAGCATGAGTAGGAGTAGTTTGAGCCCTGATGTGCCTACTCATTCATGATTGTTTGTCATGCCTGCTACTGCTTAGAGTTGAGTCAGGTCTGATTCATCGGGGATGAATTGGAATGGCGATGAACATGTCCTACTGTGGGTGAGCTAAGTGTGTGAACACGATTTGGTAAAGGTAGTGGTGAGAGGCCATGTAGGAGTACATGATGGGTTGTCTCATTGAAACCATCCTTAGGAACTGAGTTCTGTGTTTGTGATCCATGAACAACTACTACCACTCATTGGGATCCTTAATTGACCCTCTCGACTTATTAACTGCCCTAGTCCTCTGTCCAACAGTTGCAACTAGTTTCTGGCGTTTGTAGGATATGTGTTGGCGGCCGTGCGTAGCGCTGACCCTAGGGGTGGGCTATGATGCGGTAGATACACCGTGGCAAAGTGTACCGGACGCCCGTTTGGTGTCTCGGGAACCCTGCACACATCGTTTGGGGATGTGAGCGAAACTCCGGCCGGATCTCCTCACGGATGGAACCCGAATAGGCGATAAACCTAGACTAGAGACTTGTGTGGTTAGTCAGGTCGTGGCCAACTCCCTCGCCAGGCTTCCGCTTGAAGGTTGCCAAGATACACGACGTGTACATGGTGGTAAGTGGTGAGAGCGTGTGTGAAGAAGTACACCCCTACAGGGTTATAAATGATCTATTCGAATAGCTTTGTCCGCGGTAAAGGACTTTTGGGTTGCCTATAACAGTTCATAGACAAGTGAAAGTGGATACTCTAAAATGCGCAAGATAAGCGTGAGTGCTATGGATGGCATTCTCGTAGGGAGACGGGAGCGGATCCATAGTGGTGTATTGATATGGTGAATATGTGGACTCGTGTGCGCCACCTCAAAAGAGTTACTTGCAGTCGTAGTTAAGATAGCCACCGAGTCAAAGCTGGCTTGCTGCAGTTAAACTCCACCACCCCCTTTGTTGATACCGATGCATATGTAGTTAGTTCTGATGTAAGTCATTTGTACTCACGTTTGCCTATTTTTTACGTTTTGCAGAGAGACATCAGTCTCGCTAGTAGTTCCACGTGGACTTCGATGTCTAGCTTGATACCTCAGCTACGATCTTGTGCCCTCGGCAGGATCTGGCAGATAGTCAGGCTTCTCAGCCTTTTCCATTTGTAGATGTCTGTACTCAGACATCTTAAGCTTCCCCATGTGCTTTGTCTGGTATGCTCTGAATGTTGGGTCGTGAGACCCATGTTTGATATATCTCGCTCCTTGGAGCCTAATGAATAAATACTTGAGTTGTAGAGTTATGTTGTGATGCCATGTTGTATTTACACATATCGAGCATATTGTGTGTATGATTGAAATGCTTGGTATGTGTGGGATCCGACAATCTAGTTGTTTATCCTTGGCAGCCTCTCTTATGGGGAAATGTAGTCTAGTGCTTCCATGAGCCATAGTAGTCTGCTACAGCCCGGTTCACCGGAGTCCAGTTAGACCAGCACTACTGCTCAGGACACTTGACTGGCCGGCATGTGTTTCACTTCGTTCCTGTGTCTGTCCCTTCGGGGAAATGTCACACGGTGACATCCGGAGTCCTGCCTAGCCTGCTACAGCCCGGGTTCCTGGAGTCCTGATAGCCCAGTGCTATAGCCCGGATTCACACGCTGCTGACCGACATGCTCGATGTGATTCATGTATGACTGTCCCCATAGGTTAGTGCCGCTTTGGGTTCACGACTAGCCATGTCGGCCCGGGTTCTCTATCATATGGATGCTAGAGACACTATCATATACGTGAGCCAAAAGGCACAAACGGTCCCAGGCCATGGTAAGGTGACACCCGTGGGAATACCGTGCGTGAGGCCGCAAAGTGATATGAGGTGTTACCGGCTAGATCGACGTGATTTGGAATCGGGGTCCTGACAACTAGATTGATCTTTCTTGCAATGGGAGAAGTGCTTAGCTTTGGGTTCAATCTTGCGGTCTCCTTTCCCAGTGACAGTAAGGGCAGCAAGGCATGTATTGTATTGTTGCCATCGAGGATAACAAGATGGGGTTTTCTTCATATTGCATGAGTCTATCCCTCTACATCATGTCATCTTGCTTAAGGCGTTACTCTGTTTTTAACTTAATACTCTAGATGCATGCTGGATAGCGGTCGATGTGTGGAGTAATAGTAGTAGATGCAGGCAGGAGTCGGTCTACTTGTCTTGGATGTGATGCCTATATACATGATCATACCTAGATATTCTCATAACTATGCGCAATTCTGTCAATGGATCAACAGTAATTTGTTCACCCACCGTAATACTTATGCTCTCGAGAGAAGCCTCTAGTGAAACCTATGGCCCCGGGTCTATTTTCCATCATATTAATCTTCCAATACTTAGTTATTTCCTTTGCCATTTATTTTACTTGCATCTTTATTTCTCTTTATCATAAAAATACCAAAAATATTATCTTATCATATCTATCAGATCTCACTCTCGTAGGTGACCGTGAAGGGATTGACAACCCCTTTATCGCGTTGGTTGTGAGGAGTTTATTTTTTGTGTAGGTGCGAGGGACTCGTGCGTGGCCTCCTACTGGATTGATACCTTGGTTCTCAAAAACTAAGGGAAATACTTACGTTGCTCTGCTGCATCACCCTTTCCTCTTCAAGGGAAAACCAACGCAGTGCTCAAGAGGTAGCAAGAAGGATTTCTGGCGCCGTTACCGGGGAGTCTAAGCAAAAGTCAACATACCAAGTACCCATCATAAACCCTTATCTCCCGCATTACATTATTTGCCATTTGCCTCTCGTTTTCCTCTCCCCCATTTCACCCTTGCCGTTTTATTCGCCCTCTCTATCTCCATCCTCCCTCTCTTTCTCTATTCGCCTCTTTTTCCCCGTTTCTTGTTTGCTTGTGCGTCGGATTGCTTGCTTGTCACGATGGCTCAAGATAATACCAAATTGTGTGACTTTACCAATACCAACAACAATGATTTTATTAGCACTCTGATTTCTCCTCTTACCGATGCTGAATCTTGTGAAATTAATGCTGCTTTGCTGAATCTTGTCATGAAAGATCCGTTTTCCGGCCTTCCTAGTGAAGATGCCGCTACCCATCTAAACAACTTTGTTGATTTGTGTGATATGCAAAGGAAGAAATATGTGGACAATGATATTGTTAAATTGAAGCTATTTCCTTTTTCGCTTAGAGATCGTGCTAAAGCTTGGTTTTCGTCTTTGCCTAAAAATAGTATTGATTCGTGGAATAAGTGCAAAGATGCTTTTATCTCTAAGTATTTTCCCCCCGCTATGATCATCTCTCTTAGAAACGATATTATGAATTTTAAGAAACTTGATCAAGAACATGTTGCACAAGCTTGGGAGAGGATGAAATTAATGATACGTAATTGCCCTAAACATGGTTTGAATTTGTGGATGATTATACAAAAAAAAATTATGCTAGATTGAATTTTGCTTATAGAAATATTTTAGATTCAGCCATGGGAGGCACTTTTATGGAAATCACTTTAGGAGAGTCTACTAAACTCCTAGATAATATAATGGTTAATTATTCTCAATGGCACACTGAAAGATCTACTAATAAGAAAGTGCATGCGATAGAAGAAATTAATGTTTTGAGTGGTAAGAGGGATGAACTTATGAAATTATTTGCTAATAAAAGTGTTTCTTCTGATCCTAATGATATGCCTTTGTCTACTTTGATTGAGAATAATAATGAATCTTTGGATGTGAATTTTGTTGGTAGGAATAATTTTGGTAACAACGCGTATAGAGGAAACTTTAATCCTAGGCCGTATCCTAGTAATTCATCTAATAATTATGATAATTCCTACAACAATTCTTATGGAAATTTTAATAAAATACCCTCTGATTTTGAATCTAATATTAAATAATTTATTACCTCGCAAAAGAATTTCAATGCTTTGATTGAAGAAAAATTGCTTAAGATTGATGAGTTGGCTAGGAACGTTGATAGAATTTCTCTTGATGTTGATTCTTTGAAACGTAGATCTATTCCTCCTAAGCATGATATCAATGAGTCTCTCAAATCCATGAGAATTTCCATTGATGAGTGCAAAGAAAGAACCGCTAGGATGCATGCTATGAAAGATTGCTTTATAAAAGTGTGTTCTTCTAGTTTCCATGATAATAAAGAAGAAGATCTAAAAGTTATTGATGTGTCCCCTATTAAATCCTTGTTTTGTAATATGAATCTTGATAATGATGGGACTGAATATGATCCACCTTTACCTAGAAGGCGTTACAAAAATTCGGAGTCTTTAGATCTTGATGATAAAATTGTTAAAAGTGGGATTGAAGAATTCAAAACTTTAAATATTAATGAACCCACTATGTTGGATTTCAAGGAATCTAATTATGATAATTGCTCTTTGATATATTGTATTTCCTTGTTGCAATCCGTGCTAAATTCTCCTCATGCTTATAGTCAAAATAAAGCCTTTACCAAACATATCGTTGATGCTTTGATGGAATCTTATGAAGAAAAACTTGAGTTGGAAGTTTCTATCCCTAGAAAACTTTATGATGAGTGGGAACCTACTATTAAAATTAATATTAAAGATCATGAACATTATGCTTTGTGTGATTTGGGTGCTAGTGTTTCCACGATTCCAAAGACTTTGTGTGATTTGCTAGGTTTCCGTCATTTTGATGATTGCTCTTTAAACTTGCACCTTGCGGATTCCACTATTAAGAAACCTATGGGAAGAATTAATGATGTTCTTATTGTTGCAAAGAGGAATTATGTGCCCGTGGATTTTATTGTTCTTGACATAGATTGCAATCCTTCATGTCCTATTATTCTTGGTAGACCTTTCCTTAGAACGATTGGTGCAATTATTGATATGAAGGAAGGGAATATTAGATTCCAATTTACATTAAGGAAAGGCATGGAACACTTCCCTAGAAAGAAAATTAAATTACCTTATGAATCTATTATGAGATACACTTATGGGTTGCCTTCCAAAGATGGCAATACCTACATCTATCCTTGCTTTCATGCCTAGCTAGGGGCGTTAAACGATAGCGCTTGTTGGGAGGCAACCCAATTTTATTTTTATTCCTTGCTTGTTGCTCCTGTTTAGTAATAAATAATTTATCTTGCCTCTGTTTTTGTTGTGTTTTTTGTGTTTAATTAGTGTTTGTGCCAAGTAGAACCGTTGGGAAGACTTGGGGAATGTCTTTTTAATCCTGCTGTAAAAAACAGAAACTTTAGCGCTAATGAGAACTACTGCCATTTTTATTTGGAAAGTGCTATTTAGTTAATTAGTTTTGAATATGATTAATAGATAAATTACTCACGTCTAGAAATTTATTTTAGAATTTTTGGGGTTCCAGATCTTGCGTTAGCTACAGATTACTTCAGACTGTTCTGTTTTTGACAGATTCTGTTTTCCGTGTGTTGTTTGCTTATTTTGATGAATCTATGGCTAGTAAAATAGTTTATAAACCATAGAGAAGTTGGAATACAGTAGGTTCAACACCAATATAAATAAAGAATGAGTTCATTACAGTACCTTGAATTGGTGTTTTGTTTTCTTTCGCTAACGGAGCTCACGAGATTTTCTACTTTAAGTTTCGTGTTGTGAAGTTTTCAAGTTTTGGGTAAAGATTTGATTTATTATGAAACAAGGAGTGGAAAGAGCCTAAGCTTGGGGATGCCCATGGCACCCCCAAGATAATCTAAGGACACCTAAAAGCCAAAGCTTGGGGATGCCCATGGCACCCCCAAGATAATCTAAGGACACCTAAAAGCCAAAGCTTGGGGATGCCTCGGAAGGCATCCCCTCTTTCCTCTACTTCTATCGGTAACTTTACTTTCATATACTAGTGGGAATTTTTCATTATAGAACTTGGCTTGTATATTCCAACGACGGGCTTCCTCAAAATGCCCTAGGTCTTCGTGAGCAAGCAAGTTGGATGCACACCACTTAGTTCTTTTTTTTGAGCTTTCATATACTTATAGCTCTAGTGCATGCGTTGCATGGCAATCCCTACTCACTCACATTGATATATATATTAATGGCCATCTCCATAGCCCTTTGATACGCCTAGTTGATGTGAGACTATCTTCTGCCTTTTTGTCTTCTCCACAACCACCATTCTATTCCACATATAGTGCTATGTCCATGGCTCATGCTCATGTATTGCGTGAAGATTGAAAAAGTTTGAGAACACCAAAAGTATGAAACATTTGCTTGCCTTGTCATCGGGGTTGTGCATGATTTAAATAATTTGTGTGGTGAAGATGGAGCATAGCCAGACTATATGGTTTTGTAGGGATAACATTCTTTGGCCATGTTATTTTGAAGAGACATAATTTCTTAGTTAGTATGCTCGAAGTATTATTATTTTTATGTCAATATTGAACTTTTGTCTTGAATCTTTTGTCTTGAATATTCATACCACAATTAAGAGAATTACATTGAAATTATGCCAAGTAGCATTACACATCAAAAATTCTGTTTTTATCATTTACCAACTCAAGGACGATCAGGAATTAAGCTTGGGAATGCTTGATACGTCTCCAACGTAACTATAATTTTTGATTGTTCCATGCTATATTATATCCTATTTTGGACATTATTGGGCTTTATTATACACTTTTATATTATTCTTGGGACTAACCTTTAACCGGAGGCCCAGCCCAGAATTGCTGTTTTTTTTGCCTATTTTAGGGTTTCGCAAAAAAGAATATCTAACGGAGTCCAAACGGAATGAAACCTTCGGGAATGTGATTTTTGGAAAGAACATGATCCAGAGGACTTGTACCCTACGTCAAGCAATCAACCAGGAAGGCATGAGGTAGGGGGGGCGCACCTACCCCCAGACGCGCCCTCCACCCTTGTGGGGCCCATGTTGCTCCACTGACGTACTCCTTCCTCCTATATATACCTATGTACCCCCAAACTACCAGATACGAAGCCAAAACCCTAATTCCACCGCCGTAACTTTCTGTATCCACGGGATCCCATCTTGGGGCCTTTTCTGAAGCTCCACCGGAGGGGTTATCGATCATGGAGGGCTTCTACATCAACACCATAGCCCCTCTGATGAAGTGTGAGTAGTTTACTTCAGACCTACGGGTCCATAGTTATTAGCTAGATGGCTTCTTCTCTCTTTTTGGATCTCAATACAAAGTTCTCCCCCTCTCTTGTGGAGATCAATTTGATGTAATCTTCTTTTGTGGCGTGTTTTTTGAGATCGATGAATTGTGGGTTTATGATCAAGTTTATCTATGAACAATATTTGAATCTTCTCTGAATTCTTTTATGTATGATTGGTTATCTTTGCAAGTCTCTTCGAATTATCTGTTTGGTTTGGCCTACTAGACTGATCTTTCTTGCAATGGGAGAAGTTCTTAGCTTTGGGTTCAATCTTGCGGTGTCCTTTCCCAGTGACAGTAAGGGCAGCAAGGCATGTATTGTATTATTGCTATTGAGGATAACAAGATGGGGTTTATATCATATTGCATGAGTTTATCCCTCTACATCTTGTCATCTTGCTTATAGCGTTACTCTGTTCTCTTGAACTTAATACTCTAGATGCATCCTGGATAGCGGTCGATGTGTGGATAATAGTAGTAGATGCAGGCAGGAGTCGGTCTACTTGTCTTGGACGTGATGCGTATATACATGATCATACCTAGATATTCTCATAACTATGCTCAATTATGTCAATGGATCAACAGTAATTTGTTCACCCACCGTAATACTTATGCTCTCGAGAGAAGCCTCTAGTGAAACCTATGGCCCCCGGGTCTATTTTCCATCATATTAATCTTCCTATACTTAGTTATTTCCTTTGCCATTTATTTTACTTGCATCTTTATTTCTCTTTATCATAAAAATACCAAAAATATTATGTTATCATATCTATCGGATCTCACTCTCGTAGGTGACCGTGAAGGGATTGACAACCCTTTTATCACGTTGGTTGCGAGGAGTTTATTTGTCTGTGTAGGTGCGAGGGACTCGTGCGTGGCCTCCTACTGGATTGATACCTTGGTTCTCAAAAACCGAAGGAAGTACTTACGCTGCTCTGCTGCATCACCCTTTCCTCTTCATGGGAAAACCAACGCAGTGCTCAAGAGGTAGCAGCACCTAGGATGGTTCTAAATAAGAGAGGAAGGCATACCGAACATGCCGCCTTTCAGCTTCTCATTTTCCTTCTGAGTGGCCGATAACTGATCCTTTAAGCTCTCTATCTCTTCGGATAGTTTGTATTTTTCACCATCATGTTTATTCTTCCCGGACACACTCGTTGTGCCCTTTTCTCATTTCCGGCAGCTTGGCGGTGACAACATTTAACTGTGTCTGATTCGCTTCTAGCTCCTGGGACAGCGTGGTATTTTTCACTTTGAGAACCTGCGGGTGATAGCGATCCTTAAATCAGTTTAACTCACCACTTCAAGTCTCGGGGGCTACTAGCACATGACTATCAAAAAATGCGTGAACATTTACCTGTATGTCCTTCGAGAACAGCTGAATGACTCTGGCAAGCCCGTCTCGAGCGGCTCGGAGATACACATCCACCGAACTGAGTGCGGTAAACTCTTGTTCGGAAAGCGCTGGAGCCCACATAGCCTCTTTCAATCGACGGTGATTCATCATGCTTTCCACTTCAGAATTCGTGACGAATACATCATCTGAATCTTCTTGATGAGGCGGAACTGGCATTGCATCGGCTCGCGTCCTAGTTGATGAGTCCGGCACCGGATCAGTGGACATTCGGCTAATCAGACGTTTTTCAACCGTCCGCCGCGTACTCCTCCTGATGTGAAGGATAAAAGGAGACTTTTCACAATCTAGACTCATGCCTAGGCATGTATTAGAGCACACGTACCTCTTGGAAGGCTGTGAGGTCTCCGCAGCACTCTCAGTCCCTTTTCGCTTTGAACGACGGCCTTGCGTAGGGGCCGCCCTTGAGGGAATATGGTCCCTAGAGCGCCGATCCTATTAAAATCCGAATTAGTACAAGAGATAGAAATTCAGATAAGGATTTCCTTTTAAGGACCCTCTGAATACTCACATTGCAGAAGGGATAGAGGCGGGGGTAGTCGGTGGTAATAGTCACTTTCATCATGTTGGTTTGATTTGTGTTTGCTAATTTGATAACTTGATATGTGGGTTGACCCGTGCTTAGGTGTTATTCTTACTTGAACAAACCTCCTACTTATGATTAACCTCCTCGCAAGCATCCGCAACTATGAGAAAAGTATTAAAAATAAATCTAACCATAGCATTAAACTTTTGGATCCAAATCATTCCCTTACAGAATAGCGCATAAACTAGGGTTTAAGCTTCTGTCACTCTCGCAACCCACCATCTAATAACTAGTCCACAATGCATTCCCTTAGGCCCAAATATGGTGAAGTGTCATGTAGTCGATGTTCACATGACACCACTAAGGGAATCACAACATACGTACCATCAAAATATCAAACACATATCAAGTTCACATGATCACTTGCAACAAGATTCCTCCCGTGACCTCAAGAACAAAAGTAACTACTCACAAATGATAATCATGCGCAAGATCAGAGGGGTATTAAATAGCATAATGGATTTGGACATATAATCTTCCGCCAAATAAACCATATAGTAATCAACTACAAGACGTAATCAACACTACTAGTCACCCACAAGCACCAATCTATAGTTCCGGTACAAAGATTGAACACAAGAGATGAACTATTGTTTGAGAAGAGATGGTGTTGTTGAAGATGTTGATGGAGATTGCCCTCCCCAAGATGGGAGAGTTGTTGGTGATGATGATGACGATGATTTCCCCCTCCGGGAGGGAAGTCCCCTGGCGGAATCACTCCACCAGAGGGCAAAAGTGCTCCTGCCCAAGTTCCTCCTCGAGATGGGGGCACTTTGTCCTGAAAGTCCTCTTCTTATTTTTTCTAGGTCAAAATGACTTATATACCAGAAGAGGGGCACCGGAGGTGGGCCGAGGAGGGCACAACCCACCAGGGCATGCCTGGGCTCCCTGGCGCGCGTAGGTGGGCTGTGCCCACCTGGTGGGCCTCCTCTGGTAGTCATTTGCTCCAATAATTCTTATATATTCCAGAAAAATTCCTCGTGAAGTTTCAGCTCATTTGGAGTTGTGCAGAATAGGTAGCTTTACGTGGCTTTTTCAGGTCCAGAGTTCCAATTGCCGGTATTCTCCCTCTTTGTGTGAACCTTGCATGTTATTAGAGAAAATTCATTAGAATTACTCCAAAAATCATTATTATGCATAAAAAATAAAAATAATAGTTGGAAAACATAATGCAAAATGGACGTATCATTAGATCATTTAGTGTAAGAGAAAATTGAGTGTTGGATGAACTTGTGATGGCAGAATAATAAAGGCGACAAACTGCATAATAAAGGTTGCTATCACAAGGGGCATTATAACGTGGCGTTCTTTTGTACTAAGAGATTGAGCATACAACCAAAAAGTGCATGTCAACCTCTTCTTCCCTCTGCGAAGGGCCTATCTTTTACTTTTATGTATTTACTTTTATGCAAGAGTCAAAGTATTCTTCCCTATTCCTTTTTATTTTTCTTTTGCGAGCATCATGTGGTGAGGAAAGGTCTAGGCAGATATATCCAATTGAATATGGGTGGGCATGAGTTACTATTGTTGACATCACCCTTGAGGTGAATGCGTTGGGAGATGAAACTATAGGCCCATATCATCCTATCTGTCTGGTTGAAACTTTTTGCTCATGGGTATGCGGTGAGTGTTAACAATCATAGAAGACTATATGATGGTTGAGTATGTGGACTTGCCAAAAGGCTCCGATATGAGACCCTTCCTGAAAAGATGATGAATTGTAGTTGCAAAGTTGACCGAGAACATAGTTTGTTGGTTTTCAATACAGTTTATGATTTATACTTCGATGTCGTGATGAATTGTCACTTCTTCATGAGAAGTCCCCCTCAAGCCCTAGTTCATCTCTTGTGTTCAATCTTCGCACGGGAACCTTAGATTGGTGCTTGCGGGTAACTAGTAGCATTGATTACATCTTGTAGTTTATTACTATATGGTTTATTTGGTGGAATATTATATGTTCAGATCCATTATGCTATTTAATACCCCTCTGATCTTGAGCATGATTATCATTTGTGAGTAGTTACTTTTGTTCTTGAGGTCACGAGAGAAATGTTGTTGCAAGTAATCATGTGAACTTGATATGTGTTCGACATTTTGATGGTATGTATGTTTTGATTCCCTTAGTGGTGTCATGTGAACGTCGACTACATGACACTTCACCATATTTGGGCCTAAGGGAATGCATTGTGGAATAGTTATTATATGATGGGTTGCTAGAGTGACACAAGCTTAAACCCTAGTTTACACGCTATTCCATAAGGGACCAATTTGGATCCAAAAGTTTAATGCTATGATTAGATTTTATCTTAATACTTTTCTTGTAGTTGTGGATGCTTGCGAGGGGATAATCATAAGTACGAGGCTTGTTCAGGTAAGAACAGTTTCTAAGCACTAGTCCACCCACATATCAAATTATCAAAGTAGAGAACACAAATCGAACCTACATGATGAAAGTGACTAGATGAAATTCCCGTGTACCCTCGAGAATGCTTTGCCTATTATAAGAAACCATTTTGTCCTTTCCTTTGCAGCAAAAGTATTGGCTACCCTGCTGCATATTATTTCCCTTTACCGTTACTTGCTTGTTGCAAATTATCTTACTATCAAACTATCTGTTACCGACAATTTCAGTGCTTGTAGAGAATACCTTGCTGAAAACCACTTGTCATTTCCTTCCACTCCTCATTGGGTTCGACACTCTTACTTATCAAAAGGACTAGGATTGATCCCCTATACTTGTCGGTCAATAGTGTGCAGCAGCATCGCATGTAGATCGAAAATCTCCTTTTTATAAGCATCATAACATTTTACAGCAGGCCCTTCTACCCTCACTGTCAGGAATTCTTCTACCAGTAGCTGAAAGTAAATGTTGATGTCATTTCCAGGTTGCTTTGGGCCTTGGATAATCATTTTCATCATAATGTATTTTTCTTCATACACAACCAAGGAGCTAGGTTATATATGCACAGAAGCACCGGCCATGTGCTGTGTTTGGTGATCATATCGCCAAAAGGATTCATCCTGTCAGTACACTCCTCGAGCCTTATACTTCTAGGATCCTTGGCAAAGTCTTTAAACTTGTTGTAGATTAATTCCCACCGAGCCCCATCTTTCATGTGCCTCAGATATTTATCCGCAGTTTGCTCATCATGATGCCACTGCAACCTCTTCGCCCCTCTAGGGTTTGCAAACAAACACCTCAACCTTGGAATTAAAGGCAAGTACCAAACAACCTTGAACATGATTCCTGTCTTGATCTTGTTGTCCAATTTGTACTTGTCCTTTTCTCTCTTGCGCTTGTATCATGCATGCTTGCATATGGGACATGCACGCAAATCTTTGTACTCACCATGGTACAATATACAATCATTCACACAAGCATGTATCTTCTGTACTTCAAGATCCAATGGGCAAACAATTTTCTTCGCTTCGTTCGTGCTTCTGGGGAGCACATTATCTTTCTGAAGAATTTCTTTGAAAAGACCTAACAACTCTGTGAAGCCCTTGTTTGATAGACCGTTTGCTGCTTTAAATCTGAGAAGCACCAGGGTGCACTCAACTTCGATTTTTTCTTTTGCAACTTGGATACAATTCTTTCTTGGAGTACATAACAATGGTTGGCAGATCCTTGTACCCAATCATATCCTTTTTGGGGCCCATGAAATCTGCAATCATAGCAGCAAAATCTGGCATATCAAGATCGTCGTCGTCTGCATCGTCGTCTTGGTTTCCAGTGAGCATTTCGGCTTTCCGGTGTTCCATTGGTAGCTTGACGCCTCTGCCACAATGTTAGATTCAACATCCATGTGACAATGACCGGGGTTTGGCATATCACAGCCCTGGGTATATCCATCCAGGACCTGCTCTTCACCGTGTCTGGTCGAATGTGTATATCCATCCATGAATCCCCGAGAGAGTAAGTGCCACTCGACTATTGCAACTTCATGTGACTCTGTATTGGAACAATGACTACATGGACACATGATGTAATCCTCATCACCAATTCTCTTCTTTGAACTTTCGGCCATATTCATGAACTCTGCCACACCACACATAAAATAAGAGCCTCTCTGATTCTTCATCCATTTAGATTGTTCCATCTGCACCACACGAAGGGTAATTAAAAACAAAACAACAACATTAATACACGAATTAACTTATGCCCAAAGATGCGTGCATAAATCACAAGGTTTTATTTTCATAATTACTGAGGCGCTCCATATTGTTATCCAGACGTACAATGACAAAAATTAATGGCCATTCAATTTACACGCAGTTTACTACAACACTACCCTTAGGAATTGAATACCTTAATTAAGCCACTCATCAATACCTTAATTAATTATCTGTGCGGCGACCACCACCCAACAGAAAGAGAAGCGCGATGCGGCGGCAAGTCGAGATAGCAGGGTTGAGGAGCAAAGCTTAGTGAGGCTACCGCCTAAAGTTCGACCTCCACTATCCTGCCATCGACCGCGATGTATGTGCCCCAATCACGCTGCCGCCGAGCTCGATGGTTGAGCTCCAACTATCTCTTGCCACAAAACGAGGATTGACCTCCTGTGAGGCCACCACCGCCTACCGACTGGGGATTGACCTCTTATCCGATAGCAGCTGCCTCGGCAGCCACCGCCATCTCTATATGTAGAGCGGTTGTTTTATTTTTTGACGGATATCCGCAGAGTGGCTGTTTACATGGTATTAATATAACTCAATTATATGTATAGGGTAGTACATCACATACGGTTATGTCACAACAACCATGTCTCACCTACATTGTATTCTCACACAGTTTGGTGCGGGAATCGTGTGTGAAGTTGTAATACCTAACACGAACGACATGTATAAACATCGTGCAGTATACAACATATAGTGCGAGAGTTCCCGACCATTAACTTATCCCCACAGTTTCCCCATTTCCCCCCAAATCCCTAGATAACCTCCAAATTCCCTCATGTGGCGCTGACATTGGGGGAATGCGGACGAGTGGTGCTGATGGTTTTGTTGTGGCTGCTCCTACTCGTATCGCCGTTCTCAGCAGCGCCGCCACGACGGCGGTTGCTGCCGAGCACTTGCCTAAGAGGTCATCAGAACACAGGTGTAGTACGGATCCGAATCGTCCTATCAGTTTCCAATCTATCCCGATCTTTTTAGCATGTCCAAAGTAGCTCCATGCTGAATTCGTCCTGAATGACCCCCCCCCCAAGAAAGCGATCTGCCGCCGGATCCAGAGCATGACTCCAGACTCCTGCAACATGAGTTCGACTCTGAGTTTTGCACCGCCGAGAAGTACCAAAAGCCGAGTTATGTGCACGGGCACACTCCCGCTCGACGTGTATGCACGGAGGGATTCGATATTGGCAGGCGGTTTCTCAGTTGCCCCTTAGAGTTTAGTGCTAAGTTCATCATTTTACTTGAGTTAATGCCACTGCTCATCCGGAATACTATTTAACATTGGCAGGGATATGAGGCTTATGCCTTTGTTAACTGGTTGGATGAAGAATGGCATGGCAGGGCTCGGAGTGTTATCCCCAAACTCGCAGAAGATAATGTAAAATGAAGAAGAAATTGGTAATCTGGAATGTACAATCAATACGATGAAGCAAGAAAGAATCAATCGCATGCAACAGATGAAAGCAAGAGACAAGAAGGGACTAGCATGTGTAGTTGTGGTGGTCGCATTAGCCATGTTCTATGCATTGTTTGCAATGACGATTAGGGGTTTTGTTTGACAGTATTGGTAAAGCACATCTAGATGTGCTCTAAGTAATGCACATCTAGGTCCTATGCCATTGATGTTACACGTAGATTCGTGCAGATATTTTCCTTTGTTGTTTTTTCTTTTCCTTTGTAGCTTGATTATTACTGGCTTCATCAATAGGAAGAGCTCAGTGTATTTCTTGTCAACTGTTCTACACCGTTCGTATCGGTGCATAAGTCACATTACGAAAACCAAATAATCCTGAAACTCATTCCTTGTTTTTGTCCTGAAAAAACAAATCACCCAATAGGAGTCATGCGGCTAGTATGCATTAAATGACTTTGGACTACTTAGCATAACATGCATGCAATGGTCAATTCTCTGCAATGGTATTGATTACCAAATAATCATCAAGTTCTCTCGTTTTTCCCCACCTAGGTCGCTGGTACGGAGGGAGTAGAAGTACTCCAAAAATGCTTGTTTCATATTTGGACGCTCCAAATCGTGTGCCTAATTAATTATCACATTGAGAACTACGCAACCCTGGGAATTTGGAGCAACTGGGTACAAATAATTGCGGTTGATTATATTAGCGGTTAGATAATATGTCAACCCCCGCTTCAATTGGCATTCATCTTCTCTGCATACCCCGCTTAAGTGTCCACCATATTCATTGTTCCCAGTCGGCCACGCTACACACTTGCACACACTCTGCAATCTCGCTTTCTCGCGGTTTTTATACGACCACAGCCATGTCGAGCGACAGCAAGGACGACAGTTCCACCAGCAGTCTAGCACCCGATGACTGGTTAACATCGGAATCATCCCGCTCGTCTTCCATGAGTCCGACGTCGAGTCAAGCCGTCGATTATATCTGGATCATGGAAGGGCCACGGCCTCCGGAGTCGTCAGACGACAACCAGAGGGACGAGGAGCCGTCAGAGGGCGAAGAAGAGGACGATGATGATGAGGAGGAGGAATGGTCGAACAAGGAGGAGGAGAAGGACGATGATGACGACGGCGGTGGGGATGAAAAGCCAACGGTCAGCGGCAAGAAGCGTCCTCGCCAAGACGATGTCTCGTGTCCATCCAACAACAACAACAACAAGAAGAACAAGACTAAATTAAGCAGACTGTATATATATATATATATATATATATATATATATAATATATTTGTTTTCATTCGCTCATATTAATTTGTTATCTCTGTTTCCATTGTCAATCTCATCGCAAACAGTTAGTAATACATATTCGACAAAGATATTATACATTATCACCCACAGATTGGTTTCTTGAATTGTGTGCCCCAACGAGCACACAATTCACAAAAAAAGACCGTATGGGCTTTCTATAATGATTGCACACAATTCTGATTACCGACCTGTTTGCATGGTATCACACACAACCTTACTCCGAATCATTTGTGTTCAACTCGACCATCGCAAACAGTTCATCAGAGTGAACTGTATGTCGTATATCGTACACACCTTGATATGGCTGCCCGTTTCTGTTGTTCTGTCTCATCGCAAACAGTTCATATGGATCAACCATATGCCCCGCATCGCACACACAACTAAAATCTGAACCATGTTTAATGTATCCTTCATTGCAAATGGCTTGCATCTTTTTTGACGGTTTTTTACATCACCGTTTGTGATTAATGCATCGCACATAGTTTCGTCAAAAGGTAGTCTTCGCCTGCAAAGCTTTTGGTCGTGATGCAGCAGTGGGCTCGGTGATGACCTCCTTCCTGCCGATCTCGTGGTCTTGGTCTTGTTGCACTGGAATGGAAACCTTTGGGGGATTCCTTGGGAACCCGCATATGTCCTTGCCTCCTTAGCACCAAAGAGGAAAGTGTCCTGGACTATGCCCACTGGCGCCCTGCTCGCCTTGGTCGTCATTGCTCACGTCACCGCGCACCTCGCGAGCTGGGATGCCTGCCTAGAGGTGTCCGCTCCTCTAGAGGCGGCTTCGGGGGGCTGCTCCTCGGGGGGTCTTGTCGTCGTTTGCCTCACAAGGTGGGGGCCCTCGCGAGGGTCTTGCTTGTGAAGCCTTGGAGTTGGACTGCACCGGGCCATCGATGGAGCCACACGCTAGGCCGCAGGCAGGCGGGCCTGGGTACCCCCAATCTTAGAACACCGACAGTAGCCCCGGGCCCGTGGCGCGCTCGACCTGGCTTTCAGGCGAAGGCATCGATGGGAGGGCGAAGCAATGCAGGCCCTAATTGCCTGCGGGCTTGACGCGTGGTGCATGATGGGACGCGGACGCCCCCACTTCCCCACGTCGCCTCAACAACTGCCCAGGCTGACAAAAAGCCTGGCACGCACGCTGCAAAGCCATCATTGTTCCACCGCGCGCTCGTCTTCTGCTCCTTCCTTCCAAAGCAAGCCTGCGCCTCGCCTGCTGGATCTTGCGTCGCCATGACCTGTCAAAGGGGGAGGAGTAGGGCCTCGACAACGGCCGACCGCCAGGCAGGGCCGGACCCCGCCCTGGGCCAGTCCACTGCGCTCAACCGCGAGGGGCCAGACAAGGTCCTCTCGGTGATCGCGGCTGACTCTAACGAGTGTAAGGTGATGAAGATCTGGCCTCCCTCTCAGTTCTCCACCGAATTGGAGGTCACCACCATTGCTCTTCACCTCCATGCCCTCTTCTCCGGCTTCTTGCCACCGTTCTCGGACCTCTTCATCACCGTGCTATTGCACTATCAGGTCCACGCACTACATTTTGACCCGGAATCCATCCTCCTCCTCTCTGCCTTCATGTTCCTGTGCGAGGCCTTCGTGGGCATTGCCCCCTCGGTGGCGCTACTCCGCCACTTCTCCCTATGGTTAACTGCCGATGCACAATGCTCCGGTTGTGTGTCGCTCCGTGCAGTGAGCGCGAAGGCGGGCTAGGGTATCGACGCGAAGATCCGCACAAATGTAGAGGGCTTCTAGAAGCAATGTGTATATGTTAACGTAGCACAGTATAGCCCCCTACTCCAAACTCCGTCATCCCCGTCAAGGGCAAGCTCTGGGTGGAGGCCAGAAAGGCTCGCCGACCCAAGGCTCTCGCGGGTCACGGTGAGGATGGCTGACCTGAGGGCGGCAGGCATGATAATGGCGATGGTGGTGAGGGAGTTTGTCCAATGGCGGATCGCCCCCTCGAGTGCCATTCCCGCCCGATGTGGGCCTTCATAGGTCAGGAGGACCCCATGAGGCTCCAGGCGGCCTCCCTGCCCTCCAACATGCTGAATGGGATTGTCCGCCTCCTGACCGGCGGGGAAGTCAGTGCGCTTCATCACGGAGGTCTCCCTATGTACAACTTCACGAGTGGGAGAGGCTTGTCAGGGGAATGCCTTGCTTCGATGAGTGGGGGTTGCTCCCCGAGGGCCGCGAGGGGCCTCGAGACAACCCCTTCCTGGCGACCCCAAGCACCGAGGGCTCCAAGGCCAAGGCACCCCCAGCGATCACGAAGGGGCACGCCAATCCGCCCGCCATGCAGCGGCCCATCTCCACGCCTCTAAGCGCCAACGGCGTCGCCCCGCCTGCGGTGCGGCCCCTGCTCCAAGCAGGGGAGCCATACGCTTAGCTTTGATGCACCGACCCCCAATCCTTATGCCTCGGAGGAGGGGGCGGCTTGAGGACGGCATCGGCTCGCCTCCGCAGCCCTTGAAGAGGAGAAAGTGGGTCGCCATGGACGAGTAAGTGCCATACTCCTTGATTTTCGCGTGGCAAGCCACCCTAAGCTCTTGTTCCTTAGGTCTCCTCCAGGAAAAGAGACGAGGATGCTCTCGACGCCAGCTCCTGTGGGCATAGGGCTTGCGGCAGTGGTGCGTCCTGTGGGCCGCGGGGCCGAGCCCGCACACGCCGGGGAAATCACACCCCACCTGAGGCATCTCCTAGTGGGCCTCGGCTCTGCGTCCCAGGCGCCTTCCATCGAATGCAACATCAAATTCGGGAGGACAGTGTTGAGGCTCCCCCTGCCAATTCTCGCTGGCGGTCAGTGAAGGAAATATGCCTTAGAGGCAATAATAAAGTTGTTATTTATATTTCCTTATATCATGATAAATGTTATTATTCATGCTAGAATTGTATTAACCTGAAACTTAGTACATGTGTGATTACATAGACAAACAGAGTGTCACTAGTATGCCTCTACTTGACTAGCTCATTGAATCAATAATGGTTATGTTTCCTAACCATAGACATGAGTTGTCACTTGATTAACGGGATCACATCATTAGAGAATGATGTGATTGACTTGACCCATCCGTTAGCTTAGCACGATGATCGTTTAGTTTGTTGCTATTGCTTTTTCCATAACTTATACATGTTCATATGACTATAAAGATGCTATCAAACATCACAACGTAACTAGGTGACTATAAAGATGTTATACAAGTGTCTCCTATGCTGTTCGTTGAGTTGGCATAGATCGAGATTAGGATTTGTCACTCCGAGTATCGGAGAGGTATCTCTGGGCCCTCTCGGTAATGCCCATCACTATAAGCCTTGCAAGCAATGTAACTAATGAGATAGTTACGGGATGATGCATTACAGAACGAGTAAAGAGACTGGCCGGTAACGAGATTGAACTAGGTATTGAGATATCGACGATCGAACCTTGGGCAAGTAACATACCGATGACAAAGGGAACAACGCATGTTGTTATGCGGTTTGACCGATAAATATCTTCGTAGAATATGTGGGAGCCAATATGAACATCCAGGTTCCGATATTGGTTATTGACCGGAGACATGTCTCGCTCATGTCTACATAGTTCTCGAACACGTAGGGTCCACATGCTTAACGTCCGGTGAAGATCGGTATTATGAGTTTATGTGTTTGGATGTACCGAAGGTAGTTCGGAGTCCCGGATGTGACCACAGACATGACGAGGAGTCTTGAAATGGTCGAGACATAAAGATCGATATATTGGATGACTATGTTTGGACATCGGAAAGGTTTCGAGAGATTTTGGGCATATACCAGAGTACCGAGGGGTTACCGGAACCCCCCGGGGAGTCAATGGGCCTTAATGGGCCATAGTGAAAAGGAGGAGGAGGCGGCCAAGGTGCCAACCCAAGCCCAATCTGAATTGAGAGGGGGAGTCGCCCCCCTTTCCTTCTCTCCCTCTCCCCCTTCCTTCCCTCTCCTACTTTAACTAGGGAAGGGGCAATCCTACTCCCACCGGGAGTAGGACTCCCCCCTTGGGCGCACCTAGGAGGCCGGCCCTCTCCCCCTACTCCACTCCTTTATATACGGGGGGGCACCCCATAGACGCACAAGTTGATCATTGATCTCTTAGCCGTGTGTGGTGCCCCCCTCCACCATAATCCACCTTAGTCATATTGTTGCAGTGCTTAGGTGAAGCCCTGCGCCGGTAGCTTCATCATCACCATCATCATGTCGTCGTGCTGACGAAGCTCTCCCTCGACACTCTGCTGGATCGTGAGTTTGTGAGACGTCACCGAGTCAAACGTGTCCAGATCACGGAAGTGTCGTACTTTCAGTACTAGGATCGGTCGATCGTAAAGATGTACGACTAGATCATCCGCATTGTCATAACACTTCCGCTTACGGTCTACGAGGGTATGTAGACAATACTCTCCCCTCTTGTTGCTATGCATCACCATGATCTTGTGTGTGCGTAGGATTTTTTTTGAAATTACTATGTTCCCCAACAATCAGGCCTTCCGTGAGTCGACGGTCCCTACAGACAGGGCATCGAGCTTGCACAGAGCCGTGCGCTGGGCGGGAGAGTCGGATAGGGAGGCGGCCGTCCCGGATCATCCCGCACCTTCGCCATGGAACGGAGCGCGGAGCGAAGCCCTGGCTGGGCGTTGGAGCTCATGCGCAGCCGTGGCATCATCCGGCATGGCCTTCTTCAAGACGCGAGGGGTGCATTGAATCGATTCGGAGCGGAGCTTCACAATGTCGATCTGCATCTTGAGGCCGAGAATCTGCGCCTAGCGCGCTTGTGGCGCTGACTTGAGGTCGCCGTCAATCTTAGCCGCATGCAGCGCGAGGCTGCTCGCTCGCAAGAGGAGGAGTCCTTTTCCGCGGTGAAAGAAGCCCACGATCGCGCCTTCGAGGAACCCAAGGCCGCACACTGACGATGCGAGGCCACAGAAAACCACGAGCGGGAGCTTCTGGCTTCAAACGCCGCCCTCGAGTGGCAAGCTCAAGCATGTGAAGTCGTCCTGAGTGCCTCAATGAAAGGGCCATCGGCGTGCAAAGAGGGGCTCCGCACTCTTGAGGACGTGCTAGCGCTGGAGGCGTCTAAGCAAAGTCTGGACCATGAGCGGCTAGAGGTGATGGGGTGCCAAGTAATGGCCACCGAGGTTTCTCTGGCCTCCCAGGAGGTGAAGGTCCAGACGGAGATCGATGAGGGGGTCACAGTGGTCTGTCGGGCCTTCATCATGGACCATCATCAGAAACTGAAGCTTCAGAAGTTCCGTTTCTGCGCACGGCGCAAAGAACTCAAGGGCAAGATTAATGACCTCAAGGGGAACCTGGCTGAGGTGGAGAGGCGCCAGGAGGCCGCGCTGGATGCCCAGGCCGGGGCCGAAGCCGAGCTAGCGTCCCTTATCAGTAAGTGGGCGATGTCACCTCTCTCGCGGAGCGGGTAGTATACGAGGCTATCCGATCTCGGGGCCTGCAGCACATGCGCTCTGAGATGTTCCGCGACCTGGAGCAAAGGCCCCATGAAATTGCAACTATTACCCGGGTGGTGCTGGTAATTCATAACAACATATAGCTCATTTAACAAATACCCATTCAATTTTAATATTTCATAAAGTCCAACGAATGGCATGGCAT
Source organism: Triticum aestivum (assembly GCF_018294505.1). Taxonomy (NCBI): domain Eukaryota; kingdom Viridiplantae; phylum Streptophyta; class Magnoliopsida; order Poales; family Poaceae; genus Triticum; species Triticum aestivum. Next base: position 335,709,298 of record NC_057812.1, on the reverse strand, counting down.
GGGCAAGAGATGTGGACCCCTCAAAATGCTAAGGACACATATTGACAAAAGCTCAAGACTCTTCATTTATATTTTAGTGATCCAAGATCACATTGAGTCCATAGGAAAGCCAATACTTTTAAAAGGGGATGAGGTTCTGCTTAATGGTCTACTTTCTCAAAATGCTTAGTGTTATTTCTCTAAAGCCCTCAACCACCTTCTCATTTCCAAATATGTTAAAAACCCAAAGTCTAACTTGGCCCCACCGAAATCTTCTATCCGGCGCCACCGAGTTCATTTGACCTAGACACTGCCAGAAACCCTAACTCCTCAGTCACACCAATACGGATCTCGGTCTCACTGGGATGGCCCTGCAAACTCTCTGTTTCCCTTCTGTAACATTTCGGTTTCACCAAAATGAGCGATCAGTCACACTGAGTTTGCTTGACCAACTCTCTATTTGCTCTTTGTTGAAATCGGTCTCACCGAGTTCACGCGATCAGCTTCACTGAGAAGAGGTTTTTCCCTATCTCTAGCACATCGATCCCACCGAGAATCCTAACATTCATATTTTGAACTAAATATGTCTCACCGAGTTCATCTATTCGGTCTGACCGAGTTGGGTCAAATGTGTGTAATGGTTGGATTTTGTGTGGAGGCTATATATACCCCTCCACTCCTTTCTCCATATGTGAGAGAGCCATTAGAACGTGCCTACACTTCCAACCTACATATTCTGAGAGAGAACCACCTACTCATGTGTTGAGATCAAGATATTCCAATCCAAGCAAAAGAATCTTGATTTCTAGCCTTCCCCAAGTTGCTTTCCACTCAAATCATCTTTCGACCATATCCAAATCTGTGAGAGAGAGTTGAGTGTTGGGGAGACTATCATTTGAAGCACAAGAGCAAGGAATTCATCATCAACACAACGTCTATTACCTTTTGGAGAGTGGTTTCTCCTAGATTGGTTATGTCACTTGGGAGCCTCCGACAATATTGTGGAGTTGAACCAAGAAGTTTGTAAGGGCAAGGAGATCGCCTACTTCGTGAAGATCTACCCGAGTGAGGCAAGTCCTTCGTGGGCGATGGCCATGGTGGGATAGACAAGTTTGCTTCTTCGTGGACGCTTCTTGGGTGGATCCCTCCGTAGACTGGCGCAACCGTTACCCTTCGTGGGTTGAAGTCTCCATCAACGTGGATGTACGATAGCACCATCTATCGGAACCATGCCAAAAATCTCCGTGTCATCACTGCGTTTGCACCCTCCAAACCCTCCTAATATGTCCATTTTCCTACTATTATTTGTGATGTTTTTATGCATAATAATGGTTTTTGGAGTAATTCTAATGCCTTTTCTTTCATAATATGAAAGGTTCACACAAATAGGGAGAATACCGGCAGCTGGAATTCTGGACCTGAAAAAGCTACGCCAGGCCACCTATTCTGCATGACTCCAAATGAGCTGAAACTTCACGGAGAATTTTTATGGCTTATTTAAGAATTATTGGAGCAAATAACTACTAGAGGGGCCCCACCAGGTGGGCACAACCCACCTGGGTGCGCCATGGAGCCAAGGCGCGCCCTGGTGGGTTGTGCCCTCCTCGTCCCACCTTTGGTGCCCCTCTTCTGGTATATAAGTCATTTTGACCTAGAAAAAATAAGGAGAGGACTTTCGGGACGAAGCGCCGCCATCTCGAGAAGAAACTTGGGCAGGAGCACTTTTCCCCTCCGGCGGACCGATTTCGCCGGGGGTACTTCCCTCCCGAAGGGGGAAATCATCATCATCATCACCAACAACTCTGCCATCTTGGGGAGGACAATCTCCATCAACATCTTCAACAAGACCATCTCCTCTCAAACCCTAGTTCATCTCTTGTGTTCAATCTTTGTACCAGAACCTTAGATTGGTGCTTGTGGGTGACTAGCAGTGTTGATTACACCTTGTAGTTGATTACTATATGGTTTATTTGGTGGAAGAATATATGTTCAGATCCATTGTGCTATTTAATACCCCTCTGATCTTGAGCATGATTATAATTTGTAAGTAGTTACTTTTGTTCTTGAGGTCAAGGGAGAAATCTTGTGGCAAGTAATCATGTGAACTTGATATGTGTTTGATATTTGATGATATGTATGTTGTGATTCCCTTAGTGGTGTCATGTGAACGTCGACTACATGGCACTTCACCATGTGTTGGGCCTAAGGGAATGTATTGTGGAGTAGTTATTAGATGATAGGATGCGAGAGTGACTGAAGCTTAAACCCTAGTTTATGCGCTACTTCCTAAGGGGTTGATTTGGATCCAAAAGTTTAATGCTATGGTTAGATTTTATCTTAATACTTTTCTCATAGTTGCAGATGCTTGTGATGGGGTTAATCATAAGTAGGAGGTTTGTTCAATTAAGAATAGCACCTAAGCACCGGTCCACCTACATATCAAATTATCAAAGTAGCGAACACGAATCAGACCAACATGATGAAAGTGACTAGATGACATTCCAGCGTACCCTCAAGAGCGTGTTGCTTATCATAAGAGACCGTTTTGGCCTGTCCTTTGCCACAAAAGGATTGGGCTACCTTGTTGCATGTTATTTGTCGTTACCATTACTTGCTCGTTACAAATTATCTTACTATCAAAATACTCATTACTTATAATTTCAGTGCTTGCAGAGAATACCTTGCTGAAAACCACTTGTCATTTCCTTCTGCTCCTCGTTGTGTTCGACACTCTTACTTATCGAAAGGACTAGGACTGATCCCCTATACTTGTGGGTCATCACCTCCCATTTACCTTCATATGCAATGTTTTACTTTCTGCTACTACACTCTTAGAATTAAATGTGTAGGTTGATTGCTTGACTTGTGATAATTGCTAAAATCTGCCCACAACTAAAATTGGGAAAAGGTTTGATTTTTACTTGGTCAAGTAGTCTAATCACCCCCTCTAGACCTACTTTCGATCCTACAAGTGGTATCAGAGTTTTGGTCTCCATTTGCCTTGATTTCCATAGCTTTGGTGATCATAGCCTTGGTTTCACAACCTAGGAGAGTATGGATTCTAGCAAGGGAAATTATCACCATAGAGGTCCTTACTTTGATGGTACTATTTTTGCTAGTTGGAAGCATAAGATGAAAATGCATATTCTTGGTCATAACCCGACCGTTTGGGCTATTGTGCGCATTGGCTTGCAAGGTGATCTCTTCAAGGATGGAAAAGAACCGGATCGTGAAGCGTCTGCGGAAGAAATGAAGATGTTGCAATACAATGCTCAAGCTTGCGATATTCTCTTCAACGTATTGTGCCCCAAAGAATTCAACAAAATCAGCCACCTTGAGAATGTAAAGGAAATTTGGGATACTTTGGTTGATATGCACGAAGGTACCGAGTCCGTCAAGGAATCCAAATTGGATGCGCTTCAAAGTCAACTTGACAAGTTCAAGATGAAGGATGGTGAAGGAGTTGATGGGATGTACTCTAGGCTTGCTCTCATCACAAATGAGATTGTCGGCTTAGGAAGTGAATAGATGACCGACAAATTCAACGTCAAGAAGATCCTAAGAGCCTTCGATGGAAAATTTGATACCATGTGCACCTTGATCCAAATGATGCCCAATTACAAAGATCTCAAGCCCCCGGAAGTCATTGGTAGAATTGTTTCTCATGAGATGTCACTCAAGGATAAGCAAGAGATCCACAACAAGTCTAGTGGTGCTTACAAAGCTTCAAGTGATGCTTGATACGTCTCCAACGTATCTATAATTTATGAAGTATTCATGCTGTTATTTTATCATTCTTGGATGTTATACAATCATCCAAGAGCAACTTTATATCATTTTTTGGGACTAACCTATTGACCCAGTGCCCAATGCCAGTTGATGTTTTTTGCTTGTTTTTTAAATCGCAGGAAATCAATATGAAACGGAGTTCAAACACTGTGAAACTTTTTGTGGATTTTTTATGGACTAGAAGACCAACAGTGGGCCAAAGAAGCACCTGGGGGTGCCCTGAGGGGGGCACAACCCACCAGGGCACGCCCTGGTGGGCTGTGCCCACCTCGGTGGCCTCCCGCACCCCTTCTTTGCACTATAAATTCCCAAATATTCCGAAACCCTTCGGGGTTAACCTGGATCAGAAGTTCCACCGCCGCAAGGCTTTCTAGCCATCGCAAACTAATCTAGACCCCGTTCCGGCACTCTGTCGGAGGGGGAAATCGTCACCGGTGACCATCTTGATCATCCTAGCGGCCACCACGATGAGGAGGGAGTAGTCCACCCTCGGGCCTGAGGGTTTGTACCAGTAGCTATGTGTTTAATCTCTCTCTCTCTCTCTCGTGTTCTTGAGATGTCACGATCTTGATGTTTCATGGGCCTTGTTAATATAGTCAGATCATATGGTGTTTTTTCCTCTCTATCTTGTTGTGATTGAATACTTTTATGATTTGAGAACACTTGATATATGTCTTGCGTATGAATACTCGTGGTGACAATGGGGTATCGTATTGATTCACTTGATATATGTTTTGGCACCCAACTCGTGGATTCCGGAGGTGACATTAGGGTAATCTACGCATAGGGGTTGATGCACGTTCTTGTCTTTGTTTCTCTGGTAGAAATCTTGGGGCACTCTTTGAAGTTCTTTGTGTTGGATTGATTATTATGAATCTACATTTGCTTTGGTGTTATTTTAGTATGAACTCTTGGTTAGATCGGTTATAAAGAATAGCTTCGTGTTATTTTAGTACGAACTCTAGGATAGATTGATCGGAAAGAATAGCTTTGAGGTGGTTTTTTACCCTACAAACAATTCCGTCTTATTTTCTCCGCTAGATAGGAACTTTGGAGTGATTCTTCGTTGCATATTGAGGGATGGTTATATGATCCAATTATATTAGCATTGTTGAGAGATTGCACTAGCGAAAGTATGGACCCTAGGCCTCATTTTTAAGCATGGCAATACCATTTTCGTGCCCGTTTACTATTTGCTACCTTGCTGTTTTTTTATTCAAATTATAAAAATATATTTCTACCACCAATATTACACTTTTATCACCATCTCTTCACCGAACTAGTGCACCTATGCAATTTTCCATTGTATTGGATGTGTTGGGGACACAAGAGATTTCTTGTATTTGGTTGCAGGGTTGTTGGAGAGAGACCATCTTCATCCTACACCTCCCACGGATTGATAAACCTTAGGTCATCCACTTGAGGGGAAATTGCTACTGTCCTACAAAACTCTGCGCTTGGAGGCCCAACACGAGTCTACAAGAATAAAGTTGTGCAGTAGATATCAAGCTCTTTTCTGGCGCTGTTGCCGGGGAGGTTGGGTAAGCGGCACTCACACCCCGTCAATGAAGCTACTTTATGGAGTCGTTGCCGGGGAGGTGAGTGTTTGAAGGTATATCTTTAGGTCTTGCAATTGAATCTTTTAGTTTCTTGTTTATCACTAGTTTGGTTTATAAAAGAAAACAAAAAATGGAATTGAGGTTGCATCATATTATTGATCATATTTATAATATCTTTCTTGAAAATGATGGTTCAGAAAATTGTGCTCAATTGTTAGAAGAAGAAGTCAATAAAATGTTTGGCACAAAATATTTGAATGGTGAGCGTGATTGGAATGTTGTTAGTATAAATTCTTTGACTATCCAAAATGCTAATGATGATTGCACAAGTCATGACAAAAATGTTTCTTATAATCATGTCAATTTTTGCGGAGTGAATTGGGAATGCATTTGGACACCAAAAAGGGAATATAGATTTTGTAAGAAGCATAAATATTTAGAAATGAAAAAGTTGCAAGAGAGGCTAGATGATTGTGCTGAAAGATGTAATTTTTTTCCATCCTTGTGAACTTTGAAGTGAACGTGGTCATTTAATTCTCCAATGCAAATTGTTTCATGATCACATTGTGTCCAAAATTTGTGATAACTTGATTTCCCTTGAGCATCATAAAGAGCTTAGTCTTCTTTTGGGGTATGAAGAGATGAAACATATAACTAAGGGTTTTCCAAATCCCGAGATATTTCTTGATTTTGATCTAGAGGAAATTTATATGTTCTGTGCAGTAAATTGCATTGAGAATCCTTATATTGCCAACTATCTAAAGACAAGAAAACAAATAGAATAAGAAGAGAGTACTAATGAAAGGGAAAATATTTCCCAATACCCTCCTAGTGTTTATCATGATGAATCAGGTAAGAAGGAGGAGCTTCCTATCCAATCAATCTCTTCAATAAGAAGCTTGAAAGAATTAATTAAACCCACACATGATGTGGTGAAGAAGAAGAAAAGAAGAAATAATAAAGGTAAAAAGGTATCTCTCCCAAATGATGTTGCTCCTATCACCATTGTGCCTCATGAAAGTGAATCAAATATGTTGATGGAGGATGATGATATTGAGTATGATTTTGTGATACCTGCCACTTGTTGTAATGATTATGATTGGGAAGGCAACTATATCCCTTAGGATCTTGAAAATCTTTTTAGCACTTGCTTAGAAGGATATGATAATAATGTTTGCTATACTATTGGTGCCATTCATGCTATCGATAAGAATGATTATGATGATATGCAAAACCACAAGCTTGGGGATGCTATGTTTAATGAGTATGATATGTTTGAAGATTTATTTGCTGGAAATAATGCTTGTCCTAAGCTTGGGGATGCTTTGCATAATGAATATGACCCTTTGTTTCCTTCTACTTTCGACAAGAAAATTTATTATGATGATAGCATGCCTCCTATTTATGATGATTACATTGCTGAAAGTGAATTTGGAAGAGTGTCAACTCTAAGTAGTAGTGATCCCACTATTTTGAAGGGTGTTGAATCTTGTTACAATATTGATGAAAGTGGATTTGGAGAGGTCATGACTTTATTTAGTGATACATCCACTATTTTGGAAGAGGTTTCAATTGACTATGACAATAAAGTTGCTACCTATGATGATTATTATGATGACATGTATGCCATAAAGAGTAATAAATCTTCTGTGCTTTTGCATCATGAAAAGAGTGTTGTATGTGATAGTTATATTGTTGAAGCCATTCATGATGTTTCTGAAAATTATTATGAGGAAGGAACTTATGCTCTTACATATCTCAATAATATCAGGTTTCTTCTCTATGTGTTGATTGTTTTGAAGTAGCACTTGTTTTGCCTTCCTATGCTAGTTGATTGTTGTTCCCATAAGTTGTTTGCTCACAAAATTCCTATGCATAGGAAGTGGGTTAGACCTAAATGTGCTAGTCATATGCTTCATGATGCTCTCTTCATGTTTCAATTCTTATCTTTTATGCGAGCATCATTGAAATCTTCATGCCTAGCTTAAAAGGCATTAAAGAAAAGCACTTGTTGGGAGACAACTGAGGGAGTCCTGGACTAAGTGGTCCTTGGGCACCCGGCCTTTTATCTATGGGCCAGATTGATGGGCTGTGAAGACATGAAGGCCGAAGACTGCATCGTGTCTGGATTGGACTCTACTTAGCGTGGAAGGCAAGCTTAGCGATCAAAGATTCCTTCTTATGTAACCGACTCCATGTAAACCCTAGAACCCCTCGATGTCTATATAAACTGAAGGGGTAGTCCGAAAAGGACACCACATATACTCATTACCATACCCACATAGGCTAGACTTCTAAGGTTTAGCCATAACGATCTCATGGTAAATCCACTCTTGTAACACTCATATTCATCAATATCAATCAAGAAGGACGTAGGGTTTTACCTCCATAGAGAGGGCCCGAACCTGGGTAAACATTGTGTCCCCTGTCTCCTGTTACCATCGATCCTAGACGCACAGTTCGAGACCCCCCACCCGAGATCCGCCAATTTTGACACCGACATTGGTGCTTTCATTGAGAGTTCCACTGTGTCGTCGACAAAAGGTTCGATGGCCCCTCCAATCGTCAATAATGATGCTGTCCAGGGAGGAATCTTCCTCCCCGGACAGATCTTCATATTCGATGGCTTCGTACCATGAGCCAACTCGCTTGGCCATCTGGAGTTGATCGACAGCTACGCCCCTGGCCATCAGGTCGGATTCGGAAGCTTGAACTACGCCACGGATATCCGTGGAGACTTGATCTTTGAGGGACTTGAGCCTGCGGCGATCGCTCCCTCTTATCCTGATGAACGTGACTTAAATCTGTCATCGGATTACACCCAGGAGATGGTTCCTGCGGCTGCAAGGACCTTAGAGCCAAAGCAGATTGAGCCATCCGAGGCCTTAGAGTCTACGGTGTTGGTGCCACACGTGGACTTGACGCCCTATGATATTCTCTTTAACTAAGCTTCATACTCATCTCTGGCTATAAGTTCCTGACTGTGTACACCCGCGGACACCGAGCTAGATCGGTTATCGATCTTCGAGTTCAGTACCGCTAACATGTTCCATCACTTGCCTTTGGGTGACGTGCTAAAATCTTTAAAGAAATTATCCTTGGAAAAGGACTCACAGCCAAACTATGTCCGGTTCGAGCTAGAGACGGATGATGAGGAATTTCGCTTCCCACCCGCCACCCACTTCATAGCCACCGTCGACCACTTAACCGACATACTTGACTATGGCTCTGAAGACATCGACAGTATGGACGACGATGCCGACAAGGAGCAAGGCCAAGACCCGCCATTTATTGGACGTTGGACGGCCACCTCTTCATACGATGTGTAGATGGTTGATACACCTAAAGGATCTGGCGACGACAAAGAAGAGCCGGATGCGAACAAAACCTCCGAGACACAGTCCAAGCGCCACCCCAAGCCCCGCCGCTCAAAGGACGGAAACACTGGCACCGGAGAAAATAGTACTCCGGGCGACGCTGAAAACAGTGAAGACCCCGCCGGGGCTACATCCGAACAGGAACACGGCAACAGGCAAGACAACCTTGACGAATAGACTATAGGAGTTGACCCGGAGGACGATAGTTACCGTCCGCCCTCCGAGGAGGAGACAAGCCTTGGCAACAAAGACTTCATCGTGCCCGAGGATTCTCTTGAGCAGGAGCACTTCAAGCTTCAGCTCATAGCCACTTCAAGGAGCCAGTCAGGACCCTGACTCAATGCCACATCGATCTAGCATGTAACACCTCATATCACTTTGCGGCCTCACGCACGGTATTCCCACGGGTGTCGCCTTACCTTTGCCCGGGACCGTTTGCGCCCTTTGGCACACGTATATGATAGTGTCGCTAGCATCCATATGATAAGGAGCCCGGGCTGACATGGCTAGTCATAAACCCAAAGTGGCACAAACTTACAGGGACATGCATCCATGACCCAGCATCGAACGTGTCAGTCATCAGCGAGTGAATCCAGGCTGTAGCACTGGGCTAGCAGGACTCTAGTATTCATCGCGTGACATTTCCATGAAGGGACAGACACAGGAACGAAGAAGGACACATGCCGGCCAGCCTAAGTGTTCCGGAGCAGTAGCAAGCTACCATGGCTCAGTGGAAACACTAGGAGACATTTCCCGGTAAGAGAGGCTACTAAGAATAAACAACTAGATAGTCAGATCCCACACATACCAAGCATTTCAATAACATACACACAATATGCTCGATATGTGCAAATACAACATGGCATCACAACAAGACTCTATAACTCAAGTATTTAATTAGGCTCCGAGGAGCGCGATATTACAAACAGGGGTCTCATGACCCAACAATCAGAGCATACAAATTAAGCACAAGCGGAAGCTATCATGTCTGAGTACAGACAACTATAAATGAAAAAGGCTGAGAAGCCTGACTATCTACCAGATACTGCCGAGGCACAAGACCGTAGCTGAGGTAACAAGCTAAACGTCGAAGTCCACGTGGAACTACTAGTGAGACCGAAGTCTCTCTGCAAAAACATAAAATAGGCAAACGTGAGTACAAATGTACCCAGCAAGACTTACATCAGAACTAACTACATATGCATCATTATCAACAAGGGGATGGTGGGGTTTAACTGCAGCAAGCCAGCTTTGACTCGGTGGCTATCCTAAACTACGACTGCAAGCAACTCTTTTGAGGTGGCGCACACGAGTCCACATATTCACCATATCAATACACCACTATGGATCCGCTCCCTCTCCCTACGAGAACGCCATCCATAGCACTCACGCTTATCTTGCATATTTTAGAGTATCCACTTTCACTTGTCTATGAACTGATATAAGCAACCCAGAAGTCCTTCACCACGGACACGACTATTCGAATAGATGATATTAACCCTGCAGGGGTGTACTTCTTCATACATGTTTCCACCACTTAGCGTCTGCACACGACATGTGCTCGGCAGACTTCAAGCGAAAGCCGACGTGGGTGTAGACCACGACCTACCTAAACACTCAAGTCTCTAGTCCAGGTTTATCGCCTATTCGGGTTCCATCCATGAGGAGATCCGGCCGGAGTTTCACTCACAGCCCCAAACGATGTGAACAGGGTTCCGTGACACCAAACGGGCGCCCGGTATACCCGGCCACGTGCCTACCGCATCACAGCCCACCCCTACGGTCAGCGCTGTCCACGGCCTCCAGCATACTACAAACACCAGAAACTACTTGCAACTCCTGGACAGAGGACTTGGGTGAATAAGAAGTCGAGCGGGGTCATATTTCAGGGCCCAATGTATGGTAGTAGCTGAATCATGGATCACAAACACAGAACTCAGTTCCTAAGGACGGCTTCAATGAGACAACCCACCATGTACTCCTACATGGCCTCTCACCGCTACCTTTACCAAATCGTGTTCACACACTTAGCTCACACACAGTAGGACATGTTCACACGCCTCTGATTCATCCCCGATGAATCAGACCTGACTCAACTCTAAGCAGTAGCAGGCATGACAAACAAGCATGAATGAGTAGGCACATCAGGGCTCAAACAACTCCTACTCATGCTAGTGGGTTTCATCTATTTACTGTGGCAATGACAGGTCATGCAAAGGATAAAGGGGTTCAGCTACCGCAGCAAGTAACAGATGAATCGGTGTTGTCCTAATGCATTAAAAGAGAGCAGGAGCGAGAGAGTAGGATTGTATCGGAATGAACAAGGGGGTTCTGCTTGCCTGGCACTTCTGAAGATAACATTGAGTCTTCATCAGTGTCAACGATCACAACGTCGGAACATCGTCTATCGGGAGGGAACAGATACCGGCAACAAGGAAGAAATACAATCAATGCAATGCACAATATGATGCATGCTCATGACATGGCAATATGAATGTGTTTTGAGCTAATGCAACTAGCAACAGATTAAATGAAGTTGGTTTGAATACAAGATTCAAATTCAAACTCCATATGTGATTATTCAAATGCCATTTAATTGATTTGTGCTAAACAGCAGCTATAAGTTGTTCTAACATGCATGAAAATGGTACAGATGGATTCCTTGAATTTTTCTGATAATTTTTCATATATAAATTATTTAATTTGGAGTTACGGTTGAATTTCTATGATTTTTAGAAGTTTATACAATTTTCTGAAATTATTAAATCATTTAAGATTTATTTAAATCCGGAAAAGGGGTTTATTGCGTCAGCATGACCTCATAGTGACGTCAGCAGGTCAACGTGCGACCCAGGTCAAACTGACCGGTGGGTCCCGAGTGTCAGTGTCTAACTAAACTAATCTAACTTAGTTAATACTAACCTAACTTAATTAGTCGGGCGGGGCCCGCATGTCAGTGGCTCTGGGGAAGTCAAACTAGGGTCAAACCCGGCCAACTCGCCGGAGTTTACCCACTGCTCGTCGCCGGCGGAGCCAGAGACGGCGGAGGGGTGCGGGTTTCCTCCTCCGGCGACCAAATGGCCGGCGGAGGGCATCTACGGAATGCCCAGGCTCGCGCGCATCTAACAGGGAAAACGGGAGAAGCTAGGGCGGCCGTAATCCTCGCCGGCGTCGAGCTCAATGGCTGCCGGACCTCGGGCATTGGCGGAAACGGCGCTACGGTGCACAAAAGGGGAAACGGAAGGGCGCTGCGTCCTCCTGAGGTTGCGGTGAGCACGACGGTGGGCTCGAGAGCGAGCTGCGGTGGTTGTGGCCACGGCCACGCCATGGCCGGCGGCAAGGAGCAATCGGCTCCGGTGAAAAGGGCGGCTAGAGTGCGGGAACGAGCGCAAGGAGGAGGGGGAATGGAAGAAGAGCTCACAGCGGATCCGGTGGAGGCAACGGCGAGGCCGGAGAGGGGCTGGAGCTCGCGAATCCTCGAAAGTTCGCCGGCGGCCGAAGGTTGGGGACGAGCTTGAGGGCGACGCTGTAGGGCTTCCGGAGGGCCGTGGATCGGTGGGGAGGAAGAGGGGGTCGAGGCGGAGCCTTTGAGCGCATCGACGAGGCTAGGGGGTGGCGGTGGCCGCGAGGGAGCTCGTCGGTGGCGGCGGCTCCGTTCGGTCGCGGGAGGGAGAGGAAGCAGAGGAGGGGGAAGAGTTCGGGAGAGAGTGAGAGAGTTCCAGGGGAGTGGCGTGGCACGCATGGAGGCGTCCGGGGTGTCGAGGTGGAGCGGCAAGCAGGAGGTGGCCGGGGCGTGCGCCGGCGTGCGTCGGCCACGCGCCTGTGCCTACTGGCGCGAGGAGGAAGGCGACAGGGGGGAAGTGGAGATGGGCTGGGCCGTGCTGGGCCAGGTAAGTGGGCGCCAGGTAAGTTAGGTAGGTGGCCTGGTGGCCTTCTCTCCCTCTCTTTATTAGTTTCTGTTTTCTATTTTTCTATTTTGTTCTGTGTTGTTTTAGTTTAGTAAAATACTAAACCATTTTATAAAATCCTGAAAATAGTTATGTGGCTAGAGCTAAAATATACCAAACCACATAAAAATGTTCCAGTATTATTGGACATATATTATTTATATATCAAATATATATCCAATGCAAATAGTTATTGAATTAATTCAAAGGCCCCAAAATAATGTTTCAGTCACTCCAAAAATATTGGTTTGCATTTTATTCTTGCCAATATTTTTCAAAGCTGAAAAGGAACATTTCCTTGGAAGCATTTGAAGCAATTTTTTAATGTTGATCATCATTTTTAGAAGGTTTCTGAGGCTTTAAAAAAATCCCTCAATTCAAATTTCATTTGAATTAAAACATGATGCTCACATGAGGTCTAGCCTAGTGCATAACAGGACCAGGGATGTGACAACTCACCCCCAGTAAACAAAAATCTCGTCCCGAGATTTAAGCGTAGGGTAAGGTGAAGGGGGAACGCAACTAGCACAATCTTCACGATCCAGGGTGCATTCCATAAGAGCGTTGATTTGATCACCATCATTATCTTGATGTCTTGCTCTGGAAACTCCAACTATCATGACAATGAGAGGAAAGGAAAGACCCTAAAAGAATGGTTCTTCTCGAAGGTCGAACAACTCAGGATTAACTCTCGGAATGAGACATAGCAACATTTCTCGAGCTGAGGGACGAAGCACACCTCTAGAGGGATGGAGTGGAACGAATGACGGAGGTTTACTAGGTAGACAACAATTCCACACCTAAGAGGGTGGTGAACGGTTGTCAACGTAGCAAGGAGTTGAGTTGCCATGATACCACAACGAGGCACCTTAGGGATGGTGACTCGTAGATATATCCCCTTAAGTGGCAAAAAGAATTACCTTTGATTCAGAGATCATTGAAACTCTTTAAACCAGCCTAAGGCAATTCTCGAGCGATCGTTTGGAGGGGGTCGGTAGAATGGCATACTCGGACTTGGATGATGTGGATTACCTTGTTGAAGACAACGTAATGGATGAATTTGCTTACCACCGGAAATGGAAGAGACCCATGGTAGAATGGCACATTGGCGGTGCAAGCTGGGAACAAAATGCAAATGCTGGGAATGATTCTGGTAACTGGGAAGAACCCAACAATAGAGAGTGAATTCACTGTTTGAAGGTTATAGCATAATCGAGGAAACTGAGAGCAATCCCAGTTAGTGCCGATGATAACACGTAGCGCTTGTGCGTGCTCTCAAGAACTTGAGCATTTCCACAATCATCAAGGTTTTATCAACAACCGCGTCAAGGGTGCTGACAACACAACATACTACCACGAGGAATAGCGATGGACGATGCAGATGCAAAGGAGGATAACACTTTCTCAGATTTCACCTTAGCGAGCCAAGGAACAAAATCTGGACGATCGACCGAGAGACATTTAGCACTCCGCTTCTAATGTTCTCCTTGATGTGCTAGCGTAACCCATTCATAGATATGGTTTGATATCTAGAACATCAAGTAAAAAGGTCGGACTTCGGGAACACAAAAATCATAAGGCACAACTAGGGAGTAAATCCTACGAAGTCCTTATGGGAAGGTGGCCAACTTCCTCAATCAAGATACTATAATAATAGGTCTTTCGGCTGGGTGGTGCTGGCCACGACATCCACTTTACCAGTTATCGAGGAACCAATATTATAGTTCTTGGGGAAATGTTCCAACCATCATATCTGCCTGAGATTCAGATCTGGTTGGTGTCAAGATATTCCAGACTCATCGAGTCTAGGAAGAAAAATGAAAGTTTGCAACACAAATCGACGAGATAACGTTGCAAGATTCTCGGGAAATGAACTACAATAGCAAACTCCAAAACATGAGTTGGTTCTGCTACACACATGTGAACACGATGTCCTAAACAAGCATGACCACGTGGTAGTCTTACAATAAAACACTACCGAGTTCAGGTTGGGAACCATCAACGAGGGTATCGAAGTCCTTACATAAGTCCGGATTAGCTCTTATGAAGGAACTCATTCTCCTTGAACAAATCAATCAGTGGCTTGGTGTGCTAGGGATACATATAGATTGAAGGTTGCAAGTCTTCAAACCACAGAATTCTTCGCACATGTGCATGACTGATTTGGAATGATTCCAAAGAAAGCAACATTGACTTTCTCGAATCCACGGCGGCAACTTGCATCAGATGCACATGAATTAAAGGAAGTCACTACCTTCATCCAAAGAAATGCTTCATGAGCTAGCATGAACAAATGCTTTCAAAAGTTTCCAACACTAGCTTAATGTTCAACAAAATCATGGAGGAGATAAGGATGTTGTCAATGGGCTCAACAACAATTCATCTAGGTTTCCTTTTAAAAGGAATTCCATAGTTAAGTGAACACGGTGATAGCATTGGTCAGACCAAAGATGTAATGGTGTATGCTCGAGGGATCAACCACGAATAAGACAACATTACGAGCATCGTTGGTTCTGGTTTGATTTGACGATAGCCCACACTCAAATCAAAGGATTGATAAGACAATAGGTCCAGCAACTGATCACAGGGACCAATCGATGAAGATATCATCTTTCTTCAACACACACTACACAAGAATATCCCTTTGGAACGAACTAAGTTAGGCAAGCTTTTATCTTCCAATTCTCCAAGTTGTTGTCTAGCTTAACCAACTAGCTCCGGGATATCCAACACAGATTCTTGGAGAAAGGGTGGTTCACAAGAAACCGACTTGATCACGAGCTCAACATAGCAGTCAGGGGACAACCTGGTAATACTTCCGTGAAGATATTCGGAAAATCACGAACCACCGGTATGTTACTAAGCTCGAGAACAATCTTGCCTTTTGAGGCAAGACGATATGATCAATAGAGCGAAGATTTGAAATAATCCTAACTCATCGATCGAGGAGTGCACCGAGAACAAGGACTAGGTAGCACAATCAGTCTTAGGAGGATGATTCAAAAACCAACATGCTAAGAATGAAATTATTATCCTTTAACTACCAAGCAACAAGGTCGTTGGGAGTATTGGTTTCACACATCACAATTCACTTGTCGGCATTCCGGTTACAATAACACAGGAACCGAGGAATGAACAATGATGGCAAGAAGTATCACTGTACCAAGAGTTCATAGGATGGTGTGCAATTCCTATAACAATCCCGATATAAAGATGGTAATACTCCAAGGTAGAACAGAGCAAAAGCTGGATTGGCATTTTGATCTGCGGAGCACAACTTCTTTGACCCAATCCTGGATATGGAAGAGGTACTGGAGTTTGTTTCTCCTAGTCATTCCGTGATAGAATGGATTGACGGACCACAAGAGTAATAGGCATCGATAACGAACGCACGCATACTCTTGACTATCAATTGATAGACGAAGGTTAGTAGACAACTAAAGAGGGACAACTCAAAGGAACATATAACTTTCTGAGTTGTGGATGCATAGATTAGTATGCCGAACCAAGTTCAACATAATTCTTCCGGATAACCCATGCAGAAAGGTTCAGCTGGCAGAGTCACAATATAGCATGGAGAACTCATCGAGAGCACTCTTGTTGTCATCTTTTGGTTCAGAAGAACTCCTGCCAAGAATGATTCATGGTAATTGGAAGAAGGATGTACCATGAACCTCGAGGACTATCGCAAAGGTTACTATTATCCTAAAGGAACTAGCAACACTATCAACATGATGTAAGTAGGATGAATCTCGGGTTCAAAACCCAGGAATAGAATACCTACTCCTAAGTAGCATCACGGAATGCTTTCGAGAATAAAGGCCAGAATCATCACACTAGGACACAAATCATGGCTAGACCACTAGATGATCCTGAGACACCTAGGGTCATAATAATTATTCCAACATAAAGGTCGAGGCAGTAGAATACCCCAACTCAACAACTAGTGTGATTGAGCTGGCATAAAGGAGCATCGAAACCAGAGGGAAAGGATTTTGCAAATGCATCAGACTATTTAGAAACCTGGAATGACTCGGACAGCATAACGGCTGTAAATGCTCAGAAGAGATTTGAGACATTCACAAAAATGGTGGCATAACCACTCAGAAGCACAATATCAAGGTTTCGAGATCAACAATTAACATACGGAAGTAGTAGAAACTGAACTCAAGCTTAAATCCAACAATCTTATAAGTCTACGGATTAGTAACGCGTGATCCTGATAGAAAGAAGAGATAGCCTAGCTCTTAATCCCCGTAGGAAAGATAAGATGACTCAGATCAGAAGGGCATGAGGTATAAGGAGTAAAAAGAGCCTTACGTTCCATCCCACAATCAATTCCCTTATATAACTAAAGAATTTCTAGACTCAACTTCGACCAGTTTGGCTTGGTAATCCTACAGGCAGTCAAGCTCTGATACCAACGCTGTCAGGACCCTGACTCAATGCCACATCGATCTAGCATGTAACACCTCATATCACTTTGCAGCCTCACGCACGGTATTCCCACGGGTGTCGCCTTACCTTTGCCCGGGACCGTTTGCGCCTTTTGGCACACGTATATGATAGTGTCGCTAGCATCCATATGATAAGGAGCCCGGGCTGACATGGCTAGTCGTAAACCCAAAGTGGCACAAACTTACAGGGACAGGCATCCATGACCCAGCATCGAACGTGTCGGTCATCAGCGAGTGAATCCAGGCTATAGCACTGGGCTAGCAGGACTCTGGTATTCATCGCGTGACATTTCCCCGAAGGGACAGACACAGGAACGAAGAAGGACACATGCCGGCCAGCCTAAGTGTTCCGGAGCAGTAGCAAGCTACCATGGCTCAGTGGAAACACTAGGAGACATTTCCCGGTAAGAGAGGCTACTAAGAATAAACAACTAGATAGTCAGATCCCACACATACCAAGCATTTCAATAACATACACACAATATGCTCGATATGTGCAAATACAACATGGCATCACAACAAGACTCTATAACTCAAGTATTTAATTAGGCTCCGAGGAGCGAGATATTACAAACAGGGGTCTCATGACCCAACAATCAGAGCATACAAATTAAGCACAAGCGGAAGCTATCATGTCTGAGTACAGACAACTATAAATGAAAAAGGCTGAGAAGCCTGACTATCTACCAGATACTACCGAGGCACAAGACCGTAGCTGAGGTAACAAGCTAAACGTCGAAGTCCACGTGGCACTACTAGTGAGACCGAAGTCTCTCTCCAAAAACATAAAATAGGCAAACGTGAGTACAAATGTACCCAGCAAGACTTACATCAGAACTAACTACATATGCATCATTATCAACAAGGGGATGGTGGGGTTTAACTGCAGCAAGCCAGCTTTGACTCGGTGGCTATCCTAAACTACGACTGCAAGCAACTCTTTTGAGGTGGCGCACACGAGTCCACATATTCACCATATCAATACACCACTATGGATCCGCTCCCTCTCCCTACGAGAACGCCATCCATAGCACTCACGCTTATCTTGCATATTTTAGAGTATCCACTTTCACTTGTCTATGAACTGATATAAGCAACCCAGAAGTCCTTCACCGCGGACACGACTATTCGAATAGATGATATTAACCCTGCAGGGGTGTACTTCTTCATACATGTTTCCACCACTTAGCGTCTGCACACGACATGTGCTCGGCAGACTTCAAGCGAAAGCCGACGTGGGTGTAGACCACGACCTACCTAAACACTCAAGTCTCTAGTCCAGGTTTATCGCCTATTCGGGTTCCATCCATGAGGAGATCCGGCCGGAGTTTCGCTCACAGCCCCAAACGATGTGAACAGGGTTCCGTGACACCAAACGGGCGCCCGGTATACCCGGCCACGTGCCTACCGCATCACAGCCCACCCCTACGGTCAGCGCTGTCCACGGCCTCCAGCATACTACAAACACCAGAAACTACTTGCAACTCCTGGACAGAGGACTTGGGTGAATAAGAAGTCGAGCGGGGTCATATTTCAGGGCCCAATGTATGGTAGTAGCTGAATCATGGATCACAAACACAGAACTCAGTTCCTAAGGACGGCTTCAATGAGACAACCCACCATGTACTCCTACATGGCCTCTCACCGCTACCTTTACCAAATCGTGTTCACACACTTAGCTCACACACAGTAGGACATGTTCACACGCCTCTGATTCATCCCCGATGAATCAGACCTGACTCAACTCTAAGCAGTAGCAGGCATGACAAACAAGCATGAATGAGTAGGCACATCAGGGCTCAAACAACTCCTACTCATGCTAGTGGGTTTCATCTATTTACTGTGGCAATGACAGGTCATGCAAAGGATAAAGGGGTTCAGCTACCGCAGCAAGTAACAGATGAATCGGTGTTGTCCTAATGCATTAAAAGAGAGCAGGAGCGAGAGAGTAGGATTGTATCGGAATGAACAAGGGGGTTTTGCTTGCCTGGCACTTCTGAAGATAACATTGAGTCTTCATCAGTGTCAACGATCACAACGTCGGAACATCGTCTATCGGGAGGGAACAGATACCGGCAACAAGGAAGAAATACAATCAATGCAATGCACAATATGATGCATGCTCATGACATGGCAATATGAATGTGTTTTGAGCTAATGCAACTAGCAACAGATTAAATGAAGTTGGTTTGAATACAAGATTCAAATTCAAACTCCATATGTGATTATTCAAATGCCATTTAATTGATTTGTGCTAAACAGCGGCTATAAGTTGTTCTAACATGCATGAAAATGGTACAGATGGATTCCTTGAATTTTTCTGATAATTTTTCATATATAAATTATTTAATTTGGAGTTACGGTTGAATTTCTATGATTTTTAGAAGTTTATACAATTTTCTGAAATTATTAAATCATTTAAGATTTATTTAAATCCGGAAAAGGGGTTTATTGCGTCAGCATGACCTCATAGTGACGTCAGCAGGTCAACGTGCGACCCAGGTCAAACTGACCGGTGGGTCCCGAGTGTCAGTGTCTAACTAAACTAATCTAACTTAGTTAATACTAACCTAACTTAATTAGCCGGGCGGGGCCCGCATGTCAGTGGCTCTGGGGAAGTCAAACTAGGGTCAAACCCGGCCAACTCGCCGGAGTTGACCCACTGCTCATCGCCGACGGAGCCAGAGACGGCGGAGGGGTGCGGGTTTCCTCCTTCGGCGACCAAATGGCCGGCGGAGGGCATCTACGGAATGCCCAGGCTCGCGCGCATCTAACAGGGAAAACGGGAGAAGCTAGGGCGGCCGTAATCCTCGCCGGCGTCGAGCTCAGTGGCTGCCGGACCTCGGGCGTTGGCGGAAACGGCGCTACGGTGCACAAGAGGGGAAACGGAAGGGCGCTGCGGCCTCCTGAGGTTGCGGTGAGCACGACGGTGGGCTCGGGAGCGAGCTGCGGTGGTTGTGGCCATGGCCACGCCATGGCCGGCGGCAAGGAGCAATCGGCTCCGTGAAAAGGGCGGCTAGAGTGCGGGAACGAGCGCGAGGAGGAGGGGGAATGGAAGAAGAGCTCACAGCGGATCCGGTGGAGGCAACGGTGAGGCCGGAGAGGGGCTGGAGCTCGCGAATCCTCGAAAGTTCGCCGGCGGCCGAAGGTTGGGGACGAGCTTGAGGGCGACGCTGCAGGGCTTCCGGAGGGCCGTGGATCGGTGGGGAGGAAGAGGGGGTCGAGGCGGAGCCTTTGAGCGCATCGACGAGGCTAGGGGGTGGCGGTGGCCGCGAGGGAGCTCGTCGGTGGCGGCGGCTCCGTTCGGTCGCGGGAGGGAGAGGAAGCAGAGGAGGGGGAAGAGTTCGGGAGAGAGTGAGAGAGTTCCAGGGGAGTGGCGTGGCACGCGTGGAGGCGTCCGGGGTGTCGAGGTGGAGCGGCAAGCAGGAGGTGGCCGGGGCGTGCGCCGGCGTGCGTCGACCACGCGCCTGTGCCTACTGGCGCGAGGAGGAAGGCGACAGGGGGGAAGTGGAGATGGGCTGGGCCGTGCTGGGCCAGGTAAGTGGGCGCCAGGTAAGTTAGGTAGGTGGCCTGGTGGCCTTCTCTCCCTCTCTTTATTAGTTTCTGTTTTCTATTTTTCTATTTTGTTCTGTGTTGTTTTAGTTTAGTAAAATACTAAACCATTTTATAAAATCCTGAAAATAGTTATGTGGCTAGAGCTAAAATATACCAAACCACATAAAAATGTTCCAGTATTATTGGACATATATTATTTATATATCAAATATATATCCAATGCAAATAGTTATTGAATTAATTCAAAGGCCCCAAAATAATGTTTCAGTCACTCCAAAAATATTGGTTTGCATTTTATTCTTGCCAATATTTTTCAAAGCTGAAAAGGAACATTTACTTGGAAGCATTTGAAGCAATTTTTTAATGTTGATCATCATTTTTAGAAGGTTTCTGAGGCTTTAAAAAAATCCCTCAATTCAAATTTCATTTGAATTAAAACATGATGCTCACATGAGGTCTAGCCTAGTGCATAACAGGACCAGGGATGTGACAGAGCCTGAGAAAGAAACAAAAGCAACTTGAAGCCGAACAAGATCTGCTCATCGACAAATGGACTGATGTCCTGACAGCCAAGGAATACGACCTTAACCGCCCAGCCAATAGCTACCCGAAACAGATACTGCTACCTCAATTCGATGAGGAGGCACCGGAGCACATATCTCCCTCGCGTAATGCGGACCGACCACCACGTGGCTGGGACAGGGCGGCTGAATGGCCACCCTGCGGTCGGGATAAAGCGGCAACTCAGGCCGAACAGCAGCCCGCCCCACCGCCTCTCAAAAATAGGGACAGACCAGCTCGGGACCATACATACGATCTTCGGCAAGAATTGGACAATAGAGCAGGACACAACAGATCATATAAGGATCGCAAGGACGTTTCCATACTCGGGAAGAGAGCTACATATTCGAATGCAACAAACTTAATCACACCCAGGCTGATAACCACAGACGGACGTTGTCAGAGATACGTCGTAATGCGGCCCGCTATAGAGGTGCCACACACCCTCTCTGCTTCACAGACGAGGTGCTGGATCACAAATTCCCGAAGGGGTTCAAGCCTGTCAATATTGAATCATACGACGGCATAACCGACCCCGCAGTGTGGATCGAATATTTTATTCTTCACATACACATGGCCCAAGGAGATGACCTCCATGCCATCAAATACCTCCCATTAAAGCTCAAAGGACCAGCTCGACACTGGCTAAATAGTCTGCCTGAGAACTATATCGGCAGCTGGGAGGACATGGAAGAAGCCTTCATCGACAACTTCCAAGGCACATATGTCTGGCCACCCGATGCCGATGACTTAAGCGACATAGTTCAACAACCTGGAGAATCAGCCAGAAATTTTTGGACTAGGTTCCTAACCAAAAAGAACCAGATCGTTGATTGTCCAGATGTCGAAGCCTTAGCAGCCTTTAAACATAGCATCCATGACGAATGGCTCGCCCGCCACCTCGGCCAGGAAAAGCCGAGGTCCATGGAAGCCCTCATGACACTTATGACCCACTTTTGTGTGGGAGAGGACAGTTGGCTGGCTTGCAGTACAAACATAGCCAACGAAGCAGGCCCATACGAGGCCAAAAGCAGCATCAGCAAGCTCCGGCGCAACAAACACAAACGCCAAAGCAATGGCGACAACACCGATGACACTACCATTCACGCCGGATTCAGTGGCTCCAAGTTCGGCCAGCGAAAAAAGCCTTATAAAAGGAACGGCGGAGGACCATTCAGCTTGGACCGCATACTCGACCGTCCGTGCCAGATACATGGCACCCCAGACAAACCGGCCAACCATACTAACAGAGATTGCCGGGTCTTTAAGCAAGCCAGCAAGGTAAATAGCGTAAACAAGGAAGGGGAATCGCAGAGCGAGGACGAAGACGAGGAGCCCCGGCATCCGAAGCAAACACTGGGGGGCAAAATAAATTCCCGCCTCAAGTCAAAACGGTGAACATGATGTACGCCACACACATCCCCAAAAGGGAGCACAAGCGCGCACTCAGGGACGTTTTTCGGTAGAGCCAGTCGCCCCAAAATTTAACCCATGGTCGTCAGTCCCGATCACCTTTGATCGTCGTGATCATCCAACTAGCATCTGTCATGGCGGTTCGGCCGCATTGGTACTCGACCCAATCATCGACGGATTTCACATGACACGAGTCCTAATGGACGGTGGTAGCAGCCTCAAGCTGCTCTATCAGGATACAGTACGCAAGATGGGCATTAATCCCTCACGAATCAAACCCATGATAACTACCTTTAAAGGAGTCATACCAAGCGTAGAGGTCCGTTGTATGGGCTCGATCACGCTGGAGGTGGTCTTCGATTCCCCGGATAACTTCCGAAGCGAAGAACTAATCTTTGATATCGTCCCATTTCGCAACGGCTATCACGCCCTGCTCGGACGAACCACATTCACTAGATTCAATGTGGTACCACATTACACTTATCTCAAGCTAAAGATGCCCGGCCCATGTGGCATCATTACAGTAAATGGAAACACGGAACGCTCCCTCCGTACAGAGGAGCACATTGCTGATCTAGCAGCAGAGGTACAAAGCGGCCTTCTCAAGTAGCATTATAATCTGGCTGCCGAGCCCCTGGACATCATCAATAGGGTCCGGACCAGACTGCAGCAGGACAGCTTAGCTCGACAAGAGCCGAATTAGCAATATGACCTCCGTCCCAGCCCCGATGAGGCAATGGCACTAATACCGCGCGTACATAAACTATGCACTCAAAACACCATGGGAATCGACGGAGGCATAACTCGTCTGCAATCCACTGTACGGCTCGACCGACACCGGGATTCACACGCCTTAACTTTCGCTTTTTATTACGGGTTTTTTCTCTTTTCGAGGTCTATGCGGATGACTCGTTTGCAGAACACACCAAGGAGGCAAGGAGCTCGGGCATACAAAGGAACCCCCAGGTGGTCTCTATTAACGATCGCCATACTTGTTTTACATACCCTCACACAGCCCGCCCTTGGTTACGGCATGATAAATAGCTTTACTTGCTTACCGCATTATTTGCACAAAGTACGCCTCGACGTACCAATTACATCACAATGGTGAATAAATGGTGGCATAAGCTTATTACCTAATTTTCCTGTTTTCTCACCTTTGTACATATCACTTATTGCACACGTACACCATGGTACGTATTACTGCGCCAAGGGCTTCATTACACCCAACACTAGGCAATAAAAAGTCCGTACACTTTTATAGTATAGTTCGGCACCCCAAACTTATAGCATTATATGCATCGGCTCCGAATCATGTCTTTGGTCAATAGTTGGGTTTCCCGGCTCCTGTGCTTACTACCTTATGTTCCGCTATATCGACTAGGGTAGTAAAGGGAGAACTACTGCGATTGTGTCCCGGTTCTTTCGGACGAGCACCTCAGTAGAGAAAGCCGAAAACTGACTGTCATGATGCAGCAAGAGAGAGTCAGCTGTTCGAGAGGTTCCAAATCGTTAGAGATTTTTTCCGCTTCACGCGAAGAATCGGTCCCTCCGATTAGGCGTGTATAGCGCCCCTAGTTCGGCCTTCTGAATACCAGGGGATGCGCCAAACTTTTTAATTGTCAAACTCCTATGGCTAAGTGAGGGGGGTAAAGGCCGCATAGTCTGATTGCCTTGTTCGTTGCACTAAACACCTCCTTTAAGGACCACAATGTGGAGTAAAGAGTGTTTAGATTTATCTCGAACACCCCCGTACTATCTACGTGGAGGCAGAAGCCGATGACTGGTCAACCCTCAGATTTCATAAACGGCCGCACAGGAGGTAAAATGTAAATCATAAGCATTATAATACATAACATCACTTCTCCATATTACAGGATAGTATAATATAAATGTTCATATGGGAAAATGATATCCTTCGTACATTGTTCCGCCAAAAGGCGGGACCCCTCTAGGACACCGTCAAAATAGAGCTCGGGTCGACGATGCTCCTTGCCCTCCGGCGGTCTCTCGGTCATCAGCTTATTGGCATCCAGCTTTACCCAATGCGTCTTGACGGGGGCAAAGGCCATACGCGCACCTTCGATGCAGACCGACCGCTTCACGGTTTCAAGCCACGGGCAGGTGTTAATAAGCCGCTTTACAAGTCCGAAATAGCTGCTAGGTACAGGCTTGGTAGGCCATAGCCGGACTATTAGGTCCTTCATGGCTAGCTCCGCCGACTTGTGCAGCTCGACAACTGCTTCAGCTGGTCAATGAAGGGCAACAGATGTTCGGGTCCAAGATACTGGGACCAGAATAGCTTCTCCATAGATATTCCTTCTTCCGCTCTGTAATACTTGGCAGCATCCAATATACTGCGCGGAAGATCCGTACAGGCCCCTGGAAAACCCAAATTCGGATAAGTACAAGGAACGTTTCTTACACACACTTGCTATGCAGGGCGAAAGATTTACCCGTCGTAATCTTCTTAGCCATCTGAATCTCCTGGAGAGCGTCCTGGGCTTCGGCTCGTGCATCCTGTGCGCTCCGGCGGGCCTTCGCCAGTTCGGACTCCTGCGCCTTACAATCGCGCTCCAAGGACTCAAATCTCTCGATCACGCCCTGGAGCTGTTGTTGTGCCTTGGCAACCTGGGCCTCGTGCTTCTCGCGCACAGCGCGTTTCGTGGCCGCGTTGTCCTCGGCCTCTGCTAACGCCTTCTTAAGTGCCGCCACCTCGGTCATGTCCACTAATAAAGTTCATGACACTTTAGTCCGGCTGGACCGCTCATTTTTTCGAAATATACCCATCGGTTACTACATTCCTTGGCTATCTTCCAGCTGCTTCTTCATGAGGACGAGCTCCTCCTCGGCCTGCTCCAGTTTCCGCTTCAGTCCGGAAACTTCCGCAGCATGAGAAGTGGCAGCCTGCAGCGATACCTGCTTATTCACATAGACAACTCATGTTAGACTCCTGCGATATTTATTCTCGATCCTCTGTTTGGCTTTTCCTCCCGAACACCAAACAGAGCATCAGGGGCTACTGTCTATACCGAGATATTTTTCCTACAATCACATTACTCACCTCAAAGCCCGTTAGAAGGCTGGTGCAGGCTCCGGCCAGTCCGCTTTTGACAAACCGAACCTTCTCTATTACCGTGTCCATAAGAACACGATGCTCATCCACGATAGACGCACCTTGTAGCGCCTCTAGCAGATTATCTGATGCCTCTGGTTGGACAGAGGTCACCAGTGGAATAGGCACATTCCCTCCTTGGGGGGAATGCCGTTCGCTAGACCCAGGAGCCATGTAGATCTCCGGAATGGTATCCGGCTGAGGCTCGAAGGGAACTCGGGCCCCGTCACCGGTCCCCGTGGGGACTTTTTCCCCCGTATGTCCGGCGGCCGAGGAGTCATCCTGGGGCGTTACCCCGATGGTCTCCGGAATCTCCCCCCGACCTGGGAAAGTCTTTTTGGACGCCACCTCGTCGGCACCCTTGGGTGAGATGGAATGAGTAGGTGGCGGAGACATGCTAGCCATCTCCTTTAAGTCCAGTCAATCCTCTATCGAGGATCGCGGGGAGCCGTCGCGTGCCGGACTGCAACGACAAGGTTTAATATGCGTCAATGTTACAAACCGAGAAGGCCAGATATTTTGATTCCGGTACTCACGAGGTGGCTGGAGGCTTGGTCCGACGAGGTCGCTCCAGACTACTGTCAACATCCCATGCGGAGTTATCCGTGAAGGAGCCTCTCCCCCACTTGGTCGCCTCCGCCTCCAAACTCGAGGAGGCCTCCCTTTTCTCCCTTCCTCTCGCAGGAGGGGAGTCACCTCCCTCCTCCCCGTCGTCTTTGGCAGCTGAGGGGTCTATCTCGTTGTCAGACGAGATGACCAAGGTGCTCCTTCGGCGAAGCCCACGCCTGGTCCCCTTGACCATGGTTGTGACCTTCTTCTCCAGCACGTCGTAAGGCGCCGGAAATAACATCTTGGTAAGAAGTGGGGTTTCTTCATCTTCGGGCAGCGGAGCCGGACTTTTAATCTATCCCGCTAGATCGACCCAGTCCTGAAAAAGAAATTGACAAGAAGGCTTAGTATCCTTCCTCAAAGTGTGTCCTTAAATACTACACCTTGACGGCATACCGAATTGTCCTGACGCTTAAAGTTGAGCCCGTGATCTTTGGTCAAGGGTGGCGGCGTCTCGCTGCCCTTGAAGAGCACCTTCCAGATATCTTCGTGCATCGTGCCGAAGAGCCTTAGCAGCGTCTGGTGCTCGGACGGATTGAACTCCCACAAATAACATGTCCGGCGCTGACATGGAAGGATCCGCTTACAAGCATGACCTGGACCACATCAACGAGCTTGATCTTCTGGGTTATCATATTCTAGAGGCATGTTTGGAGCCCCGTGATCTCTTCCCGAGATCCCCAGGTCAGGACCTTCTCCTGCCAGGAGGTAAGCCGTATCGGGACTCTGGATCGAAATTTGGGAGCCGTCGCCCATTTGGCATCGCGCGGCTCGGTGATATAGAACCACCCCGATTGCCATCCCTTCACCGTCTCTTTGAAGGAGCCTTCGAGCCAGGTGGTATTGGGCATCCTGCCCACCATGGCACCTCCGCACTCGGCCTGTTGGCCGCGCACCACCTTTGGCTTTACATTAAAAGTCTTCAACCATAGGCTAAAGTGAGGTGGGATGCGGAGAAAGGCTTCGCACACAACTATGAATGCGGAGATATTGCGGATAAAGTTGGGGGCCAGGTCGTGGAAGTCCAACCCATAGTAAAACATCAATCCACGGACAAATGGATGAAGAGGGAATCCCAGCCCATGGATAAAGTGTGTGAGAAACACAACCCTCTCATAGGGATCGGGGGTAGGGACGATCTGCCCTTTTTCGGGAGTCAGTGAGCAATCTCCATGGCTAGATAACCGGACTCCCGGAGCTCCATGATGTTCTTCTCCTTAACAGAGGAGGCCATCCACTTGCCTCCAGCTCCGGATCCGGACATGATTGGAGTGTCTTCTCGAACGAGGAAAAGCCGAAATCTTGGGTGCTAGAGCTCAAGGACATAAGGACTGGAGATGAAGACGGGTGTGGGTAAAGGAAGAGTGTCCTTATCCCCTTATAAAGACCGTGAATATCAAGCGCCCCCCCACTCGCCTTAAACTCACCTATTCCCGAGAGCCGTGCAAAACGACACGGTTGGGTTACCCACGCCCATATTGATGAGAATCCCATAATGAGGGGGCACGATCTCTGCTTCGACAAGACATGCCAATGACAACCGCGTCTCGCAACGTGGAGCGGCAGACGAAAAACGATTTGAAAGTACGACCGGACAAACACGATGTCATGTTGTAAAAGCTGTCAGCGGATTAGACTCGTGTGAGAATATATATTCTCTCTGCGGTTATATATGGTGTGTGTGACAGGTCCGGATACAATCATCGCATCCGAAGACTATCTTCAAGTTCGGAAAGAAGGGAATCCGCCTTGCAATGCCAAAGACAAATCTGCGCATCGGACTCCTCGTAATTGAAACCAGGTTCAGGGGCTACTGAGGGAGTCCTGGACTAAGGGGTCCTCGGGCGTCTAGCCTGTTATTTATGGGCCGGACTGATGGGCTGTGAAGACATGAAGGCCGAAGACCGCATCATGTTCGGATTGGACTCTACTTAGCGTGGAAGGAAAGCTTAGCGATAGAAGATTCCTTCTTATGTAACCGACTCCATGTAAGCCCTAGATCCCCTCGGTGTCTATATAAACCCAATGGGGTAGTCTGGAAAGGACACCACATATACTCATTACCATACCCACATAGGCTAGACTTCTAGGGTTTAGCCATTACGATCTCGTGGTAGATTCACTCTTGTAACACTCATATTCATAAATATCAATCAAGCAGGACGTAGGGTTTTACCTCCATAGAGAGGGCCCGAACCAGGGTAAACATTGTGTCCCCCGTCTCCTGTTACCATCGATCCTAGACGCACAGTTCGGGACCCCCTACCCGAGATCCGCCGGTTTTGACACCGACAACAACCCAACACTTTTACCTACTGGTTTTGACACCCGAGAACCATGGCTACTGTAGTAATCATGTTTTATTGATTTTGTTTCAATAAAGTGCCAAGTAATACTTTTGGGATGGCTTACGGTGACAGTTGATTTGATCTTGCTGAAAAACAGAAACTTTTGCGCTTAGGAAAACAATTCTCATTTTTCACAAAAGTGTGATAAAATGCTGATTCTTTTGCAGAAGATTAATAGAAAAATTTCTAAGATTTTCCTAATTGTTCAGAATTTTTGGAGTAGCAGAAGTACGGTTGGAGTACAGATTACTACAGGCTGTTCTATTTTTGACAGATTCTGTTTTCAATGCATAGTTTAGTTTCTATGGCTTATATTGCTCAATATAAATTGTAGAAATGATATTCTACATTAGGCATTGTGTGGAAACAATTATGAATATTGTCTTTGACAGTACCAAAAGTGAAATGGTTTGCTCTTTATCATACTAACCTATCTCACAAAGTTCTGTTAAGTTTTGTGTGATTGAAGTTTTCAAGTTTTGGGTGAGATGTCGATATGAGGAGAATAAGGAGTGACAATACCCTAAGCTTGTGGATTCCCAAGGCACCCCAATGTAATATTAAAGGAAGATCCAAGAAACTAAGCTTGGGGATGCCCGGAAGGCATCCCCTCTTTCGTCTCCAACATTATCGGTAACCTCACTTGGAGCTATGTTTTCATTCGTCACATGATATGTGTTTTGCTTGGAGCATCATTTTATTTTATTTTTATTTTCTTGATGTTATTTATAATAATGTTTTGCATCTTTTATTTCAATAAAAGTGGCATGTATAGCCTTTGTCATGCTTATTTTGCAAGTATACATGTTGCTGTTTAAAAACAGAAAGTTTACCGCTGTTGCAAAAATTCCCTAGAGAAGTCAGAATGTGATAAAATGTTGAAACTTCTTTCAAAATAAGATCTGATAAATTTTCTACAGTATGGTAAATTTTCATAACTTTTGGAGTTAGGGAAGTATTGATACTCTTGCATTCTTTATAGACTGTACTGTTTTGGCAGATTGCTGTTATGTTTGCATATGTTTGCTTGTCTAATGATTCTATTTGAGGATAGGAGTATTAAATATGCAGAGTCATTTAGTATGCAATGTTGAATAATAATTTTAGTGATTCTCTTCAGTAGAGAATGATAAGGTTTTGCATTGATTTATACTAACTTGTCTCACGAGTCCTTGTTGAGTTTTGTGTGGATGAAGCTTCTCGGATTTAGGAAAATCGTGATATGAGAACAATTAAGGAGACACAAAAGATCAAGCTTGGGGATGCCCAAGGAACCCCAAAATAATATTTCAAGAAGTCTCAAGCATCTAAGCTTGGGGATACCCCGATGGGCATGCCACCTTTCCTCTTCAACAATTATCGGTTAGTATTGGTTGAGCCTAAGTTTTTGCTTCTCCACATGATGTGTGCTATTCTTAGATTGTCATTTTTTTTGTTTTTTCTTGCTGTTTTAATAAGATGCTTAGATCTAAAGTTTTTAAATAAAATAGAGTCCTCAAATAGTTTCCAGGGAGGCTAAGTAAGCGAAGTTCACATCCCTTTAAGGAAGCTCTTTTCTGTGGAATTGCTCTAGTGCTTCACTTATATCCTTTTGAGCACGGTGTGCTTTAGTATTTTTGAATAAATTCTCTCTTGCTTCACTTAAATTAATTTGAGAGAAAGAAATATTATGCTCATGATCTTCATTTATATCTTTTTGGAGTAGCTTGTCATTTACTCTTGTGCTTCACTTATATCCTATGAGCGAATTGTTGAATAAATTGAATGTCATGAAGTTGAAATCATATCATGCCTAGTAGTAGCTTCACATTGGGTTTAGAAAGTGAAATCTTTTGAGGCTTGACAATCACAATATTGGTCATACAAGCAATTCGTGAATAATTAGTATAAGGAAGAGAACTTTCACATGCAAATACACTATCTTGGAATCTTTTGTGATTGTGAGCCCCCATCAAAACATTATATGCCAAAATTGTTGACTTTGGACAAGGAAGACAATGTAATGGTTTATGTTTGTTCATATTCACATAGAAGTTATATTTCATAGATCCTTCAACATGTGGTGCTTGCCCCCATCCTTGCTAGCCAAAAATTCCACACCAAGTAGAGATACTACTTGTGCATCCAAAAACCCTTAAACCAAAAGTCTTATCTTCAAGAGGCCACCATACCTACCTAAGGATTGAGCAAGATCCTTCAAGTAAGTTGTCATCGATGCAATAAGGCAATAAAAATTGCTTCTAAAAGTGTGAGATCATTTAGTGTAAGAGAAAATTGAGCGTTGTACGAACTTGTGATGGTAAAGAATAAAAATGACAGGCTGCATTATAAAGGTTGCCATCACAAGGGGCAATATAACATGACGTTCTTTTGCACTAAGGGGTTGAGCATACAAACAACTAAGTGCATGGCAACCTCTGCTTCCCTTTGCGAAGGGCCTATCTTTTACTTTTACTAGTGGACCCCGTTGCGCCAAATGGCACAGAGACCTGTTGGATCCATGCACATATTGAAAAGAAAATCCATAATTTAGATGATTTAGTTGTTGCAAGCACATATGATAACAAATTGAACACACTTTGATTAAAAAAAGAATGACGGAACATGTGTTGCTTTCGTTCATAGGGAGTCTATCCAGAATCATACAATTCGTAGGATCTATGTTGTTTCGGTCATCTTCCAAGTCTCGATTTCTTATATTATCATCAATAATTTCAAGTCCATTAAAATGATAGTTAGTTTTATCTAAAATCTTTCATATGATCAGAGTTTGTTTTGAAATAGTGATATAACGTAGAATAAGTATAATGATACACAATGAAAAATAATTGTGTACAATATCAGACAATTTACCTCCAGTGATGTACTCTATAAATATATTGTTTTGCGAGAAAACTTCCAATCTATTAATTAACTGTCAAGATAATACAAACAACACCAGACGCAAAAACTACATACAGGTCGAGACGCCCGATAAAAGATAATGGATTTTTATAGAAGAAAAAGAGTGGATTCTTTTAAATTTAAAAAGATAAAAAAGGTTTGGCTCCAGCCGTCCAAGTGGGTAGGAATCCATTCCCACCGCCTAAACAAATTTTAAAGGGAAAAATAATCGGACACTAAGAAAAGTCAGTCATCCTCCTCACATCTCCCCTGTTCCCCATTCTCCCATCGCTAGGTCCCTCCATAGCCGGATGTCCCAGGTGAGGCCGCCCCTCCCCTTTGTCACCACAGCCTGCGCGAGCTTCGCAGGCACTGATTTTCCTCCCCTTCTTGTCGAATCCTGCCGCGGATGTGGTTGAGGAGGCCCTCAAGCTCGGCATGCTCGCGCCATCTCTAGGCATCGTCGAAGGCAGACATGGAGGCACAGGACTCGCACGCCCATCCTCCTCCCCTCTCCTTCTTCGAATCTGGTTGCCGAAGTGCTCGAGGAGGCGCTCGAGACGGCATGCTCGCCGACGATGCTGGGGCCCCTCCCTCCTCCTGGTGCCCTCGCTGTCGCCTCCATGAGCCTCTCCACCCTCTCTCACGCGATGGTCCGGGTCCAGGTAAGTATTTCTCTCTGACCCCGCCGCCTGCTCCTCCCCGTAAATCCGGTTCGTCACCAAGTGCATCACCTCACTGAGAAATCATCATGAATGTTCCCTTTCAAGACTCTGCATAATTTGTTCTGTTATAGGGCTTTGTTAGATAAGCTGATTTAACTGAGTTTATTCTGCTCTGGATTGCTGCACCTTCTGGTTGTGAGTGGATCCAAGAATTAGCATGGTACAATATTCAGTCTAATGTGTTTCAGGTACTAAAATGGAAGCAGAGAGAAACAAGCCCAGTGAGAGAGTGGATAACGGAAGAAACACTGCAACGAAATCCAAAGATATAGAAAGTATGTTCAGGAACTTCTCACTAAAGTAACAATGTGTGACATCTCATATTCGTAGCAGGTGGTTGCATGAAGTTCATGTAAAATTTATGTAAATCATGCTAGGCTCCCTACTTTCCAGCAAGAAAAGGAAGAAAAAAATGTGCATTTAGCAAGCATGTGGATAAGAAGCATACAACTTTCTAATATGCATAAAACTTCCGAGTTCACTCATAAAAATTAACGGACCACCAGAAATCACTGGAAAGTAGCATTCATAGTGATTGTCTCTTTTCTCAAGGATTTCTGCACAACTCTCCCAGGTTACACTTCCTTACTGATAGTTTGTTCTGGACTAAACTTGGAGGTTCAATCCATTTTAGATATAGAAAAGAGACACTCCTACTCAATCCCCCTCAAACAAACCTATAGTTAGGCTAGAGTTTGAACAATTGTACAGCCAACAAAGGCATAATGCCTAGAATAAAGATATAGATGCAGAAATCAATGAAGGGTGGTCTCACTGTACATGGCTAAGCAAGCCAGTTAGAGAAAGGTGATGTCGACGCTGAAACTCAAAGCCACGACATGGTGTACGCGGTGAGTTTTCCATCGGGCTTGCAGGTCTGCCTCCAGCAAGCTGCCGCGAGCAAAAGAAAATCACCCATTAACCAAAGGACACTTGTAAATGAAAAAAGGTCACTACAAGAAATATGTCAACTTGCGACCATCTCATTGAAAGGTCATTGTTTTTCATTTGCGACCTTTTTGCGACAAAAACAGATAGTCAAAAGCTAGCGGTCGTAAACTGAAATTAACGACCTTCTTTATGATATGTAAAAGGTCATTGGTTGTACACCAAATTTTTGGTCACTAGCAACCTCCACATGCCACGTAGGGATCCAGCGTGGCAAGCTGACGTGGATAAGAATCAGCCCGGTCCAATTCCGTGTATTACATGGGCCGAGCCCATTAATTCAGCCTTTTTAATATATATTTTTTTTGTTAATTTTCGCTAGCTACAAGCGATCGGACCCTTCCCTGGACCCTGCGCAAGCGGGAGCCACATGCACCAGGTTGCCCTTTTTTTTAATTTTCGCTAGCTACATGGGCCTGGCCCAGTAATTCGGCCTCTTTTATTTCTCTGAAATTTGACATCAATTTCTTGTTAGGCCACAGCCTTTTATAGTCCATTATTTTTTTTGACCCTCGGCCTTTTATGGTCCTGATTTTTTTGCCTCGGCCTTTTACAGTCTAGTTTTTTTGGCACTCAGCCGTTGCCTTTTAATTTAGGACCCGTCACTCTTAAGTTCTGTATCTGCGTCATTTTCAGTCTATTTCCAGTTCAAATATAGGCTATAAATACAGAATATTTCTCAATACATCTAAACTTGGTACATTACAATAAAAGTACATAGTACCCAGTTTTCTAATACGCAAAAAGATCAATCAATAACAAGCTCCAATGAGTTACTCTTTGCTGGGTGCGGATTCTTGCTTCTTCATCATGGGACTTGTTGCAGTAGTGGGCACTTCAATGAACAAAGGACATCTACAGGTTATAAACAGAACAACTAGGAACAAAATAAAAAGAGAACATTCTGCATTTGGTGCAAAAATGGTTAGAGCAAAGAGGAGCTTCAGCAATAGAGCAAACCAAATCAGATTGAACACACACCAACATTTGCAGAAGAATATTTTTGTTTGACTCATATACTGCTGCTCCCTTTAATTTTCAGGACTACATGTTCTGAATCTACTAGTACTAGATACCTACCTATTAGAAAATAAAGCTGAGTTATACTAGTAGTGTTGGAGCTCAATTGCCACTGTTCCTATCATATTTACTCCATAACAACTAACATGAACATGCCAATTGTTTAAAACCTAAGCCGTGTAAATTTCAGAAGAACAACCAAACTTAAGCCACGATAATAGACAGCGAGAAAATCAACTAAATTTAAAAGGAGGGCTAACCAAGAACCCTTCAATTAACCCTACCATTTCATCAACACCCCCAACCAAACAGGAGCATGAGCAGGACAATAGCTACTAAACCTTGAGGTCAGGCATAGACATATACCTGGACTTTGCTTCTTAACAGGAGCCCCCCCATTTGAGTTAGACATCTCTTCCTTCTTCTACCCCTTGATCTTAAAAAGGTTTATCATCTTCCTATGAAACATGAGGGGAGGAGGTAACGAGCATGAGCTAAAGAGAGCAGACTTTTCATAGGAACAAAATTGACAATAACAAGAAAAGTACCATTCAGGCATAAGGATGGTTTTACACACAAACAGGTAGAAACGATGTAGCGGAAATCAACAGAAGCAGTTTGGTTCTCTTTAATTATTGCGTTCATCGATTAGTAGGAGAAAATAATATACCAAGTACAAAGGAAAGCAAAATACTAAATTACCAAGCACGACTAGTAGCTCTACACAATTGCACCACATATACAACTAGCTACAGATAACACTCTATACACGTACATACATAACCGATGTGATTTATTATAACAAAGACATTCAAGTGATAATAGTAAAAAAATGAACTAAAAGAGCTAAAATAAGCCTGTGTTATGAACAAAGATCATCTAACCAATTATAAAAATCATGGTACATGTAGCTAACAGATATATCAAACCATCCTTAATCCAAAGCATCATCAAAACATAAATCAGAGGAGCATCTACCCAGTATGACAGCAAAATGGTGTAATCATACAACTTGTAAGAGATGGACTCAGGGATGGTAAGGAAACATCAGATGAGGGGAGGGGAGGGTGCAGACGCTTGTACTTGTTGCCAAGCAGAACGATTAGCTTCGCTATGACAGGTTTGAGGACCCCTGTCGCCATGCTGACGAGAGCCGCATCCATGGTCATGCTAGCTCAGAGCTCGGTCAGTCAACCATGCATGGAGCCGTGGAGGTCAGGTTGTTGAATGCACTGACAGTAAATAGCTAGCTCCAAATTGACAACCTGGAAAGAGGATTGGTTAGTACACTGAAAAGAGTAAATAGCCAGCTCCAAAGTTAAGGTACTGGTAGAAAACATTATTAGAAGCACAACTAATGATTCATCAAGCAAAAGGAAACATTTCAAAGATACCAGCTGGGCGACAAATCAAGCAGAAGGAAACATTTCAAAAATACCAGCTGCACGTCAAATTTGAATGAAGCGATGTAAGTATATCTAGAACCAGAATGGCAGATGCCAAACACAAATACTCATTGTAAGTATATCTCAAATTTGATCATAACATTGACATGAATAATAACCTGTATAGGGACTCCGTAAAAAGGTATGCCACTGAGCCAGTGAATGGTGGATGCCAAACATAAAGACACATTGGAATATATTTCTAATTTGAGTCACTCATCAATATAGAACTGCAAAAGAGCGCAAAAGAAATAAATCAACAAGAGCATAAGGCATACTATAGCCAGCTAGCTAGATTTCATCTTGAGACTTATCCTTGTGCTTCTGTAGAATCTCGATAACTTGGTCCAAGGGTGGGTCTCCAGGCCTCCGAAAAAACTGGCCGCCGATCTTGAACTCGTACACCTCCGGCTGCACAAAATGAACTCCTTCAATTACAAAAATACATGCGGAATTAAAAGGACACCGGTAAGAGCAGGGAAGAACAACATTTGATAATGCTTCACAGTAACTAGCTGCGCAATAGGTAGCTAGTCGGAACCAAATAGACCAAGACAAACAGGAAGTAAGCTACATCCAAAATCTACCAATTCAACGCCGAGGACCGAATGTAACTGTTAAAGTGTTAAACAACACTGTCCAAGATACAGTACCCAGATAGCCTAGCAAATGTAACGTTAAGTTGCTACCAATCTTCCAAAATTTTACTGTCATCCATGCGTGATTTGGTCAGTGTGGAAAGAAACTGGAGTAAGAGAGAGAGAGAGAGAGAGAGAGAGAGAGAGAGGGAGGGAGGGAGGGAGAGAGAGAGAGAAGCAGAGTTAGTTACCTTCATGTCATCCTCGATCTTGGCGGCCTGGGATTGGATGCTGGCGAAGGTCTCCTTGAGCGGGGTGTTGACGGGGTACAACGTAAGCAAGCGCTGGTAGGCAGATGAGCAATGTAAGAAGCAGCACTGGCCACGGCCAGAGACGGACCCGGTGAGGTAGCTGTCGATGGGGACGCCGTCGACGGTGAGGGTGCCGGGCTCGACCCCTACGGCATGCTCCAGGTCCTTGATTTGCCGACGGATCTTGTGGGAGATGCCCTCGATGAAGATGTTGTACTGCATCCAGAGGCCGGATCAGGCCGGGGCAAGAAGAGGGGTGGGAGACAAGATCGGGATGGGAGGCAAGGAAGTACCTTGACGAGGTCATCGCTGAGCGCGAGCAGGGAGTCGAGCGTGCCGGGGCGGAGATCCGGGATGGTGAACTGCGCGCGGAGGGGGGGGGGTGAGCCCCCCGGCCCCGGCGGTGTAGAAGAGGTCGGCGCCCTCCCGGATGGCGTCACCGACCGCATTCTCCTTAGGTAGGAACACCCCCCAGGGTGGCCACCAGGACGGAGGCGGTGGCCGTGACCAGCCCGGTCCGGTATAGCATCACCTCGCGCACATCAGCGTCGTCCAAGGACCGTGCTCGTGAGCAGCCGAGCAGGAGCGCCCAAAGCTCTGTCTGTATGTGCATCTGGATCGGGATGTGGAGCAAGGTGGGAGGGAGGGAGTTCCTGCCGGATCTGGCCACGACATGAGTAGCCCGAGTGGATCTAGGAGGAGAGGGGAGGGGCTGCCGGCGATGAGGTTGGAGGTCACCGGTGCGACTGGAGAAGAGGATGGCGGCGGATTGGGCTGGACTACGTGGGGATAGGGATTGGGTTGGGGTGGGGGCAGATTGAGATCTATGGGAGGGAGAGGGCTAGGGTTGGCAGCCGTGGGTGCGTGGGAGAGAAGGGGTCGTGGGTGTGTGGGTGATTGGGCTACGTGGATGAGAGGGTGAGGCCGTGAGGGGGTGAGGGCTTCCGTCGGATCGGGGAGTATCCGACGGTGTTGTGTGACCAATCAAAACGCGGTAAATGCTTTGACAATGTTATGACCATCTAAATTGGTCTTAATTGATCCAAATAAATATTTTTTGCATGAAGAAAGCATTTTCCATTTTGATTTTGTTGTGAAGAACCAACCAATTCTTTGTTGCAAAATTGAACCACCTCAATTTTTAAAATATTAGACCATTTTCCATTTTCATCACTGTAACAGGAAAAAATACATTTTCCATTTTTTGAATGCCCAAAATGAGTTTTTTTTGAAGGATCTACCATATATTTGTTGCAAAATTAGATCAAATCAATTTTATAAAATATTAGAACATATCTAATGCACAATTGACCAAATAGTTGGGTGTCAAAAGTTTCAACCCACCTTTGGTGAAAAACACAAATTTTCGCCAATTCAGCTGGAAGCGGGTCAAATTTGAACTGCAGCTACCTCGTAGTTTGCTCTTTATTTTTTCAAAAATCATTTCTAGGTACATAAGTATCTATTTAATCAAGGAAACATCAAAAGTTTTCCAATATTCAACCACTAGTTAGGAACGGTCATGCCCGCTATTTTGATCGCATTTTAAAATGGGCTTAAAAAATAAAAAAAATCAAAAAATTAGAAAACATTCGCATTGTGTCATTACATGTGACCAAGTTACCAGGAAAAATAATAAACTTGTAATACGAGAATTATTTTTAAAAAGTGTTCTAAAAAAAGAGCGATCATGTGTGATGATTCATGGCTTTCAAGTCAAATGAACAATCTTATAGCCACATTCATGGCATAGTTTGTTAAAATGATATCATATTATGCACAAGGGTGTATCTTGGAATGGCAAACAATGTTGCCTAAGGGAGTTTTCATTTTCTTTGGACGAAAAATTCATTTTCCAGTTTTTGAATGCCGAAAATGAGTTTTTTTGTGAAGGATCTACCATATATTTGTTGCAAAATTGGATCAAATCAATTTTATAATATATTAGGACATATTTAATGCAATTGACCAAATAGTTGGGTGTCAAAAGCTTTCATCCACCTCTGGTGAAAAAGATAAATTTTCGCCGATTCAGTAGAAAGTGGGTCAAATTTGAACTGCATCTGCCTCATAGTTTGCTCTTTATTTTTTTTCCAAAAATCATTTCTAGGTACATAAGTATCTATTTAATCATAGAAACATCAAAAAATTCCAAAATTTAACCACTAGCTAGGAATGGTTAAACCCGGCGTTTTGACCGCATTTTGAAACGGGCATACAAAATTTAAAAAAATTAAAAAATTGGAAAACCTTCGCATTGTGTCATTATATGTGACCAAGTTATCAGGAAAAATAATAAACTTGTAATACAACAACAATTCTTTTAAAAAAGTGTTCTCCGAAACGAGCTATCATGCATGAAGATTTATGGCTTTCAAGCCAAATGATCAATCTAATGCCCACATTCATGACATAGTTTGTTCAAATAATCTCATATCATGCACAAGTGTACATCTTGGAATGGTAAACAATGTTTTGTAAGGAAGTTTTCAATTTCTTTGGACGAAAAATTCATTTTCCATTTTTTGATTGCCCAAAATGAGTTTTTATGTGAAGGACCAACCATATATTTCTTGCAAAATTGTATCAAATCAATTTTCCAAAATACTAGGCCATATTTAATGCACAAATGACCAAATGGTTGGGTGTCAAAAGATTTGATCCGCCTCTCGTGAAAAAGACAAATTTCCGTTGATTTAGTAGGAAGCCGGTCAAATTTGAACTGCAACTGCCTCATAGTTTGCTCTTTATTTTTTCCAAAAATCATTTACAGGTACATAAGTATCTATTTAATCAGAGAAACAACAAACAAATTCCAAGATTCAACCACTAGCTAGGAACGGTCATGCCTGCCGTTTTGACCGCATTTTGAAATGGGCATAAAAAATTCAAAAACCTTCGCATTGTGTCACTATATGTGACCAAGTTACCAGGAAAAATAATAAACTTGTAATACAACAATTCTTTTAAAAAAGTGTTCTCGGAAATAAGCTATCATGTGTCAAGATTCATGGCTTTCAAGCCAAATGATCAATCTTATGTCCACATTCATGACATAGTTTGTTCAAATGATCTCATATCATGCACAAGTGTGCATCTTGGAATGGCAAACAATGTTGCCTAAGGAAGTTTTCATTTTCTTTGGACGAAAAATTCATTTTCCATTTTTTGAGTGCCCAAAATGAGTTTTTTTATGAAGGACCTACCATATATTTGTTGCAAAATTGGACCAAATCAATTTTCTAAAATACTAGACCGTATTTAATGCACAATGGACAAAATGGTTGGGTGTCAAAAGATTTGATCCACCTCTCGTGAAAAAGAGAAATTTCCATTGATTCAGTAGGAAGTGAGTCAAATTTGAACTACAGCTGCCTCATAGTTTGCTATTTATTTTTTCCAAAAATCATTTCTAGGTACATAAGTATCTATTTAATCAGAGAAACAACAAAAAAATCCACGATTCAACTACTAGCTAGGAACGGTCATTCTCGTTGTTTTGACCGCATTTTGAAACGGGCATAAAAAGTTAAAAAAAATAAAAAATTGGAAAATCTTCGCATTTAGTCATTATATGTGACCAAGTTACTAGGAAAAATAATAAACTTGTAATATGTTAATTATTTTTAAAAAGTGTTCTCAGAAATGAGCTATCATGTGTGACGATTCATGGCTTTCAAGCCAAATGATCAACTTTATGGCCACATTCATGGTATAGTTTGTTCAAATGATCTCATATTGTGCACAAGGGTGCATATTGGAATGGCAAACAATGTTGTCTATGGGAGTTTTCATTTTCTTTGGATGAAAAATCAATTTTCCATTTTTCGAGTGCCCCAAATGAGTTTTTTTGTGAAGGACCTACCATATATTTGTTGCAAAATTGGACTAAATCAATTTTATAAAATACTAGGCCATATTTAATGCACAATTGATAAAATGGTTGGGTCTCAAAAGTTTTTATCCACCTCTCATGAAAAAGATAAATTTTTGCCCATTCATTAGGAAACGTGTCAAATTTGAACTGCACCTGCCTTATAGTTTGCTCTTTATTTTTTTTCCAAAAATAATTTCTAGTTACATAAGTATCTATTTAATCATAAATACATGGTTTAGTGGTGATACGTCGAGGTTTGGACGGTGGCCCAGGGCCCAACTCCAAAGCGCATAGACTCGCATGCCCGCCGTGTGGTCACCGCGTGATCGTGGCGTTGCCATGCATTCTGGGAAGCCTAGGCATGTCTAGTAGGCTGGTCACTCCCCTGGTAGATGCTAGGAAGAAAATAACAATAGAAGAATCTCACAAGGAGACCAAACTATGCTCAAACATGAATTAGCAGCCAAGTGTTTGATAAGCCGTACGGGAAATTCACAAGGCCAATGGGCCTGAGTTTTGGCTAAGGATGGTCATCTACTAGGGAGACTGTATTGGCAAATTTTCAGCTCAAATGGAAGAGTTTGGATGGCACTTGATTTGCAAAGTACAACATCGGGAAGAAATATGGATGTTGAATCTGGGATCAAATGGATAAGTGGATTGAGCTGAAATTTTGTGGAGTATGATAATTCGGGCATATTAAAGCACTATCAAAAAATTATACCATTTGGATAATCCTAGGTTGTACTTCCTTCACAAAGCTTCTCTCTGGATAGAAACTTTAGAAATTTGCTGAGGAATGTTTAATAGGCAAATGGAGCTGAATATTGGAATGTGACAATGATTTTTATATGTAAGATGGCACAAAAAGTTTGAGGACAATAGGAGGTGTCTAGATAGCACTTGCTTTGCAATGTGCCAATTTGGACAGAAAATAGAAATTGAAGCTGGGCTTACATGGATAATTGGATTATGCTGAAATTTGGTGTAGGGGGTTTCTATAGTCAGGGTAATGTCCTGGTAAATTTTCAGGAATTATAAAGCAATATAAAATGTAGTTGCTTCACAAACTAAAAATATTACGAGGAACAAAGATTCGATGGTGAGCTCACATGTATTATTAGATAGAGCTAAACTTTTGTGTAGAGCTATGACTTTGGCATATAGAATATGTGGAAAAAATTAAACTCATTACGATATACCTATCTTCTACTTCCTTCACAATGCTTCTAGCTGGACAAAAACTTTGAAAATTTGCTGAGTAAGATTTACTGGACAAATGGAGCTAAATTTTGTCATGCGGCAATGATATGGATAGGAAAGAGTGCCCAAAAATTTTGAGGGCAATCAAGAATATAAAAATAGTACTTCCTTCACAAAGTGATGTTTTGAATAGAATAGGAAAATGAATATTGTTGAATTATTTTTGAACTAGGCAAGGAAGTATTTTTTACATATTTTATGAAGATATGACCCAGAGAATTTATGAGATTTTTTTGGGAGTTTTGGGAATGACAGAAATATAGGTTGCTTCACAACCTAGGGCAAAAATTGACACATGGACATGACACATAGGCAAAACAGATGAGGTGGCGTCTAGTCATAGCAATCCACCACAATTTACAAGGTTATGACCATCTATATTGGTCGTGAGCTAGAAATAAGGTAGCGGACCAGTGTTGTCTGCTTTATGACCATCTCATGTAAGGAAATTACGACCTTCCTGACCAAAATGGTCGATATAGTTTAGGGTTTGGAGCCCCCGGACAGCTTTTGACCAATTGGTCTCAAATGGTCATAGATTGATGACCAATTCTTTCAGGGTCACTGACAGAAGGTCACAAGTTGACATATTTCTTGCAGTGGGTAGCTGCTCATAACCACATGTAGTAGAAACTATTTGCAAGAAGGAATGGGACCAGTGATGAATTAGCACATTCATCATTTCAACAGCCAATTTTACACTCAAACATAATAACCAAAGCCAAGAATACTGCCACAGTCACCAAGGACAAAAGTAAAACAAGACACATATTATTGAAATGTACTTATATAAGGTACCATATGAAAAGAACATACAGATGTGTCGCGTGTTTATAGAAGGTACCTAAAGAACAATTACCTCAACAACTCAGCTTTGCTTATAGAAGGCACAATCAGATCACGTGTTCCCTTGAATCTCGCTAACCATATGCTGATCATCTGAAAATGATCAAACATTTCTCTTGAAAACAGCTGAATACAGATGTATTTTAACACGAGGAAGCTATTTGTTAGTTGGGCCTAGTCCCAGAGTTCTTAAACCATGGAAAGGAACATATCACCATTTTCAATCTCTTTGTGGGATGTTCAAAATAGAGAAGAATACAAACATTCTTAAAAGCACACATGTTCAGAACCAAATGTCGGTGAAATAAAGCTCAACATTTAGTATGCATATGCAGGAGCTCATCAATCGGGCGACCTAAATTTCTCCCCAACTTATCTCTTCTTGTTCAGTACAGAATTGCAGGTTTCCCGTGGTTTTTGTTGCCAAGGCTTGACCTTTATTTTGTGTTTTGCAGATGACTGGAGCTGATGCCGATCCTATCGAGATCCGAGTGCCAAGAACGAGAGCCTCCTCCATCTTCCCCTCCTCATCAAGGAGGTCAGATCGATCTAGGATCTTTTCCCCTAATTTTGAGGCCTGCAAATTCAAAGATGATTAATATTTACTTTTCCACAATTTATGGTATTCAAGTTCACAGAAGAAACCAAATTACCCGTGCAGTAACTTATTCATATGCCTATGCAGACGCACAACTAACTTTAACTTCAAACTTCTCGATATCTTTTTTTTCTATCCAATAGAAAATGAAATGATACATTTGTGCATCTTTCGCAACATTAAAGAATTATATGGGTCATGCTTTTTCAGCCATAGCTAAATCAGAGCGAATCTGAACATACCCAGCAAATGTTTTAGAAGACTTTAATTGCTGGGACATCAGAGGATAGAAACACACACGCATGCTTACATTCATGAACATAGCTATTTGTAGCGATTCCCATCAAAACTGCAAATGAGAAGATAAATTCAGAAAACTCTTACATTTGTGAATATAACTATTCACGGGTCTACCATATAGAAAGAAATAGGCACTTTCTTTTCATCTAAAAGTACAATCTGGACGTGCCACCCAGAGGAAGATGCAAAGGTTGCATGAACCAACCAGACATGCCAAAATAGTAGCCCCTCTTCCGGTGAACATACCTGAAACAAGACATCTTCC
This sequence comes from Triticum aestivum, assembly GCF_018294505.1. NCBI lineage: Eukaryota > Viridiplantae > Streptophyta > Magnoliopsida > Poales > Poaceae > Triticum > Triticum aestivum. The sequence goes on along the minus strand of NC_057812.1, from coordinate 335,665,530 downwards.
ATTTCCTCCAGAAATGCTACTTCCCTGTTCGAGGACGATGATGAGCTCTTTATATCAGCCTGCAATTACAGCTGACAGATTGGTGCAAGAAGAAGAAACAAATGCAAGAACATAAATAGGGAAAAAGAAAACCAAGGTGTCTTGATGCCTTGACGAACATGCGACCTTGGCAGGAGCAGAGAGGAGGGACCTAGGCAGCAGCAGCAGCGGCAGCAGAGGATGGTTGATGCAGCGTGATACCTCATCTAGGAGGCGGCCATCCAGCGTGGTAGATGGGGGGGGGGGCATGGCCGGTGGTCTGGTAGAGATGCCTCGTGTAGATGAAGACGATGAATCTGCGCCGACAGAGCATGGGGCAGCCGCGTCTCGGGCACCGTGCGACACGGAAGGCATGCCGCCTGGCGCGGCTGCTGTTTCCCTCCTCCCATCAACGAAGAACATGAGACATCCCCCGGTATCTAAGCACCAGCGATGCGGTGATCTTCGATCGGAGCGGCATCAGAAACCGAGAGGAGGCGGCAGCGGCAGTAGTAGGTAAGGGAGATTGGAGAGAGCTAGAGAGGGAAAGAGAAACTGGAGGCTCCCAAGGCTCGCGAGATATTTTGCCAGTCCATCTGTTCTCTCCGGCCGCAGACGGAGGTGAGGCACGTCATACGTGCGCATGATGCATCGGTCAGCCAGGGCCCCACGCACATGCATCGGTCAGCCCTGCCTCTCTCTCCAACACCACACACAAGAAAATTAGGTAGGTAACAGACAAATCGGAGCAGCCCAAAACGAAGCCCACCTGCAGCGGCAGACACATGCAGCAGGTAGGGGAGGAATAGAGAAGGAAACGTCAACCTCTCCACGTGAGAGAATCGCGCGTGCACGCGGCGCGTGAGGAGAGGGCGTTCGCGCACCCCAAAACAGTTGACCCAGCCAATCATGGATGAGCCTGAGCCCACAGGTCATTGCCGCTTTGGAAACTACCGTGAAGTCAAAACCAGGCGTGAGGATCCAACATCTCAAATCACACATAACTGATTTTGACCACCAATCCAATGGCTGACGAGGCAGGAAATCGGGGGAGCTTCCTAGGAGCGGGTCGGCCACAAACATTATAGGTTTAAATGTATTTACTTTCATGCAAAGAGTCAAAGTACTTCTCTCTATTCCTTTTTATTTTTCTCGTTTAGCAAGCGTCATGTGGTGAGGAAATATCTTGGCACATATATCTAGTTGGATATGGGTAGCATGAGTTATTATTGTTGACATCACCTTTGAGGTGAATACGTTGGAGGCAAAACAATAAGCCCCTATATTTCTATGTGTCCGATTGAAACATTTTGCTTATGTGTACGCGGTGAGTGTTAGCAATTATAGAATACTATATGATGGTTGAGTATGTGGAGCTCTTACTTAAACTCTGTTGAATAAATTGAATTGCAATTTCTTGGTGACTGAGAACATAGGTTGTTGGGTTTCAAGAGAATTCATTGTTTGAACCTTAACATGTGAATTGGTTGTTACTTTAACATGAGAAATTTTATTAGAAAGAATTATTGTCATGATGCTAGGAAAAGTGATTGAAATTGTCATTGATCAAACTTATGCACTTTGCTAGCATTCACACTTCATAAATTATTTCTTTTATCATTTACCTACTCGAGGACGAATAGGAATTAAACTTGGGGATGCTGATACGTCTCCAACGTATCTATAATTTATGAAGTATTCATGTTGTTATTTTATCATTCTTGGATGTTTTATAATAATTTTATAGAAACTTTATATCATTTTTTGGGACTAACCTATTGACCCGGTGCCCAGTGAAAGTTGTTGTTTTTTGCTTGTTTTTTACATCGCAGGAAATCAATATCAAATGGAGTCCAAACACCGCAAAACTTTTTGTGTATTTTTTAGGACCAGAAGACCAATAATGGGCCAAAGAATTACCTGGGGGTGCCCCGAGGGGGGCACAACCCACCAGGGTGCGCCTAGGGGCCCAGGCGCACCCAGGTCGGTTGTGCCCACCTCGATGGCCTCCCGCACCCCTTCTGATGTAGGGTAGAGACCCTAATCGCCCGATCTTTCAGGAAAGGAGCGGATCCCGGGGAAAAACACGAAGAACACGAGGATGAACGGAAGGAAAACACAAGAGGAAATCACTAAACTGACACGAATAAGTCACACATGGGCTAGATCCTCGAGTACATAGAATGATACATGAATCCATGGACAACTAGGGACGATACACGGTAACTGGTTCTTCTCCGTGAGGAGGTCTTGAATCCACAAGGGGATCTTCCCTTAGAAAGGGGTCTTGAATCCAAGGTGGATCTTCTCCGAAGAGGGGCCGCGGTCTCTCTCGTGGAGTAGATCCGATATGGATGAGAAATGCTCTATCTCTCAAATGAGCTAAACCAATGCTAACCCTAACTAGGAGGAGGTGGAGGAGTATATATAGTTTAGGTCCACGAAGGGGTAAGTGGGAGAGGGATACATGGGCCTCGGGCCCGATCTTTGTACGCAGACAGGTACCGGACGTCCGCTGGGGACCGGTCGTCCGGTGGCTCGTGGGCTTCCGGACGTCCGGTAGTCGCCGGACTTCCGCTCACTTTGGCTCGGTTGAGGTGGCACCGGATGTCCGGTAGCTGGCGGTCGTCCGGTCGCCGGTCGTTCGGTGTCGTCGGTCTTCCGCTGAATGGGCTCGGATGTAGATGTGCCGGTCGTCCGGTGGGGGCCGGACGTCCGCTCGTTGGGAGGGGCCGGTCGTCCGCTCGTTGGGAGGGGCCGGTCGTCCGGTGTCGTCTGGACATCCGCTCGCTGGAGCTTCTTCGGCAGCTCTTCTTCTTGCGTCTTCGTTTCCACGCTTCCCTCGCGGACGGTGTAGTTGTACACTTGCGCTCGCACTCCTCCTCATCGTCCGTAGCGTTCCGACAATACCTATGCATGCACACGAGTGGAGTGTCAAGTAGTATACCATCCTCGAAGGGGTCAAGTGAGCACGTGTAAAGAAGATGATTCACCTTTATGGATGTGAAGTAGATGTAGCACGTGTCACTTGCCAAACGGACTCTTGACATGGTGATGTCCATAGGATGCTCCGCATCATCTCCCCTCCCTTGGGAAAGATCCGACCTCGGATCGAAATCCAAATCACCATGGGAAAGAGATGGCGTCGCCGTGTAGGAGTGGTCGATCACCAAGTTCTCGTCATCTTGAAGCTCGAAATGGGCACACTCCAATGTCGCACCGTCTAGTGATTCCTTCAAAATGAGAAAGGACAACAAACACTTGGAAAAACAAATGTGGTTAGCATTAGTGCAAACCCAAGCATTCAAGAGGTTATTCACCAAACAAGTGTCGTCATCATGCAAAGCATATGGTTTGATAAAGGATGTGACATGGCATGTAAGCACATAAATTGAGCATAATCAAGGATATCATGGGGACAAGCATGTAAATGTGAGGTATGGATGCAAATATGTTGGACAAGTGAAGAAGCATCTACCTCAAGTTCATAGCAAGCATTCACAAATTGCTCAATGAAAGGTCTATGGTAGGCATAGGAATCATTCACAACACCAAATAAAATGAAGTGTCTAAACACATGTGTCAAGTGCAAGACAATCCAATCATAATGTGCATTGGGTGTAGTGAATATCGTGTGGCACTCAACATAATAGAAAGAGCAATTGTTCATCATGTGTGAGACAATCAAGTCAAGCATAGTAATCAAGTCACGCAAGCTAGTAGTGCGAAGATGCAACATACTAGAGGAAATCATGGCAATCATGTCATGTGAGCAAATAATAGACATAGACAATGCACATGACATATCGCAAGCACGAACACAAAGTAAGATGAAAGTATCATCATAGGCATGGGGCACAAAGCAAACATGGCAATAACAAGCAATGTCTCCACCAAGCTTGCAAATACACATACAAGTATGAGAATCAATCATCATGTGTAATGCAAAGCATGGGTCACGAATGCATGGCAAAGGCATAGTAATGAGCATATCATGCAAAGTGAACATGGCAAGATGGGCATAGAATATGTAATGGACAATAACCCATAGCCAAGTGAGGGTCATGTAGAAGAAATGCGCGAAGTCTTTGCGCGAAGAGAGCGGTGGGAAAGACAATCCATGGGATCCCAAGTCATCATTGCTCTCTAGAGCTCGTTTTGTCAACTCGTGGGATTGCGAGGTTGACAAGAATTCATGGGTACCTACACAAAAGAGACACAAACGAAAGAAATTGTGTGTGTGGTAAATGTACACATCATCCATCATGATGTGTATGTGCACGTGAGAGTTAGCACAAGATAAGCATCGCTCAAAGAAATTTGATGCATGGTATAAGAACATGTCATCCATCATGAAAGAATAGTTATTGTGTATAACACGATGGGGATGTAAATTTAGCATACAAGTATATGGCACATCAATAGCATGTTTATTCATGGGGAGCATATTGTGCACACAAGTATTGGGATCATGCAATGGATGGGATGAATCTAAATCTCCTAAAATGTATGAGGAAACTATGGGGGTCTCCTCATGAGCAATATTGGAAACATCATATGGAGAAAATGGACAACATCCAAAACAATGCATATCCAAAGCTAGGTGTTTATGGCATGGCATATGAGATAAATGATGCAAAGGGAGCATATCAATATCATCACAAGAAAAACAAATGCCAATAACCATGGGCTTGTCATCTATGCCATAAGTGCAAATTGGGTTAATCTTAATGGCATATGCATAGTCACTATGAAGATATTGCAAATATGACATGTGGTCGATCTCATGCATAGCATATGACAAGTCAAGCTGATTGGCAAACATGATGTGACTGAGAGAATTAGCACAAGAAATCCTATGTAACATGGCATCACAACAAAGAGACTCCACATGGCAATCATCATACTCATCATAAATGGGTAAATCAATGCATGGGGAAATCATACTAGCATGAAGCATGTCAATAGGGGGATCAACATCATGAAAGCAATCAATGTCAAGAATGTCCACTAGTGGGACTAGAGCATCACCGTCACCTATGTTACCATTTTCATTCCACTCAAATGGTGTAGGTGAGGTGGGAAAGACCAAATGGTGGTCATCTTCATCTTGATGGAACCATGTGGGGGTGCATCATATTCCACAATGGCCATCGTCTTGTCCAAACGTAGGACGAAGTCGTCGAGAATCGACGCGTCATCATATAAGGGACCTAGCACCAAATGAGAAGACACAATAGAGGTAGAGGTCAAGTTGTTAGTGTTGAAAGTGGCCTCACATGACCTATCAACTATCTCACTCTCTCTATGTGGTGGTTCACTCACTCGCTCCAAATAGGTGCACTCAAACTCACATATGGTGGAGTCACTCATCTCACTCAAGTGGTGGGGGTTGTGGCTCTCCTCACATGAGAATTGTTGCAACACATATATGGGCCTAGTGGTGAAGTCACTCTCACTCTCAATATGATGGCACAAGTCACTCAAGTCATCATACGTCGCCGTGGTCGAAGGGAAAATCCCATGCTCAACCATCTCGTTGTCGTCACCGTGTATGAAGACCGAAGATGGCACATCATCACTCTCGCCTCCTATGATGGAAACATCATCCTTGCTCGCCACCTTGTCGCTCGCCTCCAAAGCTTGGTCCTTGAGGGTCTCCGTAGTCGTACTCGTCGCCGCACCGTCTTGAAAAAGAGTCATGGAGGACTCGGCATCATCAATGCCACAAAGAGGAATGTTGGTGAAGTCGACCTTGGGAGCATCGTCTTGGAGCTCGTTGGGCTTGGACATCGTGGTGGTACTAGCCTCATGCTCGTTCTCATGGAGCTTGGTCGTCGCGAAGTGAGCTTGGGGTGGAGAAACTTTGGCCTTCATGAGTTCTTGTTCCGCCTTGAGAGCACCAATGTAGTTGTCGTCGAGGGACTTGTAGTTCTCGAGGAAGATCATCTTGGAGATGTCGTTGTGCAATCCCATCATGAAGTGGAACTTCATCGAAATGGGGTCGTCCACGCTGGCTCGTCACAAGGCAATCTTCATCTCCTTGAAGTACTCGTCGATGGACTTGGATCCTTGGATGGTGTTCTCCAATTGGCATTGAAGTTGTTCCGTGTAGGTTGGAGGCACAAACTCTCACCGCAAAGCTCTCTTCGTCTTGGGCCAACTCATGTCGTAGCTCTCTGAAGGTGTGTGAAGCCACCATGTGGACGCGTAGTCGTGGAAGTTCCTTGTGGCGCACTTCACTTGATCTTCGGGAGGGACTTGATGTAGCTTGAGGTAGTCGTCCATCAAACGCTCCCACTCAAGATACTCCTCGGGTTCTTGAGTCCCATAGAAAGGAATCGTGTGGTCGATGTCGAGGTCGTAGTAGCTCGTGGAAGTCGCGGACTTGAGCTTGGGGAGCTTCTCTTGAGCGTAGTCTTGAGGTGCTTGTTGGCGAAGATGCCATATATCCGAAGGCGAAGATGCCTTGAAGTCGCTTGGCGAAGATGCCAAAGTGGTTGGTGTAGCCGTAGCTCCGTCTTGGTGGTGCTTGTCTCGCGGTCTTCTCTTGTGGTCATGAAGTTTGGACTTGGCGTGAAGTAGGGCTTGTTGCGACTTGTAGGTAGGCGCATCTCGAGCATCTTCATGATGATGTTGTCGTTGTCGTGCTTGAGCTCGATGTAGATGTCGTTCGTCGTCGTCGTGCACATGTTGCTTGGAGGTGACTTGCCCTTCATGACGAGGTGGATCACAAACGTGATGGTGGTCGCCATGGAGATGTGGACGAGGACGACTTGCGCTTGCATCATTTTTGCGCTCCGAAGACTTGTGACTTGAACGTCGCCGCCTTGAGGATGATGAAGGGGAAGAACGGTTGATCAACAAGGTCCGAATCTCCTCCATCCTTGCATCTTGCTCCTCCTTTTGTGCGGAAAGCTTGTTGTTGATGTAGTTGTGCACGCCATCGTTGTTGTGGAAGACCAGAGATGAAATGCCTTGCCTATCCATCACAAGATTCGAGCCAATATGAGTGGAGAAAGAGAAGAACGGATACCAAATGTACCTTGACCGAAGTTGAAAGTGGATCAATGATCACTCCAATGTGGACAAGGAAATAGCACAATTGGTACCAATTCTTGTCGGTTTCTCACACCTACACAAGTAAGGCTTATGGTGGAGCTCGGTGAGGATAGTGGCACAAAAATTTAATGCAAAATGTTAGCAAGAGTCAATAATGTTGAAAGAGACTCACAAATTCGCAAGTGTAACAAGTAGACCAATAACAATATGTGGCACACGGAAACACACACATGGATAGATAAATGGGGTCGTGCAACCAAGGATGAGCACAAAATGTGGAATCCACGGAAAACGCTCGTGTTGCACAACTCAAGAGAGATGCTAGCACGATTGCTCACTAGGCGGATACGACACTTGTGCACAACCTATAAGATGCAAAATGGATAACTTTCTATCTCAAGTATGCTATGTATGTATGGTACCCGGTGTTTGATCCAAGATGATCGGATATGACAATCTTATGCAATGTGGTGGATGCTATGGCTATTGCTTACAAGCTTCTTTGTTCACTCTTTTGCTTTGCTTAAAAGCTTTATTCTTTTTTCCTTTTTTTTATATATCCACTTTGCAAAATGCACAAAACAAGATAGTAATTGTGTATATGCGGGACCAAACTTGAGGGACACGAGATGATATGATACCAATATGATATGGTATGTATGCAATGTATGGTGTAGATCACTAATGTGCACAAGTAACGTTGCCGACAATACTGAAATGGCAAGTCTCGATAGGCAAGTAACGCAAAATGGGCTAGGGGTTAACAATGCAATTGCAAGGGGAATGTACAATGGAGGGGTACCACGATACCAAGATGATATGGAGGTTACCGTCCGTGTCAATGATGAGTGGCGGTGATCTTGATGGAGATAGCAAGATGATGGAGACTCGTCCCTAAGTAGCCGAAACACCTTAGGAAACGGAAAAAACACAACTCAAAATCTCAAGGACAAAAGTCAAATGGTGGTAGCGGGAAGTGGTGGTGTTGCACTAGGCAATGCGGCAGTGGAGGGAAGGTGGTGGACTATACACGGTGTCAGAGATGGAAGCACGGTCCCTAAGTAGCTGAAACACCTTAGGAGACACAACTCACAACAGAAACAAAATTGGGTTAACTTGAGGTGGCGGAAGTGTAAAGTGGTCAAGCCTATGCGGAAGTGGTGGTGGTGGTTGATGAAGAAGAAACCGTCCCTAAGTAGCCTAGACACCTTAGGAGACTCAAATCACTCCTCAAGCAACCACTAATGTGATGGGGAACAAAGTTGGTTAGGTTGCGGAAGTCGGTGGTGGTGTAGCGGATGATGTGGTGGAAGCCCTAGGCAAAGATGCCAAAGTTCACAAAATTTGATGGAGTCAAAAGATGTTGGTGGTATTTTTGTGGTAAGGGGGATGTCAAGAGCTTTTCAACGAGCTAAAGAACGTCAAAATCGGAGTTCGGATGAATTAGTTATGGCCAAAACAAAATTTTAGCGAAGTCAGTTTTTACAGGTAGCGGACGTCCGGAAATGGACGGATGTCCGATCGCCGGACGTCCGGTCGGGTCGGAAATCCGCTAATTTCAGCTCGGGTTAGGGGTTCCGGTTGTCCGGTAAGGTCGGACGTCCGGTGCTTCCTGGGTCTCCGGATGTCCGGTAAAGTGACGGTCGTCCGGTGGGTCTGGGTCAACGCGAGATGCGAGTTTCGGGACGCGATTTTGGGCGGAATTTGGGGATTTTGGGATCAAAATTGATGAGATTTCGCGGATGAAAGATGGGGTAACTTGGGGAGATGCTAGATCCACTCGAAACCAAGCAAATCCATGGATCAAAATCAACAAAACATCATCAAACCAACAAATCACAAAAAAATTTGGGCCTATTTTTGATGGGGATTTTCGAATTTAGGACGAAATCAAGCAAAAGAAGGCTAGAAAACGGTGGGGGAGGCTCCGAAATCGTGATCAACGTGGCTCTGATACCAAGATGATGTAGGGTAGAGACCCTAATCGCCCGATCTTTCACGAAAGGAGCGGATCCCGGGGAAAACACGAAGAACACGAGGATGAATGGAAGGAAAACACAAGAGGAAATCACTAAACCGACACGAATAAGTCACACATGGGCTAGATCCTCGAGTACATAGAACGATACACGAATCCACGGACAACTAGGGACGATACACGGTAACCGATTCTTCTCCGTGAGGAGGTCTTGAATCCACAAGAGGATCTTCCCTTAGAAAGGGGTCTTGAATCCAAGGTGGATCTTCTCCGAAGAGGGGCCGCGGTCTCTCTCGTGGAGTAGATCCGATATGGATGAGCAATGCTCAATCTCTCAAATGAGCTAAACCAATGCTAACCCAAATAGGAGGAGGTGGAGGAGTATATATAGTCTAGGTCCACGAAGGGGTAAGTGGGAGAGTGATACATGGGCCTTGGGCCCGATCTCTATACGCAGACAGGTACCAGACGTCCGCTGGGGACCGGTCGTCCGGTGGCTCGTGGGCTTCCGGACGTACGGTAGTCGCCGGACTTCCGCTCCCTTTGGCTCGGTTGAGGTGGCACCAGACGTCCGGTAGCTGGCGGTCGTCGGGTCGCCGGTCGTCCGGTGTCATCGGTCTTCCGCTGAATGGGCTCGGATGTAGATGTGCGGTCGTCCGGTGGGTGCCGGACGTCCGCTCGCTGGGAGGGGCTGGTCGTCCGGTGTCGTCCGGACGTCCGCTCGCTGGAGCTTCTTCGGCAGCTCTTCTTCTTGCGTCTTTGTTTCCACGCTTCCCTCGCGGACGGTGTAGTTGTACACTTGCGCTCGCACTCCTCCTCATCGTCCGTAGCGTTCCGACAATACCTATGCATGCACACGAGTGGAGTGTCAAGTAGTATACCATCCTCGAAGGAGTCAAGTGAGCACGTGTAAAGGAGATGATTCACCTTTATGGATGTGAAGTAGATGTCGCACGTTTCACTTGCCAAACGGACTCTTGACATGGTGATGTCCATATGATGCTCCGCATCACCTTCTTTACACTATAAATTCCCAAATATTCCGAAACCCTTCGGGGTTAACCTAGATCAGAAGTTCCGCCACCGCAAGGCTCTATAGCCACCGAAAACTAATCTAGACCCATTCCGACACTCTGCCGGGGGGGGGGGAATCATCACGGGTGGCCATCTTCATCATCCCGACGGCCACCACAATGAGCAGGGACTAGTTCACCCTTGGGGTTGAGGGTTTGTACCAGTAGCTATGTGTTTAATCTCTCTTTCTCTCTCTCTCTCTCTCTCTCTCTCTCTCTCTCCATCTCGTGTTCTTGAGATGTCACGATCTTGATGTATCGCAGGGTTTATTAATATAGTCGGATCATATGGTGTTTTTCCCTCTCTATGTTGTTGTGATGAATTAAATTTTTCCCGTTGAAATTTCGTTGTTATCGGATTGAATACTTTTATGGATTTGAGAACACTTGATATATGTCTTGCATATGAATACTCGTGGTGACAATGGGGTATCATATTGATTCACTTGATATATGTTTTGGCACTCAACTCGCGGATTCTCGAGGTGACATTGGGGTAATCTACGCATAGGGGTTGCTGCACGTTCTTGTCTTTGTTTCTCCGGTTGAAACCTTGGGGCAAGCTTTGAAGTTCTTTGTGTTGGATTGAATATTATGAATCTGAATTTTCTTTGGTGTTATTTTAGTACACAGTCTTGGTTAGATCGATCAGAAATAATAGTTTCGTATTATTTTAGTACGAACTCTAGGATAGATTGATTGGAAAGAATAGCTTTGATGTGGTTTCGTACCCTACAAACAATTCCGTCTTATGTTCTCTGCTAGATAGGAACTTTGGAGTGATTCTTCGTTGCATGTTAAGGGATAGTTACATGATCCAATTATATTAGCATTGTTGAGAGATTGCACTAGCGAAAGTATGGACCCTAGGACTCATTTTTAAGCATTGCAATACCATTTTTGTGCCCATTTACTCTTTGCTACCTTGCTGTATTTATTTATTCAGATTATAAAAATATAATTCTACCATCAATATTACACTTTTATCACCATCTCTTCGCTGAACTAGTGCACCTATACAATTTGCCATTGTATTGGGTGTGTCGGGGACACAAGAGATTTCTTGTATTTGGTTGCAGGGTTGTTTGAGAGAGACCATATTCATCCTACACCTCCCACGGATTAATAAACCTTAGGTCATCCACTTGAGGGAAAATTGCTACTGTCCTACAAAACTCTGCGCTTGGAGGCCCAACACGGGTCTACAAGAATAAAGTTGCGTAATAGACATCAATGCTCCTACAACATCAAGTGAGAAACAAGTCTTCAATGAAGAATTGAGCTTAATGATGAAGATTTTCAACAAGTTCTACAAGAATAGAAGCAAAGAGAGAAGCTTCAAGTCAAGTTCCTACAATGACAAAAGATCTTCTAGTCGTGATCGTAATTGCTACAATTCTGGAAGACCTGGACACTACTCCATTGAGTGTACGGCTCCCTACAAGAAAAGAAAAGATTCACCAAGAAGGAGAAGTAAAAGAGATGAATCACCACCAAGAAAGAGAAGGAGTAGTGATGATCGTTATGAATGAAGACCCTCTTGTAGAAGCAAGGATTCAGAAAGGAAGGACAAGTCATCAAAAGCTACACAAAACGAAGACATCAAGCTCACGTTGGTGAATGGGTATCCAGTTTCGACTCTGACAACTACACTGAGAGAAGCTATCACTCCGACTCCGAATATACTCAAGATGAAGGTGTTGCTGGTCTTGCACTTGTGTCACCCAACTCCTATGACATATTTGACTCACCAAATGAAGGAATTGGAAGATGCTTCATGGCTGAAGGCCCTAAGGTTTCACACCCCGAGTATGTTGATTTCAATAGTGATGAAGATGATTTGCTAGGTGACGACGATTTACTTGTTGACAACACTAGTGATGAAAACTATGATGAAATTGCTAGTATTCATGCTAATCAAGATGAAACGAATGACAATGATTAGAAGGAGATTGAGCGTCTAACTAAATAACTAAACACTCTGAAGTTAGCTCATGAAACAACTCTAGAGGATCATAGAGAGCTCCTAAAGACTCATGAGAAGCTAAGCTTCGAGAAGCTAAATTTAGAGCAAGAGCATGAGTTCTTAAAAGATATCAATGATGATCTTTGAAAGAAGAGTTCTTCTTATCTTGCTAAACGTCTCCTCTTGTCTACTTATATGCCACAAGTAAAATCTAACAATAAGAATAAGAAGGATTCTTCCTCTAGTAGTAACAATAATGATGTTAAATCCAACATTGTTGCTTCTAGTAGTTCTCTTGATTCCACTAATGATTCTCTTAGCCAAGTTACACTCGAGAAAGAAAATAGCTTATTTAAGGGAATTATAGAGAATGGTGTCTAGAAGAGCCTTGCCGGAAGTAAGCAATTTGAGGAAATTGTACGCAAGCAAGGAAGGCACCGGAAGAATCAAGGTGTTGGTTTTGAACGAAATTTAATGCAAATGGAGTTGAGTAGGAATAAAATCAATACCCCAAGACGATGTTTGCTCCTCAGCAAGAGAAGTATGACCCCACTTCTTTCAAGGGAACACAAGCTCAAGATGATCTTCCACCATAAGACCACAAGCTAAAAGGCAAGGACAAGCTTCAAGAAGAGACTGATTCATTTGAAGAAGCTCCTAAGGCCATGGTCAAGTGGCTTCCCAAGACTACATCAAGTTCTACTTCATCAAGTATGACTACAACTCCAAGGATTCCCATCAAGTTGATGTGGACCGCAAAGAAGAAGAACTAGAGAGTTCTTGCGGGTGACTCCACCAACATACTTCACTCATATTCATTTTGGCAAGGACAAGCGCAATCAACTTTCATATCTTGCACTAGTACATGGAGTCACAAACCCTCTTGTTGGAAAGACAAGGGACAAGGTAACCTAATGCTTTCATGGACATCATCATATGTGTGTTTCACTCTATGACTATGGATATCATTGCATGTTCTCTATGGGACAAACCCATGTAGGTAGTGAAAGTGCAAAACTCCAATGGATTGCTCCAAATGATCTGCATCAACATTGAGCATCCACATCTTCAACATCCACATGAAGTCATCATTGACAAAACCCAAGGTTAGTTCATCACTCTTAGGGGGGATATCACATCTAGGGGGATCTTTGCTCTAAAAATTGAGCTAAAGCAACTCTAATGATGTGAACACAACAATGCTTTATGTAAAAGTGGTAACCCCACTTGTGCTTAAATGATGAGTATTACCTAGGATCAAATGTCCTCATTTTAATCCTCATTTAATATACTCATATATAGATGACCTAGTCATCGCCAATTGCTTGATAGATACTAGAGTGTATGTGCATGCTTTGCCACATGTTCTGTTTGCTATCTTATTGTGTGAGCATGTTTATTGCATAATTTTCTCCATTCGAGGACATCCATTTGTTGTTTTGATTGTTTGGTTTTTCTTTTGCCAAATGGATGGACAAGGATTCCTAATTACTTCCTCTAGCTATCTATACTTTTTCTCGTCTCAAACTCTATTCATGCTACATCATAAAGTTTGAACAAGTCACTTTTGGACCCTCCGGGTGAGGAACACTCGGAGCCACTGATCCGTCAAGGGCTTAACTTCCAAAACCTCTTAATGGTTTACGGTCAGACTAACTTATCCAACTCGATCTCACTGAAATCAGTAAGTTGATCTATGTTTTCATCTCGGTGCCACCGATTAGAACGATTCAGTCACACCGAGTTGCAGCAACTGCTAGCAGTTTTGCATCTCGGTGCCACCGAGACGTTCCACTCAGTGCCACAGACAGCGCCTGGGTACATATATCTCGCGTATCCATACAGTTGAAAATTACTTCAAACCGCATGAGCTTGCGCCCTAGCACTACCGCCTCCTTGGTCTCCGGATCATCGTCGTCTTCGCCAGTGACCCTCTGTCGCTGGTCTCTGCTGCCATCAACGGGTTTCTTCACTGTCGTTGCCGCCGTAGTGACCCGTGGCCGATTAAGGGTACGGATTCGACCCTTTGTGCTATCCATTACTCCGATTCTTGCACAGAGTAGAATGCCTTTGTTCTTCCCACGTATTAGATCAATCTATCCAGCAAATAAATTCCTTAGAGTAGATTTGATGCAAAAACATAGGGTGAGGTTTCCGCCGAATCCATCTCGGACCAACCGATCTAAAGATTTTGGTCACACCGATTGGCCCTGGCCATTGCATAAGTACAACTCGGTCTGACTGAAGTGTACTAATCGGTGAGACCGAAATCACTTTCTCTATGAAACCCTAGCATCTCGGAGTCACCAAACTGCATTTTGGTCTGATCGAAATTGCATGTTTAGACTCTGTTAGTGCTTCAGTGTCACCGAGTTTGTAAATCGGTAGCTCCGAAATGCTTTCTGCAGAAAAATGAAGTTAAGTTTTTGCCTCAAATTTTTCAAAAACAAGTTGTACTTTATGATGCTCATCTACTCTATCCACACCCAACTATTCATAGGGATAGTCGCATCTATGTCAGAGGCTAGTGACAGTCAGAACAAGTCTGAAGAGCATCACAATCTTAGTGAGGGCACTAGTCCCTCTGGTAGCTATGATGAGGGGAGCAGAAGCACTCCCGGCAACTTGCCTAAGGCAGCTACTAGGCAAAGGAACAAAAGAACATCTGAGAGTGAAGATGAAGATTTTATGATTGAGGAGGAAGTGACCTCCAAGAAGAAGGTACTCAAAAAAGAGTATGTTGCTGCCACAAAGCAAGGCCTTTCTAAGAAGTCACCTGCAAAGAGGACTCCAATGTCCAAGGCCAGAGCCTCAACTCAAGAAACTATGCAGTTTACACTTGAGCCCAGAGAAGAAGAAGCTACTGGTGGAAAGAAGAGGAAGGAAAGGGTCAGGTAGACCATTGCCAGAGTGATTGGTAGACCATCCATGATGAGGAATGAAGAAGAAGAGGAGGGGGAAGAGCCTGCTGCACCTCCTGCAAAGACATAAAAGTTGATGGGGGATGCCATCAGGACTGGGCCTGCTCCTTCTAAGCCCAATTCTGCCCCAAGCCTTCAGCTCCAGCTCATGCCCCAATAGCTCCAAAGATACCAACAAGGAATATATCAGCTGCTGAGAAAAACAAGGCCCTAGTGCCTAAAGTTCAGGAAGATGATGAGCCACTAGTGCTCAGGAAACTCAAACCCAAGATTCAAGATCACAATGATGATCATCCTATGGCAGTGAACATGAAGTTGAGAAAGGATGCATGTCTGAGATTATGGAGAAAGGTTTATCATTATGCCAATAGGAGAACGACTGATGTGGATTATCGCTTTCATACCAGAGAGCAGCATGACTTCTATGAGATTGTCCTATTGGGCAAGAAGCCCATTGTTTGTGACATGAAATGGGTGGACTGGAATACATGAACTCCAATGAAGACTACTTTCCTCATGTGCATAAGAGTTTTAGGATGAATGGTGTTGACGAGTTTGTTGGTCAGAAAATGACAAAGTGGAACAATGATGTGATCATGCAGTTCTACTATACTGCCCACTTCTACCCGAATGGTAAGATAGTGTGGATGATAGAATGAACCAGATATTAGTCAACAATCTCTGAATGGGCCAAGTTGATCAATGCCCCCAAGGAAGAAGAGAATGATATTGATGTGTATGGTAAGCCTAGGAAGGATCACAACTCCATGGCTAATATGTACAAGCCAATTCCTGACAAAGCCTTGGAGACTCACAAGCTTGGCTCCATATACTATATGCTTGCTGGCTTGACCACCATGAACACTATCTTGAGGCATACTCTATTGCCCAAGTAAGGAGATCGTAGGATGATACATGGTCACTCCATTAACCTGCTTCATATGTTTGATGTCCCACGAAAATTCAAGGTGATGAGTTTGATTGTAGAAACAGTGAAGAGAACAACAATAGACCAGAAGAGGTCTTGTGGATATGCCCCACACATTCAGACTTTGATCAACTCCAAGATGGGAACTGGGACATATCTACTAGATAGAGAGCATCTTCCCCTAAGGCCAGACTTTGAGGACAACGAGGTTGTCATGGATGCTTCACATCCTACTTGTGCAGATGCCCAGGAGAAGATAAAGAGAGCAAAGGCTGCAAAAGAAGCAAAGGCAGCAAGTGCCCCGGATGCTTCATTGATGAATCTCAAGACCAAGCAAGACCAACTCAGTTATCTGCTTCAGGACACCATGAGAATTGAGAAGAGCTTGGCCACCTTGTCTCAAAATCAGGAAAGTCTTGAGAGGATTATTGAGACTAAGTTCCATGACCTAGATGTGAAGGTCACTGAAATTCAAATTGTTGTGGAGAAGCTCAAGGATGATGCCGAGGATAGTGATGATAGACCCACAACAGATACATTTCAGAGAGTGCCAAGGGGACAAAGATCATCAGCTATGCCAGTTGCCAGAGACTCCAGGACTACCACTTCAGCGCCTGCAGCCACTGCCACAGTTGCCCCTTTGGTGTCAACTCCTCCAGCTAGACAGACTTCCTCAAAGGCATTTGCAGATGCCCTCCTCTCCATGCCATTTACGCACACCGGAGCAACAAGCCAGAAGACCACTTCAAGAACTCCCGGAGATCGCGCTTAGAGTGCCGCATAGCACTATACGTTTTCGAACTTTTTGGTAACTTGTTGCCAAAGGGGGAGAAAGTGTATAGATCATAGGCTGAGAGAGAGAGAGAGAGAGAGAGTGCCTCTTGCTTTTGTTGATTTCATTTGCCTTGCTACTCTTGTTACTTTGGTTGTTTCCTATGCTAAAATTTGTGTTATGCTCGTGAGATACTTATGTGATCATGTGTTTGATCATATTACGCTTATTGTGTGCTTTCATGATTATATCCATGAATGTTTGTGTATGATCAATCACTTGTATCCTTGGTGATGAGTGCATGACATTTAATTATTATCATTTTGAGCGCTCCACCAAGATGTATGTGACATGGAAGAGTGGCCCATGATCCTAATCGATTGTGCATTTGCATTCAAAAGCAAAATTTAAATAATGCACAAATTTAGTGGGAGCTCTTGCTTATCACATACTTCTCAAAGCGATGATGTATTCCATTCATATTATCATTTGTCGAAAGCTTTGATCTGTGTGTTGTCATCAATTACCAAAAAGGGGGAGATTTAATGTGCAACTAATCCTCGGGTGGTTTTGGTAATTCATAACAACATATAGCTCATTGAACTAATATCCATTCAAGTTTAATATTTCAGAAAGTTCAATGAATGGCATGGCATGGACTAGAGATGTGGACCCCTCAAAATGCTAAGTACTCATATTGGCAAAAGCTCAAGACTCTTCATTTATATTTTAGTGATCCAAGATCACATTGAGTCCGTAGGAGAGCCAATACTATTAAAATGGGATGAGGTGTTGCTTAATGGTCTACTTTCTCAAAATGCTTAGTGATATTGCTCCAAATCCCTCAACCACGTTCTCATTTCCAAATATGTCCAAAACCCAAAGTCAAACTCAGCCCCACCAAAATCTTCTATCCGGAGCCACCAAGTTCATTTGACCTAGCCACTGCCAGAGACCCTAACTCCTCGGTCACACTGATACGGATCTCAGTCTCACCAAGATGGCTTTGCAAACTCTCTGTTTCCCTTTTGTAACATTTCGGTCTCACCGAAATGAGCGATCGGTCACATCGAGTTTGCTTGACTAACTCTCTGTTTTCTCTTTGCTGAAATCGGTCTCACTGAGTTCATGCGATCGGCTTCACTGAGATGAGGTTTTGTCCTAGCCCTAGCACATCGGTCCCATCGAGTTTTTCTAGCCGGTCCCACCGAGATTCCTAACGTTCACATTTTGAACTAAACCAGTCTCACAGAGTTCTTCTATTCAGTCTGACCGAGTTGGGTTAAATGTGTGTAACGGTTGGATTTTGTGTGGAGGCTATATATGCCCCTCCACTAGCTTCTCCATATGTGAGAGAGCCATCAGAATGTGTGTACACTTCCAGCCTACATTTTCTGAGATAGAACCACCTACTCATGTGTTGAGATCAAGATATTCCTGTCCAACCACAAGAATCTTGATTTCTAGCCTTCCCCAAGTTGCTTTCCACTCAAATCATCTTTCCACCATATCCAAATCTATGAGAGAGAGTTTAGTTTTGGGGAGACTACCATTTGAAGGACAAGAGCAAGGATTTCATCATCAACACAACATCTATTACCTTTTGGAGAGTGGTGTCTCCTAGATTGGTTAGGTATCGCTTGGGAGCCTCCGACAAGATTGTGGAGTTGAACGAAGAAGTTTGTAAGGGCAAGGAGATCGCCTACTTCGTGAAGATCTACCCGAGTATGGCAAGTCCTTCATGGGCGATAGCCATGGTGGGATAGACAAGGTTGCTTCTTCGTGGACCCTTCGTGGGTGGAGCCCTCCGTGGACTCGCGCAACCATTACCCTTCCTGGGTTAAAGTCTCCACCAACATGGACGTATGATAGCACCACCTATCGGAACCACACCAAAAATCTTTGTGTCATCATTGCGTTTGCACTCTCCAAACCCTTCCCTTTACCTTCATATGCAATGTTTTACTTTTCGCTGCTACACTCTTAGAATTGCATGTGTAGGTTGATTGCTTGACTTGTGCTAATTGCTAAAATCTGCCCACAACTAAAATTGGGAAAATGTTAGATTTTTATTTGGTTAAGCAGTCTAATCACCCCCCTCTAGACCTACTTTCGATCCTACAGCCCATCGTGCCCTGAACTGCGTCAGTGGGGAAAGTGGCTCCAGCCCGCTCATGTTCGATGACGCCGGTTATCTTGCCTTCTTCACCAGGATCATGGAGCGGCTAGAAGGAGGCGTGGAGAGGGTGAGCAGGCACGTGGAAGAGGAGAGTCGTGATCTCCTTGCGTGGGCATTGACGCACGTCTTCAGCCACCTCCTTTGTTTCGACCCCGATTTTGACTTCGAGGTCGTGATAGCACCTGTGCCCAGGGCGATTCGGGATGCCCAGGGGGAATGGATGGTGGACCATGTGGATGATCTGATCATGCAGTTCGGCCCTGTTGACATTTTGAGAATGGCCCCTAGAAGGTGTAAAGGGTAGTGATGAATATTCCTTAATGATGTATAGAACCGTTTTCGTGCCCTCCCAGGCTGCGTTTTCCTTGTGCTTGTTCCATGCCCGTAGCCCCCGAGCGAGGGTTGATCATCACTGGTATGCCAAGTCGTGCTGCCCGAGCAAGGCCAGGAGTTGAGCCCTCCCGAGGCGAGAGGCCGAGGGCAACATGTGCCTGTTGGCTCGCCTGTGAGCGTTGCACGAGGATGTAGGCACCAGAGTCCTGGTGAGGTGGTGTGCACTAGGGCAGACCCGCGGCCTGAGTTTCTAATGCCGTTGGGGCTGGCCCAAGCACCAATGATACGTCTTCAATGTATCTATAATTTTTTTATTGTTCCATGCTGTTATATTATCATTGTTGGGTGTTTTACAATCATTTTATACCAACTTTATATCATTTTCTAGGACTAACCAATTAACATAGTGCCCAGTGCCAGCTGCTATTTTTTGCTTTTTTTACATCATAGAAAATCAGTATGAAACAGAGTCCAAATGCAGCAAAACTTTTTGGAGATTTTTTTGTACCAGAAAACATCCAGTGGGCCAGAGAAGCACCTGGGGGTGCCCCGAGGGGGGCACAACACACAAGGGCGCGCCCGGGGACCCATGCGAGCGCAGATGGGTTGTGCCCACTTCGGTGGCCTCTGACCACCTCTTCGCTCTATAAATGCCCAAATATTCCAAAAACCCTAGGGGAGTCAAGGAAATTTTGTTCCAGCCGCCACCTGTTCCGGAACCACGAGATACAATCTAGAGCCCTTCTCCGGCGCTCCCCCGAAGGGGGGGGGGAATCATCACCGATGGCCATCTTCATCATCCCAGCATCCACCATGATGAGGAGGGAGTAGTCCTCCCTCGGGGCTGAGGGTATGTACCAGTAGCTATGTGTTGTATCTCTCTCTCTCTCTCTCTCTCTCTCTCGTGTTCTTGAGATGGAATGATCTTGACGTAACGCAGGCTTTGTTGACATAGATGAATCATATGGAGTTTTCCCCCTCTCTACCTTCTTGATGAATTGAGTTTTCCCTTTGAAGTTTTCTTATCAGATTGAGTCTTTAAGGATTTGAGAGCACTTAATATGTGTTTTCCATGAGGATATCTGTAGTGATATTGGGATATCTAATTGAGTTACTTGATGTATATTATTGTGATCAACTTGCGGGTTCCATGACTTTAGGGCCTATGCATAGGGTTGGCACACGTTCTCATCTTGACTCTCCGATAGATATTTTGGGGAACTCCTTGGGAATCAAATAGATAAATCTTAAATTGTGTGATGCTTATCGTATGACCAAACCCATGGATATTTGCAGTGACATTGGAATATCTAGGTGACATTAGGGCTTTGGCTGATGTGCATCTTAAGGTGTTATTCTAAGGAATAGCTTTGTGGTGGTTCCGTGCCTGACAACAATTTCTATACAACAAGTAATTTTGGAGTGAACTGTACACCTGCACTTGAGGGATTTGCATATGATTCAACTATTTGCATATGATTCAACTATGTCAACATTGTTGGGAGATCACACTAGTGAAAGTACGAAATCCAGGCCTTATTTCCGAGCATTGCAATACTGTTTGTGTGCCCGTTCACTATTGGTTACCTTAGTGTTTTTATTATTTTAGATTACAAAAACCAACATCTACTATCCATATTACACTTGTATCAACATCTCTTCGCCGAACTAGTGCACCTATACAATCTGCAATTGTATTGGGTGTGTTGGGGACACAAGATACTTTTTATTCTTTGGTTGCGGGGTCGTTTGAGAGAGACCATCTTCATCCTACACCTCCCACAGATTGATAAACCTTAGGTCATCCACTTGAGGGAAAATTGCTACTGTCCTACAAAACTCTACGCTTGGAGGCCCAACACGAGTCTACAATAACAAGTTGTGTAGTAGACATCAAGCTCTTTTCTGGCGCCATTGCCGGGGAGGTGAGTGAGGGAGTCCTGGATTATGGGGTCCTCGGGTGTCTGGGTTGTGTGACGTGGGCCGGATAGATGGTCTGTGAAGATACAAGATAAGAAGGCCTTCCCTCATGTCCGGATGGGACTCTCCTTGGCGTGGAAGGCAAGCTTAGCATGTGGATATGAATATTCCTTTCTCTGTAAACCGACTCTGTACAACCCTAGCCCCCTCCGGTGTCTATCTAAACCGGAGGGTTTAGTCCGTAGACACAGTCATAATCATATAGGCTAGACATCTATGGTTTAGCCCTTACGATCTCGTGGTAGATCAACTCTTGTAACCCCTATATTCATCAAAGTCAATCAAGCAGGACGTAGGGTATTACCTCCATCAAGAGGGCCCAAACCTGGGTAAACATCGTGTTCCCCATCTCCTGTTACCTTCGATCCTTAGACGCATAGTTCGGGACCCCCTACCCGAGATCTGCCGGTTTTGACACCGACATTGGTGCTTTCATTGAGAGTTCCACTGTGCCATCGTCGAAAGGCTCGATGGCTCCATCAATCATCTACAACAATGCTGCCGCGAAAGAGATTTTTCTCCCCAGCCAGATCTTTCTATTTGGCGGCTTCGCACTGTGTGCCAACTCGGTTGGCCACCTAGAGCAGATCGATAGCTATGCCCCTGGTCACCAGATCAATTTTGGAAATCTGAACTATGTCATTGATATCTAAGGAGACTTGATCTTCCAAGGGTTCGCGACCTCAACCACCGCTCGCCTCAGATCCGGAGCGCGTCATTAGGTCCGAAGACGGGAGTCTAGAGCCCGCCGGACTCTCTGCGGCCTTAGAGCTCAACATCGAGAGAATAGCGTCTCCGGCAATCATTGCAAGACCGGACACTTCTCCGGATACTACTTCCGAACCCTCGAGGCCCACGTCATGCAAGCTCGGCCCAGTGTCACACCCTGATTTTCATGCCAAAACACCTAAGCTAATAAATCATGATAAATTGTGGTTTGACAAAAACTTTTGAGTGTTTGGTCTTTGCTTGATTTGATTTTTGTCTACTGTTTGCAAGTGCTCTAAAAATCAAATAAATCCTCCAACTGTTATACTCCTTCTCCTTGATCCAAAACATTGCCCAATGATCATGCCATGTGTGTAGGACATAAGAATAATTTCTTGCAAAAAGATTTTGGCCAAAAAGTATTTTCGAAATTAGGTTTTCCAAAACCCCCTGAGTTGAGACTTGAACTACAAATACTTAATTAAGGGTGTGAAAAATCTTACAAAAGGTATATTTGAAACCTATTAGGCATAGGAATCCCATAAATCACAAAAATATAATTTTAAAAGATATTTTATTATTTTACTTAAAGGCTTTTTCTTAAGGCCAGAAATGGTCTTTAATAGGTTAAAATTATTTTAAAGCTTCAGAAATATTTGAGAAAAATCAGGGAAACTCAATGGACATATATTTTCCATATGTAAGAGTTTCAACACATGGTCATGTTCAAATTATTGGTCAAACCCCTCAAAACCCCTTTTTGGATATTTCAAGCTTTTGAAATATTTACAAAGGAAATATTCCCCAACAATTCCAAGAAAATGCTAGCATGTCACATATGACATTTTTGATGATCTTGCCGAGTCTCATGTCATGGAGAACAGTATAACCCCATGAAACCCTCTCAAAACCACTTCTGTCCTTTTTCAAATTTGAACAACTTTGCACTGTAAAACATGTCCAAATGCTCTCAAACTTGGTTCACATGCTCAAATGCTATAATAATGCATCTAGACCAATGGTACAAGTTGGAGAGAATGTTATCTTGATCAAAGTGCCCCAAAACCCTCTCTGTCCAGAACCAAATTTGAACAAGTTTACATTGGCAACTTTCTCATTTTGAGCTCAACTTTTGTGGACATGTTCATAAGGAGCATAGCTTTGCATGGCTAAATCTTGAAAAGTCCATTTCTGTTGATTTCTATGGTTTACAAAAGTTGCATTGACAACTTTTCCCAAATGAACTCAATCTTGGTGAAACCTCTTATTTTCCCATGACATTTGACCCTTTGAAGCCTCATGACAAGGGAAGTCCATTTGCTTGCCGAAACCTACATCAAACACCTTCTGGCAGAAATTTAAAATGCATGTTTTATCCATTTCCACTAATCTCCTTGAGTCCAAATTTGTACCACAGCCTCATGTGATACTCCTCTAACCCCCTGCATATTTCCCTGCACGAGAAGCCATGATGAAGGGGGTGAAAAGCTCTTTTTCCCTCTCTGGACAACATCCTTTCCACTCTCTCTCAATCCCCTCTCTCCTCCAGTGACTCCCCATGGCATCCAATGCCTTTGCCACTTTGTTTACTCCCCCCTAAAGCTCCCAGACACCAGTGGCCGCGCCCACTCCGCAAAAAGACATGCCCATGTCGGCCAAAGTCATGCTCTGGAGCACCAGAGCACTGTTGCTCGGCCCTCCTGAGGTCTCCCGCAGGCCTTGGGCAGAGGTATGATGTCCCCTGAGATTTCCTCGACGTCCACAGTACGTCAGCATGCTGGCCCCCTCCTTACCCTCTCCCTCTCATCTCCTGCGGCTCGTGCCCGATGCCGCCCGGCTAGGCCAATGCTTGGCCTCGCACACGCGAGCGCCAAAGCCCTGCCCCTCATCTCCTTTCTCTCCCCCACGACCTAGCCGACTCCCACGTACACCGCGGACACGCTCAACCCCCTTCAAACGGTCGCCAGCGCCGCTGCAGCAGAGGCCGAGCGCCCTGTCCATGGTGCACCTCGCCCCTCCTATTGAAGCCACCCCGGGTCCCTCTCTGTGCCTCCTTCGCTCTCTCTCTCTCTCTCTCTCTCTCTCCTGTACGCCCCCAGGCCAACCCATTACTCCTCCCGTGCTCCCATTCAACTCCACGACCGAGAACCTTGCCGCTGGCCACCGCTCAAATTCGAGCTCTCCCGTGCTCCTCTCTCCCTTCTACCCGCACCACAGCACCACTCACCACCCCACGGCCCTCTCTCGGGCTCTATTTCTTCTTCTCCGCGACAGCAACACTGTGCCCCAACCTCACCGTCGCCTCCGTCCGCTGCGGGTGATGCACCGCTCGCATCCGGCCGCCCCAGTAGTCGTTGTGCACCTCGGCGGGTGCGCCACGCTCCCCTGAATCCGTCGGTCTATTGGGCATCGCCGGAGATGGCCGGTACCGCCGGGGAGAATGCCGGTGCCCGCTCGGCCTCGCCTCCCCTGCCTCTGCTTTTATCGAGCGGGAGGTAGGAGACGACCTAAGCACCGGGCCCCGCTCGTCAGCGACCCGGTGGGTGGGTCCCGCCCATTTAAGTGGAAACGGACCGGGAGTGAACTCGCTTCCGGCGCAGCGAAGGCGTATTCCGTGTGGGGCGCCTTCAACATCGCCCTGCCACCCGCACAGCTGAGCCGCTGGGCCGGCCCATT
Organism: Triticum aestivum; assembly: GCF_018294505.1. Lineage (NCBI taxonomy): Eukaryota > Viridiplantae > Streptophyta > Magnoliopsida > Poales > Poaceae > Triticum > Triticum aestivum. The sequence goes on along the minus strand of NC_057812.1, from coordinate 335,640,936 downwards.
GCTATCTCCTGACCTATGCGCAGGATAAGGGTAAAACCCTTTCCCTTTTCTTTTTCTTTTTCTGTAAACTTGTAAAATCCACAAATAATTCAAATGATATCCAAATTTGATGATTCAAATTTCTAGTGACTCTATAAATCATTCCCTACCTCATAGAGGAGCTTGCACATTTTTCCAGAGAAGTTTCCTTCACACTTATTTAGTAAATCCCAATTTTCTTAATTTTGTGATAAACTTTAGAAAATCACAGATAGCCCTTTTTTGATCCAAATGCCATGATTCAAATTTCTAGATGCTTCTAAGTTCATAACTTAGGTCATGGACATTTTTATTAATACTTTCTGTGCCACACAATATAATGAGCCATTTCTTCACATTTGTCAACTTTGCAAATTCATAGGAAAATCATTTGAACTCCATATCCAGTGAAACCAACTCCTAGATGCTTCTAAAATTGTTCTTTGCTCAATGGGTGCCTTTGCTCATTTTTCAAAATAATAATTCTGTACACTTCTTGCAAATCCACAAATCCCTTGATTCCATCATATTGAAATGTTCAGAAATATCCACTGACCCAATCCCAATGATACCACTCCGATTATTTTTCATATAACCAGAGATGTCCTAGAGAAGTCAAATTAATATTTTTAGAGCACTTTTATTTTCTGCCTTATTGTGTTGCTTACTATGATTGTTTCCGACGTTAGTTGACGAAGTAGATGAAATACTCGGAGATGGACCAGAAGATTTGAAGCTCTGATGAACCAGGCAAGCAGCCCTTTGACCATGTCTAACAAACCCTTTTTATGCATGTCATATAGCACCATATTGTTGTTGCAACGGAATCATGATTACGTGGTAACCACCTTGATGGGTTACCTCTGTTACTTCCTTGTTGATACTTGCATTATGCATGGCCCTACCTTCCTATGAGGGTTATGCCGGTGGGAGTAGATAGGATGCTAAAGTAGTTGCTATGCAAAACGGACATGAATATGGATGGTGATGGGAGCAAGATTGTTTTCAAAAGACTTTTCGAAAACCCTGTCGGGTGCCACTTATGCCCGAAGGAGATAATGAGTTGGGTAACCACTTGATGAATAAGTGGTGTACCGAGGCAAGTGTTTGTGTTGTTTTCAAAACAGATTTGTTTAAGTTGCGACCGATATTCCAACCTTACATGCGCAACCACTCTACCCTTATATGGGAAAGGGCATTATTGATTACCTAGGTCGATACTAGCTTGGAGCCCGCATTACTAGTGACGGGAGTTGTTGTTGTGCTCTCTCGGGACGGGGTCGTGCCAGGTAGGGCGGCCATGAATGTTTTCATAGGGCACCGGACACACCGTTGGTTCCCCGTGCTTTTGGTATGTGATGAATATGGTAGTGAGGCTCCACAATTTTAAGATGTGTAATGTTGGGCACGGGGGTTACTACCAATCGAGTGGACTCTATGTTAGTGTCGTCTAGGGAAAGATAGTGATCGGGTGCTTACCCCGGGTACTTGAGGTACCATGGGTCGTGGATGACACGGAATTTCCCCGGATCTTTTGGGTAAAGTGTGCAACCTCTGCAGAGTGTAAAACTATTTGAATAGCCATGTCCATGGCCAAGGACAGTTGGGTAACCGCTCTTGGGCTACGTCCACTTGTTTACAAACCAGTGTGTGTGTGGGAAGAACAACTTGGGTCAAGTCAAAGGACTTGACATGGATGAGTTGGGTTGGAGCCCACTCCCCTTATGTTGATATCTGTAACTAGTTCCTAAGGTTACTTGAATTCATATGATGCATGTTTTACCAGTTGTTGAACATGTCATAACACAACAAAATTAACTTTCTGCAAAAATTTACCTATGTCATGCATTGTTGTATCTTGAGCCAAAACATGGGTTTCTTGCGAGTACATTCAAAGTACTCATTGGCTTGCCACTGGTTATTTTATTGGCCAGGCATGAAAGAACAGGATATGATGAAGAATACTTTGTGACAAACATGCAAGCTAGGACGCTTCCCAGTCAGAATGCCTGTAGTGTTAAGGCAGATGGCATGGGTCCAAGTTATCGATGAAGATTTCCGCTGCGAATTTATACTCAAGACTCGACCATAACGGTCATAATTTATGTAAGATGGCATGTATGGATGTAAGACTCTTGTTATTCAGCTTCTGTGTGTTAAGTGAGCATTGATCTCTGGGATCACTGTACACGTGCATTCGGTGATCATGACTTACGAGTCGGGGTCCCCACAAAGCTGGTATCAGAGCCATCCTGACTGTAGGAACCCTTAGTTAGCATGGTCGTTAGTTAGGGTAAAACTATTTCCAAAACTATTACTAGTTTTCAAAACTATCTATACTTCTCTTCCCCTCTGAGTTTTTCTGAAAAACTAAGGTATATTTTCCCTATCGATCTCCTTCCCTTCAGAACTATTGCAAACGGTCGCTAGCACCCTCAAGCCTCTGACCATAGGATTCCTTGTAATCCTCATAGATAGCCTGGAAGGAGTACACCTTGCCAAACACTCACCCACCTCTTCTGAACACAAGATTGGTGACACCACAACAAGACGATGCCAATAGAAGATACGCCTTCGAGGAATGAGGACATGAAGACGCAATGGATGGTGACACCTTTGAAATTGGCCCGGGATGATGCAACCTTGTCCTATGATGATCAGGGTGTAAGATATGCAAGATCATGATATACATCGCTAATAGAGCAACCATGTCCTTACCGTCGTTGTATTGGCAACCACCGGTGGATGAGAACCTCGCCATTTGGTCCGCCTCATTATAGTGAGCAGGAAAACGGTTCTCTTCATCCCCTGCTCTTGGTGACGATATTGTCAACAATGTGTCTGACAGATTGGACCTCTACCATGCCTTGATAATATCATTGCATAAAGGATTGCCTACCTGGTACCGTCGACGCCTTAGGAGGCAAAAGGGATCGTCGTGATTAAGAAGACAACATAAGACCAAGTCAGTGCCAGCTATGAGGAACCACCTTCACCCTGTCAGCTCATCAGGCGAGAAGGTGATGAAGATTCTTCGGGCCCAACCCGGATCATTTCATCGAACAACTACAAGAGGCACAACGACACCTGAGGAAAACCCAGAAGACTGCATGAGGCACGGAGCAAAGCACGACTACTGAATCCGAGAACCCCTAGGGTAGGCTGAGTCGTGTACCCCCTATGCGCAGTCGAGTCCGTATGATGGTTCGAATAGAACCATGATTGTGTGTTGCGTGTTTTTATTTGTTTGTGTTTTGATATCAGTCACACTTTATGCCCTAGGCAACAAGTACGCGACTATATCACCTTCCTTATCTTAATGCTTGTGTTTGGCCCTTTTTGCACCTGTTTGTTTACACTTGCACTATAGAACCCCCTTTTAGGCATTCCCCTCCTCTGTGCCGCTTTTCCCTCTCATCTCTCTCATCAACTGAGGACCAACAAGTCAAGATGCACCAAGGATTCTACTTCGGCGACTAACAGGCACTGAAGAACTTTTCTACAACCTCCTGGACCAAATGAAACCCCGTAGAGTTATGTTTAACCCTACAAACTAGAAACCCATCCCTTGACCCTTCAAGACTTCACAAGACACCCCAGCTCGAATCCTTAACCATGTTCTTAACCCACAGAATTGCAAGAGAACATGTTAAACCCCCGTAACCTTACACTACATTGGGTTCATTATGGAACTAGTGGACATAGTGAACGAGCACATTGTCATTCTAATACAGCACAAGAACTGACGATGCCATAGAGAAGACCAATTTGAGGATATAGGAATAGAGGACAAATGACTCGAAGAGTTTAAATCAAGGACTTTGAGGAATTATATGAGACTATTTGGCGGATTATGGGGCTTGCATGTTGGTAGATGAACTTGAGGGAAACATGTAGGAATTCTCATTGAACACGATATCTGGATTTAAATAGGTGATCCTAGTGGAGTATAGATGCTGAAGTGAGTCTACATGGTTCGGAGTAAATTGGATTTAGAGTAATGATCTCGATCATGATACCATGTTTCTCGGTGGACGATAAACTAGGAGATTGGATTAATTGTCGGAGTTGATATAAGCTTGACCTTGGAGTTTACTTGCCCATGGAAATTGGTGGACTTACTATAGTAGAGACAGCCCTTTCAAGTATTTGGGGATTATAGGGACTTTAGGAGATCATGTGGAACATCATTGACATTGGATTTGTAGAATTAATGGATTATGTAGTGATTAATGGGAGTTAATGGGTTGTTGGAGTTGATTCATAGGAAGGAAACAAGGTTTTGGAGTGGCTTACGACGTTTTTTTATTGGGATAGAAATGCTTTATCTTAGACCTTGGGAGAATAGTATGAGCACTTGAATTGTCATGTTCAACTCAAGCTGAGCAACTTGAATGCCCTACCCATGGATTCTTAGGGGTAGCCATACATATGATTTCCGGGGACCGTAGACATGTATAATTCTGTTAAACCTCCTCTTGGCAGTCATGAGGACATGAATAGCGTGAGTGATGATTGGATTTGGCCTATACGAGATGATGCTTTTGGTGGTATAAGGTTATTTGTTTGAAGGACTATTGGCATATCAGAAACTGTGCTTAAGGACTAGATGATAAACGTTCACCCGCACACTAGAATCCTTGAAACCCTAAGGCCCTACCAAGCCACAACATGGTCAGATCATGACAATGGGTTTTGGCTCTAGGACAAGGAAACCTTGGCCAATACTCAACTGTGACCACCATCAATGCCCCATCCTACTTTATGTACCCCATGAACGAGTCTTCATGGAGTACTTGGACAAGTTGGTTGTCATCTTTATTTTGGTGACATAGTTGTCTACCCGAAGACGGAAGAAGAATTGTTGAGCTGGTCAAGGAACATCTGAAGATCGCCATGTCCAGGAGGAAGAACTATACGAACCACCATCATCAAGAAGTGAACTTACTCGTCGAAGACCGTGTGTATCTGCAAACCACTCCTCTCGAAGGAACCAAGCATTTCCATGTCAAAAGGAAACTCACACCAAGATTTATCGGCCCTCCCCAAGATCACTGCAAGATGAAGAATAGACGGCTATCGGCTAGAGTTACCACCTGACTCAGCCACTATGCACAACATTTTCCACATGACACCACTCCAGAAACGTTTCCAACTTCCTAAGTAGCCCGGTCTCTACAAGGACATCGATCACCGAGCCATCGACCTCCAGCCCAATATGACCTACGCGAGAGACCCCAATTGCATCCTGGATCAAGCAGAACGCTATACACGAAGCCACACCATCAAGTACTTCAAGGATCAATGGAGCACCACACGGAAGTAGAAGCATTATGAGGACGCGAAGACTACCCCAGATTTAAGTTTTGTATTCCTTCCCGTGCCTAGTTTGGGAATCTCGGGGACGAGATTCTTGTAAGGGGGGTAGGTCTGTCACACCCTGTTTTTCATGCCACAACACCTAAGCTAATAAATCATGATAAATTGTGGTTTGACAAAAACTTTTGAGTGTTTGGTCTTTGCTTGATTTGATTTTTGTTTACTGTTTGCAAGTGCTCTAAAAATCAAATAAAGCCTCCAACTCTTATACTCCTCCTCCTTGATCCAAAACCTTGCCCAATGATCATGCCATGTATGTAGGACATAAAAATAATTTCTTGCAAAAATATTTTGGCCAAGCAGTATTTTCGAAATTAGGTTTTCCAAAACCCCCTGAATTGAGACTTGAACTACAAGTACTTAATTAAGGGTGTGAAAAATCTTACAAAAGGTATATTTGAAACCTATTAGGCATAGGACTCCCATAAATCACAAAAATATAATTTTAAAAGTTATTTTATTATTTTATTTAAATGCTTTTTCTTAAGGCCAGAAATGGTCTTTAATAGGTTAAAATTATTTTAAAGCTTCATAAATATTTGAGAAAAATCAGGGAAACTCAATGGACATATATTTTCCATATATAAGAGTTTCAACACATGGTCATGTTCAAATTATTGGTCAAACCCCTCAAAAACCCTTTCTGGATATTTCAAGCTTTTGAAATATTAACAAAGGAAATATTACCCAAAAATTCCAAGAAAATTGTAGCATGTCACATATGACATTTTTGATGATCTTGCCAAGTCTCATGTCATGGAGAACAGTATAACCCCATGAGACCCTCTCAAAACCACTTATGTCCTTTTTCAAGTTTGAACAACTTTGCACTGTAAAACATGTCCAAATGCTCTCAAACTTGGTTCACATGCTCAAATGCTGTAATAATGCATCTAGACCAATGGCACAAGTTGGAGAGAATGTTATCTTGATCAAAGTGCCCCAAAACCCTATCTATCCAGAACCAAATTTGAACAAGTTTACATTGGAAACTTTCTCATTTTGATCTCAACTTTTGTGGACATGTTCATAACCTCAAATGATGACACTACACTAATTGGTGCATCAAGGAGAATAGCTTTGCATGACTAAATTTTGACAAGTCCATTTCTGTTGATTTCTATGGTTTACAAAAGTTGCATTGGCAACTTTTCCCAAATGAACTCAATCTTGGTGAAACCTCTTATTTTCTCATGCCATTTGACCCTGTCAAGCCTCATGACAAGGGAAGTCCATTTGCTTGCCCAAACCTACATCAAACACCTTCTGGCAGAAATTTAAAATGCATGTTTTTTCCATTTCCACTAATCTCCTTGAGTCCAAATTTGTACCACAGCCTCATGTGATACTCCTCTAACCCCCTGCATATTTCCCTGCCCAAGAAGCCATGATGAAGGGGGTGAAAAGCTCCTTTTCCCTCTCTGGACAGCATCCTTTCCACTCTCTCTCAATCCCCTCTGTCCTCCAGTGACTCTGTAACACCCCGGATGTAACTTTCCCTATTTGTACTCCAACTCTTGCCGTTTCCGGCGTTAAGTTATATTTATTTTCTCGGGTTCGGGTTTTTGTCTCCGGTGTTATTATCGTTGTCATGCATCTCATATCATGTCATCATGTGCATTGCATTTGCATACGTGTTCATCTCATGCATTCGAGCATTTTCCCCGTTGGCCGTTTTGCATTCCGGCGCTCCGTTCTCCTCCGGTGGTCATTTCTAGCTTTCTTTCGTGTGTGGGAATTTAACATTTCCAGATTGGACCGAGAATTGCCAAGCGGCCTTGGTTTACTACCGGTAGACCGCCTGTCAAGTTTCGTACCATTTGGACTTCGTTTGGTACTCCAACGGTTAACCGAGGGACCGAAAAGGCCTTGTGTGTGTTGCAGCCCAACACCCCTCCAATTTGGCCCAAAACCCATCAAACTCTACTCCATGTCCTAGAGCGTTCGATCACGATCGCGTGGCCAAAAACCGCACCTCATTTGGACTCTCCTACCTCCCTCTATGCCTATATATACACCCCCCATTCCAAATTCGCGGATCCTCTCCCCCCTAACCCTAAAAAAATCCCAGATCCGTGCCGGCCGGACACGTCCGCCCCGGCCGGACGCGTCCGCTCCGAGTCGCCAGCCACCCCGCGCTCGCCACGTGGCAAGCCGCCGCCGTCCCCGCCCGCGGCCAGCCGGCCCGCAGCCGGCCCCCACCAGCCCGAGGCCGCCGCCGCCAGCGCCCTTCGCCCGCCGCCGTCGCCCTCCACTCCGGCGCCGCGCCACCGCGGGCCGCCCTTCCGGCCGCCGTCGCCACCTCGTCGCCGGGCCGCCGCAGCCGCCGTCGCCCGCCCCCGACGCCGCCGGCCCCCGGCCACCGGACGTCGCGCCCGCCGGCCGCCGTCCTCGTCTTCGCCGGAGTCACCTCGGGAGGCGCGCCGCGACCCGGTTGCTACAGTGATCCGAAACCCTAGATCCAGATCTGGGTAGTTTTTTTTCACCAAGTCCTCAGAATTTTTAGTCCAAGTGCTCCTGTTCGAGGCTCCATAACTTTACATCCGTTGCTCCGATTTGGGCATATAGCATATCAAAACGTTCAGCTCAGAGAGTACATCATTTCATTCCATCACATAATTTTCATTTGAGCTCATCTTGATGCCCTAAATGCTGTTAGAAGAGGGCTACTTGAGTTAATTGTCAGATCGGTTACTCCGTTTAGCACTTTTGTCATTTTTGCCATGATTAATGTGAGCATGCTATGCCCGTGAGTTCTTCATATGTTTTGTTAAGGGTTTTGTCATCTATCCAGAGGTGTAACCCATGTATTTTTAGGATGTGTGTGGTGACTTGTGCAAGCTTGCAAAGTGGTGCACTTGCTAATTCTGTTTTCAGGGACTTAGTAATTTCACTAAGTCCTGGGATTGTTTATCTCATGATGCCATATGTTCTTGTTGTTTCCTAGTGATCCGTGCCTCTTTTGAGGATGATCAGTAAGGGAGTTTTGTTAACCATGTAGTCCTCTATCGATCCATGTCTTTGTTTGCAATTATGGAGCACCCTAGCTTGAGTCAATCGAGCTCTACTTTTGCTTCGTTGTGAATCTGGGCAGATCGTTAACTTGTTTGCGATTTTGCCGATGTTATTGTAGTTGATCCGTGCATGCTATGCCATTGTTCTAGCCATGTCTAGCTTGTATTTTGTGCCTTCTTTATGGGTGTATGCTTACCTTGCCATGACTTGCACCATAGTGAGTGCATCGAGCTCGTAAACATGCCCCCGTGAGTTATATTTCAGCATGTCCCAGTTTTCACTAAGTCTGAAAACTGATTTTGTTTTTGCTATGTTCGCGTGCTTGCAATTGTATTTTGTGATCCCTTTTGGCTCAAGGTCACTAAGGGACTTTTGTTAAGCTTGTTGAGTAGCTCCATGCCATGTCTTTCTTTGTCATGTTCAGGTCCTGTAGCATGTTGTTTTGTTGCTCCGAAGAGGGCTATATGATCTGAAATTCCAGACAAGTGTTAATTTCACTAAGTCTGAGATCTGTTTTACCATTTGCGTTTTTGCCATGCTTGTTTGAACCTCCTAATGGATGAATTGGCCGTAGCTCAGTGCTAGACTTTTGTTAAGCATCTTGTATGCATCCCTGCCATGTATTTTGTTGTCATGTTTGGTTGCTGTAGCCTGTTCATTTCATTGCATTTAGATGCCTACTTGCTGTAAATCGCAGACCGGTGTCATATTTGAATCGCTTGCCATTTCCAAACCGTAACTTCGATTCCGGCGATCTTTATATCATTTTCAAGCGATTTCACCTCATCTTTCCAGGGGCACCCTTGGAATTCCAAGTTGAGGCCAGGTTCATGCATTTCCTGTCATATCTTGCATTTTGCATCCCGAATCACATCCCGCATAGCATATCATCATTTCATCATGTTGCTTGATCTTGCACGTGGTTGATTGTATCCTTGTTGCTTGTTTGTCTTGTTTGGGTAGAGCCGGGAGACGAGTTCGCTAACGAGGAGCCCGTTGAGTTTGCTTTTGAGGATCCAGTCAACTCTGACAACTGTGCAGGCAAGATGATCATACCCTCGAAATCACTACTATCTTTGCTATGCTAGTTTGCTCGCTCTTTTGCTATGCCATTGCTACGATGCCTACCATTTGCTTGCAAGCCTCCCAAATTGCCATGTCAAACCCCTAACCCACCTTTGTCCTAGCAAACCGTTGATTGGCTATGTTACCGCTTTGCTCAGCCCCTCTTATAGCGTTGCTAGTTGCAGGTGAAGATTGGAGGCCGTTCCTTGTTGGAACATCTTTTATTTACTTGTTGGGATATCATTATATTGCCTTGTTATCTTAATGCATCTATATACTTGGTAAAGGGTGGAAGGCTCGGCCTCTCGCCTAGTGTTTTGTTCCACTCTTGCCGCCCTAGTTTCCGTCATATCGGTGTTATGTTCCCGGATTTTGCGTTCCTTACGCGGTTGGGTTATAATGGGAACCCCTTGATAGTTCGCCTTGATTAAAGCTTTTCCAGCAATGCCCAACCTTGGTTTTACCATTCGCCACCTAGCCTCTTTTTCCCTTGGGTTACCGGAGCCCGAGGGTCATCTTATTTTAACCCCCCCCGGGCCAGTGCTCCCTCTGAGTGTTGGTTCGAACTGAGCTGCCTGCGGGGCCACCTCGGGGAAACTTGAGGGTTGGTTTTACTCGTAGCTAGTCTCATCTGAGTGTGCCCTGAGAACGAGATATGTGCAGCTCCTATCGGGATTTGTCGGCACATTCGGGCGGTGTTGCTGGTCTTGTTTTAACCTGTCGAAGTGTCTTGAATTACCGAGATGCCGAGTCTGATCGGAACGTCTTGGGAGGAGGTCTATTCCTTCGTTGACCGTGAGAGCTTGTCATGGGCTAAGTTGGGACTCCCCTGCAGGGATTGAACTTTCGAAAGCCGTGCCCGCGGTTATGGGCAGATGGGAATTTGTTAATGTCCGGTTGTAGATAACTTGAACCTTAATTAATTAAAATGAATCAACTGAGTGTGTTACCGTGATGGCCTCTTCTCGGCGGAGTCCGGGAAGTGGACACGGTGTTGGAGTAATGTTTTGCGCAGGTTGCTCTCTAGTTTCTCGCTCGTGCCTTGCCTCCTCTTCTCGCTCTCCTTTGCGAATAAGTTAGCCACCATAATTGCTAGTCGCTTGCTGCAGTTCCACATATATTTACCCTGTCATACCTTTAAGCTTAAATAGTCTTGATCGCGAGGGTGCGAGATTGCTGAGTCCCTGTGGCTCACAGATTACTATCACACCAGATGCAGGGCCTGATGATTTCGCTCCCGGAGACGCGTACGAGCTCAAGTGGGAGTTCGACGAAGACTCTCAACGATACTATGTTTCCTTTCCTGATGATCAGTAGTGGTGCCCAGTTGGGGGTGAATGGGACCGTGTCGCATGTTGGGTTCTCTTTTATTTTGGCGCCGTAGTCGGGCCATGAGTGTTTGAATGATGTAATGTTATTTATGTACTTGATTGACATGGCGAGTGTAAGCCAACTATGTTATCTCCCCTTTATTATTTACATTACATGGGATGTGGTGAAGATTGCCTAACTTGCGACATATGCCTTCAATGCGATTATGTCTCTAAGTCGTGCCTCGACACGTGGGAGCTACAGTCGCATCGAGGGTGTTACAAGTTGGTATCAGAGCCTTCCCCGACCTTAGGAGCCCCATTGCTTGATCGTTTTTAGCGGCCGAGTTGTGTCTAGAAAAATGTTTTGAGTCATTAGGAATTATATATCGGAGAGTTTAGGAATTCTTTTTACTTCCCAGTCTCCTCATCGCTCTGGTAAGGCATCCTGACGTAGAGTTTTGACTCTTCTCTTCTCAAATTTCACAAAAAAATTTAGGATCACGCGGGTATCTTGGAATCGTTCCGATGGTTTTATGATGAGAACATTGTCTTGGTGCCTCCTGTCAGGGGTTTAGTGGAAGTGTCCCGGGGAGTTGAGCTCTGAGGTGTTGTCATCATAATTTTATCGTTGCAGTTCTGGAATACCTGAGTTTAGTACGCCGACATCGAAAATCTCTTTTATGCAGTTCGTTGGTGAGATAACCTCGACGCCACCCAGTACTGGGGCGGGAGTTCGGGAGTATCGCCATAACTTGTATAACGGATGCTTTTCGAAGGTTGAGGTAGATGGTTTCCGAAGGTTTCTTGGTTATGTGTTGAAGGATGGATACAGCTGGATGTAGGAATTGCTAGTTTGGGTGAGATATTATGCTTCCCCTGTATCCCCAGCACCTGATTGCATAACCGGAAAGGTTCGGGAGTTTCATAGGTGGGAATTCTAGTAGCTCTAGTTCTTCTTCCACGGATATTGGTTTGAGATTGGGATTTCTTACCGATTATTCGTTCTTGATCCGTACCTTGTTGATTTATTTCTCTACCTTAATTCTACGTGGCTTCTCAATTTATGGATATGTGACCATTTCAAGAGGAATGCATTCGTTCATTCTGTTCGGATGTGAAGACTATATGTTGCAATTTTCATTCCGTTGGATTTAGCTTCAATATTTATCTATCAATGTGCTAATGGTGGTCAACCTCTTCAGGATGGCTCCTCCAACGCGCACGACTCCGAATCCTGATCCGCCACCGCCTCCACCTCCTCCAGAGGCATGGCAAGTTGTGATGGCCGCAACCAATGCAAATACACAGTTGATCATGCAAATTCTTCAAGAGCGCAATCAAGGCAGTCAAGGGAATCAAGGCAGCAATCAGAGTCACTTTGCTACACTCAACCAGTTCCTTGCTAACGGGCCAAAGACTTTCAGCAATTGTGTTGAGGCAACCGATGCTGACGATTGGCTTGTGGATCTGTGCAAGCATTTCGAGTGCAGTAACGTCAGGCCTGAGGACTTTGTGAAGTTCGCTTCCTTCCAACTCAAAGATCAAGCTGCAGAATGGTTCCAGCAGTACAAGGACTCCAGAGGTGGACGTGTTATCACTTGGGATGATTTCCGTCGAGATTTCCGAGCTCATCATATTCCCCAGAGCGTGGTTGAAAGCAAGCGTGAGGAATTCCGCAATCTGAAGCAAGGCTCTTTGTCTGTCTATGACTACAACAAGTTGTTTCAGAAGCTCGCCCGCTTTGCCAAGCAGGACGTCCCTGATGAGAAGAGCATGATATATCAGTTCAGGGGTGGTCTCAGAGAAGATATCCAGCTCGCTCTTGTTCTCTTTGAGCCCTTGAGGTACGATGAGTTCTACAACATGGCACTGAAGCAAGAGGCTGCTCAGTTGAGGTGTGATGCTTCCAAGAAGCGAGTCAGAGATGTTACTCCTTCTTCCTCTACTCAAGTGGCCAAGCAGCAGAAGTTTTGGCTTCCTCCTCCTCCGTTCCGTCAGCCGTATCAGCAGAAGAGCAAAGGTGGCAGTGGTTCTTCCCACCCACCCAACCCTGGCTTTCAGAACAAGACTTCGTCTCAAGCTCCAAGATCGAGTGCTCCGTATCACCGTCCGCTTTCAGAGGTCACGTGCAACAAGTGCCAACAGAAGGGTCACTATGCCAACAAGTGTCTCAACCAGAGGCGTCTTCCTCCTCCTCCTCCTGTGAGATCGGCAAGTACAGCTGTGGTCAAGCATAACCCCAAGCACGCCAAGGTCAATTTGATGAATGCAGCTCAGGCAGAGGACTCGTCAGATGTGATCATGGGTAACCTTCCTGTTAATGATATTCCCGCAAAAGTACTTTTTGACTCTGGTGCATCGCATTCCTTCATGTCATTCCCATTTGCATCGGAGAACAATTTTAGTACTAAGGCTTTACCTAGAGCTATGCAAGTCGTCTCTCCGGCTAAGCGTCTGAGTTCTAGTTTGATGGTTCCGGATATTTCTATCTTGATGGGTGATTTCAAGTTTCTGGCTTCTCCAATGGTTCTTGGTAACTCGGATATTGATCTTATTCTCGGAATGGATTGGCTTTCTAAGCACAAGGCTCAGCTTGATTGTGCAGCCAGGCAGATTCAATTGACTCATTCGTCTGAGGATGTAATTGTCTTTGCCGCTCGGGATAATTCCATCCGTCTGTTTTCTCTCAATGAGAAGGGTGAATTGGATGCCATCTCTCAAATTCCAGTCGTTTGCGAATATCAAGACGTCTTTCCAGAAGAGCTCCCAGGAATGCCTCCGCACCGGCCAGTTGAATTCGTTATTGATCTTGAGCCTGGCACGGAACCTGTGTGCAAACGTCCTTACAAGCTCGGACCTGAAGAGTTGAAAGAGCTGAAGAAGCAACTCGATATGCAAGAGAAAATGGGTCTCATCCGGCCTAGTTCTTCTCCATGGGGTTGTGGTGTTCTTTTTGTGAAGAAGAAGGATGGAACGGACCGACTTTGTGTTGATTACCGTCCAGTGAACAAGAAGACCATCAAGAACAAATACCCACTTCCCAACATCAATGAGCTGTTCGAACAACTCAAAGGTGCCCAAGTATTCTCCAAGCTTGATCTCCGTATGGGTTATCACCAGATTCGCATTCGTGAAGAAGATATTCCCAAGACAGCATTCAGAACAAGCTTTGGTTCATATGAATACACTGTCATGTCTTTTGGTCTCGCCAACGCTCCTCCGACGTTCTCTCGCATGATGAACTTCATCTTCAACGCCTATACCAATGACTTCGTTTTGGTCTATCTCGACGACATTCTGGTTTTCTCCAAGAATAAGGAAGATCATGCCAAGCACTTGCGTTTGGTTCTCGATAAGCTGAGGGAACACCAGTTCTACGCCAAGTTCTCCAAGTGTGAATTTTGGCTCGATGAGGTTCTTTATCTTGGTCATATCATCTCTGCCAAGGGCATTGCCGTGAATCCTGAGAAGGTGTCTGCAATTGTGAATTGGGAACCTCCTCAGAACGTGAAGCAACTCCGCAGTTTTCTCGGTCTCGCAAGCTATTGCCGAAGATTCGTTGAAAACTTTTCCAAGATCGCGAAGCCTCTTTCTAATCTTCTCCAGAAGCACGTCAAGTACGTTTGGTCTCCGGAGTGTGATGTTGCTTTCAACACTTTGAAAGAGAAATTGATCACTGCTCCAGTTCTGACTCCGCCTGATGAATCCAAACCGTACGAGGTCTTTTGTGATGCCTCTCTCCAAGGTCTTGGCGCAGTATTGATGCAAGAGAAGAAAGTTGTTGCTTATACATCTCGCCAGTTGAAGCCTAATGAGAAGAACTACCCCACTCATGATCTCGAGTTGGCGGCAGTTGTGCATGCTCTTTTGACTTGGAGACATCTTCTATTGGGAAGAAAAGTGGACATTTTCACTGATCACAAGAGTCTCAAGTACATCTTCACTCAGCCTAATCTCAACCTCAGGCAAACTCGATGGGTCGAAATGATTCAAGAGTATAATCCGAGTATCGAGTATACTCCTGGCAAGGCCAATGTGATTGCTGACGCTTTGAGCAGAAAGGCTTACTGCAACAGTCTGATTCTTAAGCCTTATCAACCCGAGCTTTGTGAAGCTTTCCGCAAACTTAATCTGCAAGTTGTTCCTCATGGTTTCCTCGCCAACCTTCAAGTCTCTCCTACCTTGGAAGACCAGATTCGCCAAGCCCAGCTTCTTGATGCTATGGTGAAAAAGGTGAAGATTGGGATTGCCAAGAGTCAGTCCAAGTACAAGTGCTACCGCCTTGATGACAAGGACACTCTCTTCTTCGAGGATCGTATTGTTGTACCCAAAGGTGAACTTCGTAAAGTGATCATGAACGAGGCTCACAATTCTCTCCTCTCCATCCACCCTGGGAGCACGAAGATGTATCAGGACCTTAAGCAAGCTTATTGGTGGACTCGAATGAAGCGCGAGATCGCTCAATTCGTGAATGAATGTGATGTCTGCAGAAGAGTGAAGGCAGAACACCAAAGGCCAGCAGGTCTCCTCCAACCTCTTGCCATTCCAGAATGGAAGTTTGACCACATTGAAATGGACTTCGTGACTGGGTTTCCAAAGTCCAAGCGTGGCAATGATGCTATATTCGTTGTCATCGACAAACTCACCAAAGTGGCTCATTTTCTGCCTATCAAAGAGTCGATCACTGCAGCTCAATTGGCGGAACTCTATACCTCTCGTATTGTCTCTCTGCACGGTATTCCTCAAGTGATCTCTTCAGACCGTGGCAGCATCTTTACCTCGTAGTTTTGGGATTCTTTTCAGAAGGCCATGGGCACCAACATCCGCTTCAGCACAGCTTTCCATCCTCAAACAAGCGGTCAAGTCGAGCGTGTCAACCAGATTCTTGAAGATATGCTCAGGGCTTGTGTGATCTCCTTCGGCATGAAGTGGGAGGATTGTCTTCCTTATGCTGAATTCTCCTACAACAACAGTTTTCAAGCAAGTTCGGGCAAGGCCCCTTTTGAAATTCTGTATGGCAGGAAGTGCCGTACCCCTCTCAACTGGTCTGGAACCGGCGAACATCAGCTTTTGGGTAATGACTTAATCACAGAAGCAGAAGAAATGTGCAAAGTCATTCGTGATAACCTCAAAGCAGCCCAATCCCGCCAGAAGAGCTACTATGATAGTAAGCACCGTGATTTGACTTTCGAGATCGGAGATCATGTTTACCTCCGCGTCTCTCCTATGAAAGGTACTCGTCGCTTCGGTATCAAAGGGAAGCTTGCCCCCAGATACGTGGGACCTTTCAAGGTTGTCAGCAAGAGAGGCGACCTCGCCTATCAACTCGAGCTTCCTTCAAACTTTGCAAATGTTCATGACGTGTTCCATGTCTCTCAGCTTCGAAAGTGCTTCAAGACTCCTGACCGCACCGTCAACTTCGAGGACATTGAGCTCCAAGAAGATCTCTCCTATCGTGAGCACCCAGTTGCTATTCTTGAAGAGACTGAACGCAAGACTCGCAACAAGTCAATCAAATTTCTCAAAGTCAAGTGGTCACACCATTCCGACCGTGAAGCTACCTGGGAACGCGAGGATCACCTCCGTTCTGAGTACCCGGCGTTCTTTCAGTCCTAGATCTCGGGACGAGATCCTTTCGTAGTGGTGGAGTGTTGTAACACCCCGGATGTAACTTTCCCTATTTGTACTCCAACTCTTGCCGTTTCCGGCATTAAGTTATATTTATTTTATCGGGTTCGGGTTTTTGTCTCCGGTGTTATTATCGTTGTCATGCATCTCATATCATGTCATCATGTGCATTGCATTTGCATACGTGTTCATCTCATGCATTTGAGCATTTTCCCCGTTGGCCGTTTTGCATTCCGGCGCTCCGTTCTCCTCCGGTGGTCATTTCTAGATTTCTTTCGTGTGTGGGGATTAAACATTTCCGGATTGGACCGAGACTTGCCAAGCGGCCTTGGTTTACTACCGGTAGACCGCCTGTCAAGTTTCGTACCATTTGGACTTCGTTTGGTACTCCAACGGTTAACCGAGGGACCGAAAAGGCCTCGTGTGTGTTGCAGCCCAACACCCCTCCAATTTGGCCATAACCCACCAAACTCTGCTCCATGTCCTAGAGCGTTCGATCACGATCGCGTGGCCAAAAACTGCACCTCATTTGGACTCTCCTAGCTCCCTCTATGCCTATATATACACCCCCATTCCAAATTCGCGGATCCTCTCCCCCTAACCCTAAAAAAATCCCAGATCCGCGCCGGCCGGACACGTCCGCCCCGGCCGGACGCGTCCGCTCCGAGCCGCCAGCCACCCCGCGCTCGCCACGTGGCAAGCCGCCGCCGTCCCTGCCCGCGGCCCGGCCGGCCCGCAGCCGGCCCCCGCCAGCCCGAGGCCGCCGCCGCCCGCGCCCTTCGCCCGCCGCCGTCGCCCTCCATTCCGGCGCCGCGCCGCTGCGGCCCTGCCCCGCCGGCCGCCGTTGCCACCTCGTCGCCGGGCCGCCGCAGCCGCCGTCGCCGCCCCGAGCCGCCGCGGAGCTCGCCGGCGTCGCCCGGCCCGCAGCCGGCCCCGGCTCCGGCCACCGCGGCCCCCGACGCCGCCGCCCCGACCACCGGACGTCGCCCCCGCCGGTCGCCGTCCTCGTCTTCGCCGGAGTCGCCTCGGAAGGCGCGCCCCGACCCGGTTTCTACAGTGATCCGAAACCCTAGATCCAGATCCAGGTAGTTTTTTTCCACTAAGTCCTCAGAATTTTTAGTCCAAGTGCTCCTGTTCGAGGCTCCGCAACTTTGCATCCGTAGCTCCGATTTGGGCATATAGCATATCAAAATGTTCATCTCAGAGAGTACATCATTTCGTTCCATTGCATCATTTTCATTTGAGCTTATCTTGATGCCCGAAATGCTGTTAGAAGAGGGCTACTTGAGTTAATTGTCAGATCGGTTACTCCGTTTAGCACTTTTGTCATTTTTGCCATGATTAATGTGTGCATGCTATGCCCATGAGTTCTTCATATGTTTTGTTAAGGGTTTTGTCATCTATCTAGAGGTGCAACCCATGTATTTTTAGGATGTGTGTGGTGACTTGTGCAAGCTTGCAAAGTGGTGCACTTGCAAATTCTGTTTTCAGGGACTTAGTAATTTCACTAAGTCCTGGGATTGTTTATCTCATGATGCCATATGTTCTTGTTCTTTCCTAGTGATCCGTGCCTCTTTTGAGGATGATCAATAAAGGAGTTTTGTTAACCATGTAGTGCTATATCCATCCATGTCTTTGTTTGCAATTATGGAGCACCCTAGCTTGAGTCAATCGAGCTCTACTTTTGCTTCGTTGTGAATCTGGGCAGATCGTCAACTTGTTTGTGATTTTGCCGATGTTATTGTAGTTGATCCGTGCATGCTATGCCATTGTTCTTGCCATGTCTAGCTTGTATTTTGTGCCTTCTTTATGGGTGTATGCTTGCCTTGCCATGACTTGCACCGTAGTGAGTGCATCGAGCTCGTAAACATGCCTTCGTGAGTTATATTTCAGCATGTCCCAGTTTTCACTAAGTCTGAAAACTG
The DNA here is from genome assembly GCF_018294505.1 of Triticum aestivum. Classification (NCBI taxonomy): domain Eukaryota; kingdom Viridiplantae; phylum Streptophyta; class Magnoliopsida; order Poales; family Poaceae; genus Triticum; species Triticum aestivum. Next base: position 335,622,593 of record NC_057812.1, on the reverse strand, counting down.
ATTTTGTTTTTGCTATGTTCGCGTGCTTGCAATTGTATTTTGTGATCCCTTTTGGCTCAAGGTCACTAAGGGACTTTTGTTAAGCTTGTTGAGTAGCTCCATGCCATGTCTTTCTTTGTCATGTTCAGGTCCTGTAGCATGTTGTTTTGTTGCTCCGAAGAGGGCTATATGATCTGAAATTCCAGACAAGTGTTAATTTCACTAAGTCTGAGATCTGTTTTACCATTTGCGTTTTTGCCATGCTTGTTTGAACCTCCTAATGGATGAATTGGCCGTAGCTCAGTGCTAGACTTTTGTTAAGCATCTTGTATGCATCCCTGCCATGTATTTTGTTGTCATGTTTGGTTGCTGTAGCCTGTTCATTTCATTGCATTTAGATGCCTACTTGCTGTAAATCGCAGACCGGTGTCATATTTGAATCGCTTGCCATTTCCAAACCGCAACTCCGGTTCCGGCGATCTTTATATCGTTTTCAAGCGATTTCACCTCATCTTTCCAGTGGCACCCTTGGAATTCCAAGTTGAGGCCAGGTTCATGCATTTCCTATCATATCTTGCATTTTGCATCCCGCATCGCATCCCGCATAGCATATCATCATTTCATCATGTTGCTTGATCTTGCACGTGGTTGATTGTATCCTTGTTGCTTGTTTGTCTTGTTTGGGTAGAGCCGGGAGACGAGTTCGCTAACGAGGAGCCCGTTGAGTTTGCTTTTGAGGATCCAGTCAACTCTCACAACTGTGCAGGCAAGATGATCATACCCTCGAAATCACTACTATCTTTGCTATGCTAGTTTGCTCGCTCTTTTGCTATGCCATTGCTACGATGCCTACCATTTGCTTGCAAGCCTCCCAAATTGCCATGTCAAACCCCTAACCCACCTTTGTCCTAGCAAACCGTTGATTGGCTATGTTACCGCTTTGCTCAGCCCCTCTTATAGCGTTGCTAGTTGCAGGTGAAGATTGGAGGCCGTTCCTTGTTGGAACATCTTTTATTTACTTGTTGGGATATCATTATATTGCCTTGTTATCTTAATGCATCTATATACTTGGTAAAGGGTGGAAGGCTCGGCCTCTCGCCTAGTGTTTTGTTCCACTCTTGCCGCCCTAGTTTCCGTCATATCGGTGTTATGTTCCCGGATTTTGCGTTCCTTACGCGGTTGGGTTATAATGGGAACCCCTTGATAGTTCGCCTTGATTAAAGCTTTTCCAGCAATGCCCAACCTTGGTTTTACCATTCGCCACCTAGCCTCTTTTTCCCTTGGGTTACCGGAGCCCGAGGGTCATCTTATTTTAACCCCCCCCGGGCCAGTGCTCCCTCTGAGTGTTGGTCCGAACTGAGCTGCCTGCGGGGCCACCTCGGGGAAACTTGAGGGTTGGTTTTACTCGTAGCTAGTCTCATCTGAGTGTGCCCTGAGAACGAGATATGTGCAGCTCCTATCGGGATTTGTCGGCACATTCGGGCGGTGTTGCTGGTCTTGTTTTAACCTGTCGAAGTGTCTTGAATTACCGAGATGCCGAGTCTGATCGGAACGTCTTGGGAGGAGGTCTATTCCTTCGTTGACCGTGAGAGCTTGTCATGGGCTAAGTTGGGACTCCCCTGCAGGGATTGAACTTTCGAAAGCCGTGCCCGCGGTTATGGGCAGATGGGAATTTGTTAATGTCCGGTTGTAGATAACTTGAACCTTAATTAATTAAAATGAATCAACTGAGTGTGTTACCGTGATGGCCTCTTCTCGGCGGAGTCCGGGAAGTGGACACGGTGTTGGAGTAATGTTTTGCGCAGGTTGCTCTCTAGTTTCTCGCTCGTGCCTTGCCTCCTCTTCTCGCTCTCCTTTGCGAATAAGTTAGCCACCATAATTGCTAGTCGCTTGCTGCAGTTCCACATATATTTACCCTGTCATACCTTTAAGCTTAAATAGTCTTGATCGTGAGGGTGCGAGATTGCTGAGTCCCTGTGGCTCACAGATTACTATCACACCAGATGCAGGGCCTGATGATTCCGCTCCTGGAGACGCGTGCGAGCTCAAGTGGGAGTTCGACGAAGACTCTCAACGATACTATGTTTCCTTTCCCGATGATCAGTAGTGGTGCCCAGTTGGGGGTGAATGGGACCGTGTCGCATGTTGGGTTCTCTTTTATTTTGGCGCCGTAGTCGGGCCGTGAGTGTTTGAATGATGTAATGTTATTTATGTACTTGATTGACGTGGCGAGTGTAAGCCAACTATATTATCTCCCCTTTATTATTTACATTACATGGGATGTGGTGAAGATTGCCTAATTTGTGACATATGCCTTCAATGCGATTATGTCTCTAAGTCGTGCCTCGACACGTGGGAGCTACAGTCGCATCGAGGGTGTTACAGACTCCCCATGGCATCCAATGCCTTTGCCACTTTGTTTACTCCCCCATAAAGATCCCATACACCAGTGGCCACGCCCACTCCGCAAACAGACATACCCATGTCGGCCAAAGTCACGCTCTAGAGCACCAGAGCACTGTTGCTTGGCCCTCCCGATGTCTCCCGTCGGCCTTGGGCAGAGGTATGTTGTCCCCCGAGGTTGCCTCGACGTCCACAGTACGTGAGCATGCTGGGCCCCTCCTTACCCTCTCCCTCTCATCTCCTGCGGCTCGTGCCCGAAGCCGCCCGGCTAGGCCAATGCTTGGCCTCGCACACGCGAGCGCCAAAGCCCTGCCCCTCATCTCCTCTCTCTCCCCCACGACCTAGCCGACTCCCACGTACACCACGGACACGCTCACCCCCCCTCAAACGGTCGCCAGCGCCATTGCAGCGGAGGCCGAGCACCCTGTCCACGGTGCACCTCGTCCCTCCTATTGAAGCCACCCCGGGTCCCTCTCTGCGCCTCCTTTGCTCTCTCTCCCTCTCTCCTGTACGCCCCCAGGCCAACCCATTACTCCTCCCGTGCTTCCGTTCAACTCCACGGCCGAGAACCTTGCCGCCGGCCATCGCTCAAATTTGAGCTCTCCCATGCTCCTCTCTCCCTTCTACCCGCACCACTCACCACCCCACGGCCCTCTCTCGGGCTCTGTTTCTTCTTCTCCACGGCATCAACACCGTGCCCCAACCTCACCGTCGCCTCCGTCTGCTGCGGGCGATGCACCGCTCGCATCCGGCCGCCCCAGTAGTCGTTGTGCACCTCGGCGGGTGCGCCACGCTCCCCTGAATCCGTCGGTCTACTGGGCATCGCCGGAGATGGCCGGTACCGCTGGGGAGAACGCCGGCGCCCGCTCGGCCTCGCCTCCCCTACCTCTGCTCTGACCGAGCGGGAGGTAGGAGACGGCCTGAGCACCGGGCCTCGCTCATCAGCAACCCGGTGGGCGGGTCCCGCCCGTTTAAGTGGAAACGGACCGGGAGTGAACTCGCTTCCGACGCAGCGAAGGCGTATTCCGTGTGGGGAGCCTTCAACATCGCCCCTGCCACCCGTGCAGCTGAGCCGCTGGGCCGGCCCACTGCTATCTCCCGCCCTATGCGCAGGATAAGGGTAAAACCCCTTCCCTTTTCTTTTTCTTTTCCTGTAAACTTGTAAAATCCACAAATAATTCAAATGATACCCAAATTTGATAATTCAAATTTATAGTGACTCTATAAATCATTCCCTACCGCATAGAGGAGCTTGCAAATTTTTCTAGAGAAGTTTCCTTCACACTTATTTAGTAAATTCCAATTTTCTTAATTCTGTGATAAACTTTAGAAAATCACAGATAGCCCATTTTTGATCCAAATGCCATGATTCAAATTTCTAGATGCTTCTAAGTTCATAACTTAGGTCATGGACATTTTTATTAATACTTTCTGTGCCACACAATATAATGAGCCATTTCTTCATATTTGTCAACTTTGCAAATTCATAGGAAAATCATTTGAACTCCAAATCCAGTGAAACCAACTCCTAGATGCTTCTAAAATCATTCTTTGCTCAATGGGTGCCTTTGCTCATTTTTCAAAATAATAATTATGTACACTTCTTGCAAATCCACAAATCCATTGATTCCATCATATTGAAATGTTTAGAAATATCCACTGACCTAATCCCAATGAAACCACTCTGGTTATTTTTCATATAACCAGAGATGTCCTAGAAAAGTCAAATTAATATTTTTAGAGCACTTTTATTTTCTGCCTTATTGTGTTGCTTACTATGATTGTTTCCGACGTTAGTTGACGAAGTAGACGAAATACTCGGAGATGGACCAGAAGATTTGAAGACTCTGATGAACCAGGCAAGCAGCCCTTTGACCATGTCTAAGAAACCCTTTTTAGGCATGTCATATAGCACCATATTGTTGCTGCAACGGAATCATGATGAGGTGGTAACCACCTTGATGGGTTACCTCTGTTACTTCCCTTGTTGATACTTCCATTATGTATGACCCTACCTTCCTATGAGGGTTATGCCAGTGGGAGTAGATAGGATGCTAAAGTAGTTGCTACGCAAAAGGGACAGGAATATGCATGGTGATGGGAGCAAGATTGTTTTCAAAAGACTTTTCGAAAACCCTGTCGGGTGCCACTTATGCCCGAAGGAGATAATGAGTTGGGTAACCACTTGATGAAGAAGTGGTGTACGAGGCAAGTGTGTGTGTTGTTTTAAAAACGGATTGGTTTAAGTTGCGACCGTTATTCCTACCTTAATGCGCAACCACTCTACCCTTATATGGGAAAGGGCATTATTGATTACCTAGGTCGATACTAGCTTGGAGCCCGCACTACTAGTGACGAGAGAGTTGTTGTTGCGCTCTCTCAGGACGGGGTCGTGCCAGGTAGGGCGGCCATGACTGTTTTCACAGGGCACCAGACACACCGTTGGTACCCCGTGCTTTTGGTATGTGATGAATATGTGAGCGAGGCTCCACATTTTTAAGATGTGTAATGTTGGGCACGGGGGTTACTACCAATCGAGTGGTCTCTATGTTAGTGTCGTCTAGGGAAAGATAGTGATCGGGTGCTTACCCAGGGTACTTGAGGTACCGCGGGTCGTGGATGACACGGAAGTTCCCCGGATATCATGGGTAAAGTGTGCAACCTCTGCAGAGTGTACAACTATTCGAATAGCCGTGTCCACGGTCCAGGACAGTTGGGTAACCGCTCTTGGGCTACGTCCACTTGTTTACAAACAAGTGTGTGGGAAGAACTACTTGGGTCAAGTCAAAGGACTTGACATGGATGAGTTGGGTTGGAGCCCACTCCCTTTATGTTGATATCTGTAACCAGTTCCTAAGGTTACTTGAATTCATATGATGCATGTTTTACCAGTTGTTGAACATGTCATAACACAAAATTAGCTTTCTGCAAAAATTTACCTATGTCATGCATTGTTGTATCTTGAGCCAAAACATGGGTTGCTTGCGAGTACATTCAAAGTACTCATTGGCTTGCCACTAGTTATTTTATTGGCCAGGCATGAAAGAACAGGATATGATGAAGAATACTTTGTGACGAACATGCGAGCTAGGATGCTTCCCAGTCAGAATGCCCGTAGGGTTAAGGCAGATGGCATGGGTCCAAGTTATCGATGAAGATTTCTGCTGCGAAGTTATACTCAAGACTCGACCATAATGGTCATAATTTATGTAAGACGGTATGTATGGATGTAAGACTCTTGTTATTCAGCTTCTGTGTGTTCAGTGAGCATTGATCTCTGGGATCACTATACACGTGCATTCGGTGATCACGACTTACGAGTCGGGGTCCCCACACCCATAAACTTCTGACCCTGTCCAAACCCCGCTCTTAAATGAGGCTCTGGACTTAATGCGATCCCCTGGCATCACAGAGGAACCGCTTTTGAATCACGCCCAGCCTGGACTAGGGGCTGGAAATAGGGAATTTTACTTCCCACCCACCACCCACTTCATAGCCACTGTCGAGGACCTAACCGACATGCTTGATTACGCCTCCGAAGACATCGACGGTATGGACGATGATGCCGGAGAGGAGCAGGCCCAAAACCCGCCGGTCCCGGACATTGGACGGCCACCTCCTCGTTGACGTATACATGGTGGATACACCTAAAAAAGGCGACGGCGGTGATGAGAGAAACCCAGTTGAGGACGAACCTCCTGACATACCGCCGAAACATCGACGTCAGTGGCGCCACTCTAAATCGCATCACGGTAAGAACAGCGATACCGGCACCGAAGACAATGATACTCCGAAGAACGCCTAAGACCAAGAAAACCCCATCGAACCAACATCCGAACGGGATGATCGGGAGGACGGGCAAGTTGACCCTGACGAACAAACAGGGAACAACGACTCGAAGGACAACAACTATCTACCACTCTCCGAGGATGACGTAAGCCTCGGCGACGAAGATTTTATTGTGCCAGAGGAACCCCTCGAACAAGAGCGCTTTAAGCGCCGACTAATAGCCATGGCTAGAAGCCTAAAAAATAAATAGCACAAGCTTCAAGCCGACCAAGATCTGCTCAACGACAGATGGACTAACGTCCTAGCAGCCGAAGAATATGGCCTTGAACGCCCAGCAAAGAGTTACCCAAAGTGTAAGCTGCTACCCCAATTCGACAATGAGGCGTTGGAGCCCATACCACCCGTGCGTAATGCGGCTGACGGACCCAATAGACCACCACGTGGCCGGGACAGAGCGGCAACTCAAGCCGAACACCAGCCCGCACCACCTCGCTGTAAAAGCAGAGAAACAACAGCTCGGGGATACACATACGACCTACGACAGGACCTGGAAAATAGGGAAGGTCAGACCATGTCAATCTACGGATCGCGGGGGTGTGCCCCAGCACGAGAGGCAAGCTATCAAGCTTGGTGCGATAAACACAACCAACCCCGGGCTGAAAACCGCAAACGGACTCCATCCGAACTGCATTGTGGCATGGCCCGATACAGAGGCGTCGCACACCCCTATGCTTCACCGATGAGATAATAGAGCATGAGTTCCCTGAAGGGTTTAAATCCATGAACATTGAATCATACGACGGCACAACAGATCCCGTAGTATGGATTGAAGATTTTCTTCTCCACATTCATATGGCTTGCGGTGATGATCTACACGCCATCAAATACCTTCCCCTAAAACTTAAGGGGCCAGCTAGGCACTGGGTAAACAGCCTCCCAGAAAACTCTATTGGAAGCTGGGAAGACTTGGAAGATGCCTTTAGAGACAACTTCCAAGGCACTTATGTCCGGCCTCCGGATGCCGATGACCTCAGTCATATAGTCCAACAGCCCAAAGAGTCGGCTAGGAAATTCTGGACCAGGTTCCTAATTAAAAAGAACCAGATTGTCGACTGTCCGGATGCCGAAGCCCTAGCAGCCTTCAACACATCATCCGCGATGAATGGCTCGCCCGACACCTCGGCCAAGAAAAGCCAAAGTCCATGGCAGCCCTTACAGCACTAATGACCCGCTTCTGCGCCGGCGAGGATAGCTGGCTAGCTCGTAGAGGTAACAGTACCAGCGACCCCGACACTTCCGAAGCCTGAAACGGCAACGGAAGGCCCCGACGCAACAAACATAAGCGTTGGAGCAACAATGATGATACAGAGAATATGGCAGTCAACGCCGGATTCAGTGCCTCCAAATTTGGTCAATGGAAGAAGCCATTCAAACGAAACAAAGACGGTTCATCAAGCCTGGACCGAATACTTGATCGACCCTGCCAGATCGACGACACTCCTGATAAGCCTGCCAACCATACCAACAGAAGTTGTTGGGTCTTAAAACAGGACGGAAAGTTAAATGCCGAACATAATGAGAAAGGGTCGCCCAGTGAGGAGGACGACAAGGAACCTCACGCACCAAAAACAGGGGGTCAGAACAAATTTCCCCCCGAAGTCAAAATGGTGAACATGATATACGCCACCCATATCCCCAAGAGGGAGCGCAAGCGCGCGCTAAGGGACGTCTATGCGATAGAGCTAGTCGCCCCACAATTCAACCCATGGTCGGCCTGTCTGATCACCTTCGATCACAGGGACCATCCGACCAGTATCCGTCACGGAGGTTCGGCCGCATTAATCCTCGATCCAATCATCGATGGATTCCACCTTACGCGAGTCCTCATGGACGGCGGTAGCGGCCTTAACCTGCTCTATCAGGCCATAGTCAGCGAGATGGGTATTGATCTGTCAAGAATCAAGCCCACTAAAACTACCTTTAAAGGAGTCATACCAGGTGTAGAGGCCTGCAGCACGGACTCAATCACATTGGAAGTGGTTCCACAACGAAGACTTGATCTTCGATATCGTCCCCTTCTGAAGTGGCTACCATGCACTTCTCGGACGAACCGCGTTCGCTCGTTTCAATGCAGTCCCGCACTACGCCTATCTCAAACTCAAGATGCCCAGACCACGCGGTGTTATAACAATGAATAGAAACATGGAACGCTCCCTCCGCACTGAGGACCACACCGCGGCCCTGGCAGCGGAAGTACAGGGTGGCCTAATCAAGCCAGCTATTACGTCCGTGGCCAAGTCCTCGGACACTGTCAAACGAGTCTGGACTACCCCACTATACGACAGTCCAGCTCGTCCTGAGCTCGATTAGAAATTCGGCCTACACCTCATCCCCTACCGAATTGTGGCGTATGTACCACGTGTACATAATTACGCACTAAAAACACCATGGGAAAGGATGGAGGCATAATAAGGACAATGTCTTCAATACGGCTAGACCCTATCAGGACACTTACATTTCCTTTTTCTTTCCTTTTTATTTTTCTAGGTTCCTCGCAACCCACACTATCGGATGTGGGGTTCCGGCAAACCCTTAAGGTTCGAACACTGGGGTGCGCGCGAAGTCTTTCCCTCCTACCGATCTACGCTCTAGCTCGCTAAGATCTTGCCGACGAACTCGACGGACTCACAACACAAAAAGACATGGGGTTTCTACTGGTTCGGGCCATTGTTGTGGTGTAATACCCTACTCCAGTGTGGTGGCGATGGATTGCCTCTTGGGCTGATGATGAACAGTACAAGGGGAAGAACAACCTCCTGAGGTTGAGGTGTTCTTATGCGTATGGACTTGTGTGTATCTCTGGGTCTGATCCCCCCTCTACTATGGTGGCTAGTCCTATTTATAGAGGCCCTGGTCCTCTTCCCAAATATTGAGCGGGAAGGGGGCCAACAATGGCGGGCTAATTTGAAGGGGGACAACTACTACGAGCTATCCTCACAAAAGGTAGTCTGCGCCTATGAAAGGCTCTGGGGTGACGCCGCCTTGGGCTCCATGATGACCTCCGCCTTGCCGTCCTCCTGGTCTTGGTCTTGTTGCACCAAAATGGCAACCTTTCCCTGAGGCCTCGGTACTCCGCGGCTGCGCTTGCCTCCCTTGCACCAAAAAGGAAACAAGGACGTTGCGCCCACCTGGCGCCCGCCTGGCACCCGCCTGGTGTCGATCGTGATGGCTCACATCACGAGAGCCTCGTGAGGTTCGCCTCGCCTTGATATCTCTGCTCCTTGTGAGCCTGCCTAGCTAGGCCACTCCAGAGGAGATCTTGCGTCGTACGCCTCGCGAGGGTCTTGGGTGCTTTGTTGGTGAAGATGGGTCGTATGGCCTGCTGCTTGGCCACGCCGCGGGCCGCAGGCAGGCAAGTCTGGGGACCCCCGTTCCCAGAACGCCGACAGTAGCCCCCGGACCCAAGGTGCACTCGGGCTTGGCTTCGCGGCTAAGCCAAGGGTCAAGTTCGGGGCACCACGGGACCCCAAAGCCGGCGGCCTCGGTTGATGCGTGGTGGTTGATTGGACGTGGGCGTCTCCGCTTCCCCACGTTGCCTCGACAACTGCTTGACCTGACAAAAGGCTGGTGCGGGCGGCACTTGCCTTCATTGCTTCTTCATTGCCTCGCTCCAGATCCCCTTTCTCGCTCTTCGCCGCTGCTACCTACAGATCTGCTCCGGCCTTGCTCTGCATCTGCCGCCCATGGCGCCACGCAAGGTCAAAGCTTCCTTGGCTCCGGCTTGGTACGAGCCCGCTCATGAGGCGCCCACTGTCACGGAGAAGAGCTTTGCCTCCATGCGCCCGTTGACGGCGGGAGAGAGCAACGAGTGGGGGAAGACGAAGCTCCGGCTTGCCTCCGACGAGCCGGAGCCTGAGGTGAGCAACTTCTTTCCCTTCTTTTAGAGCAGCGTTGCCGTTGGGTTGGTTCCTCCCTTCTCTGATTTCTTTTATGAAGTCCTCGACCACTATGGGCTGCAAGCGTTGCATCTCCATCCCAACTCTATCCTCCTCCTGTCCATCTTTGCCTACTAATGTGAGGCGTACCTGGGTGTGATGCCGTCCGTGGCGCTCCTGCACCATTTCTTCTTCCTCCGTGTCAGCGAGGGTCACATCTTTGGATGCGCCAACTTCGTTGCGTCCGGCAAGGCCAACTCGATCTCGAGCACCGGGAAGAGGGCCAACAACATTCGATCCAAATGGGATATGGTGGATGCCAAGCTCGCCCATCCGCGCCTGGTGTTGACGACGAAGGCGCCCCGACAAGGCAAGGAGTGGCCCAGGGCGGAGCTTGTCGACGAGCGGGCATCGTCAGTGCTGGGGCAGATGATGACGGACCTGAAGCCAGGCAATGCGAGGGCGGCCAAAATAACGGAAGCGATGCTCCTGAGGGAGTTCTTGACATTGCGGGTTGCCCCACTCCAGGCGCGCGCGCCCCTTCTGGGACCTGCCTGACGATGAATTGGACGCCGTCCTGCGTCTCATAGTCGTAGACAACCAGGAGTACCCGCCTAGCACCTTCATTCCCCTGTTCCAACGCAGGGACCGGGAGGAATTCATCGCCTCCAGGCCGACTTTTGATGCGCACGGGCTGGTGCCGCCAGTGTTTTCGGGAGCTCCTACGGCGCATAAACTGGTGGAGGTTTCTTCTGGCGAGTCCCGCGGAGAGGGGGAAGAGGAGGTGGACTCAGAGGAGACCCTGGAAGAGGTGGGGGAGACCTCCCCTCCGAGCAAGGCCGAGATTCTTCGCGCCCTTCCTGATGATGCTGAGGCCGACGCCTACCAAGGGGGGGAAGGAGCAACCCCTCGTCCCGACGAAGGGTAGGTCATCGCTGGTGGCCCGTGGTGTCGCCTCCACCCCAACACTTCCTGGGGCTGGATCTGGTTCTACCTCCGCACCGCATGATGTTGCCGGAGCCCGAACGCCTGCCCCTCAGGACCCAATGCTGTCAGGCCTCAAGCTTGACAAGCGGAGGGTGGAGTACCTCTTGGTGGACCGGTAGGTGTCTCGAGCTTCACTTTACCCCTGCTGGTACTTGTTATTTCCTGACGCTCGCCTTTGGTTCATCAGGCCGACATCTTCGGCGAAGAGGAGGAAGGAGGGTATGGCGACTGTGCCTCCCTCCGTAGAGCAAGGAGGCAACATCGCCCGTGTCTCCCCAGCCCGGTCGCCCTTGTGAGGCCAGGAGGAACATCGCCGCGTGGAATCAGCCCGCACAGCCCCGCTGGCTCTGGAAGTGCCGGTGTTTGGCGCGACTGACAAGGTCCCAGCTGCTCCGGGGCCCGCAGTCTCCCAAGCCCCTGTGACGACATCGCTTCCTCCTACTGCTGCACCTCCACTCCTTGGTTCTTCTGCTCCTGCTGCCGTCTTGGAGCGTGCCCTTTCAGAGATGACCTGACTGCAGGCGGATCTCCTGAGCACTGACCCGCGCCTGGTGGTCGGGCGTCTAGAGCTGGCCTCCAGCTGGCTTCATTCTGACCTGGCAGTACACGCGGCGCTGGGCCAGGATGTTGCGGCTTCCGAGAGGGAGAAGCAAGGAGCCGTCGGTGCTGCAACCGATCGTGAGGTGGCGCTGAAAGATGCCAAGGCTGCCCGTGACTGCTACCAAGTGCTTGAGGGCGAGTTGTAGAGCCTGCGCGACAAGCACGCCGAAGAGGTACGCCGCCGCCAAGCAGAGGAGAAGGAGATGAAGGCTCGGGAGGAAGCCGTCAAGAACCGTGATGCTGAGCTGGTGAAGCTGGGGAAGAAGCAGGCTGCCGAACGCAACCGGTTGGAAGAGTTGGAACAAAAGATGGGGGCGAGGGAGGCCGATCTTGACGCCAAGGCGTGAGTCCTGGCCGAAGACCGCGTGGCCTTTGCAGATATCGAGAAGAGATCTTGCAAGGCGCTGAGGACGCTCTACGAGCATGGCCTGGAGAAGCCGCTGGACACTGACGAGGACGGCCCCGCCCAGCTGCTTCCTCTCATGGTGAAGGCGCTTGAGGAGGTTGTTGAGGGCCTCAGTCCCATGGCAGAGGCAGAAGCTCACGTTCTTTCTTCAGCCGCACTGACTCGCATCCTCAGCCATCTGCACCTCCGCGACCCCAACGCCCGCCTTGACGAGCTGCTGGAGCCTGTAGCTGAAGACCTCTGCGAAGCCGCCGCCGTAGCTGTTCAAGGTCAAGTGGAGGCTTTAATGGGGAAGTTCCGCGGCTTTGTCTCCGATCCTCTGTCTGGTGATGCTACGGATCCTGCGGCTGGTGGTGAAGGTGAGAGCATCGTCGTCCACGGGGGAGCACCTTCCGCAGGCGATGGCGACTTCCAGGGGTGACATATTCTTCTCGTTTCATTCCTGCGACATACATCAGTGTGACACCCTCGATGCGACTATATCTCCCACGTGTCGAGGCACGACTTAGAGGCATAATCGCATTGAAGGCATATGTCACAAGTGAGGTAGTCTTCGCACAACCCATGTAACATAATAAGGGAAAGAGATACATAGTTGGCTTACAATCGCCACTTCACCCAATTACATGAATAAATCATTACATCAATCAGATACAAACAAGGCCCGACTACGGAGCCAAAATAAGAGAAGAACCCCAAATGCGACAAAAGGCCCCCGATCAACCCCAACTGGGCTCCACGACCGATCAACTAGAACGAAACAACACAAAGGACAAGATCTTCATCGAGCTCCTCTTGAGCTTGGTTGCGTCAACTGCACGGTCTCATCGGCACCTGCAAGCTGGTTTTGGAAGTATCTGTGAGCCACGGGGACTCAGCAATCTCGCACCCTCACGATCAAGACTATTTAAGCGTATGGGTAAGGTAAAGGTATGAGGTGGAGCTGCAACAAGCGACTAGCATAAATGGTGGCTAACATACGCAAAAGAGAGCGAGAAGAGAAATCAAAGCACGGTCGAGAATCTATGATCAAGAAGTGATCCTAGAACAACCTACGTCAAGCATAACTCCAACAACCGTGTTCACTTCCTGGCCCCCACCGGAAAGAGACCATCACGGTTACACACGCGGTTGATTCATTTAAATTAAGGTCAATTTCAGGTTTTCTACAACCGGACATTAACAAATTCCCATCTGCCCATAACCGCGGGCACGGCTTTCGAAAGTTCAAATCAATGCAGGGGTGTCCCAACTTAGCCCATAACAAGCTCTCATGGTCAACGAAGGAATAGACCTCCACCCGAGACATTCCGATCAGACTCGGTATCCCGGTACAACAAGACATTTCGACAGGGTAAAACTAAACCAGCAACACCGCCCGAATGTGCCGACAAATCCCGATAGGAGCTGCACATATCTCTTTCTCAGGGCACACTCAGATGAGCGCTCCATACAACTAAAACCAAACCTCGAGTTTCCCCGAGGGGGCGCTGCACAGGACTCTAGTTTGGACCAACACTCAGAGGAGCACTGTCCCGGGGGGGGGGGGGGGGGTAAAGTAAAGATGACCCTTGGGCTGGCCGACCCAAGGGAAAGAAAAGGCTAGGTGGCGAATGGTAAAACCAATGTTGGGCATTGCTGGAAGAGCTTTACTTAAGGCGAACTGTCAAGGGGTTCCCATTATAGCCCAACCGCGTAAGGGACGCAGAATCCGGGAACATAACACCGATATGACGGAAACTAGGGCGGCAAGAGTGGAACAAAACACCAGGCATAAGGCCGAGCCTTCCACCCTTTACCAAGTATATAGATGCATTAATTAAATAAGATATATAGTGATATCCCAACAAGTAAACATATTCCAACAAGGAACGACCTCCATGTTCCAACAAGGAACAAACTTCAATCTTCACCTGCAACTAATAACGCTATAAGAGGGGCTGAGCAAACCGGTAACATAGCCAAACAATGTTTTGCTAGGACAAGGTGGGTTAGAGGCTTGGTTCAACAAAGTAGGAGGCATGATAAGCAAGTGGTAGGTATCGCAACATAGGCATAACAAAAGAGCGAGCATCTAGCAAGCAAAGATAGAAGTGATTTCGAGGGTATGGTCATCTTGCCTGAAATCCCGCAAGGAAGAAGAACGAGTCCATGAAGAAGACAAACAGACGTAGTCGAACGGATCCTCACAACACGACGTTATCGGAACCAACCCGAAGAAGCAACACCGGAAAGAAGCAAATGACATAGTAAACAACCACCACAAAGACATGGCATGATGCACAAACAAGTATGATGCATGTCCGGTTTAATGAAGCATGACATGGCAAAGTGCACAAACAATCCTACAAATTAAGTGGAGCTCAACATGCATCGGGATGCATATTGACAAAACACCACATCAATTATTTAGTTCTCTCTCGTTTATGTACCCCAACAAAATTAAATGCTGATAACATGGCAAGAGGTGAAGCATGACGAAACTACCTACTCTATGCAAGTTTAAATGAGGCCGGAACAATAACAAACAAGTCCGGAAACTCCACATGAGCATGCTTTGGTTATGGTACTGTTCTGCCCTAAACACAATTTTAGAGTTGTTTAACATGCAAGAAGAGTGCACCATGTTAAAATAGACATATTTCTACCCCATTTACATATAAAGATTATTTAATTCGGAGTCATGGTTATTTAGTTATGAATTAAATCATTTTAACATGGCATAGGAGCAAATCTAAACAAACAGCATTTTTAATATTTCAAACATAGATGAAAGTTGGATATTATTAATCTACACAAAATTCTGAGCAAGTTTAGTATATAAATCATTTTAATCCGATGCACGGTTAGTGAGTTATTAAATGCATGATCTAGGGGGACTAATCTGCAAAACTGGCAATCTCTGGATAAATTGTTAAATCGCAGATCTGGGAAAAAATTGGCTATGGGCCGAAACTGCACATGGATCCATAGGGCAAACAGGAGAGGGGGGCGGCTCACCCATGGGCTCGGCCCAGGAAGGAGGGGGAGGCAGGCCGACGCGGGGGTGACGCGCTGGGCCGGACTCGGGCGCTGGGCCTGGGAGGCCAAGGCGGCCGACACGCTGGAGCTGGCCTGGTGCGGAGGCTGGGCCGGGCCCACGAGGCACAGGGCGTCCTCCTCCTCGATCCCGCCTGGATCGAGGGAGGCAGGGGGGCGGCGGCGGCGCCAGGAAACTCCGGCGAGGGCGCAGCAACGACGGGGGCCGGAGAGTGATGGGGAACGCCGGGGACGGCGCGGGGGCTGCCGGATCTGGCCGGAGGTGGCCGGATCCGGGCGATAGCGACGTGGAGATGGCGGATGCGGTGGCTGGCGATGGCGGACGCAGCGACCGGTGATGGAGGCAGCGAGGCGGCAAGAGGAGGCGGGCGGGGGCGCTGGGCGGCGATGGTCGTCGGCGGGGAGGCGCTAGGCGACGGGCGAAGAGGCGGCTGGCGATGGAATTCTGCGGTGGCGGCGGGGAGCCTCGGGCCCGGGAGGGCCGGATCTGGGCTGCTCCAGGCCCCGACGAAGTGGGGCGGCGCGGGCGCTGACATGGCGCGCTGCGGTTGGTCGAGCAGAGCGGGGGAGCTGAGGTGGCGGGCTCCTATTGGTGGGAGTGAGGTGGCCGGCGAGATGGACATGTCCGGCGCGGCGTGGATGCGTCCGGCGGCGCGAGGGCAGGAGAAGCTAGGGTTTCATCCGCGAATTGATCCGAAGTTTCGGGGAGGGGTGCTCTTTTATAGGTAGAGGGAGCTAGGAGAGTCCAAATGAGGTGCGGTTTTCGGCCACGCGATCGTGATCGAACGACCGAGATGATGGAGTAGAGTTAGGTGGGTTTTGGGCCAAATTGGAGAGGTGTTGGGCTGCAACACACACGAGGCCTTCTCGGTCCCTCAGTTAACCGTTGGAGTATCAAACGAAGTCCAAATGGTACGAAACTTGACAGGCGGTCTACCGGTAGTAAACCAAGGCCGCTTGGCAAGTCTCAGTCCAATCCGGAAATGTTTAATCCCCACACACAAAAGAAAGCTCGAAATGACCACCGGTGGAGAACGAAGCACCGGAATGCAAAACGGACAACGGGGAAAAATTCTCGGATGCATGAGACGAACACGTATGCAAATGAAATGCGCATGATGACATGATATGTAATGCATGACACACAAGCAATGACAAGGCAACAACAGCGAATAACTGAATGACACCTGGCACATCGGTCTCGGGGCGTTACAATCAGGCCTCGTGGAGGCATTTAGACTTTTCATTTGGTATTGTGAGAACAATATGCTTGTAATATTTGCTTCGAGATTTCGTGTTTTCCTTCCTATTTGCTTTGTTCTACGTCGGCAGAGCCCGGCCCCGCGCATACCTCAACCGCCATTGGGCCGACCGGAGACCAGGACGGTCCAAGAAGTGAGGGGCTACGTAACCAGTTAGGATCCTGAGTCGCGATGCTCAGGAGTCCCCCTTGACGTGCGAACAACATATAGGGAGAGTTCGTGAGGATAGATTAATGTTCTACGTCAGCAGGGCCTGGCCCCGCGCATACCTCAACCGCCATTGGGCCGACCGGAGACCAGGACGGACCAATGAGTGAGGGCCTACGTGACCAGTTAGGCTCCTGAGTCACGATGCTCAGGAGTCCCCCTTGACGTTCAAACAATTTCCATATCTGCCTTCGCCGAGGCCTCGAGAGGGGCGCACGACGCCCAGGTCCGAGGGACCTGGTTGGGTGGCGTGCGCTTGGGCGTGACCCGAGCACAGCCCCCGTGCCCAGCCCCCTCGCGCGACTCTCCCGAGGGGAGGCGTCGTGGTGAGGCTGGGCGCTGAGCTCTAGGCTCCCTGAGGTTGGGACGACCGTGGGGTGGCCCTCAGTTGTTTATCACCAGCGCGGAGCATAGTGCTTCCACTTGTGCATGGGCATAGCTGCTCCTCGGCAGTGTTGACAGCCAGCACGGAGCATGGAGCTTCCACTTCGGCGTGGGATGGGCCCCCCTCCGGGAGGAGCCCCCGGGGCGTGTACAGCCCCGCCCTGACATGTGGCTTGCACCACAGGGTTGCGAGGTGTATCCTGGGCACTTGTGAGCCAGCGCGGGACTCATGAGGCCCTACCTCAAGGCGGGTTGCGCCTGGTCTTGAGTCTTGGTGACTGTATGTCCTTGCAAGGCGGTTAGATGCAAGCACTCTACGTCCTCAGGTCCCGGCCCTCAAGCGAGCTCAGCCGCCGCTGGTATGCCAGGTCGCGATGCCGTGGTCAAGGCCAGGGGGTGAGGGCTGGAGAGCCAGTAAGAGCTCCTGAGGCGTGATGCTCAGGAGCCCCCCTTTTAACATGCAAGCGGGTTGCATGGGATAACAGACCCGCAGTGGGCGGCAACCGAGCAGGTGATAGCAGTTGGCAGGTTAAGCATGAAGAGCAGATCGACTTGGATAAATGCAGGAAGATACATGCCACTGGGTTTGGCCCGAGGGGCTTAGGGATGATGCAGCCCGAGGGGCGCCCCCAGCAAGGTAAGCTAAAGACTTAAGCAAAAGGCATACATGCCACAGGGACGGACCCGTGTGGCCTGGGAATAATGCAGCCCGAGGGGCGCTCCCAGCTTAAATGAACTTGGAAGATGTCACCTGGTTCTGTAGACGAAGTAGAATTGGTGCAGCTGAAGCCACGAGTTGAAGGAATGGCTCCTCATGAACCACCGGGACCATGAGCCTCGGGAGGCTCTGGGGGCTCAGGAGGTTTCTGGAAGACCGTCCCCATCTCCTCCTGAACAGCGTGGAACCTGGCCTCCTGAGCCTCCAGGACTTGTCGCACATCGTGCTGATAGGCCAACGCCACGCTCGGCAAGCCAAAGGGCATGCGAACATAGCTGTGTGGTGGACCCTCACAACGGCCCTCACGTGATGGCCAGAAGTGTTCCTGAGATGCGGCCCTGTTGATCCCTGGGATGTCGATGCAGACGTGCAGTTTAGCACCCTCGCCTGGATGGTGAGCCGCGCTCGGTGAGCGGCTGTCGCCGCGCATGGCTCTCGTGTCTTGTAGCTCTTGGGTAGTCTTGGTGTCGGGGAAGCTGATCCACGAACACCTATGGGGCCGGCGGACCAGGCCCCTTTCGGTTCGGCGGGGGGCGGAGATCGCACGAAGAGCAGATCGAGGCGAAGCACACGAGCAGTTTACCCAGCTTCGGAGCTCTCCGGAGAGATAACACTCCTACCGCTGCTTTTTTGATTATCTTGTGTTCTTGCTCCAGAGAGAGAGCGTAGTGTTTTTCTGGGTTCCCAACCTAGTCGAACCCGTCGAAAACTGTCCAACCCCCCCTACGTTGCGCATGGGCCTCCTTTTATATGCTAAAGGGGTCACCGACAGGTGGCAACGCAGAGAAGGGTACAAATGTAAAGAGTGAGGTGGTTAGTACAGTTACTTGTATAGTGCACCCTACCTAACCCTGACGGCAGGGGACAAGGGCATTAAATGCCCGTCTGAGTCGCCCAAAAAATGCAGAAAAGGACCGTTAGGGGCACCACCATTCGCCACGATGGCGATCTTGTCAGCTTCGCATGCCACTGCGCACCGCTGGCTGCACAGCCTCCCGCCACGCGCGCCTGGAGAGGCCCCCAGAGCGACACGTTGGTGGATGCGCTGGAGCGTGGGCACAGAGTGGCCGCCTGCCACGGCAAGCGCCTTGCCGCTGCTGTTATCTTGTTGGGTCCGGAAGCTTGTCGCTCACCGGGCCTCGAGGTGCCTTGGTTGGTCTTCCCGGCAAGCTCCTCTTGCCGGGGCCTTGTTACCTTGCCGGAGCGCGTGGCGTGTCGCGGCAAGTTCCTTGGAGTGCCTTGGTTGGTCTTCCCGGCAAGCTCCTCTTGCCGGGGCCTTGTCTCCTGAGCTTAAATACTTTGTTCTTGAATGGCTCCAAGGGAACCATGGAGGATCTTGGCGTTCTCCCGGCAAGCCTTGCCGCGGGGTGCTGCAACTGCCCGTGCACAAGTTTGGGGTACTAGGGTACCCCTATTCTAGTACACTGACAGGAGCCCCCGGGCCTGGGCCAGACACGGTGCCGAGCGCTGTTGGGCCAGGCCCAAGACAGGGCACGGGCACACGCGGACTGGGCCATGCCGAATCTCGCTCCATATCCACCACGCTCTCCCCTAACGGCACGCGTTGAATGCGGCGTCGTGGGAGAGATCATGGGTGGTTCTTTATTCGGAAGGGCGAAACGTCCGCCCCGTCCCTCTTTATAAGAGGAGGAAACAGGGACAGTTCGTTCCCCCTCGCTGGTTGCTACTACTCCATCTCCACGAACCTCCGCCGCTCCCCCCCTTCTTCTCGAAGCCGAGAGAGCAGCGCTCCGCCCCCCATTGCCACCAGCATCACCAACGCCGTCGACCTCCCCCACCACCTCCGCCATGGCCCCGAAAGCCGAGAAGGGAAAGGGCGTGAAGTCGGCCGAGGCGCAGCGGCTTGCGGCGCTGCAGAAGGAGCGGGCGATCTTCTCCCCCCAGCTCGGCGTGAAGGAGCCGAGGGAGTACTTCTACCTCTTTTGGGCGACGGAGACGCGGGCGCATCCGCGCACGAGGGTACTCCCGGCCGCTGCTTCGGAGCTGGCTCCAAACGGGTACCCATTCTTCGCGCTGTTCTTCTATTGCGGGCTCTGCCCGCCCTTCTCGGAGTTCTTCTGCGATATCATGAACACCTACGGCTTCCGCCTCCTTGATTTCACCCCCAACGCCGTTCTGACCATGGCAGTTTTCGCACATTTGTGCGAAAACTTTGTCGGAGTCCACCCCAATGTTGCCCTTTTCCGCCACTTCTTCATACCTCGGGTAGAGAGAGGAGAGCCGCTTGCCGAAGGGATCGCCTGGATCTCGAGAGTCGGCAATAAGGAGGCGTACTTGGAGGGTGAGCTTCGCAGCAAGTGGGAGGAGTGGAGAGCGGAGTGGTGCTGGATCGTTGAGGAGAATCCGCAGCCCTTCACCACCGTGCGCCAAGCTCCAATAGTGCGCGGCAATGACTGGAGCAACGTGGCCCCGGAAGACGAGAGGCTGAAGATCGCCATTACTAGGATCCTTCGCCTCAAGCTTGCCGGGCTTACTGTAGGCGCTGTAGGCGCAGATGTCCTCCGCCGCTACATCGCCCCCCTGCAGGAGAGGGGAAGGCCCGCCTGGGAATTCAAGAACTCGGCGGACATCATGAGGCTGCGGCCGGGCCTCAACTACAACTTCACCATCTTGGAGCTGGATGCAATGCTCCTGGAGTTTTTCAAACGCGACCCCCAGCACCCATTCACGCTGCCGAGGGGCGTCGTTCCATTGTGCAATAATTCTTCGCTTGACCGGATCCGCGCCATGATGCCGTTGTGCGATTCACACGGAATTGTTCCAACTTGGCAAGAGCCTGCGGATGACATCGTGCAAGCGTTCTTCGACAACTTGGAAGAAGTGCTGGTCCATGCTGACGAGCAGAAGAGCCTCACCCGTGACACCACCGACGAGGAGCTGCAGCGCATCGCCACTAGGGCGGAAGAGGTTGTGGCCGCAGCTGCCGCGGGCGTGTTCGGGTTCACTGTGGAGGAGGCGGAGGCGGCAGAGGCGGCAAACCTCGCCGAGCGCGCGGAGTTCATTGGCGAGGAAGAGCCTGCCGGCTCTGAAGCTGAGCCGAGCGAGGCCGGCGAGGAAGAGCCTGAGCCTTCAGAAAGCTTGCCGCAGGCGGAGCCCCGGGCCCCGCCAAGAAGGCGTCTTCGCAGGGCCGCGGACGTAGCGGGGCGGCAGCCGGGTCAACAGCCGCCGAACCGTGCGACACGCTCTACCGCGGCAAGCAATGTTGCCGCGGGAGCGCTCACGCAGCAGCGGCAACTGGAGCGGGATCTTCCCGGGCCACCGCCACCACCCCCGCCAAGCGGGCAAGGGATCCTACTCCTCCGCCTCGCTGCACCGGAGGGGAGCCGGACTTCAATCGTTCCGCGCTCAGCTCCGACGAGGAGGAAGAGTAAGTTTCTTTGGTGCTCTTGTAGTTCTTCAATCTTGCTGTTTTTATCTTGTATCTGACTTGCTTCAATCTGCACTCCTTTCTTTTCAGGACGCTGGCCCAGAGAGCGGCGATGAGGGCCAAGGCCGCGGTGATTGTCATCGAAGATGACCCTACTGTGTCAGCAGGGGGTGGGTCCGAGACCACCTTGACGGAC
This sequence comes from Triticum aestivum, assembly GCF_018294505.1. Classification (NCBI taxonomy): domain Eukaryota; kingdom Viridiplantae; phylum Streptophyta; class Magnoliopsida; order Poales; family Poaceae; genus Triticum; species Triticum aestivum. Next base: position 335,601,300 of record NC_057812.1, on the reverse strand, counting down.
CCGGCAACCACTCCTTAAAGCAGCCCCCAGCGCAGCCCCCAACGTAAGTTCATAGTTAGCTTTCCGCTGTCAGGCGCGCATGAGTGCTTTTTCCTTTGTTCATATCTTGCTTGTTGATTTGTGTAGGAGCAGAGCAGCCACATCAGGAGCGCCCGGAAGTTGGTCCCAAAGTGCCATCTGCTTCGACTACGCCGCCAAGGGAGGGGTTCCCGGTAAGGGAGCGCTCTCCGGCAAGGGGCAGCACCGTCGATCCTGCGGCGGCCGAGACCGCAACTGCAGATCTTGGCACGAGTAATCCACTTGTCCAAAAACTTTCCCTTGGGTTCTTCTTCTTCTGATTTTCTTCTCTTGGATTTTTGATTGATATTTCTCCCTTCTTCATTCTTCAGACCCATCTGCTGCTGAGCCAATGGAGACAAAGGGCGCCGACGAGGAAGGGGCCGGTGCTGATGAGACCGCCGGCGAGGAGGCCGCCAAGGCTACCGCCGCAGAAGCCGGCGAGGGGTCGGGCGATCGGACTGACGACCCTGAGGCCGTAGGAGCGCCAGGCGCTGCACCGACCGCCGATCCCTCTACCGCTGCTGCGGAGCCCGGCGCCTACTTGAAGGCCGGCGACAATATCTTCATCAAGCTACCCTGGGCGTCGAGCTCCAGGGCGCCGGTCTAGGGGGAAACTTTCGATGAGGAGGTGCTCGCCTCCGCTGGACTATCGTTGGTCGACGCGCCCGGCAGCAGCAGTGGCGAGCCTGAGGAGGAGCAGCTACTGCGGAAGCTGATGTCACTCTACCGCGCATGGCAAGCCAAGCTGGCTTCCCGGGAAGCGCTTGTCACGAAGGCGGGAGTTGACATGGAGAAGCGCGCGGAGGAGCTCCGGGGCCACAATCAAGAAGCTCTCTGGTCCCTGGCACAGGAGCGGGAGCGACTCGATGAGGAGCGCACGGCCTTCCTTCTCGAGAAGGCCGAAGATGAGGAGGAACAAAGGTTGGCCGCCGAGAAGCAGTCCGCGCGAGAAGGAGAATTGGTGCAGCGGAAGGCTAACCTCGACAGCTATGAGGAGGAGCTCGCCGAGCGCGAGCAAGCACTTGGTGGGGCGCTCAAGGAAGCAAAGGACGCTGCCGCAATCGCAGAGGCCGCCAAGAAAGAGCTGGAGGAGAAGGTGGCGCAGCTGGAGGCCAACATTGGGAATAGCGGTGAGGAGCTTGCCGCGCTCAAGCGTGAGCGTGAGAAGGATGCTGCCGCCCACGGTGAGCTGCAAGGTCTTCTCGCTGAGAGGGGCAAGGAGCTCAGCACCGCCAAGGATTCCAATGTAGACCTGGAGTTGAAGCTGGCCACGCTGACGCAGACGCTGGATGCCGCCAAGGAGCGGGAGAAGACCTTGTCGGAGAAGGTCAAAGCTGACAAGGCGCTACTGGAGAGCATCGCAGTTACCCAGAATTCGTTCAGGGATACTGTGGAGCACTGGACCGAGGGTCTGGTGAATATTGCCGCAGTCATCGACGAGGAGCTGGCGCAGCTGGGGATGGAGGACTTTGGGTATCCCTCCGACGAGAATCTCCAACCCAGCACCAAGCTCAGCCCCTTCTTCAAGGGCGTGGCGACGGCACTCCAGCGGCTCCGGGAGAGGATCCCAAAGCAGTTGGCCGACGAGTCATGCAAAATCTGCGCCGGGGTTCTCCAGAAGGTGCTGATGAAGGTGGCCTTCCGCAATCCAGGCCTCAGCTTCACCAACGTCCTCAAGTCCTTGCCGCCAGACGCCGATCGGGACGCACTCAAGGCCCTTGTCGCACCCATTGTGGACAAGGTGAGCGAGATCAAGAGGGTTGAGGGCGACCGCGTAGACTAAGCCGCCCATTTCTTCTTCTCCCTTGTCGCTGCTAATCATGTTATGAAAACAGTCTGTTAGAGCTGCGACAAGTTATCTTGTAATATAACTTTATTTCTGTTATCAATTGCTATGTTATTTCCTCTACTAGATTCCTTCCTTTGTATGTTTTTACCCTACGCTTCTAGGGAACTTGTCGACGCAGGCGCCCGAGCCGCGAGCGCTGGGTGCGGAACTTCAGCAGCCTGCTGGCGGCGCTGCTTCCGACAAGAAACCTTGTCGCGACTAGATGCAGAACACTTAAGTTGTTGAGCGGACTCGAAACAAAGTAAGGGCGCAACTAGCCACGAGTTGGTTCCTCCGCGCACAGGTTTTCCATACAAAGCAGGGTCGTTCGAGGAAGATAACTCAAAAATTTAAAAACTGATTGCTCAAACTTTGGCAACTTAGCTTTTCTGTCGTTTGTATCCCGGCAAGGCAAAACTTTGCTTGAACGACGCCTGGTCCATACCACAATCTTCTCCTCCCCCCCTCCCGGCAAACTTGTGTGCGAGGGAACCTTCTTTTCATTTGTTGAAAAGAAGAAAGAAGAGAAAATAATAATATGGATCCCTTTGGCTCGTTATTTCTTACCGGATGTAGGTGCTGCACAAAGTGTCAGATAACACATGCAAGAAAGAAACTAATGCATGAAATGGACAAGTTGTGTAGAGCACATGGGGTTTTACTTATGCACGGGATCTGCGCCCGGCTTTGTACAAAGGATTACATGCAACAGCGGCAAGACTTGTACAAAAGGTGGTTGCCGGAACGGGTTCCGGCAACCGCGCCTTACGGGAAAAACTTGCGAAGATGTTCTATGTTCCAGGGGTTGCTCACCGGAATGCCATCTTCGGTCTCAAGGCGGACAGCGCCGGGCCTTATGACTCATTTCACCCGATAAGGGCCTTCCCACTTCGGCGTCAACTTGTTGAAATTCTTGGCGGACTGAACACGCCGAAGAACAAGGTCGCTTTCCTCGAAGCTTCTGGCCTTAACTTTGCGGCTATGGTAGCGGCGCAAAGCTTGCTGGTATCGAGCAGCTCGTACAGCAGCCTGAAGACGATCTTCCTCAAGGAGCAGCGCGTCGTCTTGTCGCAGCTGTTCTTGCTCAAGCTCATCATAAGCGAGCACTCGAGGCGATCCGTATGCGAGTTCCGTGGGGAGGACTGCCTCCGCTCCATAGACTAGACCGAAAGGCGTCTGGCCAGTGGCTCGATTTGGCGTCGTTCTGATCGACCAAAGAACCACCGGCAGCTCCTCGATCCAGTTTCTTCCGCACTTGCGCAGCCTGTCGAAAGTTCTGGTCTTGAGCCCGCGCAGCACTTCAGCATTTGCCCTCTCTGCTTGATCGTTGCTTCTCGGATGAGCAACAGAAGCGAAGCAGACCTTGGCGCCAAGGTCTTGGACGTACTGCATGAAGGTGCGGCTCGTGAATTGCATGCCATTGTCGGTGATGATCCTGTTAGGGATCCCGAAACGGCAAACAATTGACCTGAAGAACTTGACTGCTGACTGTGCTGTCACCTTCCTCACTGGCTGCACTTCCGGCCACTTTGTGAACTTGTCGATTGCAACGTACAAGTACTCAAAGTCCCCGACAGCTCGGGGGAAAGGGCCGAGGATATCGAGCCCCCAGACCGAAAATGGCCAGGATAAAGGGATCGTCTGGAGAGTTTGAGCTGGCTGGTGTATCTGTTTGGAATGGAACTGGCACGCTTCACACTTGGTTACTTGTGCAGTTGCATCCTGGAGAGCTGTCGGACAAAAGAAACCTTGCCGGAAAGCTTTGCCGGCAAGTGCTCTTGCGCCAATGTGGTGGCCACATATGCCTCCATGTATCTCTGCCAACAACTTTTGTCCATCTTCCCGGCAAATACACTTCAATTTCACACCGTTGAGTCTTCTTCTGTACAGTATGCTATCGACAAACTGGTACATACTTGACTGCCGGGCTACTTTTTCCGCTTCTTCTTGCTCTTCGGGAAGTTCTCCTGTCTGAAGGAAATGGACAATCTGCTGCGCCCATGCTGGAGCTTGCGGCTCGACAACAAGGACTAAAGGCACATTTGCTGCTGCGGGAACATCCGCTTCTACGGCAAGGACTTGCATCCCTACCGGAGCTTGATGTTCCCGGCAAGTTTGCCGGAGCAAAACTTGCCGGGAGCGTATGCTTCAACGGAACAAACCACTAGGCTTGCCGGAGCAGACTGCCCCTCAGCATCCTTGGTGTTGATCTTGGGGACTTTCTTGGCGGTGGCTTCGGGGAGCTCTGCCGGAAAGTAGTCACCAGAAACCAACTTCCTCTTCTTGCTTTGTCCAGTTGATGGCGTTACGGATGGTTGAGTCAACTTGTGCACAAAGATCCCTGGTTCCACAGGTAACTTTAGTGCGGCGCACTTTGACAGGCCATCAACAATGTCATTCTGAGCTCTTGGGATATGCTCCATCTATAGGCCATCAAAGCGCTCTTCTAGCTTCCTCACTTCATCAACATATGCTTCCATCAATGGACTCTGGTAGTTCTTGTTCACTTGGCGAACGACAAGCTGTGAGTCACCCCTGACAATGAGCTTCTTGATCTCAAGGTCTGCTGCGATTCTGAGACCGGCAAGCAATCCTTCATACTCCGCAGTATTGTTGGTTGCTTGCTCCTTGGGAAAGTGCATCTGGACTATGTACTTGAGGTGCTCTCCGGTGGGCGCGACAAGCAGCACGCCCGCACCGGCGCCTTGCAGCGAGAAGGCACCATCAAAGTACATCAGCCACTCTTTGCTTGCCTCTTTGACGGGGATGCTCGTCTCTGGAATTTCCTCATCTGGTGTTGGCGTCCATTCTGCTATGAATTCTGCCAATGCTCTGCTTTGGATAGTTGAAGTGCTCTCAAACTTTAGGCCAAAGCTTGACAGTTCTAGCGCCCACTCGACAATCCTGCCTGTCGCTTCTGGATTTTGCAGTATCCTCTTCAGCGGAAAGCGAGTGACGACTGTGATCTCATGTGCTTGGAAGTAATGGCACAGCTTTCTCGAGGCCATGAGGAGGCCGAAAAGCAACTTCTGCACACCAGAGTACCTTGATCTAGCCCCCTGCAGAAGGGAGCTGACAAAGTAAACTGGATGCTGCACCATTCTCTTCTGCATCTTATCATGCTCCTGCGCAGATCCATCTCTGTTGGGACCAGAGCTTGTCGGCGAAGCCCCCTGCTTGTCGCTGGATGCATCTACCGTGGTTGCTGGCTCCTCATCTGCCTCCCTCTCCGCCACTAACGCAGCACTAACCACTTGATTGGTTGCCGCTATATACAGCAGCAACTTATCTTGCGGCTTAGGTGCGACAAGTGTTGGAGTGGAGGACAGGTATCTCTTCAAGTCCTGCAGCGCAGCCTCCGCCTCCGGAGTCCATTTCATTGGACCTGCCTTTTTCAAAATTTTGAAAAATGGCAGGGCACGCTCAGCAGATCTAGAGATAAACCTGCTGAGAGCAGCCACGCAACCGGCAAGCCTTCGTACATCCTTGACGCGCTTTGGTGCTTTGATCTGCTCAATGGCCTTGATCTTGTCGGGATTGGCTTCAATTCCCCGCTGAGACACGAAGAACCCGAGAAGCTTGCCGGAAGGGACTCCAAACACGCACTTCTCGGGGTTAAGCTTGAGGTTGATCTTGCGCAGATTTGCAAATGTCTCGTCTAAATCTTGAATCAGGGTCGCCCTGTTCTTGCTTTTGACCACTATGTCATCCATGTAGGCTTCCACATTTCTGTGCATCTGTGGCTCAAAAGCGTGGTGGAATACCCTTGCGAATGTTGAACCAACATTCTTCAAACCGAAAGGCATCCGTACGAAGCAATACGTGCCACACGGGGTGATAAATGCGATTTTCTGTTCATCCTCTTCTGCCATGAAGATCTGATGGTATCCTGAGTATGCATCAAGAAATGAAAGCAAATCACATCCGGCTGTGGAGTCAACAATCTGGTCAATGCGCGGCAAGGGAAATGGGTCTTTGGGACAAGCTTTATTAACATCAGTGAAGTCAATACAAAGCCTCCATTTCCCGTTAGCCTTGTGCACGACAACAGGATTGGCCAACCACGTGGGATGGAGCACTCCTCTGACAAGGCCTGCTGCTTCCAACTTCTTGATTTCTTCTGCGATGAATTCTTGGCGCTCCACTGCCTGTTTCCTGACTTTCTGCTTGACGGGCCACGCATGAGGACAGACGGCAAGGTGGTGCTCAATTACTTTCCTGGGAACACCGGGGATATCAGACGGTTGCCACGCAAACACGTCGACATTCGCCCGTAGGAAAGCAACGAGCGCGCTTTCCTATTTGGGGTCAAGAGTGGCGCTGATGGTGAAGGTACCACCAGTGCCGTCCTCCTTGGCGGACACCTTCTTGGTCTCAGCTGGAGCTGCCATTGCCTTCTTACACTTGCCGGTGGAGCTCGATGGTGCGTCCTCGACGGTAGCGCAGCACTCCGAAGAGGTGCGCTTGCCGAAGTAGGCATCAGAGCTCTTGCCGAACTTGGTCTTCTTCTTCCCCCCGGGAGCTTCAGCGGCAAGTGTCTTGCATTCTACCGCGGCTGCTGCTTCCTGGTAGATCTTGTCGGCACAGATAAGAGCATCCTTCTTGTCGCCAGGGACAGAGATGACACTTATCGGGCCTGGCATTTTTAGTACCTTGTACGCATAGTGAGAGGCTGCCATGAACTTGGCGAGTGCCGGACGGCCAAGGATTCCATTGTAAGGTAATGGAAAGTCAGCAACATCAAACGTGACCCTCTCAGTCCTGAAGTTCAGCTCGCTGCCAAATGTTACCGGCAACGTGATCTTTCCCTTCGGCTTGCTCCTTCCTGGGTTGATTCCTTGAAATGTACCAGTCTCTTCGAGCTCGCTGTCAGGGATCTGGAGTTTCTGGAGCACCGCGGAGGATATCAGGTTCAAGCCGGCCCTGCCGTAAACTAGCATCTTAGTGACCTTGAGGTTGCGGATTGTTGGTGAAACCAACATCGGCAAGCACCCGACCACAGTTATGCGATCAGGGTGGTCCTCAATATCAAAGATGATAGGCGTGCTGGACCATTTCAGAGGCTTGCGTGACTCGACGGGTGGTTCTGCTGCATTAACTTCCCGCACCCACTGCTTGAGTTGACGGTGCGAGGTATGCAGAGAAGCACCACCGTCAACGCATAGAACTTATGTGGCTTTCTGGAACTCCTGCTCATCAGTCTCCTCATCATCCATGTCTTCATTGTCGTCGTCATCTTCATCCTTGTCGCGGCCGCGAGGAGGTCTGTCTCCTTGCCGCTGCTTGGCCTTGCCGCGGCGTCCTCCTCGGCCGGGACATTTCTTGCCAGATCCTCCAGCACCTTCCTGGGCCTTCTCCTTGTCGCGCCGCTCGTATTCAGCTTTCTGTTGCTCAACAAGCTGCCCGACTTTTCTGCAGCTCTGGAGATCATGACCCTTGGTGCGGTGGATCTTGCAATACTGCTTGTTGGTGCCGTCCTGCTTGTCGGCGACCGCCACCTCCGCGGAAACCTCCTTGCCAGAGTCACCAGCTTTGGCTTTCTTGGCGCCACCACCGTTGCCGGACTGCTCAACAACTAGCACCTCTTTACCTTTCCTCCTCCTGTTGTTCCGCCGCCGGTTTTTCCTTGCCGGGGCAGCATCTTCACTATCAGATCCTCCCGCTCCTACATTCTCTCTGGGGAGTCTCCTCCCTTCCTCAGCACATGCACACTTGTCGGCCAGTGCATATAACTCACTGACGTCCCTGATCTTGCACATCGCCATTTCCTCCCGCATCCTGCGGTTTCGCACGTTCTGATGGAACGCGCTGATCACCGCGGCAGGGTGGACGTCTGGGATGTTATGCTGCACACTGCTGAATCTCTGAATGTACTTGCACATAGGCTCTCCTTCCTTCTGGGCGAGCAGATGAAGATCACTTTCCTGGCCGTGAGGCTTGTGTCAACCTGTGAAGGCGCCGACAAACTGATGGCACAGATCAGCCCAAGAAGATATGGAATTGTCCGGCAAGTGCATGAGCCAGGATCTGACGTTGGGCTTGAGCACCAGCGGGAAGTAGTTGGCAAGGATCTTGTCATCCTGTCCCCCGGCAGCCTGCACCGCAATGGTGTAGATGCTGAGGAACTCCGACGGATGCGTCTTGCCGTCGTAATTCTCCGGTACGTCTGGCTTGAAGTTCTTCGTGCTGGGCCACGGGACTTGCCGCAGCTCACGAGTGAACGCAGGGCAACCTACCGCGTATGGCAGATCGCCTGGTTCCCCTGGCGCATGCATATCAACAGAGAGCCCATCGCGCTTGTCGGATTGACGTCGCGCTTCTCTTCGGCGCTCGATGCGAGTTCGAGCGTCTTCTTGTTGTCGATCATGAAGAACTTGGCGCTGATCGCGACGAGCTCGTGGATCCGACGATGCGGTGGAGTCGCTGTCGAGGTGGATCCGGCGAGTCGGCGATCTTGGCCTTCGGGGTGGTGATTGCATGGTAGTTGCACCTCCACCCGTTTCGTCGCCACCGGCTCGCGCCCGGCAACCCTGCCGCGGCGGCAACGCGCTCGGCCGCCATGGAGTGTCGCCGTTGGCGTAGCCGATGAGACTCTGAATGGTGGCCCTCCATTCGTCGATCTTGTCCAACACCGGAGTGTAATCTAGGAGCAGTTGAGCTCGCGCCAAAGCTTCTGCTGGAGTGGTGGGTGGCAGTGGCGGACGGCGCGAGGAGCGGGACGTGCTCGGACTTCTAACTATGTTAGAAGGAGCAGTATCCCGTCCAGGCGACCGTGCCCCACTCGTGCCAGCACGCTGGTGTGCATGCTGGTCTTGAGCGCCCCGAGATCCACCAGCTTGGTCTTGGCCTATCATGCGTATGGCACTGCAAGTGCCATGACGCTGTTGGTCTTGCGCCTCCTGAGAGCGGCGCGGAACATGTACAGTCGCCGAGGTTTGTGCAGCCTTGTCCTTGGACCTGGCAGCATCATAAGCTTCCTCGTCGACGTCCATTCTTCCGCCGGCGTCCATTCCACCACCCGTTTGCTACAACGGTGGCGGAAGTGACGTGGACGGAGCGGCTGCCGCCGAAGTCTTCTTCTTCGGTGGCATGTTGATGAAGGGAATGAAGATCTACCTCGTGTGAACGCCGGATCAGGTTCACACAATCTCGACGCCCCCTACCTGGCGCGCCAAAGATGTCGGGGAAGCTGATCCACGAACACCTATGGGGCCGGCGGACCGGGCCCCTTTCTGTTCGGCGAGGGGCGGAGATCGCACAAAGAGCAGATCGAGGCGAAGCACACGAGCAGTTTACCCAGCTTTGGAGCTCTGCGGAGAGATAACACTCCTACTGCTGCTTGTTTGATTATCTTGTGTTATTGCTCCAGAGAGAGAGCGTAGTGTTTTTCTGGGTTCCCAACCTAGTCGAACCCGTCGAAAACTGTCCAACCCCCCCTACGTTGCGCATGGGCCTCCTTTTATATGCTAAAGGGGTCACCGACAGGTGGCAACGCAGAGAAGGGTACAAATGTAAAAAGTGAGGTGGTTGGTACAGTTACTTGTACAGTGCACCCTACCTAACCCTGACGGCAGGGGACAAGGGCATTAAATGCCCGTCTGAGTTGCCCAAACAGTGCAGAAAAGGACCGTTAGGGGCGCCACCGTTCGCCACGATGGCGATCTTGTCAGCTTCGCATGCCACTACGCACCGCTGGCTGCACAGCCTCCCGCCACGCGCGCCTGGAGAGGCCCCCAGAGCGACACGTTGGTGGATGTGCTAGAGCGTGGGCACAGAGTGGCCGCCTGCCGCGGCAAGCGCCTTGCCGCTGCTGTTATCTTGTCGGGTCCGGAAGCTTGTCGCTCACCGGGCCTCGAGGTGCCTTGGTGGGTCTTCCCGACAAGCTCCTCTTGTCGGGGCCTTGTTGCCTTGCCGGAGCGCGTGGCGCGTCACGGCAAGTTCCTTGGAGTGCCTTGGTTGGCCTTCCCGGCAAGCTCCTCTTGCCGGGGCCTTGTCTCCTGAGCTTAAATACTTTGTTCTTGAATGGCTCCAAGGGAACCACAGAGGATCTTGGCGTTCTCCCGGCAAGCCTTGCCGCGGGGTGCTGCAACTGCCCGTGCACAAGTTCGGGGTACTAGGGTACCCCTATTCTAGTACACTGACACTTGGTGATGAACTCCTGCGTGGTGGGCAGTCCTCACCATGTGCTCTCCTGATGAAAGTGTGCCGTGAAGCACGCTTACAAGTGGTGCCCAAGCGCCTCCCTCGTGAGGCTGGCAAGGTCTGAGGCTCTCCAAAAGAGAGCCCCCGAGCCCTGCTCGAGGAGGGCACCGGGCACGCTTTCCTATGCGGTGGAGGGAGGCGCCCCTAGAGCGGGCGCTGATCCTGATGAGGCTCCTGACGTGACGCCATCTTCTTGGGGTCCTGCGTGGTGCGGCTACTTCTTCTTGGGGGTGGTCTCTGGAGGGCCTTCACTTCTGCTGTCAGGGTTGTCGATTGCTGCGGCTTGGAAGACGCGCTCAAGGGAGCACACCGCATCCCTTTCTTCACATGGGACCGTGATGGTTCCCCCACTTCCTGGCATCTCAAGGATGTTGTAGCCATGGTGAGTGACCACCATGAACTTGGCCAGGGCTGGATACCCGAGGATGGCATTGTACGGCAGGCGGATGTGCGCGACGTCGAAGTCGATGAGCTCGGTGCGGTAGTTCTTGCGCTCCCCGAAGGTGATAGGCAGGCGGACTTGCCCTATCGGTGTGGTGGAACCGTCAGTCACTCCTGAGAAAGGCTTGGTTGGCTGGAGCTGCTCATAGGGCACTTGGAGGTTGTCGAACGTGTCGATGGATAGGACGTTGAGCCCTGCGCCGCCGTCGATGAGAGTCTTGGTGACTTGCACATTGCTGATGACTGGGGAGCATAGCATTGGGAGTGCGCCAGCGATGGCTACACACTTGAGCTGGTCTGCCGAGTTGAAGGTGATGGCGCATTGGGACCACCTGAGCGGGCACGTGGCCTCGAACTTGGGGAGCGCCGCGTTCACCTCACGAGCGAACTGTTTGAAGATGCGCTGATAGGCTGGGGCCTGAGCACAGCCCAGGATGCAAGCGATCGCACGTGGCTCCTGGAAGCCCCCAGCCCCCTTGTCATGGTGGTGGTCGTCGTTCCTTCTTGGACGACTCGGGCTGATCTCTGCCTCGCTTGGTGTCGGGCTCCGCTATGAGCACCACTGCCTCTTTGCGCTTCACGTCCTTGGCCTTGGCCTTCTTCTCCTCCACTCCTGCAGCTGGCAGCTCAAGGAGAGAGAGGCGCCCCTCCTTAGCTCTTGCGCACTTGGTCGCCAGGTTGAACAGCTCCTGAGATGTGCAAAGCTCCTCATGGATAGCCAACTCTTCCTTCCTCTTGACATCGCGGACGCCGTCGGAAAATGCGGCGATGATGGCCTCGACCGTGACCTTGGGGATCTTAAGGCGTGTGTTGTTGAAGCGCTAGATGTACTTCCGGAGGGTCTCTCCTGGCTGTTGCTTGATGCGGCGTAGATCTCCCGCAGCTGGTGGCGGTCACGAGTGCCCTGGAAGTTGGCGACGAAGCGGTCGCGCATCTCGCCCCAGGAGGAGATCGAGCCGTGCTGCAGGTTCAGGAGCTAGGAGCGGGCCCCATCCTTGAGAACCATGGGAAACCAGTTCGCCATGACTTTTTCGTCGCCGTTGGCCGCTTCGATGCTCAACTCCTAGAGCTGCAGAAATGCCGCGGGGTCGGTGGTGCCGTCGTATCGAGGAGGTAGATCTGGCTGGAACTTGCCTGGCCAGGCGATGCTACGCAGTTCAGGGGTGAAGGCGCGGCAGCCAGCCGTGGTCGCCGGGTCCCGCTTCTAAGGCGGAGCTTGGTCTTGGCGAGGTCCGCGCTGTGCCACTTCAGGCGGCATGCGGCCTTGACGAGGTGGCGCGGGGAGCGCCGGTGCAGCTTCTCGCGGCCGCGGGATTTCTTGGCAGCTTCTTTCTTCACACGCGGGCGCCGGGCGCGGTGGATCATGCCGCGGAGGCGCGCACCTTGGTGCCAAGGCAACATCTTGGGGTCGAGGCGGTGCAGACACGCCATGAGCCCCGTCGCCCGCGGCTGGTTGAGAGGGAGGCAGAGAGTGGGACGGCGCTGGAGATCCCCCTGCGGCACAGATGATCTCGGCGACGCGGTCGAGCCACTCCTCATAAAGGTCGTCAACGGGGCGGTTACGCAGGAGCTCGTTCCCCGAGATGAGAGCAACCCGTGCCTCCATGGGAGCGCGGTGCGCGTGAGATGAAGAACCAGCAAGGGTGAGTGATGGAGTAGCGGTGCGGCCGTCCTGCCGCACCAAAGGATGCTGCGAGGACACCTGCTGCTCATTCCCCACCAGGCCGGTGGCAGCGTTGGTGGCGGTGGACAGAGAACGACGAGGTGGCCTGCCGACGGGAGCCGTCTGAGCGACGCGGGCGGCGAGGGCAGCCCGACGCTGAGCTCGAGCACGACGAGCGTCCGTCATGGAGAAGACGGAGCAATGGAGCAACGGACTGATGGAAAGGAAGCTACAGCGCACCCCTACCTGGCGCGCCAAATGTCGGATGTGGGGTTTCGGCAAACCCTTAAGGTTCGAACACTGGGGTGCACGCGAAGTCTTTCCCTCCTACCGATCTATGCTCTAGCTCGCTAAGATATTGCCGACGAACTCGACGGACTCACGACACAGAAAGACACGGGGTTTATACTGGTTCGGGCCACCGTTATGGTGTAATACCCTACTCCAGTGCGGTGGTGATGGATTGCCTCTTGGGCTGATGATGAACAATACAAGGGGAAGAACAGCCTCCTGAGGTTGAGGTGTTCTTGTGCGTATGGACGTGTGTGTATCTCTGGGTCTGACCCTCCCCCCTCTACTATGGTGGCTAGTCCTATTTATAGAGGCCCTGGTCCACTTCCCATATATTGAGCGGGAAGGGAGCCAACAATGGCGGGCTAATTTGAAGAGGGACAGCTAGTACGAGCTATCCTGACAAAAGGTAGTCTGCGCCTGTGAAAGGCTCTGGGGTGATGCCGTCTTGGGCTCCATGATGACCTCCGCCTTGCCGTCCGCCTGGTCTTGATCTTGTTGCACTGAAATGGCAACCTTTGCCTGAGGCCTCGGTACTCCACGACTGCGCTTGCCTCCCTTGCACCGAAAAGGAAACAAGGACGCTGCGCACGCTAGCGCCCGCCTGGTGTCGATCGTCATGGCTCACATCACGAGAGCCTCGTGAGGTTCGCCTCGCCTTGATATCTCCGCTCCTCGTGAGCCTGCCTAGCTAGGCCACTCCAGAGGAGGTCTTGCATCGTCCGCCTCGCGTGGCTTGGCCCCTCGCGACGGTCTTGGGTGCTTTGTTGGTGAAGATGGGTCGTACGGCCTGCTGCTTGGCCATGCCGCGGGCCGCGGGCAGGCAAGTCTGGGGACCCCCGTTCCTAGAACACCGACACACACCACCCTTTAGACGGTGCAAAAGCATCTTTTCGTGGCCTATTATGCAAACACCGGTCGATGTTCCTCTCGAAGGACAATACACCAAGGAGAAAAGAAGCATAGACGCATGCCAAAGTACCTAAACGATCTTTAAAGATCAGCTCGTCCGCTTTTAGGATGCATGCACAGCTCCCCTTTGTGTTCGACGTGTAAAATAGCCTTGTTGCTTATTGCGCTATTTGTATCAATACATTTTGACATATCAATCAGACTACAATGGAAACAGCCTTTAGCCCAAAACCTACGTGGCGTTGGCATATCTCTTAGCATATGTTTCCCCTTTTTTGTCTGATTGTCATGTACGCCTTGGTATGACCTAAATCGCCCAGGGCTTTATTAAGTCGCGTACATATTTTAAATACTAAAATGAAGTCCGAACACTTTCACAGTGCAATTCGGCGTCCCGAATGTAGCATTATATGCATTGGCTCCGAATCATGTCTTTGGTCAATAGTTGGGTTGCTCGGCTCCTGTGCTTGCTACCTTACGTTCCGTCTGATCGGCTAGGGTAGTAAAGGGAGAACTATGCGATTGTGTTTCTGGTTCACATAGACAAACAGCTCAGTAGAGAAAGCCGAAAACTAACTGTCATGATGCGCCGAGAGCTGGTCAGCTATTCGGCCGGGCATTCACAGCACCGAAGTTCGGATAAACGAACAATACTAGGGGTTGCGCCTGCACTCCCATTATAAAAATCCTATGGCTAAGTGAGGGTGATAAAGCCGTATAGTCCGACTGCCTGGTTTGCCGCACTAACACCTCCTTCACAGACCAGTATGTTGGGTCAAGTGTGTTTTAAGTGTTATCCCGAATACCCCCGTACTACCTACATGGGCTGAAGTCGACGACTGGCCAACTCTCAAATATCATAAACAGCCGCACAGGAGGAGATATTTTAAAGTAAAATAAGCAACATATCATACATAAGCCTTGTTTCATGATACAGGATTGGACAACATAGATACATTCATTAAAAAATGATGTCCTTTGAACATTGGCCTTCTACAATGTGGGGTCCTTTTAGGACATCATCAAAGTACTGCTCCGGCGTGCGGTGCTCTTTGCCAGCGGGTGGTCCCCCGGTTGAAAGCTTGACGGGGTCCATCTTCACCCACTTCACCTTGACACGGGTGAAGGCCATCCGCGCACCTACAATACAGACCGACCGCTTGACGGCATCAAGCCGCGGGCATGCGCTGACCAGCCGCTTCACGAGACCGAAGTAGCTACTGGGCATGGGTTCAGCAGGCCAAAGACGGATTATCAAATCCCTCATGGCCAATTCAGCCACCCTCTGCAGTTCGGTCCATTACTTCAGCTGATCGCTGAGGGGCACAGGATGCTCTGGCACAAGGTACTGCGACCAGAACAACTTCTCCGTTGAGCTCCCTCTTCGGCCCGGAAGAACTCCACGGCATCAGCAACACTCCAGGGCAGGTCCGCAAACACTCGTGGAGAACTCCAATTTTGGGTTAGAAAGATATACCTTTTCTTCACAAATTTGCTCTGCATGTTAAAGGCCTTACCCGCTGCAATTTGCTTTGCCTCTTGGATCTACCGGACAACGCTTTGGGTTGCGGCCCGGGCTTCCTATGCGCTTTGGAGTGCCTTAGCAAGTTCGGAGTTCTGCTCTAAACTCTTGCGCTCTAAGGACTTGCATTTTCCTATGGCATCCTTGAGCTCTTGCTGGACTTCCTTCACCCATGATTCATGTTTAAGGCGGGAGGCTCGTTCCTCCTCCGCCTCCTTCTTGGCCTCGGCCAGCGCACTCTTGAGGGCCTCGACCTCAGACGTTTCAGCTGCAAACATAATTATGAAACTCATTCAGATACTACATCATAGATGGCATCATTTCAGACGTGCTTCGGTATTACACACCTTGCTTTTCTTCTAACTTCTGCCTTAGCTCGGATGCTTCAGTGGCATGGGCAGCTGATGCCTGTTTTGCAGCCTGTTTGTTCAAACATATATGTATGTTAACCTCATGTGTGAGTTATTAGATCCTATGTTCGGTTCTTCCTTCCGAACACCGAACAGAGTCTCAGGGGCTACTATCTATACACATGCATTCTTTTTATACAATTAAAAGATACTGCAAAGCACATACCTCAAAGCCTCTTAAAAGTCTAGTGTAGGCTTCACTCAGTCCGCTTTCACGGACTGAACCTTTTTTATTACCATACCCATAAGGGTATGACGTTCTTCCACAATGGTGGCGCTTTGAAGCGCTCTCACCAAAGTGTCCGGCGCCTCCGCATTGACAGAGGTCACCGGTATAGTAGCCGCGCCCCCTCCTCGTGAAGAGGGTTGCTCCTCTGACTCCGGAACCGTGTGGGTTTCAGGAATGACATTTAGTTGGGGGCCAAACTAGACATGCCCCCCGTCTCCAGTCTCCATGGGGGTTGGTTCCCCCATGTTCTCGGCAGCCGAGGTGTCACCCTTCGGCACCGTCTTGGCAGCCTATGGCACCTCTCCCTATTCTGGAAGGATCCTTTGGGACGACACCTCGGTGTTGTCCGCTGCAGGGGGAGGAAGCTGGTGGAGGTGAATCATGCTCCATCATGTTCGGACCCAATGAATTCCCAGTAGAAGAAGATCGCTAGGGGAGGACATGAACCAGACTGCAGCATGCAATTTAAGTGTGTTATAACTATAAGCTAGAAAAGCCAAACATATATATATATATACGTTTGAGTACTTTCGATCCAGCCAGGGGATTCGGCCTGGGGCGCCACTCATCGGCGTCCGACTCAGAGTCATCCGTAAAGAAGGTCCTCCCTTTCTTGGACACTTCCACCTCTAGATCAGTGGAAGCTGCCCTCTTCTTGTTCTTCTTCTTCTCACCCTTGGGTGGGGGATAGCTCTCTTCCTCCTCCTCTTCCTCTTCGTCAGGGGAGGAGAGAGTTTTGGTGTCTTCGGACACTACGTCTGAGGCGCCTTTACGGCGGAGGCCACCCTTGGCCGCCTTGCCCTTCTCCTTGGCCTTCTTTTCCGGCGCCAGGTACGACGCCGGGACTAGCATCCTCGTCAACAGAGGAATACTTCGTCTTCGGGCAGCGGAGCCGGACAGTGAATCCTTCCGCTTTCTTTGTCCAGCCATGCAAAAGAAAATGGAGAGTTTAGTGTGCTCCTTGGGCTTGCAAAGTAATGTTATCAAAGAACTTACGGGGGTCGCAGCGTGGGTGCTGTCGTAGCTGAGGTCTTCGGTTGTTTCCGGCCATGACATCTGGTTCTTGAAGAGCAGCTTCCACATGTCTCCAGGCTTCGCGCCGAAGAACCGTTGCATGGTCCGATGACCGGCTGGGTTGAACTTCCACATGGGCTCTTGACGCGCCTGACAGTGGAGAATCCGGCGGAAGAGCATCACCTGGATCACGCTGGCGAGGCTGGTATTTTTATCTACCATGCTATTGATGCGCGTCTCCAGCATCATTACCTCGTCAGATGACGCCCAGTCCAAGCCCTTGTTGAGCCAAGATGGCAGCCGCATTGGGGGTCTAGACTTGAACTCCATAGGAGCGACCCATGTGGAGTCACAGGGCTCTGTGACATAGAACCACCCCTGTTGCCATCCCTTCACGGTCTTCAGGAAGGTGCCCTTGGGCCAAGTGACGTTGGGCAATTTGCTCACCATAGCGCCACCACAATCTGTGTGCTGGCCGTCCACCACTTTCGGTTTCACATTGAAAACCTTGAGCCATAGGCCGAAGTGGGGGGAAATGCGGAGGAATGCCTCACATATGATGATAAACGCCGAAATATTGTGGAAACAATTTGGGGCTAGATCATGGAAATCTAGCCCGTAGTAAAACATGAGGCCGCGGATGAAAGGAGGAAGGGGAAACCCCAGTCTGTGATGAAAATGAGGGATAAATACTACCCTCTCGCTGGACTTTGGAGTGGGGATGACTTGTTTTTTGGCCGGGAGCCAGTGGGCGATCACTTTGGCCAGATACCCCGCTTCCCGGAATTCCTTGATGTTTTTCTCCGTGACGGAGGAGGCCATCCACTTGACCTGTGCTCCAGATCCGGACATGGCTGGAGTACTTTCTGGGAACAGAGTGGATCGAAGCTTGAGCGCTGGAGCTTGAGGGCGGATGGACTGAGGAAGGGGAAGGCGTGGGGTAAAAAGGGGGAATCTTATCTCCTTATAAAGGCAGTGAATATCATGCGTCCCCCACGAACCTTAAAGCTTGCCTATTTCCAAGGGGCCGTGCGAGACAGCACGGTTAGGTTTCCCAAACCCGTATTGATGAGAATCCCGTAATAAGGGGGCACGATCTTTGCTTTGACAAGATGTGTCATTGGTGGTTGCATCTCGAAACGTGAAACGGGAGGCCATAAAATGTTTTGAAATAATAGAATGGGCGGACGTAACGTCTCACCAGTGAAATCTTCAGAAGACAGAATTTATCTGTATTCTGCCCTTGTAATTCAGAGGTATGACTGTTGTACAGAGCTGGATATAGTACTCTGCTTTGAGGAATTCGGAGGAGGAACCCGCCTTGTAATGCCGAAGACAATCTGCGCGCCGGACACATCATCATTAAAGACTAATTCAGAAGCTACTGAGGGAGTCTTGGATTATGGGGTCCTCGGGTGTCCGGGTTACTAACGTGGTCGGACAGATGGGCCGTGAAGATACAAGATAAGAAGGCCTTCGCTCGTGTCCGGATGGGACTCTCCTTGGCGTGGAAGGCAAGCATAGCCTGCGGATATGAATATTCCTTCTCTGTAAACCGACTCTCTACAACCCTAGCCCCCTCCGGTGTCTATATAAACCGGAGGGTTTAGTCCGTTGACACAGTCATAATCATATAGGCTAGACATCTAGGGTTTAGCCATTACGATCTCGTGGTAGATCAACTCTTGTAACCCCTATATTCATCAAAGCAAATCAAGCAGGACGTAGGGTATTACCTCCATCAAGAGGGCCCGAACCTTGGTAAACATCATGTTCCCCGTCTCCTCTTACCTTCTATCCTTAGACGCACAGTTCGGGACCCCTACCCGAGATCTGCCGGTTTTGACACCGACAGTGAGTGCTTGAAGGTATATTTTAGATCTTGCAATTGAATGTTTTAGTTTCTTGTTTTAGCACTAGTTTGGTTTTATAATAGAATACTAACAAATGGAGATTGGGTTACCTCAGGTCGTTCTTTATCTTTATAATGTCTATCTTGAGAATAAGGATTCCGACAATTGTGCTCAATTGCTAGAAAAAGAATTCAACAAAATTTATGGCATAAAAACGTTGGATGATGGGCATAATTGCAATATTGCTAGTATGAATTCTTTGAATATCCATGATGTTAATGATGATTGCATTAGTCATGATAATATTGTCTCCTATAAGAATATCAATTTTTGCGGAGTGAATTGGGAATGCAAATGCACACCAAAAAGGGAGGATATATTTTGTAGGAAGCATAAATATTTAGAGAGCAAAAAGTTGCAAGAGAGGCTAGATGATTGTGCTGAAAGATTTAAGTTTTCTTGCCATCCTTGTGAACTTTGCAATGAACATGGTCATTTAAATCTCCAATGCAAATTGTTTCATGATCAAACCGTGTCCAAAAATTGTGATAACTTGATGTAACGCCCCGAGACTATTGCGCCAGGTGTCTTCCAGTTATTCGCTTTAGTTGCCATGTCATTTTCTTGCATGTCATGCATTCGATATCATGTCATCATGTGCATCACATTTGCATACGTGTTCGTCTCATGCATCCGAGCATTTTCCCCATTGTCCATTTTGCATTTCGACAGTCCTATGTCCTCCGGCGTCCCCTTTTGCCTCTTTTCGTGTGCGGGTGTTAAACATTCTCGGAATGGACTGAGATTTGCCAAGCGGCCTTGGTACACCACCGGTAGACTGCCTGTCAAGTTTCGTGCTGTGTGGAGTTCGTTTAATACTCCAACGGTTAACCGGGGAACCATAAAGGCCTTGTGTGTGTTGCAGCCCAACACCCCTCCAAAGTGGCCCATAACCCATCCAAACCCCCTCCATCCTCTCGGCCGTTCGATCACGATCGCGTGGCCGAAAACCGCACCTCATTTGGACTCTCCTAGCTCCCTCTACCTATAAAAAGGTGCTCCCCTCCGAAAATTCACACAGTCTAACCCTAGATCCATCTTCCCAGCGCAGTCGGACATGTCCGCACGGCGGCCGGACACGTCCGCCGCTTCCCGCGCCCACTCAAGGACCGCCACGTGGCGCCACCGTGCCGTCCCTGCCGTCGGCCCGCCAGGCCCGGGTCGGCCCCCCCGAGCCCGCGAGCTCCTCCGCTGCCCGCGTCTCGCCCGCGCACCCCGCCGCCGAGTCGCCGTCGACCGCCGCCTCCTTGCCCGCTCCACCGCCGACCTGCGTCCGCCTCGCCGCCGCCAGATCTACGCACCGCCGCATCGGCTTCACCGCTCCACCGCCGCCTCGAGAACACCGCGCCGCCGCCCCGTGTCGACTCCGCATCACCGGCGCACCGCACTCCATCTAGGCTGCTCCAGCGAGCGGCCCGACCTCGCCGACATCAACCCCCTCCTTCTCCGTCTCCGGCGAGATTCCGGCCGGATCCGGATCGGGACCAGATCCACCGGTCCCCGATCCAAAGCCCGTCCCCGCACCGCTTCATCCCGGAACGTCTCCGTCCACGTTTTCGCGGGGTATAATTTTCTCTAAGTCCCTGGATCTGTAACATTTTCAGGCCATGTTCATTGCATCATAACTTCATCATCGTAGCTCCGTTTCATGCGCATGATATATCAAAATGTTCGGTAGGATGTCCTCTTCATTTTGTTCCATTGCATCATGCTTGTTTGAATGCATCTTGATGCCCAAATTTCTGTTGCAAGAGTGCTTCATAATGTTAGTTCCTGTTACTTAGCAGATCTGGAGCATTTGTCATTTTTGCCATGTTTGTTGTGTGCTTCCTATGGACTTGAGCTCTACATGTGTTTTGGGCTATGCCATGCCATCTTCACAGGGGTGTATGCCATGTATTTTTGTGATCAATGTGGTGACTAGAACATGCATGCAAAGTAGCTCTCGCGATGTTGCTGATTTCAGGGACTTAGATTTTCACTAAGTCATTTCCCTGCTATTATTTTTATGCCATGTATTCATGTTGTTTCAGAGAGATCCATGCCTCTTTTGAGTATGTTCAGTAAGGATGATTTGGGCATATGGTTGTGCTCTATCCATCCATGGCTCTGTTTGCATTTAAGGAGTGCCCTAGCATGACTCAATATTGCTCTACTTTTGCTATAAAACGTTCCTGGCAGATTGTTTACATGTTAATCAATTTTGCCAAGTTATTGTAGTTGATCCATGCATGCTATGAGTTTGCTCTTGCTTTGGTTAGCTTCATGAACATGTCTTCTTGCGGATGCTATGCTTATCTTGTCATGCAATGCCTTGTGTTGAGTGCATCGAGCTCGCAAAGATGCCTTCGTAATTCTGTTTTTGCCATGCCTAGTTTTCTGCTAAGTCCGAATCTGTTAACGAAACTTGCTATGTTCACATGGGTGCCATCTTATCTTCTGATCCTTTTTGGCTTATGGTCAGTAAGGGACTTTTGTTATATTCTTTGAGTAGATTCATGTCATGCCTTGCTTTGCTATGTCCTGTTCCTGTAGCATGTTGTTATCTTGCTCTAAACATTGCTTCCTGATGTTAATTCCTAACATGTTAGTACTTTCACTAAGTCTGTGAAGCTGATATCTTTTGCACTTTTTCCATGCTTGTTTGAACCTGCTCTTGTGTGATTTAGCCGTAGCTCAGTGTTCATTTTTTTCAAGCATCTTGTGTAGATCACTGCCATGTGCTTTGTTACTATGTTAGAGTGCAGTAGCTTAGTTTCTTGTTGAATTCTAGATGGCATCGTGCTGTTAATCGCAGAATCGTGCCATTCTTGTTTTGCTTGCCATTTGCAAACCGTGCATCCGATTCCGGTGATCTTTATATAATTTTCGACCGAAATCAACTCATCTTTCCAGCGGCGCACTTGGTTTGCCTAGTTGAGGCCTTGTTCAATCTTTTCCTTCCGGATCCCGCACATGCATTGCATAGCACATCCCGCATATCATGCCATGTTTTGCATCATGTTGCTTGCGCATTACACCGTGGTTGATTGTGGTTTCCTTTGCTTGTGTTCTTGCCTTGGGTAGAGCCGGGAGACGAGTTCTTGATCGAGGAACCTGTTGAGTACGCTTATGAGGTTCAAGCTTTCGTCAACTCGGAGAACTTTGCAGGCAAGATGACCATACCCTCGAAATCACTTCTATCTTTGCTTGCTAGTTGCTCTCTCTATTGCTATGTCGCGATACCTACCACTTGCTATATCATGCCTCCCATATTGCCATGTCAAGCCTCTAACCCACCTTTCCTAGCAAACTGTTGTTTGGCTATCTTACCGCTTTTTCTCAGCCCCTCTTATAGCGTTGCTAGTTGCAGGTGAAGATGAAGTTTGTTCCATGTTGGAACATGGATATGCTGGGATATCATAATATCCATTATTTTAATTAATGCATCTATACACTTGGTAAAGGGTGGAAGGCTCGACCATATGCCTGGTGTTTTGTTCCACTCTTGCCGCCCTAGTTTCTGTCATACCGGTGTTATGTTCCTTGATTTTGCGTCCCTTACGCGATTGGATGTTATGGGAACCCCTTGAAAGTTTGCTTTGAATAAAACTCCTCCAGCAAGGGGTTCCCATTTGCCTAACAACCTATACTTTTCCCTTGGGAGTAATTAACCCAAGGGTCATCTTTATTTTAACCCCCCCGGGCCAGTGCTTCTCTAAGTGTTGGTCCAACCTGAGCGATGTTCGGCGCCCCCTGGGCAACCAGGGTCTATGCCAACCCGACTTCTCGCTCATCCGGTGTGCCCTGAGAATGAGATATGTGCAGCTCCTATCGGGATTTGTCGGCACATTTGGTCAGCTTTCCTGGTCTTGTTTTACCATTGTCGAAATGTCTTATAACCGGGATTCCGAGATTGATCGGGTCTTCTCGGGAGAAGGAATATCCTTCGTTGACCGTGAGAGCTTGTGATGGGCTAAGTTGGGATACCCCTGCAGGGTTTTGAACTTTCGAAAGCCGTGCCCGCAGTTATGGGCAGACGGGAATTTGTTAACGTTCGGTTGTAGAGAACTTGACACTTAACTTAATTAAAATGCATCAACCGCGTGTGTAGCCGTGATGGTCTCTTTCCGGCGGAGTCCGGGAAGTGAACATGGTTCTTGTGTTATGCTTGGACGTAAGTAGTTTCAGGATCACTTCTTGATAACTTCTAGTTCACGACCGTGCTTTGCTTCTCTTCTCGCTCCCATTTACGTAAGTTAGCCACCATATATGCTAGTGCTTGATGCAGCTCCACCTCGCTACCTTTTCCTAACCATAAGCTTAAATAGTCTTGATCACGAGGGTGTGAGATTGTTGAGTCCTCATGACTCACAGATACTTCCAAAACAGTTGCAGGTGCCGATGATGCCAGTGCAGGTGATGCAAACGAGCTCAAGGAGGGGCTCGATCAAGACCATGGTCGTTGTTTTGTTTTGTTTCCTTTTTATCAGTAGTGGAGCCCAGTCAGGGCAATCGGGGATCTTTTGCATTAGGGGTTGTCTTTCTTTATTTGGTTCCGTAGTTGGACCTTGATTGTATCTGGATGTTGTAATGCTATATTCATGTATTGTGTGAAGTGGCGTTTGTAAGCCAACTCCTTATCCCTTTCTTTTTCAGTACATGGGATGTGTAAATATTACCCCTCTTGTGACATGCCTACTATGCGGTTATGCCTCTAAGTCGTGCTCCGACACGTGGGAGATATAGCCGCATCGTGGATGTTACAAGTTGGTAATCAGAGCCTTCCCCGACTTAGGAGCCCCCTGTTTGATCGAATCGCTGGCGTTGTTGAGTCTAAAAAAATGTTTTGAGTCTTATAGGATTATATATATTGGAGAGTAGGATTCTTTTTACTCCTCAGTCCCTTTGTCGCTCTGGTGAGGCTTCCTGGCGTAGAGTTTTGACTCTTCTCTCCTCAAATTTCACGAAATTTTATTTAGGATCACATGGGTATCGTGGAATCGTTCCGATGGTTTTGTGACGAGAACATTGTTCTTGGTGCCTCCTGACATTTAGGGGTTGTGGCAGTGTCCCGGGGAGTTGAGCTCCGAGGTGTTGTCGTCACAATTTTATCGTTGTAGTTCTGGAATACCTGAGTTCGCCGACATCAAAAATTCTGTTTTATGCAGTTGTTGGTGAGATAACCTAGACGCCACCCAGTACTGGAGCAGGAGTTCGGGAGTATTGCCATAACTTGTATAACAGATGCTTTTCGAAGGTTGAGGTAAATGATTTCCAAAGGTTTCTTGGTTATGTGTTGAAGGATGGATACAGCTGGATGTAGGATTTGCTAGTTTTATGTGAGATATTATGCTTCCCCTGTATCCCCAACACCTGATTGCATAACCAGAAAGTTTCAGGAGTTTATAAGTGGGAATTCAAGTAGCTCATAGGAATTCTTTCCAACAGACACATGATATGATATGGGATCTATCATATGTTTGTTTCCCGCTTATTTTGCAAGCCAATACTTTGTTTTCTTTATTTGTGGTAATAGAGTTGCTTCAATGTCAAG
Organism: Triticum aestivum; assembly: GCF_018294505.1. Classification (NCBI taxonomy): domain Eukaryota; kingdom Viridiplantae; phylum Streptophyta; class Magnoliopsida; order Poales; family Poaceae; genus Triticum; species Triticum aestivum. The sequence continues at coordinate 335,577,279 of NC_057812.1, read as the reverse complement.
TGTTGATTCCGTACCTCCCCTGAGTGGTGTTCTCACACTTCTATGTGAATACCAATCCTTCTTGATCTTCGAGTTTGCCATCTCAATTTCTTTCGAAGAGGTGTGTGTCTCTTCAAGTGGATCCGATCTTTTTCCACATACGCAAGATCAACTCTAAGTCTTCTCAACGTTGTTTGTTTCATCCGTCCCAAGATGCCTTTGTTCTCCCGCCCTCCCACCCTTTTCCTTCAGGGACTCTGATTTCTTAATTCGTTATCCATTTTATTGATGGGAAGTTTCTTCATTCTTTTCCGTCAATGTTCTTATCCAGTGATTCTCAGGAAGATACTAACGGAGCTTCAAGATCATCATTCATCATTCTTTTTCTTCTCTGGTGGATTCAATTCAAGCTTTGTCGACCATATGATGTCCTCGTTTCAAATGTTTTCCCATGCCGGTGCACCTCTTTATCATTCACCTCTCACTATTCATTTGTTTTGGAGTGCTGAAGATATCTCAGAAGATTCGTGTTTTCACTACTAATCCGTTCAAGCTCTTTCGAGGATGTTATCTCATACAAGCTATTTAACTCAATCGGTGCAATCTCCCTTTCAAGTAATCGTTCTAAGGTGTTTATTTTGATGGGGCCCTAACCCACAGGTCTTTTCCCAGGATCTTACCTGACTCTTCTATTTTTCCGAAGTTACTCTTAAATTCTTTTCCAAGTTTGACGTAAGAATGGATTGTCATCAGTCATATGTCTTTCTTCAAGATCTTTCAAATTCTTTTCATCGTCGGTTCAACCTTTCTAATTTTCATCCCGGAGTATCTCATCAATTCATGGTGGTGTTTCTCATCATCTTTTTCAACATTTGAAGACCGAAGAAGAGTTTTTCTTCCAAATCTTATCCGTGCTCTCAGAGATGCGTAGTTCTAGCTTTATGCCATCCCCTCATAATTGTTTTCGATTGTGAGAATGATTTTCACCCTTCCGGAGCAATTCAAGAGTCTTTTCAGTTTGATTCTCCCGAGCCCGTCATCTCAGAATTATTCATTCCAGCTTTCAGCTCTCGTTCTCCAAATCTTACCGGTGCATCATTCAAGTATTCTCTAATCAGCTCGGGATCTCTTCGTTCTCATGTATCTAAATTCTCTCAAGTATCTTCGTTCATTTTCTAATTCCTCTTGATGTTTATTTATCTTTTCCTCGTTCATTTTTGATTCTTACGGTGATTCATTCAAGATTTCTCTTCCTTCGTTATCATATCAATTCATACGTTCTTTCCAAATCCTACATGTAGATCGTTGAAGTCCTTCTCAAGTTTACGCTATATCTCTCTTAATCCTTTTCAACGTGAATAAGTAGTATGCCAAATCCGTTGCTTGTCATCAATCTAAATTGGTGAAGGATACGCATAACATAATTCTTATTCTTGTTTCATCTAAGTGATCTAATTTCTTATTTCCGGAGTGGTTCATCATATCACATTCTCGGTTTATGATTTATCTCGTCGTGAAGTTCCAAGTTTATTCTTTATTCTTATTCTTATGCTTTATCTTCTCTTCTGGAGTTCCAAGTTTCCACTTTATCTCGTCGCGAAGTTCCATCTAAATCATCGCAAGGCTTCACCTTGTGTTTTCAACTTCTCTTTCCTTTCGTTTGATCATCCTTTTATTACCGGAGTTCTTCATGGATGCTCTACATGATGGTTCATCAAGGATTTAATTCCTTCTCGAAGGTTCATTGAGATTCTTTTCAGAGGAGTTCAAGTATTCTTCATCTTGCATTCCGAAGTGCATTTCTTTCTACCTTATCATTTGAGGTGGTGTTATGTCATTGTTGATAATTCTCCTTCGTGTTTCATGATCCACAAGTTTTCAAGAGTGACATATCTAAATCCATCATTTTCTCTTCGCTCAAGACATCATTTCAACCAATCATCCTCGTCATTGGAGTTATCCTGGGTTATATTTCACCTAAATCCTTCCCTAAGGATTGTTGCTATTTATGGTTCTTATAAATGACCCAAGTTCTTCATTTATCCTCCCGGTGATATAAGCTTCTCGTCTTCTTGGTGATATCAATCCAATCTTTTGTCTTCCGTTAGTGGCAGGATTTCACCTCATAATTTTGAGATGTCTTCTATAAGCCCACATTAAGCTTATCCTTTTGTTGTTGATAATCCAACAACTCTGTTCTATTATTTGTTGTAAGTGTGCTCTCTCAAGATCTTGTTTTCCCTCCATTCATTCCATTCCATTCTTTCATTTCTTTCGGAGGCATTGTGATGTTGCTCTCTTCGACCAATCATCTTGTTTTGTCATGATCATGTTCTTTCCTTTGATTACCCATTTAACCGGAGTGTTGTGCCCTCTCCTCAAGTTCTTTTCATCTTACCACTTTTCAACCGGATTGCTGCCCGAATTTGTTCTTGTTCCTTTTTCCTAACGGAGTGCTTTCTAACTTCGTTCATCTCCGTTGCATTCTTTCTTTCAAAGTTCTTCAATATCTCAAGGTTCTTTGGTTTCACTCGTTTGTCAAAGAAGCAACTTAGTTTTACCTCTTCTATTTCTCTTCCGTTTTCCCCGGTACCATCCTAGAGCTCGGGACGAGATCCTCTCATAGTGGTGGAGTGTTGTAACGCCCCGAGACCGTTGCGCCAGGTGTCTTCCAGTTATTCGCTGTCGGTGCCATGTCATTTGCTTGCGTGTCATGCATTCCATACCATGTCATCCTGTGCATCGCATTTGCATACATGTTCGTCTCATGCATCCGAGCATTTTCCCCGTTGTCCGTTTTGCATTCCGACACTCCTATGTCCTCCGGCGCCCCCTTTTGCCTCTTTTCGTGTGTGGGTGTTAACCATTCTCGGAATGGACCGAGATTTTCTAAGCGGCCTTGGTACACCACCGGTAGACCGCCTGTCAAGTTTCGTGCCATGTGGAGTTCGTTTGATACTCCAACGGTTAATCGGGGAACCGTAAAGGCCTCGTGTGTGTTGCAGCCCAACACCCCTCCAAAGTGGCCCATAACCCATCCAAACCCCCTCCATCCTCTCGGCCGTTCGATCAAGATCACGTGGCTGAAAATCGCACCTCATTTGGACTCTCCTAGCTCCCTCTACCTATAAAAAGGTGCTCCCCTCCGAAAATTCGCGCAGTCTAACCCTAGATCCATCTTCCCCGCGCCACCGGACATGTCCGCCCGGCGGCCGGACACGTCCGCCGCTTCCCAAGCCCACTCAGGGACCGCCACGTGGTGCCACTTCACCGTCCCCACCGCCGGCCCGCCAGGCCCGGGTCGGCCCCCCCGAGCCCGCGAGCTCCTCTGGCGCCCGCGTTTTGCCCGCAAGCCCCGCCGCCGAGTCGCCGCCTCCGTGCCCGCTCCGCCACTGACCTGCGTCCGCCTTGCCGCCTCCAGATCCGCGCACCGCCGCCTCGGCTTCACCGCTCCGCCGCCGCCTCGAGTACACCGCGCCGCCGCCCCACGTCGACTCCGCCCTCATCGGCGCGCCGCACTCCGTCCGGGCTGCTCCGGCGAGCGACCCGACCTCGCCGACGTCAACCCCCTCCTCCGGCGCCTCCCCGCAGCTCCGACCGCCTCCTTCTCCGTCTCCGGTGAGATTCCGGTCGGATCCGGATCGGGACCAGATCCACCAGTCCCGGATCCAAACGCCTTTGCCCGTCACCGCACTGCTTCGTCCCGGAATGTCTCCGTCCACGTTTTCGCGGGGTATAATTTTCTCGAAGTCCCTGGATCTGTAACATTTTCAGGCCCTGTTCATTGCATCATAACTTCATCATCGTAGCTCCGTTTCATGCGCATGATATATCAAAATGTTCGCTAGGATGTACTCTTCATTTTGTTCCATTGCATCATGCTTGTTTGAGTCCATCTTGATGCCCAAATTGCTGTTGCAAGAGTGCTTCATAATGTTAGTTCCTGTTACTTAGCAGATCTTGAGCATTTGTCTTTTTTGCCATGTTTGTTGTGTGCTTCCTATGGACTTGAGCTCTACATGTGTTTTGGGCTATGCCATGCCATCTTTATTGGGGTGTAAGCCATGTATTTTTTTTATCAATGTGGTGACTAGCACATGCATGCAAAGTAGCTCTCGTGATGTTGCTGATTTCAAGGACTTAGATTTTCACTAAGTCATTTCCCTGCTGTTATTTTTATGCCATGTATTCATGTTGTTTCAGAGAGATCCATGCCTCTTTTGAGTATGTTCAGTAAGGATGATTTGGGCATATGGTTGTGCTCTATCCATTCATGTCTATGTTTGCATTCAATAAGTGCCCTAGCATGACTCAATCTTGCTCTACTTTTGCTCTAAAACGTTCCTGGCAGATTGTTTACATGTTAATCAATTTTGCCAAGCTGTTGTAGTTGATCCATGCATGCTATAAGTTTGTTCTTGCTTTGGTTAGCTTCATGAACATGTCTTGTTGCGGATGATATGCTTATCTTGTCATGCAATGCCTTGTGTTGAGTGCATCGAGCTCGCCAAGATGTCTTCGTAATTCTGTTTTTGTCATGCCCATTTTTCTGCTAAGTCTGAATCTGTTAACGAAACTTGCTATGTTCACATGGGTGCCATCTTATCTTCTGATCCTTTTTGGCTTATGGTCAGTAAGGGACTTTTGTTATATGCTTTGAGTAGATTCATGCCATGCCTTGCTTTGCTATGTCCTATTCCTGTAGCATGTTGTTATCTTGCTCTAAACAATGCTTCCTGATATTAATTCCTGACATGTTAGTACTTTCACTAAGTCTGTGAAGCTGATATCTTTTGCACTTTTGCCATGCTTGTTTGAACCAGCTCTTGTGTGATTTAGCCGTAGCTCAGTGTTCATCTTTTGTCAAGCATCTTGCGTAGATCACTGCCATGTGCTTTGTTGCTATGTTAGAGTGCAGTAGCTTTTATTCTTGTTGCATTCTAGATGGCATCGTGCTGTTAATCGCAGAATCGTGTCATTCTTGTTTTGCTTGCCATTTGCAAACCGTGCATCCGATTCCGGTGATCTTTATATCGTTTTCGACCGAAATCAACTCATCTTTCCCGCGGCGCACTTGGAATGCCAAGTTGTGGCCTGGTTCAATCTTTTCCTTCCGGAGCCTGCACATGCATTGTGTCGGGGATATACCCCGCGGTGTAACCCAGCTGGATGTATGACCCGGATGGATCTTGGACTCACTGGTGACCCGCCCGGAGCTTGGCGACTCACTGGTAACCCGCCCGATCTTGGCGGCTCATTAGTGACCCGGCAGGTGTTTCAGATGGATGACAAGGCCCAAGGCCCAGAAGACCATCTCATGTTATGGTGGGCCGGCTTATGAGGAAAGGCATAAGAATATTCTCCTACAAAGGAAGAAAGAATTGGACTCCACTTGTAATAGAGTAATCCTAATCATATTAGGACTAGTCATGTAACCCGTCCCTTCAACATATATAAGGAGGGGCAGGGCTCCCCAAAGAGGGACAAGCAAGAAGAAAATAATCTCTAGGGCTAGATACAAAGGGGAGCCGGCTTATGTGGCGACTCTCTCATGAGCATAATGAGATCTAGCCACAAACAGCATGTAGGGTGATTACCGAATGATGTTTCCCGGGGCCCGAAGCTATCTAAATCCTTGTCTTATGTTGCGTCTCTCGATTCCGCTCAACCCCTCTCAAGCTACCACATAGATGCGTTGGCCTCGCGACTAAGTCCTGACACTAAGGACATCTGCCGTGACAATTCCACGATAGTTGGCGCCCATCGTGGGGCCAGCGCACGATGGTGTTGGGTTCTTGGAGGGATTTCCTCAGGGATCAAGAAAGCTCGTGATTCGTAGGGTGAAAGAAGAGCCGACAAGAGCCAGCAATATTCATTGTCTAATGATTGGAGTCATGGTTAAACTTTGGAGCTGACAGATACAAGGTTGATCAGAGACAAAGAAATTTTAGGGTTTATGTGCGCCGCCCCGTGCATGGCTCGACGACTCGCCGAATCCGAAGACTGATCAATATGTGCTACAGCAATGCGAAGACAAAGTCTACTTCAGCGAGTGATATGTGTACTGATCGGATTCTTGGTTAAGGTTGCTCGCTGAATAAACAAAAACAACAAACAGTGACAAGAGCGATTGATTGAATCACTGCTACTGCTAGGTTCAAGGAAATCACAGCCAAATAGTTGCACATTGTACGAGATCTGTTTTGATTTTGGAGTAGTGCTGCCACTGCTATTACTAGCACGAGAGTTCTAATCAGAAAAGGATCAACTTCTATTCATCACGTAAAGAGATTTGAAGCATTAAGGGAAGATTCCAGCGTGTTAATCCACCTCCAAGTCGACCTGCCTCGTCGCTGCTGAAAAAAAAATATACTACGACCCGGAGAGGAAGACAACCATGACTGGGAGTCAACGGCCACGACTCGGATTCGCCGCGACGAGCCGCCGTGGGCTTCCTACCAACCGCCTTCTTGCTGTTCCCGTATCGCGGTGCCGCCCGGGCGCTTCCGCCCCTGCCGCGACCTTGCTATGCCCTCCTCTGCTCTGAGACGGCCTCGAGTCGCCGCCGGAGAGCTGTCGTCGTCCTCTACACCGCAGCCTACCTCCGCCGCCCGGCTCCAGGTCGCCGCCGTGGGCCCGCTTCAGCCGCCGCTTCCACCGGCCACGGCTAATCCGCCGCCCGCTAGCCGGACTCGAGTCTCCGCCTCGAAATTCCCGGCCGGCCTTGCCGTGTGTCGCTACCACGCCGGGTCGCCGCTCCGGCCTTGAACCGCAGCTTCGGACGAGCGCTGATGAGCGCCTCACGCCGCTACCTCCGCCGCCGCGTATCCGCCTCCGCCATCATCTCATCCCTAAAGCGTCGTGACTCGCCCCCGCTTTGTCAAGGCACCCCCTGCTGGTGTGATTTGGTCTTACTGGTACAAAGCGAAAGAAAATTGGGGGATAATGAAACACTTGGAGTAGTGCATGCATGCATGTTGACTCGAAGACTAGTCTGCCAACAATAATGGGTAGGAGTCCTCGTGGGCAAGGCATTATGCGTTACCAGCATCTGTGCTCATCTGATAATCACCAGGTGCTATCTATTCCATATATTTTATCAGCACGGGTTAAATTATTTAAAAACGATTACTCTGGTTTGTGTGATATTTTTTCGCAGGATCAATATTCATTACAAAGGTGTGCGTAAGGGACGCACGCTTACATCATTTTTGTGCCAGCAATTATCCATGCCGTGCTGCCAGACGAATATGTGCGCAAGTCGTCGTCCCTGTGGCCCGGTTTACATACACTTACTAGGACCATGCCCACGATTGACTCACCGTCCGCACGGTTTACCGCGTCCGCAATTAACTTGCCTGACCATATGGAGCATTACTATCATCTATCGTTCACAAACATCAGGTGATATCCATTTGAGTCTATTTATTTAGAGACCTTTTACGGTACATCAAATTATTTTTAGCCATTTAATTTTATGATTCAATGGCCCAGATGCAGCAATACTACCCCAGAAATTGGGTAGTATTTTTAGGCGGGAGGGGCATTTTGGGTATTCACCGTTCCAAATCCTGTTGTGTCCCCCTCTGCTAGATCCAAGCCGAATGAAAGGAATGAACGCGAACAACACCGGCAGCCGCATCCGGAGCCTAAGAAAAATATATTGGCGGCGGGAAGGAGGACGCATGACGGCATGAGCAGATGAGCTGCCGGTGCCGGTACGTGCACCACGTCCAGCTCCCCTGCGGCATCGTGGCACGAGTACGAGCAGGGCGTCGTTGTGCACTCAGTAGGACCTGCTTCATCATGTAGCTAGTTAATTAATCATCTCTTCCTGAGATTGTTTGAATCCTTGGATCTCTGTATGCACGCATTCCGTACATATCCCTTCACAGAATTAGCTAAATTTTCTGAATTATTAATTACACAGTGCTATTTAGGAGACGGATTGCTTCCGAGATGGTAGCAATCGCTCATGCACAGGACCGCTCATTGCTGCGTGCGTCCATTCATCAGGGAAATTCAGATTAAAAACACTCCCTGAGGGTTTGGCTTAGTAATATAATTAATAACGGACAAGCCAATGATAGCCGCCGGCGGTTGTGGGGGTTGAGCCAGGGGCGTAGTGCTGGTTGCTCGGCGCTAGACTAGGATACGAGGGTGTGCGGCAGGTGGAGTCGGGATGGCTGCGGCAGTCCGGAGCCGGCGGGATGGATGAGGAGGTGCTGGCGTGCTGCAGTGCACGGCGTCGGGATGACGGAGGACCAGGCATGCGGACGCGAAATTACTAATGTATCCTCAAGCTAAACACTTGGACAAACAATTCTAACCGTCGGATCGATTTAATACTACCCATTTAATTGAGTAGTATGATGTACTGTAAAAAGTCTCTTTATTTAACACATATTGTTTTTATGAGAGAACAATTACTTTTGGTCTGTATATTTTTATGTGCAGGATAATGATTTATTATAAAGATAGTGCCATGCTGTGCCGATGAAGTATGCGTTAAGCGTCGTCATGCGTCGGCATCCGCACCTACTTGTCATTGAACGGGTGTGCGCAAGCCGCCACTCATGCAGCTTAATCTACATCAACCCGCCGGAGCCGCGCTGAGCCGCCCTTGCCGCTTTGAGCCGTCGGGGTTATATTAAGTTGCCGGTCTGCCTGAGCCGCCGGAGCTATATTGAGCCGCTGGTCTTCCTGGGCCACCTCTGTCGCGATAAACGGATCATCCGCCGTCCAAACAAATCAGGTGATATCCATCCAAGTTTTATTTATTAGCACATGTCGTTTTTGTCAAAGAACGAGTTTATCTTTGCCTTGGTCTGCAATATTGTTTATGCAGGGCAATTATTTATGACAAAAAGTGATATTATACCACGGAGATGGAGCCACGCCAACATCTTTTGGCCCAGGTGGTCGTCGTTATTCAACAAACAACCGCACCGGCTTACAGTGGCGTGGTCATCTCTCGCGATCGCACCGGTTTACAATGCCGCGGCCGACTCTCCCGTCCACACCGATTTAAAACGCCACGGCCGAAAAATCTGTCAGCACCCATGGCTGACTCGGCCGCGATTGTTTTTAGTTTCACCACCGTGATCATCAACTCCGCAGTGATAATTACTGACCTGACGCATTAGGTGAAATCCATCCAGCATATTTTTATAAATTATATATTGCTTTCTTTAAAAGAGCAATTACTCCGGTTTGCAAGTTGCCCCATGCAGGATTCAAACCGGTCTATATCACGGTTAATTATGAATAATCTTAAGCCAACTCCTCAAGTCGCCTTGAGACTCGGGGGCTACGATGACATGACTTAGAAAATATCGTGAGATTTAAGACACCGGGTCATTGGAGGGAAGATAACCTGGTCCCGGAGGCTACTGCCATATTGGTAAATTTTTAAAGGCCGTCAGAAAATTTCTGGCTCACAATGATACTTTGGTTTACAATCCGGCTCAAGGTAAACCTGTCTCCCACAAAAAAATTTGAAGCTTTCAAATCTGGTTTAAAGTTTCGGTTCAAAAAGAATTAACCTCTCGCAAGATTTGAGTTCTCAGAAAAATTAAAGGTTGCCAAAGAGAACTTGCTGCCATGGTGCACGGTTCAAACATGGGTATCCTGCCTTACGGCTTACCTTATTATGGTCACTTGGGGGCTTCCTGCTCATCGAGCATAGCTATCGGTACCCTCTTGATCGGCGCGATGCCAAAATTTATATGGTCACTTGGGGGCTTCCTGTTCAAACATAGGTCATATTTGAACCAAAGAGAACATAGCTGTGGTAACTCTTTTGATCGGTGCAAAGCCAAACTCACTAGGGGGCTTCTTGATCGTATCCGAATCATAGCTTTACCCCTTTTGGGTCCGACTTGGATCGTATTTGAATGAGGGTCATTAAAAACCTCTCAAGGTCATTTGGGGCCTTCCTGTTCAAACATAGGTCGTATTCGAACCAAAGAGAACATAGTTGTCGGTACCCTCTTGATCAGCGCAACGCCAAAGCCACTGGGGGCTACATGATCGTATTCGAATCCTAGCTTAACCCCTTTGGAACGGTTTACTGATCGTATTTGAATCAGAAACCTTGATTTTTATTTGGTTTATGTTTTTGCAAACAATCTTTTGGGTTTTGAGACATTTTTCTCATATCTGAAGCATGTATATATATGTTGTTTCTGTTAACCCGGCCTGGCTTTTGATGACAAGTCGCCAGCCTGTGACAATCATCATATATTTGGAAGTATTGGCTTATAAGGATTAGGTTATCACCCTTACTGCACAGGTCATGTAAACCGGCAGTACAAATTAAATATCACAATGGTTATATGTGGGATATTATGATCTGCCCTGCGGTAAACCGCCAAGGGATCTTGTGATTTACTTATGTGCAGGATAAGACTACATTTGAGTGGTCACCCGCCCTGGCTTTTGACGTTAAGTCGCCAGGGCATATGTTGTTTAAATTCTGTGCAGGATTTACAGAGCTATGACTTACATAAATGATTAAAGTTCCAGCCCATCATTGTAACATCCCAAAATTCTAAATTTTGGAATGTTATAATAAATAGATAGATTGATTGATTGTTTGATTGTTGTGTGATTGATTGAGTGAAATTTGAAGCTTTTGAAAGTTAAATGAGAGGGAATAAAAGGACTTTCCCAAACTTTCACCTTTTTTTTTTGATCCCCGTGAATTCAAATTCTTTTCATCACAAAATCCTGGAGAGAAGATGACAGGACTTCTTCCATTTATTTAAATGACAAGGGGTGTTGAAAATAATTTTGAATTTCATTTGGAAATATTTCAATTCATAAACTTCATGCAGCTCAATGATTTTCATGAGAGAAGATAAAATGACATCTTCAAATTATATGAAATATGAGTTGGGAGTTTCAAAGAATTAAATTCAAAGTTCTTTTGAATTTATTTTCAATTTGGAGTTATTTGAGTCTTATTCAAATTATTTTTCTCCAAAAATAAAAATACATGGAAAATAGCGTAACATGATTCCCTACAACAAAAAATTGGAGAGAAATAAATTTGAAATCATTTTGGTATTTTTTAAAATGATTTTATTGAGTTTTTATTAGACCAGTAGCACTCTTTGAATTATCTGATTTTGTGTAGATTTTATTTGGCATTATAAAAATGTCCATGTTGTAGAAAATCTTTTACTGCAAATTTTGGTATATTATATGCCTATATACTATTTTAATTTCTATTTGTTTTATTCTATTTTGTTTGTCTGAAAAAAAATCTCTAAAAAAAATCCCCCGACTGGGCCGGCCAAGCCAACCGGGCCAGGACAGCCGCAGCCCAGCAACTCCCCGCGCCCGAACCAGCTACGCCTCGCTCGCCCGCACGCTCCGTCGCGCGGACGCCGCTTCGCCAGCCGCCGACAGGTGGAACCCACCTGTCAGCTCCTTCTTCCCCAAGCCGAGCCGGAGTCCAACTCCAGCACGTGTCGCCGCCCGCCGCCGTGTCCGACTCGACGTCCACCCCACGCTGCCTTGCCCCTCGCCCAAGCCACCGCCTCGCCCCCTTCTTTAAATACCGAGGCCCCGGCCTCGTTTTCCCCTCAAGCCACAGCCGCCATGCCTCGCACCCCCTCGCTGGAGTTGCAAACTCCGACGAGATCCGCTGCCGTCGCCCGCTCCGCTCCGTCGCCCACGACCGCAGCTGACCCCGCCGACGACTCCGCCGCTCCGCTCCGCCCCTCCCCGACCGCTCTACCGTCGCCCCTGACCACCGGAGCCGCCGCCCGCTCGAAACCGCCGCCGCCGCCGCCATCTTCTCTGGCAATGCTGACGCCCACCTCCGCGGTAAGCCCGGCTCCTCCCTCCCCCGTTAGATCTAGGGTCAACGGATAGGATTAGATCGCGTTGTTTTTTTTCTCTCCAACCGTTTTCTTTAAGTAGTGAACGTTCATTGTTTAGTGTTTGCAACGAACGGTTTTTGTCTTATAAGCTTCTAGAGCGAATGTTCGTTAGATAGATTTTTGTTTTTCTGTTTAATTACAGCCAGGGACCCATGTGTAATTAGTTTCTTCACAGATTAGTCCCTGATCTTCAATCTATCACAACTTTTTGCCCGTTTGTTCAAATCCAACGAAACCAATGCTCACGTCTTCGTTATGATCTCCTCTATCCAGTAATCCAACTCAAACATGTTTTTGAAAAGTTTAAAAATTTGAATTATATCAGATTTGAATTCAAACTTCGTTTGATCATAACTTGAGTTTCGTAGCTCCGTTTGAGTTGATTCTTTTTGCAAATCGAAGCTCTTGACCTAAACTTTCTCATAAGGCCAAATTCACTTAATTTTGGTACTGTTAGAAATTGTTTTATGTTGTAAGAGTTATTTGCTTGGTTTTGACGTTTTCCGAATCGTCTTCTTCGATCTTTCTGATCTTTTGAGTGAGTGCTTATGTGTGGTTACTATTGCTTGCTTACGATAGATTGACCGGAGTGTGACGAGTAGAACAATCAAGATTTTGAGTGTGAATCATCTTCATCAACATTGAAGGCAAGTTCACACTTTGATCATATCCCTTTTCATACCCAGTTTTTATGCATTAGTTACAACCCTCAAACATTGCATGAGTAGGATTAATAACATGTGGGTATTGGGAAGTAGTTGATGAGGTAGTACCTATATCCTGTTTATTATCAAACCCTTGGGTGTTACTATTACGTTATGCTTATAGTGCCATGCTATGCTCGTAGGCGTGGATTGGGTTTTGAGAGTATTCATGACAGATGTGAGATTGTTAATTAATGGTTTACTTAAGGTGGCAACTTAAACACACATCTGGGTAGATTGAGGCACCTGGTCATTCTAGGATTGCCTGTCTAGGCGCCTGGGTAGACCAGGATTGCCTGTTTTTTTCATGGACCGCCACCCAGGCTCAAAGGTATCATGAGATTTTTCATGCTAGAAACTTCCGTGTGTAGCCACAAGCTATTATGGGCTCTAGCAAAGTTGACTAAGTTGTGCGAACTCTTATAGTGGTAGACTAGCAGATGTAAGGGATGTAGGTGGAACGGTCTACCCGATCGTAAGGTGCTAGCGCTTCTGAAAGACTATGTCTTGGTCATCCATCTTCTCAAACACCATGTAGTGCGAGAAACCAAACGAAGGCAATCGAGTCTTGTGGGGAAAAGTGCGCAAACCTCTGCAGAGTGTAACCCACTAATCATGGTTAGTCGTGTCCCCGGTTATGGACATCTTGAGTATCTAGTTCTTGGATTATCCTGTTGATCTCATCATGTTACTTTAATTAATATTGTTGGGTTTTAATGTTGATGCTTAATTGGGATTGAGAATGCTGTCAACCATTCTCAATGTTTAACAACCACCATGATAGTTAAATAAAATTTATTCCTTTGTAGTAGGGAAAAATTGGCTTTAAGCAAAACTATAACCATAGAGCTTTTCCACCAGCCCAATATGCATGTAGTGATAGCCATTGTTCATCATTCTCTATGGTGTGAATTTGCCAGTACATTCAATATACTGACCCTTTGTGGCTGCAACGTCTCATGTTGCAGGATTATCTTACGACGAGTAAGTGATACGTTAGGGTTACGATTTCTACACTCAACTTTGCCGTTGGTGTTGATGGGAATCCACAACCTTGTTACTTCCGCTATTTGGATTGAGGTAATAGTATTTTACGTTACTTATACATGTGATTTACCTCTGTTATAAATCCTCGATACTGTGTGTGTCAGCATACCGATCTAGGGATGACACGTAAGCACAGAGACTTGATCCATTCGGGTCGGGTCGCTACAAGATGGTATCAGAGCACATGTTGACTGTAGGACGTGACCCTAGAAACTGGCAAGCCCATAGCAAAGATTTTCTCTACAACTTTCCCTTTCAAAAGATCTTTTACCTCTCTTCTCTTCTGAGCTTATTCAAAAAAAATTTCCTTTAGTGAGACCATACCCCTTTCCCCTTTTGACCACACGAAGATTCGACTGATGAGACCACTCCAAGAAGTACAAGATACCGGACAACTAAGACCACTTTGGAATGAAGAGGATTTTACCATACATCATAATAATGGAAGCTACAACGGTTGAAGACTCCGAAGACTAGGAGAATTTGAAGACTCTAAAGAATTTTCCAGATTTGTATGACCTAGGAAGGCTACCCTTATGGAACTTGGCAGACTATGGAAGTTGTCAATACCCGAGATCAAGGTGTATCGGAGAAAGACTGAAACAAGGAGCATGAGAACTCGAAGTTTTGTCAAAGAAAACCCTAGGGCAGGAGATATCAACTATGGAATGATAGCTCATGGGAATGACAAGAGCAGAAACACGGATATCCATGATGTTATCGCCCGCTTATGCTATTGTCACCGTGCTGAGTTAAGCATGCATATGCATGGAAGGATTGGATGGTAGAAGGCTGATGGAGCACCTATCAGTAAGATGAAGTTTTGACCTTAGCCGGTGTATCACTAGGACTTGGAGTGTTACATCAAGAAGTTAAGATGGAGATACAAGAAGCCGTATTTTGATAAGGAGCATTTCGTGAAGAACTTAGGACCCAGAAGTTGAAGTAGCCAAGCTGGAGGAGCTACAACCTCGAGATACCGGAGCTGAAGGACAGTATGACCATGGTTCATGTGAAGGATGTTGAAACCAGAAGTTTGGAACGCAACTCCAGAATATTAAAGGACGTCACGAAAGACTTCGCGTCAATAGAGTTGATCTGGCAAAAGAACTTGAGAAAGACAAGCATGATCGGAAGAAGCCATTGGAGGCATGAACAAGGCTTGAAGAGTTGGAGATGTTGAAGATTTATTGACCTCTAGAAGACCAAACCTCTGTTATATACCTACATTAGATGCGATGGTTGTGAGCTGTCATTTGTTTGATGTTTTTTTGACAACCACAATAAAATCTGCCTTTTCAAAACCTTTGTTTGTATTGTGTGCATCTCTCTTGATCTCTCTTATCTCACCCCAAACCCATGGACCCAATAGAGGATGAATGAAGATGAGCTTACATTTTCTGGACCGATGAGTCAAATGGAGATGGACCAATGGATTCAGAACATGGAGGATCACATGAAGAAAAACCTTATAGTCGGAAAGGATATAACCCAACATGCTCTTTAGTGTTTTGAAAGAGGTGCTGCTACTTGGTGGAGGATGTACCAAACCATGAAAGGATGGCAAGTAGCGACCACTTGGAAAGAATTTAAGTTGACTCTGCCAAAGTCTCGGATTGTTTCCCAGAAGTTGAAGCCTTATGGAAAGCATATGAAGAAACCTCGTGCATGCAAGACTTGTGGAGAAATAGGACACACCCATAAAGGACACAAGGATGAATGCCCTAATAGTGAAGGAAGTCACCTAGTTGAAGAATGCCCAACTAGGCAGATTACTTGTTTCTTGCGTGAAGGGACTACCTACTATCCTGCTCAGTGTCACATTTACCCCATGGTACAACGAACCATCCAGAAGAAGAAAGAAGAAATGAAAGGAGCCCTCATGGAAATTTTAGAAGAAACTTTGATTAAGGAAAAGGTGGGCGACACACCCAAAGAAGAACCAATTAAACCCTGCACCAAGTCATGCTATTCATGTGGAGAAGAAGGACACATCTCCCAAAATTGTTTGAATGGGGATCTAGTAGAATTCCCGACAAAGGAAGTAGAATATGACCCATAGGAAATAGAAGCCATGATTGGAATGGAAAAGTCCAGGAAGAGAAGCAGATTGGATACCAGGAAGGACCTGAGTCATATCACCTGTTACAGGTGCAAGGAGTCAGGGCACTACCTCCACAGTTGCCCAAAAAGGAAACCTCGATACTTGTCAGAAGTAATATGTTTTAGTTGTAATGGAGCAGGGCACTTTGCCAGAGGATGCCCCAAGGAGAAGGAGACTTTTGCTAGATAGTTGAGTTTGCAAAAAAAGAAATGGAGTTGTAGAAGTGAGAACATTTTCTTTTATATTGAGGTGTTGAGTTGAGACATGTAATGGAAAAGCGAGAGATTGTAATCAATTGAGAGTGAATAAAGTTAGCATCGTTGGTATTATATGGATTTTATGAGTTGTTACTCTATGAAGAAGAATTTTGACCATTTTTGAGGATATGAGAATTATGGTCTATGGAAGATTTGTGCATTTTAAGGGTGGTAGTACCCTATAAGAACCCTTGACCCCTGGAAAAGATAAGGATACTCCACTAAGTGGATTTCGGACAAAATGAATACGAGTTTTGTCTCGCTATGTGTGATACCCCAAGAGTATGTGGGATGAAGTTGGAGACCGTCAGTTGTTCGGACCAAATGTGATCAAGGATTCGGAAGAGAATGTTAAGTTGATTCGAGATAGACTGAAAGTAGCTCAGTCCAGGCAGAAGAGTTATGCAGACTTAAAAACGCAAGGAGGTAGTCTATGAAATTGGAGATAGAGCATGACTTCATGTGTTCCCTCTGTGAGGAATTAAACGATTTGTAGTTAAGGGAAAGTTAGCCTCGAGATTTGTAGGACCATACCGAGTTTCGGAGCATATGGGAGAAGTGGCCAACAAGTTGGAGTCACCCGAAGGACTGTTAGGAGTTCATGATGTGTTTCATGTTTCCTAGTTGAAGAAGTGCCATGCAGAGATGGCCAATATTCCCCTGTAAGAACGCTTGACCTTGGAAAGGATAATGATGTTCCACGAAGTGGAATATGGAGTTCATAAGTATAAGTTTTTATCTCGGTATGAGGGATATCCCACGAGGATGAAGAGATAAATTACTATTGGATATAAAGGAGGTATGATGTCAGAAATATGGATCAATGGAAACTCCATGATGAGTCTGAGTAATCATGTCCTAGTTCGGTGCCAATAGAAGGAAGGAAGATAGTACAATTGGATGGATTTAAGAATACTAGGAAGTTGGAAGTTGGAATAATGATCAGTTGCCCGATGATAAGTTCAAGGACTACAAGTGATGAGATGGGCCATAACCCACAGGCCCCAGGACCTGCCAAGAAGCAAGCACATTCTTGCTGAAGGAAAAACCCTGGAGGAAGATACGACGTTTATTGGCAGACGATTTTATAGGAGTAACACAAAACCTGAGAGATTGTGAAGGAATGATAGATGTTTGTTTGGCTTACAGAATCAACGGATTTATCTGAACCTTGGTTTGTCGACAAGAGAAATTCTGCAATACTTGTGAGGATGACCGCGTGTTAGAATGTGAGATTTGCTAAACCGTATACAAGGTAATGATTTGGGTGCGGGATGGATTGATCACCATACTGACTTACTCTTGTTATTCGCCTTGCTATATGGGATGGTAAATCTGAGTGACTTACCCATAGTAGAGCGACGACGATCGAAACCTTGTTTAAGCCTTAGAACGGTATAGGTATTTTTCCCTTGTACAAGGCAGTTTTTGCCACCGTAGGTTATACGGTGAGGATCAACCCAGACCCATTTCCCGCAGGAGAAACCATACATTGTTGACCACCATGAGATATCGATAGTTGTTTAGTTTTGGCGCCAGGCCCGTCAGCTAAGAAGACCCAATCTCAGAATAACCTTACCAAGAGGAAAGGATAGAAGAATTGAGTAAAAGGTTATGCCATTACCGGAAGAGCCCAAAGAACGAATTATCCTTACGATCTGAGAAGACCGACATTGTCAAGAATAAGGGTGAAGTATATGAGTTTCTATGGAAACGTAACGATGTTTCTAAGGGTGGTAGCACCCCAGACCCCTGTGATGATCGATGGATTTTGAGGAAACCCCAAACCCTAACCTATTTCATATTAGCCTCTCCGAATCTCGAGGACGAGATTCATTTTAAGGGTGGTAGGTTTGTAACATCCCAAAATTCTAAATTTTGGAATGTTATAATATATAGATAGATTGATTGATTGTTTGATTGTTGTGTGATTGATTGAGTGAAATTTGAAGCTTTTGAAAGTTAAATGAGAGGGAATAAAAGGACTTTCCCAAACTTTCACCTTTTTTTCTTTTGATCCCCGTGAATTCAAATTCTTTTCATCACAAAACCCTGGAGAGAAGATGACATGACTTCTTCCATTTTTTTAAATGACAAGGGGTGTTGAAAATAATTTTGAATTTCATTTGGAAATATTTCAATTCATAAACTTCATGCAGCTCAATGATTTTCATGAGAGAAGATAAAATGACTTCTTTAAATTATATGAAATATGAGTTGGGAGTTTCAAAGAATTAAATTCAAAGTTCTTTTGAATTTATTTTCAATTTGGAGTTATTTGAGTCTTATTCAAATTATTTTTCTCCAAAAATAAAACTACATGGAAAATAGGGTAACATGATTCCCTACAACAGAAAATTGGAGAGAAATAAATTTGAAATCATTTTGGTATTTTGTAAAATGATTTTATTGAGTTTTTATTAGACCAGTAGCACTCTTTGAATTATCTGATTTTGTGTAGATTTTATTTGGCATTATAAAAATGTCCATGTTGTAGAAAATATTTTTCTGCAAATTTTGGTATATTATATGCCTATATATTATTTTTATTTCTATTTGTTTTATTCTGTTTTGTTTGTCTGAAAAAAATCCCCCGACTGGGCCGGCCCAGCCAACCGGGCCAGGACAGCCACAGCCCAGCAACTCCCCGCGCCCGAACCAGCTACGCCTCGCTCGCCCGCTCGTTCCGTCGCGCGGACGCCGCTTCGCCAGCCGCCGACAGGTGGACCCCACCTGTCAGCTCCTTCTTCCCCAAGCCGAGCCGGAGTCCAACTCTAGCATGCGTCGCCGGCCGCCGCCGTGTCTGACTCGACGTCCACCCCGCGCCGCCTTGCCCCTCGCCCAAGCCACCGCCTCGCCCCCTTCTTTAAATACCGAGGCCCCGACCTCGTTTTCCCCTCAAGCCGTAGCCGCCGACGCCCCGCACCCCCTCGCCGGAGTTGCAAACTCCGACGAGATCCGCTACCGTCGCCCGCTCCGCTCCGTCGCCCTCGACCACAGCTGACCCCGCCGACGACTCCGCCGCTCCGCTCCGCCCCTCCCCGACCGCTCCACCGTCGCCCCTGACCACCGGAGCCGCCGCCCGCTCGAAACCGCCGCCGCCGCCGCCGCCATCTTCTCCGGCGACGCCGACACCCACCGCCGCAGTAAGCCCGACTCCTCCCTCGCCTGTTATATCTAGGGTCAATGGATAGGATTAGATCGCGCTGTTGTTTTTTTTCTCTCCAACCATTTTATTTAAGTAGGGAACGTTCATTGTTTAGTGTTTGCAACGAACGGTTTTTGTCTTATAAGTTTCTAGAGCGAACGTTCGTTAGATAGATTTTTCTTTTTCTGTTTAATTACAGCCAGGGACCCATGTGTAATTAGTTTCTTCACAGATTAGTCCCTGATCTTCAATCTATCACAACTTTTTGCCCGTTTGTCCAAATCCAACGAAACCAACGCTCACGTCTTCGTTATGATCGCCTATATCCAGTAATCCAACTCAAACATGTTTTTGAAAAGTTTAAAAATTTGAATTATATCAGATTTGAATTCAAACTTCGTTTGATCATAACTTGAGTTTTGTAGCTCCGTTTGATTTGATTCTTTTTGCAAATCGAAGCTCTTGACCTAAACTTTTTGATAAGGCCAAATTCACTTAATTTTGGTACTATTAGAAATTGTTTTATGTTGAAAGAGTTATTTGCTTGGTTTTGACGTTTTCCGAATCGTCTTCTTCGATCTTTCTGATCTTTTGAGTGAGTGCTTATGTGTGGTTACTATTGCTTGCTTACGATAGATTGACCGGAGTGTGATGAGTAGAACAATCAAGATTTGAGTGTGAATCATCTTCATCAACATTGCTGGCAAGTTCCCACTTTGATCATATCCCTTTTCATACCCAGTTTTTATGCATTAGTTACAACCCTCAAACATTGCATGAGTAGGATTAATAACATGTGGGTATTGGGAAGTAGTTGATGAGGTAGTACCTATTTCCTGTTTATTATCAAACCCTTGGGTGTTACTATTACGTTATGCTTATAGTGCCATGCTATGCTCGTAGACGTGGATTGGGTTTTGAGAGTATTCATGACAGATGTGAGATTGTTAATTAATGGTTTACTTAAGGTGGCAACTTAAACACACATCTGGGTGGATTGAGGCACCTGGTTATTCTAGGATTGCCTGTCTAGGCGCCTGGGTAGACCAGGATTGCCTGTTTTTTTTATGGACCGCCACCCAGGCTCAAAGGTATCATGAGATTTTTCATGCTAGAAACTTCCGTGTGAAGCCACAAGCTATTATGGGCTCTAGCATAGTTGACTAAGTTGTGTGAACTCTTACAGTGGTAGACTAGCAGATGTAAGGGATGTAGGTGGTACGGTCTACCTGATCGTAAGGTGCTAGCGCTTCTGAAAGACTATGTCTCGGTCATCCGTCTTTTCAAACACCATGTAGTGCGAGAAACCAAACGGAGGCGATCGAGTCTTGTGGGGAAAAGTGCGCAAACCTCTGCAGAGTGTAACAAACTAATCATGGTTAGTCGTGTCCCCGGTTATGGACATCTTGAGTATCTAGTTCTTGGATTATCCTGTTGATCTCATCATGTTACTTTAATTAATATTGTTGGGTTTTAATGTTGATGCTTAATTGGGATTGAGAATGCTGTCAACCATTCTCATTTTTTAACAACCACCATGATAGTTAAATAAAATTTATTCCTTGGTAGTAGGGAAAAATTGGCTTTACGCAAAACTATAACCATAGAGCTTTTCCACCAGCCAAATATGCATGTAGTGATAGCCATTGTTCATCATTCTCTATGGTGTGAATTTGCCAGTACATTCAATGTACTGACCCTTTGTGGCTGCACCATCTCATGTTGCAGGATTATCTTACGACGAGTAAGTGATACGTTAGGGTTACGATTTCTACACTCAACTTTGGCGTTGGTGTTGATGGGAATCCACAGCCTTGTTACTTCCGCTATTTGGATTGAGGTAATAGTATTTTACATTACTTATACATGTGATTTACCTCTGTTATAAATCCTCGAGTACTGTGTGTGTCAGCATACCGATCCAGGGATGACACGTAAGCACAGAGACTTGATCCATTCGGGTCGGGTCGCTACAATCATCAAAGATTGAAATTGGTGTCTCAAAAGGGGTATCAATTCTTGATTTTCTCAAAGGCCATAAGCCACCGGGTTATAAAAATTCTGGCTTACAATGAATGCGCATTAAGTCGCCATCGGCCAAGAGCCGCTGAGTATTTAAAAACTCTGGATTTAATTGTCAACAGATAAGGTACTTGAATCTTTAAATATCCAAACTTGGCTGGATTTTTATTATGGTTATCAATCACCAATATTACGAATAAGGATTTCAAAGTCGCTTCAGCGCAATGGATATTATTTTATCAATGGATATATTTTATTCTATAATGGAAGGAATAGTCCCGAGCCGCTGCAGGCTTACGACCCGGCACTAGGGGGCTATATTATTCAAATTGAGATTACATCAAATATGCAAGTCCCATGTCACTGCCAGCATGCACCATGGCACTTGGAGGCTAATGCAAAGACAATTTTACTGGCCTTATTGAAGACCCGACTCATCACATCATAATGAGCCGGCCCTTGGGGGCTACCAATTGCTCCTGTCAACAATTCAAGGTACACAAGTTTTATTCCATTGTATTGAAGGGTCCACTGCTCAGTTGGTAAAGCACAAAGCTCTTAACCTTCTAGACGTGGGTTCAAGCGCCATGATGGGGGTTACATCATATGATGTTCTTTTCAAAAGAAGTATATATAAAGTCCCAGCTCAATATTATCTTACTGAGCCGACACTTGGGGGCTACACGTTGTTATTCAAGTTTATATGATCATATTTATAAAGTCCCTGATCATTATTTCATAATGACCTGACCCTTGGGGGCTACACTGGTTGTAGTTTTTTATGAGTATAAGGCAATTACAAGTCCCAGGTTGCTACAAGCATCACAACCCGACACTTGGGGGCTACATATATGGAGTATTCAGTCTTTACTGGTGACTAAGATGAACAACATGGATTTATTCAAAGTGGCAGTATTTATATTGAAGCAAGTCTTAAGCCATCACTTTGTCCTGCTCAAGACTTGGGGGCTACAGGTAATATGGATATAAGGGAGAAAAATCTTCAAATTCTCAGTTTTGAATAAACCAGATTGACCCGGTGTCTGCAACAAATCATAACCCGGTGTCATCAATAATCATGAACCGACATTGGCAACAATCATGAACCGGCGTTGGCAACAATTATGACCAGGTGCTATCAATATTTACAAACCAGATATTTTGGCAATGATAAACCGGCAAGTTCTACAAGCCGGCTGAAAGTCAGATGAGTTTTTTCAAGACCAATATTTTTTAAGCCGGCGCTTTGGAAGCCGATTCAAGTGGATTATTTCTTACAATATTTCTCTATAAGATAGCAATGTCTGAAAATTGACTCTGAAGCTGGCCTATGGACCCGGATTTCTCAAAAGAAGTATCTGGATTTTTTTACATTGACAAAATTGAAACATATCTGCTAAGGGAGATTTGCTATGAGATCATGGACATGTATATATCAACAAGGAAATGACAAGGACTTAAGGATGATCAGGTGCCAGCTTACAAAATATTTAAACCCGGAGCACAACCTGTCAAATTTGTTCTTGTGTTTATATTGCAGATTATTTAACATGGATTAATCCAAATTAAACTGGGGGCTAATGTCGGGGATATACCCCGCAGTGTAACCCGGCTGGATTTATGACCCGGATGGATCTTGGCGACTCACTTGTGACCCGCCTGGAGCTTGGCGACTCACTGGTAACCCGCCCGATCTTGGCGGCTCATTAGTGACCCGGCGGGTGTTTCAGATGGATGAAAAGGCCCAAGGCCCAGAAGACCATCTCATGTTATGGTGGGCCGGATTAAGAGGAAAGGCATAAGGAATATTCTCCTACAAAGGAAGCAAGACTAAGACTCCACTTGTAATAGAGTAATCCTAATCCTACTAGGACTAGTCATGTAACCCGCCCCTTCAACATATATAAGGAGGGGCAGGGCTCCCCAAAGAGGGACAAGCAAGAAGAAAATAATCTCTAGGGCTATACACAAAGGGGGAGCCGGCTTATGCGGCGACTCTCTCATGAGCATAATGAGATCTAGCCGCAAACAGCATGTAGGGTGATTACCGGATGATGTTTCCCGGGGCCCAAAGCTGTCTAAATCCTTGTCTTATGTTGCGTCTCTCGATTCCTCTCAACCCCTCTCAAGCTACCACATAGATGCGTTGGCCTCGCGACTAAGTCCTGACACTAAGGACATCTGCCGTGACAATTCCACGACACATTGCATAGCACATCCCGCATATCATGCCATGTTTTGCATCATGTTGCTTGCGCATTGCACAGTGGTTGATTGTGGTTTCCTTTTCTTGTATCCTTGCCTTGGGTAGAGCCGGGAGACGAGTTCGTGATCGAGGAACCCGTTGAGTACGCTTACGAGGTTCAAGCTTTCGTCAACTCAGAGAACTTTGCAGGCAAGATGACCATTCCCTCGAAATCACTTCTATCTTTGCTTGCTAGTTTTCACTCTATTGCTATGCCGCGATACCTACCACTTGCTATATCATGCCTCCCATATTGCCATGTCAAGCCTCTAACCGACCTTTCCTAGCAAACCGTTGTTTGGCTATGTTACCGCTTTTGCTCAGCCCCTCTTATAGCATTGCTAGTTGTAGGTGAAGATGAAGTTTGTTCCATGTTGGAACATGGATTTGTTGGGATATCATAATATCTATTATTTTAATTAATGCATCTATACACTTGGTAAAGGGTGGAAGGCTCGGCCTTATGGCCGGTGTTTTGTTCCACTCTTGCCGCCCTAGTTTCCGTCATACCAGTGTTATGTTCCTTGATTTTGCTCCCTTACGTGGTTGGGTGTTATGGGAACCCCTTCACAGTTCGCTTTGAATAAAACTCCTCCAGCAGGGCCCAACCTTGGTTTTACATTTTCCTAACAACCTATACTTTTCCCTTGGGAGTAATTAACCCGAGGGTCATCTTTATTTTAACCCCCCCGGGCCAGTGCTTCTCTAAGTGTTGGTCCAAGCTGAGCGATGTCCGCCCCCCCTGGGTAACCAGGGTCTATGCCAAACCGACATCCGGCTCATCCGGTGTGCCCTGAGAATGAGATATGTGCAGCTCCTATCGGGATTTGTCGGCACATTCAGGCGGCTTTGCTGGTCTTGTTTTACCATTGTCGAAATGTCTTGTAACCAGGATTCCGAGACTGATCGAGTCTTCTCGGGAGAAGGACTATCATTCGTCGACTGTGACAGCTTGTGATGGGCTAAGTTGGGACACCCCTGCAGGGTTTTGAACTTCTGAAAGTCGTGCCCGCGGTTATGGGTAGATGGGAATTTGTTAACGTCCGGTTGTAGAGAACTTGACACTTAACTTAATTAAAATTTATCAACCGCGTGTGTAGCCGTGATGGTCTCTTTCCGATGGAGTCCGGGAAGTGAACACGGTTCTTGTGTTATGCTTGGACGTAAGTAGTTTCAGGATAACTTCTTGATCACTTCTATTTCATGACCGTGCTTTGCTTCTCTTCTCGCTCCCATTTGCGTAACTTAGCCACCATATATGCTAGTGCTTGCTGCAGCTCCACCTCACTACCTTTTCCTACCCATAAGCTTAAATAGTCTTGATCGCGAGGGTGTGAGATTGTTGAGTCCTCGTGACTCACAGATACTTCCAAAACAGTTGCAGGTGCCGATGATGCTAATGCAGGTGACGCAAACGAGCTCAAGGAGGGGCTCGATGAAGACCTTGGTCGTTGTTTTGTTTTGTTTCCTTTTGATCAGTAGTGGAGCCCAGTCAGGGCGATCGGGGATCTTTTGCATTAGGGGTTGTCTTTCTTTATTTGGTTCCATAGTCGAACCTTGATTGTATCTGGATGATGTAATGCTATATTCATGTATTGTGTGAAGTGGCAATTGTAAGCCAACTCCTTATCCCTTTCTTATTTAGTACATGGGATGTGTAAAGATTACCCCTCTTGCGACATGCCTACTATGCGGTTATGCCTCTAAGTCGTGCTCCGACACGTGGGAGATATAGCCGCATCGTGGGTGTTACGCTTGATTACCCTTGAGCATCATAAAGAGCTTAGTATTCTTTTGGGGTATGAAGAAATGAAACATATAACTGAGGGTATTCCAAAAATTTAATCTCAAGAGATTTGTAGATTTTGATCTAGAGGAAATTTATATATTTTGTGCGGTAAATTGCATTGAGAATCCTTATATTGCCAAATATCTAAAGACAAGAAAACAAATAGAATGTGAAGAGAGTACTAATGAAAGGGGGGATATTTCCCAATACCCTCCTAGTGCTTATTATGATGAATCAGGTAACGAGGAGGAGCTTCCTATCCAATCACACTCTTCAACAAGAAGCTCAAAAAATTGATTAAACTCATACGTGAGGTGGTGAAGAAGAAAAGGAAAAGAAGGAGAAGTATAGGTAAAAAGGTAACTCTCCCAAGTAATATTGCTCCTATCACCATTGTGCCTCATGAAAGTGAATCAAATATGATGGAGGATGATGATATTGAGTATGATTTTGTGATGTCTGCTACTTGTTGTAATGATTATGATTGGGAAAACAATGATGTCTCTTATGATCTTGAAAATCTTTTTAGCACTTGCTTGGAAGAATATGATAATAATGTTTTCTATACTATTGGTGTCATTCATGATATTGGTAAGAATCATTGTGATGATATGCAACACCACAAGCTTGGGGATGCTATGTTTGATGAGTATGAAATGTTTGAAGATTTATTTGCTAGAATAATGCTTGTACTAAGATTGGGCATGCTTTGCGTAATGAATATGATCCTTTGATTCCTTCTACTTTCGATAAGAAAAATTATTATGATGATAGCATGCCTCCTATTTATGATGATTACAATGATGAAAGTGGGTTTGGAAGAGTTCCAACTCTAGGTAATGGTGATCCCACTATTTTGGTGGGTGTTGAATCTTATTACAATATTGATGAAAGTGAATTTGGAGAGGTCATGACTTTTATTTAGTGATACATCCACTAGTTTGGAAGAGATTTCAATTGAGTATGACAATAAAGTTGCTATTTATGATAATTATTATGATGACATGTATGCCATAAAGAGTAATAAATCTTCTATGCTTGTGCATCATGAAAAGAGTGTTGTATGTTTTGGTTATATTGTTTAATCCATTCATGATGTATTTGAAAATTATTATGAGAGAGGAACATATCCTCTTACATATCTCAAAATATATCAAGTTTCTTCTCTGTGTGTTTATTGTTTTGAAGTTGTACTTGTTTTGCCTTCCTATGCTAGTTGGTTCTTGTTCTCTTGGATTACTTGCTCACAAAATCCCCAAACATAGGAAGTGGGTTAGGCTTAAATGTGTGATATATTTTCTCTTGATGCACCCTTTGTGTTTCAATTCTTTACTTCTATGTAAGCATCATTCAAAATTATCATGCCTAGCTAAAAGGCTTTAAAGAAAAGTGCTTGTTGGGAGACAACCCAACACTTTTACCTACTATTTTTATGTGTTCACATTATTAAGCTATTATAGTAATCATGTTTTATAGCTTTTGTTTCAATAAAGTGCCAAGCAAAGCCTTTGGGATAGTGTGGATGATTGCTGACTTGAATCTATGCAAAAACAGAAACTTTTGCGCTCGGTCCAGGTGTCGGTATCGAATCCGGCATATCTTGTAGTAGGGGTCCTAAGCTAGGCATGTTGGAACAAAGGTAAGATGGACACAGGATTTTACCCAGGTTCGGGCTCTCTCAAGTAGATAATACCCTACGTCCTCCTTTTGATTGTATTCTTATGAGGATAGTACATAGTATAGGTATCTACCACGAGATTGTAGTAATGAATATGAGATTGTCTATTGACTAGCCTGACCTCGGTTTATATATGCACCGTAGGCCTAGGGTTTAGAGGAGTCCTTGTCTTGTGCGCCAAGTCTTGTGGAATCCTCCTTGTATTCGGCATGGGTTGCCCGAAGTGGCCTATTAGTGAATCATCATGGGGGTCCTCGGCCCGACCCACTGGTCGGGAGACGATGTGGCGAGTACCCCCTAGTCCAGGACACCGTCAGTAGCCCCTGAACCGGTCTTCAAGTTGAGGACGCTCGTCGGTTCTTCCGAATAATTCTTCTTGTTCGATCATCAAAAACCGAGTTGAATCGAAAGAGTTTACATGTTAGGAGCCCCTTTATGTTATCGTCCTTTATCAATGCCTTGTAAGTCTTTTACGCCAGACCTGGGGTTTGAAGTGTTTCCCGTGCAATGGTGTCCTCTTGCGTCCGAGATCTAATGTCGAACTAGATCTGAGGCGTCTTTTCACAGCTGAGCTCCAACACTATTTGGCATTCGAGGTATCCTCTTGCATCTGAGCTCCAACGACGAACTAAATCTGAGGCGTATTTTCCTAGCCGAGCCCCGATGATGATCGGTATCTGAGCTATCATAGATTACATTGGCCTCTGAAAATTTGAATGAGTTCACCCGGGCTTAAATGCCGGAGTGGTGTTCTATGGAACGAGCCATTAGAATCCGAGCTTTATGTCAGACCGATTCCGAGCTCCAATGCCGGATTGCATCCGAGCTCTAATGATGGTCAGCATCCGAGGTGTCATAAATTACCTTGGTCTTTAAAAGATTGAACGAATTCAACCGAGCTTAATGCCGGAAATTCCCTCTATGGAGCCAGCCACTAGCGCCCGAGCTTTATGTCGGACTGCTTCTGAGCTGGTGCACCACCTCGACTACGGTCTGATTTTTTGTGAATATTTTCGATTGGTGCAATTTATTCTCTGCCGATATATATAGCCAGTAGCCCTCGAGGTGTGTGTCGGTCTAAAACACGAGATGCACCTGAAGGATGACATAAGACCGCTGATCCCAGTAGCCCCTAAGACTCAGATTGATTCACAAAATCGGCCTGAGGATCAACTCCTAGGTCGACAGAATACTCCGGGACACAAAAAGCGGTGTGCATAGTCCTCAAGATTCAGGTTGGGTGCGGCTGACCAACCTGGGGATCATAATCTCCTTGGAAACTATATTGAACATAAATTTTCCGCATTGGATTGTCAATGCAGCAGGCCCTGAGAATTGGGTTGGGAAACATGACCGACCCTAGGATCGTACCTCCTCGGGAACTAGTTCAACTGTCATGTATGTTTTGACAATACTGAGTTGGAGTTTAGCAGGAAAGATACCGAACTATAGTTTTAGAAAAGAGTTTCATGCCGAACACCTCAACCAAGAGAATGTCCCGCTTTGTTTAGATTGAATCAAGCTGTTTTGGTGCCAATATGAAATTGGTCTTAAAATTTTACTTCTGTCGTGCTTTGATATGACACATCCGATCTCTAGACTTCAAGTGGGCCAGTCTTCGGCTCAACCTCCCTATCACGAAGGCGAAGTGTTTCTCAGGCCAGTTTAGCGAACTAAACGCGAGCGGCATTACAGAGAAAACAGGCTACCCGGCTATTGATCATACACCTGAGTTGAAAAAGGAGTGGTAGAAAAAGACTTTGCAGCGACTAAGAAGAAAACATCTATTATAAAATGGCTCATATTAATTTACGAGGCCCCAAGTGACCTGGGTAAAAGAATTTTATGTATAATGATTGTATGTACCGAAGTACTTATATAATCTATGCGTTCACCGGAACTTTGAACGCGTCCTAACCGACCATTGGCTTCTCCTTCTTTGGCCAAGGCACGAAAAGTGTTATCTACTATGCCTACCGAGAATATCGGCAGTGTTTTGGATAACCAGGCAATCAGGCCATGAGGCTGTAATAAACAAAGAGCGCCTAGGGAACTTATGCTATATTACTTTATGTAACATAAGAAGCATCTTCAAAGAAAATAGTGCCCCCAACCAGACCTTTCTTTGGTTGCTCATGATTACTATGAGACTTGTGCAATAGATTTGTGTACGCGTGAGTTTTGTCGTGTGCCGACCATAGTTGAAAACAATAAGAGCGCTAGCTTTCGGATTCACCCGTCTGAGGTATGAGTTCGGATGACCCGGTCGTAACAATCGCAGAGGTGCTCCCTTTACTCCCTAGCCGAACAATCGGGAATGTAGGGGTAAGCACAAGAGCCAGGCAATCCAGCTTTGTGGAACACTTAAGTCAACATGATGCATATTTTGGCATAATACATGAACAAGCAATGTTGCGATACATTAATAATCATATGCAAGAAGAAAGGCTTCATAAAGGTAGCCCCCAAGTAAACGGGGTATTCGAATTTGTTTGTAACCAAAAAGGTTTTGACAAAGAAAGTTTTTTGCAAATGACTTATTGTCAAAATGTATAATGCTTGGTCGAACCGAACAAAATTTTAAAACTGGAAGTTTTTTTAGCATGAAAGCGACTTAGCTAGTTAATGTGCTCGGTGTGACATTGGCCGAGCTTGTAGCGGCTCAAGGTCCCAACCCCCAAGCCGGTCTTGACGTACCCAAGCGAAGAGCTCGGCTTGATGAAGTGATAGCACAATAGTGTCGAAGTGCCGAGGCGAAGCCCCTAGTCCAGCCGAGGAGTCCGAGTAGTTCAGTAGCGTGATAATGAAGTCCCCACGTTAGTTGATGTGTCGAAACAGGTCGACATGGTGGATGCCAGTTTGATGAAACGACGACGCAATAATGGCGGCCCATGGTATCACACCATGTTGACAGTGGAATTTGGTTGATGGAGGCGAGAGGACGACTCCTTACGCCGAGGTGACTGCGTGACACAACAAAAATTAATTATCTGCACACATAGAATAGTGCAAGGCAGATGTAACAATAATAAAATGTTTTAAAATGAAAAATAGTTGCATGCATAATAATTTATGCAAAGTGGTTAATAAAATAAATATGGCCCATGTGCCGAATACTCAATGCGGTAGAGCTCTCTCAGCGATGCCGAAGTCCCCGAGGCAACCGAACATGTCGGTATGGCAACTCGACCAACAAGGTGATCACATGAGCAGATTTATGCCGATTGGGATGGCGACATTGGCTTGCCAAAGTGACCGCGTGATGCAGTCGAAGTCGATTACCTACACATGTAAAATAGTGTAGTCCAAAAAATATAAATATTTAAGAAAAATCCTAGCATAATTAATTTATGCAAAATATTTTTTAAGAGATGTGGCGTGGCGTCGAAGCCAATGTCGATGCGGGGCATCGGCGTGACAAAGCCTGAATTCTCAGGGCGGTCCGAGTCCAAAATGTGGCGTCAAATAGGCCAAACAGTTGTCTACATACACACAAGAGTGCAAACCAACAGAAAATATGATGGCACAAATAATTCATAATGTTAATAAGGAAGAATAGCACCTGATCCGGATGTAGCCATAGGAGTGAGAGAACTGCCCCAAAGTGACTATATAGCTTCACACGGGAGTCGCTAGGTAGGCTAACTTGTGGCTCATCTATAGTACTAGTACTCATTGCCTCACAGGAAGTGCATGGAAGATAAACCATTAAAGAAAGTATGGTGGACCTTCTTATTAAATATAGAGGGAGAAAGAAAAAAAGAAGGTCAAATCTCCCTGTGCCAAGTAATGCGCGGTGTAAGTCAATTGCCTGAACGGCGAGGTTGTCCCGATAGAATGGCCGCAGACATGCTGACACAGGGACGCGTGCTGAGGCGACGCCGCAGCTTGATCGATGTAGGCAGGACGATGACTTCGCCCCGCAGAGTTGACCATGATGCAGTCGAAGTTGATTACCTGCACACATAGAATAGTGCAAGCCAGAAACAACAATAATTGAAAGAAAAAAACTTGCATAATTAATATATGAGAAGCGAATAATCAAGTAAGTTTGGCCTGGGCGCCGAGGT
The DNA here is from genome assembly GCF_018294505.1 of Triticum aestivum. Classification (NCBI taxonomy): domain Eukaryota; kingdom Viridiplantae; phylum Streptophyta; class Magnoliopsida; order Poales; family Poaceae; genus Triticum; species Triticum aestivum. The sequence goes on along the minus strand of NC_057812.1, from coordinate 335,546,345 downwards.
CAGTTCGATGGAGTGACAGCGGGGAGATGTCAATGCAGGTCGGCATGCACGGGGCGACAACATCGACCTGACATGATCCGAACTCATTGCACAAAGGTGTCAGTCGGCGCGGTGGCTGTCAGCCTGATCATGTAAGCTAGCTCATTGCATCAATCTGATCTTGATGGGCGTGCAACAATTAGTAGTGCTAATTGCATCAGGGAATCACATGTTAGAGAGACCATTAGTGAAAAGTGTAGACGGCCTCCAAACTTAATTAAATAATAGGGAAAATGAAAGATCAAATCTCCCTATGACTACGCTGAGCCAAACTATTGTCGGCCTCTCATGCATGTTGTGTACAGTACTGTGTCATCTCCTCGATTGGTTCACCGCCGTTTGGATTGTTTTTTTCCTAATCGTTGATCTTAACGAGGTGTCTGTCGGTCGGCGCACGGCAAACCGGGCTGTCGAGAAGATAGCCAGGTTGGAGCGGCACGGAGGAGCTCTCTTAACGATAAGCCAAACTTCTCAACGCAAGTTCGCACAATGGTCCGACCACAAAAATTAGGAAACAATTAGTATCATGCGTTCTTTGATAAGTACGTATCCGAAGACAAACTGCTTCTTTCAGTAATCTATTTCCTCAAGGCTTATAATTAAATAAGGAAGAGATATGATTAAATAAGGTAGAAAGAGAGAAAAAGGTTAAATCTCCCTGATGATCTCCTAGTGCCCATAGCAATTTTAGAGGGAAGAAAACTTAGCCATGTGCTCGTTGCTCCACGTGAAGTAGTAGTACTAGTTGTCAAAACTAGCACTAGTGCCTAATCCAAGTGGTAGTCAGGGTGCTCCCTGATCGCTCCACCTCGGGACCTGGAGTGCTAGCATGCCCTGGCTCTTCTTCCATGGAGCAGCAGGAAACGCGTACGCACATAGGACAACTTTTGATGGTAGTAGCTCAATCGATCTAATCATCTCCGGTCTTCATGTGGGCAGTAGAAAATTATGGTTGAAATCGACTTGACATCGTACGGCAGCCGCCATAGATCAAATCAGATCGGTAGTATAAGATTGATTCTAGGTGACCTTGCGAACAGGAAATAGCACGGACCAACAGAAAACGTTCTCACGCAGATTAAACTGTGAGAAATATATCTAATTTTTAGAAAAAAACACTTGATTCATGTCATCAACGTGGATGAAGGTGACCCATTGAACCCCGACGGTCGCCTAGCAAGCTCTCAATGAAAGCACCAATGTCGGTATCGAATCCGGCCTATCTCGTAGTAGGGATCCTAAGCTAGGTGTCTTGGAACGATGGTAACATGGACACATGATTTTACCCAGGTCCAGGCTCTCTCAAGGAGATAGTACCCTACGTCCTCCTTTTGATTGTATTCATATGAGGATAGTACATAGTACAGCTATTTACCACGAGATTGTAGTAATGAATATGAGATTGTCTATTGACTAGCCTGGCCTCAGTTTATATATGCACTGTAGGCCTAGGGTTTAGAGAAGTCCTTGTCTTGTGCACCAAGTCTTGTGGAATCCTCCTTGTATTCGTCATGGGCTGCCCGAAGTGGCCCATTAGTGAATCATCATGGGGGTCCTCATCCCGACCCACTAGTCAGGAGACGACGTGGTGAGTACCCCCTAGTCCAGGACACCATCACCAGGAATTTTCAAAATTCACTGGAATGTCCTTTTGGTCTGATTTTTTACAGGTGATAGATATACAAATTCCCTACGTTGTCCTAATTATTCAGAATTTTTGGAGTAGTAGAAGTATGGTTGTTGTCCAGATCATTACAGCCTATTTTGTTTTTGACAGATTCTATTTTGAATGCATTGTTTGCTTGTTTCCTAGTTTCTATGGCTTATATTGCTCAATATAAATTGTGTAAATGATATGCTACAATAGACATTGTGTGGAAACAATTATGAAACTTGTCTTTGACAGTACCAAAGTGAATGATTTCTTTATCATACTAACCTATCTCATGAAGTTCCGTTATGTTTTGTGTGATTGAAGTTTTCAAGTTTTGGGTGAGATGTCGATATGAGGAGAACAAGGAATGACAAGACCCTGAGCTTGGGGATGACCAAGGCACCCCAAGGTAATATTCAAGGAATATCCAAGCAACTAAGCTTCAGGATGCCCTGGAAGGCATCCCCTCCTCGTCTCCAACAATATCGGTAACCTTACTTGAGGCTATATTTTTATTTGTCACATGCTATGAGTTTTTATTGGAGCATCATTTTATATTGTTAGGATATCTTTCTATTATTTATAATAGTGTTTTGCATCTTTTGTTTCAATAAAAGTGGCAATGATATCCTTTACTATGCTTATTTTGCAATTCTACATGGTGCTGTTTGTCGCTGTTGCAAAAATTCTCTAGAAAGTCAGAATGTGATAAAATGTTGAAACTTTTTGGCGAAATAAGCTATGATAAATTTTCTACAGTGTGGCAAATTTTTAGAATTTTTGGAGTTACATAAGTATGATTGTTTTTGCATTCTTTACAGACTATACTGTTTTGGCAGATTGCTATTATGGTTGAATTGTTTGCATATGTTTGCTTGTTTAATGATTCTATTTGCGGATAGGACTATTAAATATGCAGAGGCATTTAGAATGATAAGGGTTTGCATTGATTTATACTAACGTATCTCATGAGTTCTTGTTGAGTTTTGTGTGGATGAATTTTTTAAGATTTAGGAAAACCATGATATAAAATAATTAAGGAGACACAAAAACTCAAGCTTGGGGATGCCCAAGGCATCCCAAGATAATATTTCAAGAAGTCTCAACCAACTAAGCTTGGGGATGCCCCAGTAGGCATCCCACCTTTCTTCATCAACAATTATAGTTAGTATCGATTGAGCCTAAGTTTTTGCTTCTTCACATGACTTGTGCTATTCTTGGAATGTCATTTTGTTCTGTTTTGCTTGCTGTTTTCATAAAATACTTAGATCTTAATGTTTTTAAATAAAAGAGAGTCCTCACTTAGCTACCCCTTCACTTAACTACTCGCTTGATCTTCACTTATATCTTTTGGAGTAGTTACTCATATGCTCTAGTGCTTCACTTATATCTTTTTGAGCACGGTGTGCTTTGTTATCTTTGAAGAAACTCTCTCATGATTCACTTAGATTAATTTGAGAGAAAGAAATATGATGCTCATGTTCTTCACTTATATTTGGTTGAGCTTATTAAAAGCAACTTATGAAACTAGTTCCAAAGTGATAGATATCCAAGGATGATATAATAAAAACTTTCATGAAGATCATTAGACAAAATAAACTTGATTCTTTGTAATAGTTTTGAGATATGATGATATGATATGTGAGTCATGTTGATGAGTAATTATGCTTTAGTAAGAATATTGGTGTTAAGGTTTGGGATTCCCTATGCAAGCACGAAAGTCAATAGTTATGCAATGAAATTACATCCTACGTGTGGTGCATTATTCCGTGTTAGTTATGCTTCATGCTCTCTTATGAGATTTTTCGTTTCTTGGTTGGATGCTTCTCAATCTTTCGCTAGCCTTCATTTGCACTAAGTATGATCACTACTTGTGCATCCAAAGCCCTTTTAACCAGTTTTGCAATATGAGTCCACCATACCTACCTATATGTGGTATTCTCTTGCCGTTCTAAGCAAATTTGTATGTGCCATCTCTAATTTTCAAAATAATTTCCTTTTGTGTGCTCGTACCGCTCATGAAACGATAGGGGGTGGCTGTTATTTTTTCATGCTAGATGTGTTATTCTCAAGATGAGTGTTAATTCACTTGTCATTGCACGAGAGTACGGCAAAGGTATTAGGGATGCCCAGTCCCGGAATGAAAAATGAATTACTTCATGTGATCAAATAATAAATTCCTTGGAAAGTGTTGGTATGGAAGGCACCCGTGGATACGGTTAGCCATGAAAGTATGGTGGAAAAAGGAATAAACTTTCTTTTCTGTTTAGGAAACGCCTATGATATATCTAGCATGGAAAGTATTTGGAACTACTCGATCGTTTTTGTTGACAGGAAAAGCATGCCACCCAAAATGTTTTATCTCTATCTTTCTCGCTTTGAGCTCTGGCACCTCTACAAATCCCAACTTCCCTCTGAAAAGTGCCTTTCTATTTACTTTATGCAATTTTTATTTTTACTTGAGTCTCCATCTTCTCTTATAAAACACCAACTAAGGGGCACTATGATCGTACTTGAGCATTGGGTGTAGCTAATATGCGAGTGTGTTTCATGAATGGATCAATGATTGAGCATAAATGGGCTAGGGATAACTTGCTTTAGTGTTGATATTCTGAAATACATGGTTGCTTGTTGATATGCTTGAGTATTAAAGTCCTCATGTCAAAACTAGACTATTGCTTTGAACCATATAAAAGTCCAAATGTCCATGCTACAAAAGGAAAGAATATGGGATGAACATGTTAGGCAGCATCCACATCAAAAATTCTATTTTTATCATTTACCTGCTCGAGGACGAGCATGAATTAAGCTTGGGGATGCTGATACATCTCCAACGTATCCTATATTTTTTTTCTATTCCATGCTGTTATATTATCATTATTGGATGTTTACAATCATTTTATAGCAACTTTATATCATTTTTTGGTACTAACCTATGGACATAGTGCCTAGTGCCAGTTGCTATTTTTTTTTATTTTTTTACATCACCGAAAACCAATATCAAACGGAGTTCAAATGCAACAAAACTTTTTGGAGATTTTTTTGGACCAGAAGTCATCCAGTGGGCCAGAGAAGCACTTGGGGGGTGCCCCGAGGGGGGCACAACCCACCAGGGCTCGCTTGGGGGCCCAGGCGCGCCCAGGTGGGTTGTGCCCACCTCAGTGACCTCCCGCACTGCCTCTTCGCTCTATAAATGCCCAAATATTCCAAAACCCCTAGGGGAGTCGACGAAATTTTGTTCCAACCGCCGCTAGTTCCAGAACCATGAGATCCAATCTAGAGCCCTTCTCTCGCACTCTGCCGGATGGGGGGCAATCATCACCGCTGGCCATCTTCATCATCCCGGCGGCCACCATGATGAGGAGGGAGTAGTCCTCCCTCGGGGCTGAGGGTATGTACTAGTAGCTATGTGTTGTATCTCTCTCTCTCTGTCGTGTTCTTGAGATGGAACGATCTTGATGTAACGTGGGCTTTGTTGACATAGATGAATCATATGGTGTTTTTCTCCTCTCTATATTCTTGATGAATTGAGTTTTCCCTTTAAAGTTTTCTTATCGGATTGAGTCTTTAAGGATTTGAGAGCACTTAATATGTGTTTTGCATGAGGATATCTGTAGTGACATTGGGATATCTAATTGAGTTACTTGATGTATATTATTATGATCAACTTGCGGGTTCCGTGACTTTAGGGCCTATGCATAGGGTTGGCACACATTCTCATCTTGACTCTCCGATAGATATTTTGGGGCACTCCTTGGGAATCAAATAGATGAATCTGAAACTGTGTGATGCTTATTGTATGACCAAACCCACGAATATTTGCGGTGACATTAGGGCTTTGGTTGATTTGCATCTCAAGGTGCTATTCTAAGGAATAGCTTTGTGGTGGTTTCGTGCCCGACAACAATTTCTATACAACAAGTAATTTTGGACTGAACTCTACACCGCACTTGAGGGATTTGCATATTATTCAACTATCTCAACATTGTTGGGAGATCACACTAGTGAAAGTACAAAACCTAGGCCTTGTTTCCAAGCATTGCAATACTTTTTTTGTGCCCGTTTACTATTGGTTACCTTGCTGTTTTTATAGTTTCAGATTACAAAAACCAACATCTACTATCCATATTACACGTGTATCACCATCTCTTCCCCGAACTAGTGCACCTATACAATTTGCCACTGTACTGGGTGTGTTGGGGACACAAGAAACTTTTTATTATTTGGTTGCAGGGTCGTTTGAGAGAGACCATTTTCATCCTACACCTCCCATGGATTAATAAACCTTAGGTCATCCACTTGAGGGAAATTTGCCACTGTCCTACAAAACTCCGAGCTTGGAGGCCCAAAATGAGTCTACAAGACCAAGTTGTGTAGTAGACATCAACCAACACCGTACCCAACCCTCACTCATGGGACGCTCAGGGGGCGATAGGCAGTTGTCGTTGCTCTTCTGGAAAAATATTAAAGAAGGGAAACACCACAGGAAAACAAACCCCCACCCTTCTCTCAGCAAATACACAAAAACTTCAAACTTCATTCAGGGGAATCGCAAAACGGTTTACAAGAAATAGGGGAAATGTTGCTGCGTCCGACGCCAACACTAGTCTCCCACCAGCATGGAGCATGGGGCCTCCACTTGGGTGTGGGCATAGTCGCTGTTCGACCGTTCCACCAGCGGGGAGCGTGTGGCTTCCACTTGGGCATGGGCGGGAGCTCCCGCGAGGTCATGGAACGACGCACCAAGAGACTCCAGGGTGTGTCTAGCCCCACTCATTATTACGTGAGAGTGTCACGGGTAGAACTTGCAAGGTGCTGGATGTTCCAAGCATTCTGCATGGGGGCCTCTTCCTCCGTCTCCAGGTGCGCAGCACCAGGCCTAGAGACATGGGCAACCCTGAACGGGCCCTCCCACATGGGAAAGAGCTTGTGGAGGCCCTCCCTGGAGAGGACCCGCCTCAGGACGAGGTCCCCGACCTCGAGAGTCCATGAGCGGATGTTGCGGCTATGGTAGCGCCGCATGGCCTGCTGGTACCTCGCAACACGGATGGAGGCTTGGCGGTGGGTCTCCTTGCCGAGCACGAGATCGGTTGCCCGCGTGGCATCCTGGCGCGCCTCGTCGAATGCCAAGACCCATGGGGAACCATGCTTGATTTCAAGCAGAAGGACCGCCTCAACCCCGTAGACGAGGAAGAATGGAGTTTGGCCGGTGGGCTTAGTTGCGGTGGTGTGGATAGACCACAACACGGACTGCAGCTCGTCTAGCCAACCCTTGCCGCAGGCCTCAAGCTTCTTCTTAAAGCTTCTAGTCTTGAGGCCCCTAAGGACCTCTGCGTTGGCGCGCTTGGCCTGGCCATTGCTCCGTGGGTGTGCCACCGAAGCGTAGCATATCTGCGTTCCAAGGTTAGCACAATACGACCTGAAGAGGTTGCTTGTCAACTGGGAACCGTTGTCGGTGATGATCCAGTTGGGGACGCCGAACCAGCTCACGAGGCCCTTGATGAACTTGACAGCCGAGCCTGCTATGATGGTGCGCATAGGTTCCACCTCCGCCCACTTGGTGAATTTGTTGATGGCTACATAGAGGTAGCGGTAGCCGCCGGCCTCCCGTGGGAATGACCCCAGTATGTCCAGCCCCCAGACCGCAAAGGGCCACGAGAGCAGAACTGTCTGGAGCCCCTACGCTGGCTAGTGGATCTGCTTGGAGTGGAATTAGCAGGCCTTGCAAGACCGAACCAGCTTGGTGGCATTGTGAAGTGTCGTGGGTCAGTATAACCCATTGTGGAACACCTTGCCCATGAGAGTGTGCAACAAAAAGTGATGCCCGTAGTCTCCCACGTAGATATCGGCCAGCAGTTCACGCCCTTGAGCTTCTGAAATGCATCTTAGCGAGACGTTGTTAGGATCCCTGCAGTACAGCTCGCCATCCTGCAAGCAATAAGCGATGGTCTGGCGAGCCACGTGCTCCGCGTCCTCCTCCTTTTCTGGCAGGGTTCCGTGAAGCATGTATGCCTCAAATTCCTTGGTCCAATTGTCCTCCTGAGGTGCCAATGCCGGGAGTAGGTGGGCTCCCGAGGTTGAGCCGTAGGGCGGGTCACCCGTGAGTGGCGCGGGAGGCAGCTCCTCCTGAGGTAGCATCTTGACACCCGTCCGGGTGCGGCTGATGGCTAGAAGAGCCTTTCTTCAAAGACGCCATGGCTTTGGGGCTCGCGGCACGATGCCCACTTGACTATGTCGTCCGCTTCCTTGTTCGCGCCTCACAGGACGTGCTGCAATTCCAAGCCCAAGAATCATTTTTCAATTTTACGTATCTCCTCTAGGTATGCCGCCATGTGTTCATCCTTCGGCTTATACTCCTTGTTGGAGAAATTGACGAGGAGCTGGGAATCGCCCTTGATGGTGAGCTGCTTGACCCCCAGGGCGGCCGCGGCCTTGAGCCTAGCGATCAAGCCCTCGTACTCCGCGATGTTGTCGGAGACCTTCTTATCATGCCAAAAGCAAAGTTTGATAGCATAGTAGAGCTTGTCTTTGGTCGGGGAAACGAGCATGACCCCGGCCCCCACCCCACCGCATGAAGGCTCCGTCGAAGTGCATGACCCAACCATCGGGCGCCTCGTTGCCAGGCGCAAGGGACCGGTCCTTGCGCAGCTCCTGGTCATATGTAAACGTACATTCCGCCACGAAGTCAGCAAGTGTCGCTCCCTTGATGACCCTAGTCTTATTGAATTCTAGCTAGAAGGCTTGCAACTCGATGTTCCACTTGCCGACTCTGCCGGCAGCATTGGGGCTGCGTAGCACCTTTTCCAGGGGGTATGCAGACACAACCTTGATGGGGTGGCCTTGGAAATAATGTCACAACTTCCTTGAGGTGACCAGGAGCGCGAAGAGGAGCTTCTGTTGCATAGGGTGGCGTGCGCGTATCCCGTAGCACTGTGCTGACAAAGTACATCTGGTGCTCAACGAGGCATGGGATGTCGGCGGTGGCCTGCTGCATGTGGGGTGCGTGGGGCCTAGGCGCCTCATCGGGTGACAGGGGGGCAGAGCCCCCAGGGGCGCCGCCCTATGGTGACGAGGGCTCAGGGGGCTTCATGACCTCGCACGGGCCGTCAGGCCTCCCTGAGGTGCTGACACATTCATCCCGGACCACCACGAGCTCTGCGATGGCCGAATGCGGGGTGGCCGCCAAGTAGAGCACCAAGGGCTCGCGGGAGTGGGGCGCTACCATGATAGGCGGGCTTGTGAGGTACTTCTTGAGATCTTTGAAGGTTGCCTAGGAGGTCACACACCCCACCAGCATCTGCATTTCCTTGAGGGTCCGAGGAGGGCGCATCCTTTTAATGGCCTTGACTTTCTAGGGGTTGGCTTCTATCCCTTGGCCCGAGATAAAAGACGAGCAGCTTGACAGATGGAATCCCAAAAACACACTTCTCATGGTTAAGCCTCAGATTCACTCTGTGTAGGTTGGCGAATGTTTCCTCCAGGTCCTCGACCATGGTTCTTGCCACATGCGATTTGACCACGATGTCGTCGACGTATGCCTCCGCGTTTCTCCCCAGCTATGGCCCCATCATGATGTGCATCGGTCGCCGGAAGGTGGCACCAGCGCTCCTCAGCCTGAAGGGCATGCAGGTGTAGCAGTACATGATGCCTGCTAGAACTACGTCGGTATTTCCCCAACGAGGAGGGGATGATGCAGCACATCGATGGTAGGTATTTCCCTCAGTGATGAGACCAAGGTTATCGAACTATTAGGAGAACCAAGCAACACTACGTAAAATAGCACCTGCACACAAATAACAAATACTTGCAACTCGACGTGTTAAAGGGGTTGTCAATCCCTTTCGGGTAAGGGCGCCAAAAATTGGCAAACAGACATGAGAGAGTTGTAATAAGTTGATAGATCGAACGCCAAATAAAATAAAGTGCAGCAAGGTATTTTTGTATTTTTGGTTTGATAGATCTGAAAATAAAAGCAAAGGAAAATAGGTCGCAAATGTAAATATAATAAAGAAGAGACCCGGGGGCCGTAGGTTTCACTAGTGGCTTCTCTCAAGAGAAATTTTAAATGGTGGGTAAACAAATTACTATTGGGAGATTGATAGAACTTCAAATAATCATGATGATATCCAGACAATGATCATTATATAGGCATGACGTCCAAGATTACTAGACCGACTCCTGCCTACATCTACTACAATTACTACTATTACTCCACACATCGACCGCTATCCAGCATGTATCTAGTGTATTAAGTTCATGGAGAAACGGAGTATTGCAATAAGAATGATGACGTGATGTAGACAAGATCTATTTATGTAGAAATAGACCCCATCTTGTTATCCTTAATAGCAACGATACATACGTGTTGGCTCCCCTTCTGTCACTGGGATCAAGCACCGTAAGATCGAACCCATCACAAAGCACCTCTTCCCATTGCAAGATAAATGAATCAAGTTGGCCAAACAAAACCCAAATATTGGAGAATAAATACGAGGCTATAAGCAATCATGCATATAAGAGATCAAAAGACTCAAATAACTTTCATGGATAAAAAGATAGATCTGGTCGTAAACTCAAAGTTCATCGGATCCCAACAAACACACCGCAAAAAGAGTTACATCATATATATGGATCTCCAAGAGACCATTGTATTGAGAATCAAATGAGAGAAAGGAAGCCATCTAGCTACTAACTATGGACCCGAAGGTCTACAAAGAACTACTCACGCATCATCGGAGAGGCACCAATGGACATGATGAACCCCTCCGTGATGGTGCATGATTGGATATGGTGGTTTCTGGAACTTGCGGCGGCTAGAATTGGTTTTCGTCGACTCCCCTAGGGTTTCTGGAGTTCGGGTATTTATAGAGTAAAGAGGCAGTTCGGGAGGCAACCGAGGTGGGCACAACCCGCCAGGGTGCGCTTGGGCCTCTAGGCGCGCCCTGGTGGGTTGTGCTCCCCTCGAAGCACCCTCGGGTGCTTCTCTGGCCCATTGGATGTCTTTTGGTCCCAAAAATTCCACAAAAAGTTTCGCTACGTTTGGACTCCGTTTGGTATTGATTTCCTGCGATGTAAAAAAACATGCAAAAAACAACAACTGGCACTTGGCACTATGTCAATAGGTTAGTACCAAAAATGATATAAAATTATTGTAAAACATCCAAGAATGGTAACATAATAGCATGGAACAATCAAAAAAATATAGATACATTGGAGACGTATCATCATCCCCAAGCTTAATTCCTGCTCGACTTCGAGTAGGTAAATGATAAAAACAGAAATTTTGATGTGGAATGATGCCTAACATGTCATATGATATTCTTTTCTTTATAGTATGGACATTTGGACTTTTATATGGTTCAAAGCAATAGTCTAGTTTTGACATGAGACTTAAATACTCAAGCATATCAAGATGAAACCATGTCTTCCAAAATATCAACGCTAAAATAAGTTATCCCTAGCCCATTATGCTCAATCATTGATCCATTTATGAAACACACTCACATATAGCTACACCCAATGCTCAAGTATGATCATAGTTCCCCCTAGTTGGTGCTTTGGAAGAGAAGATGGAGACTCAAATTAAAAATAAAAATTGCATAAAGTAAAAGAAAGGCCCTTCACGGAGGGAAATAGGGATTTGTAGAGGTGCCAGATCACAAAGCGAAAAAATATAGAGATAAAAACATTTTGGGAGGCATGCTTTTCCTGTCAATGAGAACGATTGAGTAGTTCCCAATATTTTCCATGCTAGATATATCATAGGCAGTTCCCAAACAGAAATTAAAGTTTATTGCTTTTTCAACCAATATTTTCCATGGCTAGCCGTATCCACAGGTGCCTTCCATACCAACACTTTCCAAGGAATTTATTATTTGACAACATAAAGTAAATTCATTTTTCATTTCAGGACTGGGCATTCCTAATACCTTTTCCTTACTATCGTGCAATGACAAGTGAATAAACACTCATCGTGAGAATAACATATCTAGCATGGAAATCTATTAGCCACCCTCTACCGTTTCATGAGCGGTACGAGCACACAAAAGAGAAATTTATTTTGAAAATTAGAGATGGCACATACAAATTTGCTTAGAACGGCAAAAGAATACTGCATATAGGTAGGTATGGTGGACTCATGTGGCAAAACTGGTTTTAAAGGATTTTGGATGCACAAGTATTGATCATACTTAGTGCAAAATGAAAGCTATCAAAAGATTGAGAAGCCACCAACCAAGAAACAAATAATCTCATAAGCGAGCATTAAGCATAATTAACACCGAATAATGCACCACAAATAGGATGTAATTTCATTGCATAACTATTTACTTTCGTCCTTGCATAGGGAATCCCAAACCTTAACACCAATATTCTTACTAAAGCATAATTACTCATCAACATGACTCACATATCACATCATCATATCTCAAAACTATTACAAGGAATCAAGTTTATTTTGTCCAATGATCTTCATGAAAGTTTTTATTATATGCTTCTTGGATATCTATCACTCTTGGGACTAATTTTCATGTGTTGCTTTTGATAAGCTCGAACAAATATAAGTGAAGATCATGAGCATAATATTTCTTTCTCTCAAATTAATTTAAGTGAAGCAAGAGAGAACTTTCTTAAAAAAATTACTAACTCTCAAATAAATCTAAGTGAAGCATGAGAGCATTTCTTCAAAAATAACAAAGCACACCGTGCTCAAAATGATATAAGTGAAGTACTAGAGCAATTTGATACATCTCCGTCGTATCTACTTTTCCAAACACTTTTGCCCTTGTTTTGGACTCTAACTTGTATGATTTGAATGGAACTAACCCGGACTGACGCTGTTTTCAGCAAAATTGCCATGGTGTTGTTTATTGTGCAGAAAACAAATATTCTCGAAATGACCTGAAACTTCACGGAACATCTTAGAAAAAACAATAAAAAATCCTCGCCAAAGATGAAGACCAGGGGGCCCACACCCTTCTCATGAGGGTGGGGGCGCCCCCCCTAGGGCGCGCCCTCCTACCTCGTGGCCCCCCTGGAAACCCTCCGACGCCAACTCCAACTCTATATATTTGCTTTCGGAGAGAAAAAAATCAGAGAGAAGAAATCATCGCGTTTTACGATACGGAGCCGCCGCCAAGCCCAAAAACCTCTTGGGAGGGATGATCTGGAGTCCGTTCGGGGCTCCGGAGAGGGGTATTCGTCGCCGTCGTCATCATCAACCATCCTCCATCACCGATTTCATGATTCTCACCGCCGTGCGTGAGTAATTGCATCATAGGCTTGCTGGACGGTGATGGGTTGGATGAGATTTGTCATGTAATCGAGTTAGTTTTGTTAGGGTTTGATCCCTAGTATCCATTATGTTCTGAAATTGATGTTGCTATGACTTTGCTATGCTTAATGCTTGTCACTAGGGCCCGAGTGCCATGATTTCAGATCTGAACCTATTATGTTTTCATGAATATATGTGAGTTCTTGATCCTATCTTGCATGTCTATAGTCACCTACTATGTGTTATGATCCGGCAACCCCGAAGTGACAATAATCGGGACCACTCCCGGTGATGACCATAGTTTGAGGAGTTCATGTATTCACTATGTGCTAATGCTTTGTTCCGGTTCTCGATTAAAAGGAGGCCTTAATATCCCTTAGTTTCCAATAGGACCCCGCTGCCACGGGAGGGTAGGACAAAAGATGTCATGCAAGTTCTTTTCCATAAGCACATATGACTATATACGAAATACATGTCTACATTACATTGATGAATTGGAGCTAGTTCTGTGTCACCCTATGTTATGACTGTTACATGATGAACCGCATCCGGCATAATTATCCATCACTGATCCGGTGCCTACGAGTTTTCCATATACTGGTTTACGCTTATTTACTTTCCCGCTGCTGCTGTTACAATTAATACAGAATACCAAAAACATTACTTTTGCTGTCTTTACTTTTGTTGCCGCTACCACCACTATCATATTACTTTGCTACTAAACACTTTGCTGCAGATACTAAGTTTCCAGGTGTGGTTGAATTGACAACTCAGCTGTTAATACTTGATAATATTCTTTGGCTCCCCTTGTGTCGAATCAATAAATTTGGGTTGAATACTCTACCCTCGAAAGCTGTTGCGATTCCCTATACTTGTGGGTTATCAAGATCAATTTCTGGCGCCATTGCCGGGGAGCATAGCTCTATTCTATGAGTCACTTGGGATTTATATCTGATGGACACTATGAAGATCTTGAGAGATCCAAAAACCAAGATTTATCCCTCAACTACGAGGGGAGGTAAGGAACTGCCATGTAGCTCTGCACTTGATTCACATTCTGTTATGAGTAAGTTTGCGACACCTACACCTGCTTCTGCTATTCGTTCTGATATGTCGCATGTTATTGATGATGCCACTTCTGCTATGCATGATACTTATGATGAAACTGCTTCTATGCCTGATACTACTGTTCCCCTTAGTGAATTTCTTGATGAACAAATTGCTAGGGCTAGAGAAAGAGGAATTATTGAATTTGAATATGATGATGATAGTGATGATGAAAATATGCCTGTTATTCCTGAGGGTTATTTATTTGCTCAAGATGCTTCTTTAGCTATTTTAGCTTGCAGAGATAGATATGAGCTTAAGAGGTTATTAATTAAATGGAACAAAGATTCACTTAGAGATAAAATGAAACCCGACCCTGCTTTTGCTACTTCACCTATATGTGTTCCTGATAAGGATTATGAATTCTCTATTGATCCTGATATAGTTACTTTGGTTGAATCTGATCCGTTTTATGGCTATGAATCTGAAACTGTTGTGGCACATCTTACTAAGTTAAATGATATAGCTGCCCTGTTCACTAATGAAGAGAGATCGCGTTACTTCTATATACTCAAAATATTTCCGTTCTCATTAAAGGGTGATGCTAAGATATGGTTTAATTCTCTTGATCCTGGTTGTGTGCGTAGTCCCCAGGATATGATATATTACTTCTCTGCTAAATATTTCCCTGCTCATAGGAAACAAGCTGCTTTGAGGGAAATATACAACTTTGTGCAAATTGAAGAAGAGAGTCTCGCACAAGCTTGGGGGAGGCTTCTCAAGTTACTTAATGCTTTGCCTGATCATCCTCTTAAGAAACCTGAAATACTTGATATCTTTTATAATGGACTAACCGATGCTTCCAGAGATTACCTGGATAGTTGTGCTGGTTCTCTTTTCAGGGAAAGAACACCGGATAAAGCTGAAACTCTATTGAATAATATGTTGACAAATGAAAATAATTGGGCACCTCCTGAGCCAGCTCCTGAGCCAACTCCTACTCCAATTACTGAGCCTATTCCTAAACCAACTCCGAAGAAGAGAGGTGTTCTATTCCTCAGTCCTGAAGATATGCAAGAGGCAAAGAAATCTATGAAAGAAAAAGGTATTAAAGCTAAAGATGTTAAGAATTTAGCTCCTATTGAAGAAATACATGGTCTTAATTCACCGCCTGTTGAACAAACATATGATCTTAATTCTTTATTTACTGAAGAACCTCCTGATCCCGATATCCTGACACAGGTAGTAAAGGTAAATTCTCTCTATAGATATGATAAAGTTGAAGTCCCTCCTACTAAAATTGCTAGTTAGTGCTTGGATGATTTTGATAACTTTATGTTTAAGCAAGACGACTTCAATGCTTATTTTGGTAGACAATTAAAAGAAAATGCTTATATGATTAGACGCTTGGGTGATTATATGGCTGATATTAAAGGTGAACTTAAACTTGTTAGCAAACATGCTTCTATGGTTAGCACTCAAGTAGAACAAGTACTTAAAGCTCAAAAAGAAGTGCTTAATGAAATGAATAGTAAGAAAAATTATTATGCTGTTAGAGTGGCTACTAGAACTGGTAGAATGACTCAGGAACCTTTGTGTCCTGAAGGCCACCCTAAGAGAATCGAGAAAGATTCTGAAAGAAATAATATTGATGTTCCCAGTTCTTCTAAAAAGAAGAAGAAGAAAAATGATAGAACTGTGCAAACTTCTAGTGAACCTATTGCTGAACCACCTGATAATCCAAATGATATATCTATGTCTGATGCTGAAACACAATCTGGTAATGAACAAGAACCTAGTAAAAATATCAATAATGATGTTCATGATGATGCTCAACCTAGTAATGATAATGATGTAGAAACTGAACTTGCTGTTGATCTTGATAACCCACAATCAAAGAAACAACGTTATGATAAAAGAGACTTTGTTGCTAGGAAACATGGTAAAGAAAGGGAACCTTGGGTTCAGAAACCCATGCCTTTTCCTCCGAAACCATCCAAGAAAAAGGATGATGAGGATTTTGAGCGCTTTGCTGAAATGATTAGGCCTATCTTTTTGTGTATGCGATTAACTGATGTGCTCAAAACAAATCCTTATGCTAAATATATGAAGGATATCATTACTAATAAAAGAAAGATACCGGAAGCTGAAATTTCCACCATGCTTGCTAATTATTCTTTTAAGGGTGGAATACCAAAGAAACTTGGAGACCCCGGAGTACCTACTACACCTTGCTCCATTAAAAGAAATTATATTAAAACTGCTTTATGTGATCTTGGAGCCGGTGTTAGTGTTATGCCTCTCTCTTTATATCGTAGACTTGACTTGAATAAGTTGACACCTACTGAAATATCTTTGCAAATGGCTGATAAATCAACTGCTATACCTGTCGGTATCTGTGAGGATGTGCCTGTTGTGGTTGCAAACGTTACTATTTTAACGGACTTCGTTATACTTGATATTCTCGAGGATGATAGTATGTCTATTATTCTTGGAAGACCTTTTCTTAATACTGCAGGGGCTATTATTGATTGCAACAAAGGCAATGTCACTTTTCATGTTAATGGTAATGAGCATACGGTACACTTTCCGAGGAAACAACCTCAAGTTCATAGTATAAATTCTATTGGAAAAATTCCATTGATTATATTTGGAGGTTTTGAATTTCCTCTCCCTACTGTCAAGAAGAAATATGATATACTTATTATTGGGGATGTGCATATCCCCGTTGAGGTAACTTAGTGTTATTCGAAATTTCTCCGGTTTCATGATTATCGGAATGAGTTTGTTAACAAGACTTGATCAATCTTGTTAGTGGATTCTTTTTGATGAGCATGAGATGGATGAAACTAGAAGCACAAACTTCTGTACCCCACTTTTACCTTCTGTTATTTATATTAAATAAAGTAAAAATAGTATTTTCTGTCTATTTCCTGACTTACCCGTGCAATATAAAAATATCCGAAAATAAAAGTCCTCAGAATGCCATGCCAATTTAATATGATTTTTTTCAGGAATATTTGAGGATTTACTGTGCAAAAATTACCGTGGGAGGAGCTGCCACCTGGCCACGAGGGTGGTGGGCGCGCCCCCCTGACTCGTGGGCCCACGGTGGCCCTCCTCCACTTATCCCAGCACCCATATTCTTCCTCTATCTCACACAAACCCGAAAAACCAACTCAAGCACGAGTTCCAGCCACTTTTGCTGTGATTTTCGATCTCCTTGCTCAAAGCACCTCTCGCAAAACTGCTTGGGGAGGTTGTTCCTTGGTATGTGACTCCTCCATTGGTCCAATTAGTTTTTGTTCTAGTGCTTTATTCTTTGCAAATTTGTGCTGCATAGGTGACCATGTTCTTGAGCTTGCATGTCAAATTTATATAGTTCTAAGTAGTTCTAATGCTTGATATAGGCTCTAGGCACTTGTAGGAGTAGTTGCTATCAATATTATTGAGTTTGGTTTACTTTTATTTTGAAGTTACTAAATTTTTTAGAATTTTTCAGAGAAAAACAATATGATTAGGAAGATGTTCCAAGGTGGTTCCTCTAAGAAGCAAGGACCCAGGATTGCTATACGCGATGCTGACGAGGATCCACCAAGAGACGCTCCAGTACGGCCTTGCGAATGGCCGTCGGAAAATTTTATGGACTGTGCAGGAATTAAAGAAGAATTCAAATCATACTTGCGCAATGCCGGTCTTGAGGATTTTGAGGTTAACAAATGCCCCCAGTATCATGATCTCACAAGTTCATTTGTGAGGAGGTTTGAGTATTCATCTTCACGTAATTCTCCTTCAGTAATGTTTGATCTTTATGACAAATCTTATACCATGGACCTAGAGGATTTCACTCTTGCATGCAAACTTCCATCATGGGGTAGTGTTAGGGATCCCCCTAAATCTGAATGTAGAAATTTTCTTGCTAATATAACTGTGGGGGAATCTAGAGATATAACGCAGGCTACCATAGGGACATTCACTTTCCTGCTATACATTATTTTGCTCTCTTCATCGGTAGATGCATAAATGCTAAGGATGAAGCATGTCACATGTGTGTCCCTGATCTTAGCATTCTTAGGAGTGCTATGTTAGGAGACCAATCTTATCATATGGGAGCCATTGTAGCTCGTAAGTTGCATCATAATAGACATAATGGAGATTTCTTTGGAGGAATTTATGCAACCCGCTTAGATCATTTTCTTGAAATAGACATTCGTGAGGGTGATATGGAGTTACCTCCTGCATATTTAAATTATGACTCTATGGCTTCGCACCAGTTTGTCGAGAGGCCTGAATCACCTCTCTTATATCGCTTAATTTTTGATAAATGACGTGTTTTCCGTATTACTCTCCCTGCTCCTGCCTTCTTTGATTCACAGACAAAAGGAAGATATGTTATTACCAGAGAGGAGGCAGAAGAGTACGAGAGGAGAGCGGAGGCAGCTCGACTCCACGCTGCAGCACAGCAGGCAATAACCGCTGCACATCAGTATGATCCCAACTATTCCTCCTCATCACAGTACGACCCCAACAACTATTATTATGGATATCCGCCAGGCCAGCCGTGGCCATAGACCAACTTAGGCCAAAAGCCTAAGCTTGGGGGAGTACGTATTTCTCACAGACATTACATTTATGCTCACACACACTCATTGCTAGATGTCGGTGCTCATACTTTTTCACTGTAATATCCATGCTAGTTTATTTTCTTTTTCCTACTTTCTTCTTGTGTGTCTGTTAAACCTTAAGAAAAACCAAAAAAATTAGTAGTAGTTTATTTCTCTGCTGTAGTAGTAATAATTAAAAAGAAAACCCAAAAATATTTCCTGTTCTTCTTTTGCTTGTTGGGAGCTTTCCCGTGTAAATAGTTTTATTTTTCTTTGGGGGTCCATAGGAGAAGACCATAATTAAATTGTTGAAGTGGCTCTTATATGCATTATTGTTGATTTAACCAAGAGCCCATATTGCCTTGTCTTCTCCTGTTTATTGAATGCTCGCAGATTCTAGCTTAGTCCAATGCACGTGCACTATTATTATTATTCACACCGTTTGGTCATGCAAGTGAAAGGTAATTATGATGATATATGATGGACTGACTGAGATGAGAAAAGCTGGTATGAACTCGACCTCTTTTGTTTTTGTAAATATGATGAGTCCCTCGTTCTTGATTCAGCTTATTATGAATAAACATGTTTGCAATGACAATTAGAGATCATAGTTGCTTGTGCCATGCTTGATTAGCTATGAGTTATAATGGTTTACCTTGTGTGCCAACATGCTATGGAGATGATTATGATGTGGTATGATGGGGTGGTATCCTCTTTTGAATGATTTAAGTGACTTGACTTGGCACATGTTCATGCATGTAGTTGAAACAAAATCAACATAGCCTTCATGATATTTATGTTCATGGTGGATTATATCCTACTCATGCTTGCATCCAATGTTTATTAATTTTAATGAATGTACATGGCTGTTGTTGCTCTCTAGTTGGTCGCTTCCCAGTCTTTTGCTAGCCTTCACCTATACTAAGCGGGAATACTGCTTATGCATCCAATCCCTTAAACCCCAAAGTTATTCCAGATGAGTCCACTACCTTCCTATATGCGGTATCTACGTGCCATTCCAAGTAAATTTGTATGTGCCAAACTCTAAACCTTCAAATAAACATTCTGTTTTGTATGCTCGAATAGCTCATGTATCAACAAAGGTTGTCCTTATCTTCCGTGTTAGGCGGGTTATTCTCAAGAGGAGTGGACTGCGCTCCTCACTCACGAGAAAATGGCTGGTCACCGGGATGCCCAGTCCCACGCTGTATGCAAACTAATGTCACACCCTAGCTAGTCATGCATTAGAGTGTTGCATCATGTTTACTCTTTCATCAAAAACTTGAAATGGGGATGACAGAACCCCCAGTCCCCTCTGAAACCAACTAGGGTTACTAAAATAATTTTTCAATGAACCTGAAATGCCCTTCTAAAATGCCCATCATTTTTCTCTTGGTTCAGAACCTCTGCCAAAAGTGGTGCACATTTTCCTAGGCCATCCTAGGGTTTTTGAATTAAATCATAAATATTTGAATTTGGGCATTTAAAATAATATAAAATATTTAAATGCTCAAATATCTCCAAACTAAAATGTTTCATGTTGGAAATAATCCAACTATGGGCCAGGAATAGTTTGGTGATTTTTGAAGTTGCCTAGATATTTTATTTAATTCAACAAAGTTGCAGATATATTAAATAAAACAGAAATAGAAAAAAAAGGGGGGAAACTTACCTGGGCTCCTCCCTGTGCGGCCCAGCCAGCTGGCTGGCCCAGCAAGCCAGCCCAGCCCACCACGGCCGTCGTCCTCCTGGCGCCAGTCGGCCAGGCGTGTGGCCGGCGCGCGCGCACGGCCGGAGCGCCACGCCACCAGCTCGTCTGCCTGCCTCCCTCGCCAGCGCGACGCCGCGGCGCTTCTTCTCGGTGCCGCCCCGATCCCCTGGCCTTATCCCTCTCTCTCTCCCGTGCTGCTCCCTCCCTCTCTCTCACGGCCGAACACCACCGTCGCCGCCGTTCGCCATAGCCGCCATCTCCGACCACCCCTCGCTCCCCCGACTAGCTCAGGAGCTCCGCCTCGACTCCCTCTTCCTCCCCACCGCTCCACGGGTCTCCGGAAGCCCTGCATCGCCGCCACGTCGCCGTTCCCCTCTTCGGGCTCCGACCACCGTCGCCGTCAAATTCGTCGTCTCCGGCGCGTCCCCGAGCCCGCTTCGACGCCCACTGCAACCGCGGTGAGCCCCCGAGTCGTTTCCCCCTTCTCCCCTGGTCTCTCCCGACCTCTAGGCCCTAGCCCCACCTCGGCCGAGAGCTCCACGCCGCCAACGATATCGCCGTCGTGGCCACGGTCGCCGTAGCGCCCAACCGAGCACACCATCGTGCTCCACACCTCACCAGGAGCACGTAGCACGCACCAACACCTCTTCTAACGCCCTGCAACGCCGTTTCCGACCGCACCCGAACTCCGACCGCCGCAGCCGAGCTCGCCGCCGTCAACTCCGGCCACCCCGAGCCCAACCACCACCACCAATAGTCGCGGCTCAGCCTCAGCAACACGTAGATGCCTTCCGCCGTCCATTTGGTTGCCGGAATGGCAAAAAGCACTTTCGCCGCCGTGTCGGACCTCGCCGGCGTCATGTCGCCAGTGGGGTTTGACTTGTCCGACCTGGGGTTTGACCCCCCAGGGTCGCTGACGCGTGGGCCCTGTCGGCCAGGTGGTTAGGTTAGCGCTAACTACTGTTAGTCAACCCCCCCCTGACACTGACAGTGGGCCCCAGCACCTCTAATCCCTAATTAGGATTTAATTAAACCTGTTAAACCCCCCCTGTCACTGACGTGTGGCCCCCACACGTCAGGTTTGACTTCAGCCAGTCGCAGTTGACCACTGACGTCATGCTGACGTCATGCTGGCGCAATAATTATATTCTAGATTTAAATTAAATCAGGAAATTCCAGAATATTATTGAAACTTCAAAAATTCATAACTTTTATTCTGTAACTCCAAATTGGACAAATTATATATGAAAAATGATCAGAAAAATCCAATCTATCCATCTGTACTATTTTCATGCATGATCAAACAAGTTAAATTGATGTTTTAAGAAGAACAAGGAAAAGCACTTTAAAAGGCCATGTTTGAGTTTGAAATTTGAATCTATGATTCAAATTTGTTCAAACCCTTCTGGTTTTAGTTGCATTAGCCCAACACACTCATATTGCCATGTTTCATGCATGCATCATATTGTTGCACATTGTTTGGTGATGCTTGTGTATCGATGTCCTTTGCGACAGGTTCTGCCCCCGAAGAATACCGTGATTACCCTAACGAAGAACCATATCAGTGCATCGAACCATCAGGCAAGCAACCAACCATTTGATCATATCGATACAATCCCATGTTCTCGCTCCTGCTCTCTTTTACTGCATTAAGACAATGCGATTCAAACTGCTATGTGCTACGGTAGTTGAACCCATTTCCTCTGCATGACCTGTCATTGCCACAGTAACTAGATGAAACCCACTAGCATGTGTAGGAGTTGATTGAGCCCTATGTATGTGTTGTTCCTACCTTGCTATGCCTGCTATGCTTAGAGTCGTGTCAGGTCTGGTTCATCTGGGTGATGGGCTAGAGTGAAATGATTATGTCGGTAATGAGAGTGGTGTGGTGAACACGATTTGGTAAAGGTATCGATGAGAGGCCATGTAGGAGTACATGGTGGGTTGTTTCATTGAAGCTGACCTTAAGCACTGAGATCTGTATGTGTGATTTAAGAATCAGCTACTACCATGCATTGGGCCCGAAACCAATGGACCCTCTCGACTTCTTATTCACCCTAGTTCTCCGTCCAGGAGTTGCAAGTAGTTTCTGGTGTTTGTAGCCTACTGGAGGCCGTGGACAGCGCTGACCGTAGGGGTGGGCTGTGATGCGGTAGGTACGTGGCACGGTGTACCGAATACCCGTTAGGTATCCCGGGAACCCTGTTCACATTGTTCGGGGCCGTATGGGAAACCTCGGCCGGACTCCCTGCGGATGGAACCTGAATAGGCGATAAACCTGGACTGGAGGCTTAGGTGATTAGGTAGGTCGTGGCCGACACCCACGTTGGGCTTCCGCTTGAAGGTTGCCGAGTACATGTCGTGTAAACGACGATAAGTGGTGAGAGCGTGTATGAAGGAGTACACCCCTGCAGGGTTAACATGATCTATTCGAATAGCCGCGTCCGCGGTAAAGGACTACTTGGTTGCCTATACAGTTCATAGACAAGTAAATGGAAACTACTAAAAGCCTCAAGATAAGTGTGAGTGCCGAGGATGGCTCTTCCGTAGGAAGACGGAGGTGGATCCTCGGTAGTGTATTGAAGTGGTGAGTAGTGGACTCGTGTGCGCAAAACATTTCAAGTTGGAGTATCGTAGGATAGTCTAGCCAAGAGTCAAAGCTGGCTTGCTGCAATAACTCCACCAACCCTTCTTGATACTATGCATGTATGTAGGATCTGATGTAAGTCTTGCTGAGTACCTTTGTACTCATGTTGCTATAATCTACATTTTTACAGAAGACGCTGCAACCCCTTCTGATGGGTTCTATGTAGACGTTGACATCAACGAGTAGGCTAAAGACCCAGGTGGTGACCCTGAGCTTGTGATGGACCACGTAGTATAGCTAGGCTTCCAAGCCTCTTTTATTTTACTAGTTGTCTGTACCCAGACAATGTATTTCCGCTGCTGGCTTGTATGACTGTATGACTTGTATGTTGGGTCGTGAGACCCGTACCTTTGTGAATGTTATGTATGGCTCCCTGAGCCTTAAATAAAGTACTTGTGTCATAGAGTCATGTTGTGATGCTTCGTTGTATTTGCACATATCGAGCATATTGTGTGTA
This sequence comes from Triticum aestivum, assembly GCF_018294505.1. Lineage (NCBI taxonomy): Eukaryota > Viridiplantae > Streptophyta > Magnoliopsida > Poales > Poaceae > Triticum > Triticum aestivum. The sequence continues at coordinate 335,522,914 of NC_057812.1, read as the reverse complement.
TGATTGAAATGCTTGGTATGTGTGGGATCTGACTATCTAGTTGTTTATCTTTAGTAGCCTCTCTTACCGGGAAATGTCTCCTATTGTTACCGCTGAGCCATGGTAGCTTGCTACTGCTCTGGAACACTTAGGCTGGCCGGCATGTGTCCTTCTTCGTTCCTGTGTCTGTCCCTTCGGGGAAATGTCACGCTTTGAGTACCGGAGTCCTGTTAGCCCGCTACAGCCCGGTTTACCGAAGTCCTGCTAGCCCAGTGCTACAGCCCGGACCCACTTGCTGATGACCGACACGTTCGAAGCTGGGTCATGGATGCCTGTCCCTGTAAGTCTGTGCCACTTTGGGTTTACGACTAGTCATGTCAGCCCGGGCTCCTTATCATATGGATGCTAGCGACACTATCATATACGTGAGCCAAAAGGCGCAAACGGTCCCGGGAAAAGGTAAGACGACACCCATGGGGATACCGTGCGTGAGGCCGCAAAGTGATATGAGGTGTTACCAGCTAGATCGATGTGACATCGAGTCGGGGTCCTGACAGCGTTGGTATCAGAGCCGGACTGCCTGTAGGTTCTCCAAGCCAAACTGGTCGATGTTGAGTCTAGAAATTCTTTAGTTATATGTAGGGGAATTGTTTGTGGGATGGAACGTAAGGCTCTTTTTACTCCTCTATCTTATGATATTCTGATCTGAGTCAGTCCATTCTTCCACCGGGGGTTAAGGAATTAGGATCTATTCTCTCTATCAGGATCACGTGTTACTAATCAGTAGTACCTTATAAGTTTGATGGATACAAGCCTAGTTCAGCTCTACTACCACATTATGTTGTTAGAATGGTTTTAGAACTTTGATATGGTGATGTTGAGTGTGTACGAAATCCTTTGTCAAATGTCTCAAAATCCTTTTTGAGCATTTATAGCTGTTATGCTGCCGAAATTTTGCTAGAAATTCTAATGCCTTTGCATTATGATTGTGCTTTCAGATGGCCACTCGCGACCTCAATCAAGTGGTTCGCCTGACTCGATGCCTAGATGTACCCGGCCATACTGCTAAGTTGGTCAGGGTAATGACTGAGGCTGGATACCGCTGGTATCCTGAGTACACGGTCGAAGAGCAATTTCGGGACTTCAATCAAAGCCAGTATCTCTGCACTGTCCGGATATTTCCATCTTATCCTGGATCCAACGAGCCTCTTCACTGTTCCTATGGACTCGGGGTTACCATTGAGATGGCTGTGCAGGACGCCGCCTACTCTATGATGACCATTATGCGAGTCAGATCTGGTTTATTTCGGGACTCTGATTTCCGGTATATGCCAGGATCACTTCCGGGAGCACAAGGGTATCTCCAGACTATCTATGCTGACTCCACTCAGGAGGATTCACGGACTCGCACCACTGCTGAGATGCTCGAGGATAAGGACCGTGAAAATCGGGCCTTAAGGTTAGAGCTCTTCAATACCCGTGCTGACCACTGGGCTACTTTGACTCGGTTCGCACCGGCGGTGCAAGCTGGATATTCAGATATGCGCGATCTCTATCCTGTGAGATCTGCTCTGCCAGACGTGATGGTCTGGCGTGATGTAGGAGGCATCACCCCACCTCGCGGTCCCCGCAGGCCACCGTTTGTTGGTCCAAGGCCTCATCCTAGCCCCTATGGTCCACAAGCTCCGCGAGACCGTCTGTTTCCGGATGATCATGTTGAACTTCCAGGCTATGGAGGTGACTTCTACGAGGACTACTACGGATCGGTCTGAGTTAGTGATAGTATCACCAGTTCGCACTAGCTGTGTCATCTATCGTCCCGCGTGACTCGTGGGATATGATCTAGTTTGTACTCTTTCCGGAGATGTAGAAAAATAATGTATAGGAGCTTGGAATGCCTCCGATGAGATGTAATCCTCTTTTCACCGTAATAGTACTTTGTTTGGTCTTGTACTAAACCCTGTATGGTGTGTATGACGATGGAATAAAAGAAGCAGTTTCTGTATCTACCATGTCATACGGATGATCATCTTGCATTCCGAGTTATTCCTTACATTATGTATCCTATGTCGGAATTTTACCATCCTGACTAAATCATTGTCTTGTTCCTAGGATGGTCAACACGCGCGCTAACCCTGCTTCCCAAGAGCAGGCCGAAGGCAGTGAAGCCAGGAATGAAAATCTGCCTCATCCTCCTTCACTAGCCGAGGTTATGATGGAAGCTGAGGGAAACAAGCGGGAGACAAACCGTTTGTTGGAGCGTATTGAGCAGAATACAGCACACCATCAGAGGGCTAACGTGGTGTCACTCAGTGATTTTATCAAATTGCATCCACCCACGTTCCACCACTCCGTCGAGCCTCTCGACGCTGATGACTGGCTTCGCAGTATCTCTCACAAGCTGCGTTCCGCGCTGGTAGTGGAGGCTGACAAGGTCACCTTTGCTGCATATCATCTTGAAGGCCCCGCCAGTCTATGGTGGGAGAATTATGGAGCTATGCGCCCAGCGGGCCATGTCACAACTTGGGCTGAGTTCAGCGAGGCTTTCCGTGAACATCACATTCCGGAGGGTCTCATGGACTGTAAACGTGAAGAATTTTGCAATTTCACCCAAGGCCGACTTTCTGTGGATGCCTATAGCAGGGAGTTTGGTAATCTCGCCCGATATGCAACTGAGGAAGTGTCTACTGACGCCAAGAAGCAAGCAAGGTTCCGTAAGGGCCTTAGTCCTGAGCTTCGCCGCGACCTCCGTCTGCATGAGTGCACATCTTTTTCGAAACTTGTCAACAAAGCCATCAGTGCTGAAACTGGTCAGACTGACTATGACGCAACACGCAAGCATGGACGTGACATGGGTTCCTCATCCGGTGCTGGTCCTCAGAAGCGCCGCGTGTGGGTACCCAACACCGCCCTGCCACCCAGGTTCACACCGAGGCCATCCTTCCAGGCGCCTCGCCCTGTTCAACAGTCTGCACCGGCCAAGCCCTATGGGGGTCCAACCAATAATGCTCCTCCACGTACCAGTTCCGTGACTTGTTTCAAGTGTGGGGAATCTGGTCACTATATGCGTGAGTGTCCCCAGACCAACCCCAATCAATCTGCTAAAGCTGTTGGCCGTGGCAAGCCGACAGGGAAGGTGTTTCATGCTAAACCGGTCACCGCTTCACGTGGCCATGTCAACTGTATCTCTGCCGAAGAAGCTCAAGAGGACCCCAACGTCGTTCTCGGTACGCTTCTTGTTAATTGCCACCCGGCATCTGTTCTTTTCGATACAGGAGCCTCTCATTCTTTTATATCTGAAAACTATGCTCGTTTGCATAACGTCGCATTCGGTGATATGCCAACCTCTATGGTAATTCAAACTCCGGGATCCAAATGGCAAAATTCTAGAGTAAGCCATGGAAATGAAATCCAAGTCGACAGACTTGTTTTTCTCGCATCTTTGATAGCCCTTAAATCTTCAGATATTAATATCATTTTGGGTATGGACTGGATGTCAGCTCATCAAGCCAAAATTGATTGCTTCTCTAGGACTGTTCAACTCACCCATCCTTCGGGAAAGATAGTCAATGTCTTGACCCGAATAGCCAAGCGACAATTATATTCTCTTAACGCCAGCCCCTTGCCAGACCTTGAAGACGTGCCGGTAGTCTGTGACTTCCCGGATGTCTTTCCAGAGGAATTGCCAGGTGTTCCACCTGACAGGGATGTTGAGTTCGTAATAGACCTCATCCCCGGAACCGTTCCGATTGCTAGAAGACCTTATAAGATGGCACCACTAGAACTAGCCGAGCTTAAGAAGCAACTCGATGAATCCTTGAAAAAGGGTTTCATCCGCCCTAGTTCATCTCCGTGGGCTTGCCCCGTCCTATTCGTCAAGAAGAAGGATGGTACGGACCGGATGGTTGTAGATTACCGACCTGTCAATTTGGTCACAATCAAGAACAAATATCCACTTCCCAGGATCAACGATCTGTATGATCAGCTCGCTGGATCCTCAGTCTTCTCCAAGATGGATTTGAGGTTGGGATACCATCAAATCAAAATCAGAAACGGGGACATACCTAAAACGGCCTTTGTTACTCGTTATGGCCAATACGAGTACACCGTCATGTCCTTCGGATTAACCAACGCTCCAGCCACCTTTTCTCGGTTAATGAACTCAATCTTCATGGAGTATTTGGATAAATTCGTCGTAGTTTATCTCGATGATATACTCATCTACTCCAAGAACGAGGAAGAACATGCCGAACATTTAAGGCTAGTGTTGAAGAAACTTCGAGAGCATCGCCTTTATGCCAAATTTTCGAAATGTGAATTCTGGTTGTCAGAAGTGACCTATCTGGGTCATGTAATATCTGGTAAAGGTATTGCTGTTAACCCTGAGCGAGTTCAAGCCGTTCTTAATTGGACTCCACCTGAATCGGTCAAGCAAGTTCGGAGTTTTCTAGGCTTAGCGAGCTATTGCCGTCGCTTTGTCGAGAACTTTTCCAAAGTTGCTAAACCTCTAACCGAACTCCTCAAGAAAGATAAAAAGTTCGAATAGACTCCACAATGTGAGCACAGCTTTCAGGAACTGAAAAGACGCCTGACCTCTACTCCCGTGCTGGTACCGCCAGACTTCTCCAAGGACTTTGTTATCTACTGCGACGCCTCGCGACAAGGACTAGGTTGCATTCTCATGCAAGATCGACACGTAATTGCTTACGCTTTACGGCAATTGCACCCACATGAGGAGAATTATCCTACTCATGATCTAGAGCTTGCAGCCGTAGTCTATGCACTTAAGACCTGGCGACATTACCTCCTCGGTAATCGTTGCGAAATATTCACTGATCACCAAAGTCTGAAGTACATCTTCACCCAACCGGATTTGAATCTCAGGCAGAGACGTTGGGTTGAATTGATCACAGACTTCGACTTAGGAATAACCTACACCCCAGGGAAAGCCAACGTCATGGCTGATGCGCTAAGTCATAAATCTTATTGTAACAACCTGATGTTACAACAAAGTCAACCGCTTCTCCATGAGGAATTTCGGAAACTTAATCTTCACATTGTTCCTCAAGGTTTTCTTTCCACCTTGGTGGCAAAACCTACCCTTACGGATCAAATTATCAAAGCACAGAAGGTAGATCCGGGAATCTCCCGCATCAAGAGAAACATTCAGAAAGGAATTGCGAATTGCTTCTCCATTAATGATCAAGGGGTCGTATACTTCGGGGATCGACTAGTGGTTCCCAAAGTGCGCAACCTGAGGCGATTGATCCTTAAGGAAGCTCATGAATCTCCTCTCACCATTCATCCCGGTAGTACTAAAATGTATCAGGACCTACGCCAGAGGTTCTGGTGGACTAGGATGAAGAGAGAAATTGCTCAGTATATTGCAAATTGCGACGTCTATCGACGTGTAAAAGCAGAGCATCAACGGCCTGCTGGCACCCTTCAACCCTTAGCTATTCCTGAATGGAAATGGGATAAAATTGGTATGGATTTCATTACCGGTTTTCCCAGGACCAAGAGAGGGAATAATGCTATCTTCGTCGTGGTCGATCGTCTTTCCAAAGTAGCTCATTTCTTACCTGTTCGTGAGAGTATAACCGCTAGTCAGCTGGCAGATTTGTACATCTCCCGAATAGTGTCTCTCCATGGTGTTCCTTTGGAAATTAACTCGGATCGAGGAAGTCTTTTCACCTCTCGATTTTGGGAAAGTTTCCAAAATGCTATGGGAACCCGTCTCTCCTTTAGCACCGCTTTCCACCCTCAGTCGAGTGGTCAAGTGGAACACGTCAATCAGATTCTAGAAGACATGCTTCGAGCCTCCGTTATCTCTTTCGGAATGGACTGGGAGAAGTGCCTTCCATTTGCCGAATTCGCTTACAACAACAGCTATCAATCTAGCTTGGGTAAAGCCCCTTTTGAAGTTCTCTATGGACGACGATGTCGAACACCCCTTAACTGGTCAGAGACCGGGGAAAGACAATTCTTTGGCCCGGATATGATTCAGGAAGCAGAAGAACAAGTTCGTATCGTTCGTGAAAAGTTGAAAACAGCCCAATCTCGTCAAAAGAGTCAATATGACCGAAAACATAAGGCTATGACTTTCGAGGTTGACGAGAAGGCTTATCTTCGGGTCACCCCTCTGAAGGGAACCCATCGTTTCGGTATCAAAGGCAAATTGGCTCCTCGTTACATTGGACCTTTTCGCATTCTTGCCAAACGAGGAGAAGTTGCCTACCAGTTGGAACTACCTCCGCACCTCTCCAGAGTTCACGATGTCTTCCACGTTTCTCAACTCAGGCGTTGCTTCTCGGATCCTATCCGTGAAGTGGACCACGAAACGCTTGATCTCCAAGATGATCTTACATATCGAGAGTACCTCATTCGTATCCTCGATCAAGCCGAACGTACCACGCGACGTCATAATATCAAGTTTCTCAAGGTTCAATGGTCGCACCATTCTGAGGATGAAGCAACTTGGGAAAGGGAGGATCGTCTTCGACTTGAATATCCCGCCTTCTTCTCGGAGGAACGCAAATCTCGGGACGAGATTCTTTTGAGTGGGGGTGAGTTGTCACACCCTAGCTAGTCATGCATTAGAGTGTTGCATCATGTTTACTCTTTCATCAGAAACTTGAAATGGGGATGACAGAACCCCCAGTCCCCTCTGAAACCAACTAGGGTTACTAAAATAATTTTTCAATGAACCTGAAATGCCCTTCTAAAATGCCCATCATTTTTGTCTTGGTTCAGAATCTCTGCCAAAAGTGGTGCACATTTTCCTAGGCCATCCTAGGGTTTTTGAATTAAATCATAAATATTTGAATTTGGGCATTTAAAATAATATAAAATATTTAAATGCTCAAATATCTCCAAACTAAAATGTTTCATGTTGGAAATAATCCAACTATGGGCCAGGAATAGTTTGGTGATTTTTGAAGTTGCCTAGGTATTTTATTTAATTCAACAAAGTTGCAGATATATTAAATAAAACAGAAATAGAAAAAAAAGGGGGAAAACTTACCTGGGCTCCTCCTTGTGCGGCCCAGCCAGCTGGCTGGCCCAGCAAGCCAGCCCAGCCCACCACCGCCGTCGTCCTCCTGGCGCCAGTCGGCCAGGCGTGTGGCCGGCGCGCGCGCACGGCCGGAGCGCCACGCCACCAGCTCGTCTGCCTGCCTCCCTCGCCAGCGCGACGCCGCGGCGCTTCTTCTCGGTGCCGCCCCGATCCCCTGGCCTTATCCCTCTCTCTCTCCCGTGCTGCTCCCTCCCTCTCTCTCACGGCCGAACACCACCGTCGCCGCCGTTCGCCATAGCCGCCGTCTCCGACCACCCCTCGCTCCCCCGACTAGCTCAGGAGCTCCGCCTCGACTCCCTCTTCCTCCCCACCGCTCCACGGGTCTCCGGAAGCCCTGCATCGCCGCCACGTCGCCGTTCCCCTCTTCGGGCTCCGACCACCGTCGCCGTCAAATTCGTCGTCTCCGGCACGTCCCCGAGCCCGCTTCGACGCCCACTGCAACCGCGGTGAGCCCCCGAGTCGTTTCCCCCTTCTCCCCTGGTCTCTCCCGACCTCTAGGCCCTAGACCCACCTCGGCCGAGAGCTCCACGCCGCCGACGATGTCGCCGTCGTGGCCACGGTCGCCGTAGCGCCCAACCGAGCACACCATCGTGCTCCACACCTCACCAGGAGCACGTAGCACGCACCAACACCTCTTCTAACGCCCTGCAACGCCGTTTCCGACCGCACCCGAACTCCGGCCGCCGCAGCCGAGCTCGCCGCCGTCAACTCCGGCCACCCCGAGCCCAACCACCACCACCAATAGTCACGGCTCAGCCTCAGCAACACGTAGATGCCTTCCGCCGTCCATTTGGTTGCCGGAATGGCAAAAAGCACTTTCGCCGCCGTCTCGCTCGCCGGCGTCATGTCGCCGGTGGGGTTTGACTTGTCCGACCTGGGGTTTGACCCCCCAGGGTCGCTGACGCGTGGGCCCTGTCGGCCAGGTGGTTAGGTTAGCGCTAACTACTGTTAGTCAACCCCCCCTGACACTGACAGTGGGCCCCATCGCCTCTAATCCCTAATTAGGATTAAATTAAACCTGTTAAACCCCCCCTGTCACTCACGTGTGGCCCCCACACGTCAGGTTTGACTTCAGCCAGTCACAGTTGACCACTGACGTCATGCTGACGTCATGCTGGCGCAATAATTATATTCTGGATTTAAATTAAATCAGGAAATTCCAGAATATTATTGAAACTTCAAAAATTCATAACTTTTATTCTGTAACTCCAAATTGGACAAATTATATATGAAAAATGATCAGAAAAATCCAATCTATCCATCTGTACTATTTTCATGCATGATCAAACAAGTTAAATTGATGTTTTAAGCAGAACAAGGAAAAGCACTTTAAAAGGCCATGTTTGAGTTTGAAATTTGAATCTATGATTCAAATTTGTTCAAACCCTTCTGGTTTTAGTTGCATTAGCCCAACACACTCATATTGCCATGTTTCATGCATGCATCATATTGTTGCACATTGTTTGGTGATGCTTGTGTATCGATGTCCTTTGCGACAGGTTCTGCCCCCGAAGAATACCGTGATTACCCTAACGAAGAACCATATCAGTGCAACGAACCATCAGGCAAGCAACCAACCATTTGATCATATCGATACAATCCCATGTTCTCGCTCCTGCTCTCTTTTACTGCATTAAGACAACGCGATTCAAACTGCTGTGTGCTACGGTAGTTGAACCCATTTCCTCTGCATGACCTGTCATTGCCACAGTAACTAGATGAAACCCACTAGCATGTGTAGGAGTTGATTGAGCCCTATGTATGTGTTGTTCCTACCTTGCTATGCCTGCTATGCTTAGAGTCGTGTCAGGTCTGGTTCATCTGGGTGATGGGCTAGAGTGAAATGATTATGTCGGTAATGAGAGTGGTGTGGTGAACACGATTTGGTAAAGGTATCGATGAGAGGCCATGTAGGAGTACATGGTGGGTTGTTTCATTGAAGCCGACCTTAAGCACTGAGATCTGTATGTGTGATTTAAGAATCAGCTACTACCATGCATTGGGCCCGAAACCAATGGACCCTCTCGACTTCTTATTCACCCTAGTTCTCCGTCCAGGAGTTGCAAGTAGTTTCTGGTGTTTGTAGCCTACTGGAGGCCGTGGACAGCGCTGACCGTAGAGGTGGGCTGTGATGCGGTAGGTACGTGGCACGGTGTACCGAATACCCGTTAGGTATCCCGGGAACCCTGTTCACATCGTTCGGGGCCGTATGGGAAACCTCGGCCGGACTCCCTGCGGATGGAACCTGAATAGGCGATAAACCTGGACTGGAGGCTTAGGTGATTAGGTAGGTCGTGGCCGACACCCACGTTGGGCTTCCGCTTGAAGGTTGCCGAGTACATGTCGTGTAAACGACGATAAGTGGTGAGAGCGTGTATGAAGGAGTACACCCCTGCAGGGTTAACATGATCTATTCGAATAGCCGCGTCCGCGGTAAAGGACTACTTGGTTGCCTATACAGTTCATAGACAAGTAAATGGAAACTACTAAAAGCCTCAAGATAAGTGTGAGTGCCGAGGATGGCTCTTCCGTAGGAAGACGGAGGTGGATCCTCGGTAGTGTATTGAAGTGGTGAATAGTGGACTCGTGTGCGCAAAACATTTCAAGTTGGAGTATCGTAGGATAGTCTAGCCAAGAGTCAAAGCTGGCTTGCTGCAATAACTCCACCAACCCTTCTTGATACTATGCATGTATGTAGGATCTGATGTAAGTCTTGCTGAGTACCTTTGTACTCATGTTGCTATAATCTACATTTTTACAGAAGACGCTGCAACCCCTTCTGATGGGTTCTATGTAGACGTTGACATCAACGAGTAGGCTAAAGACCCAGGTGGTGACCCTGAGCTTGTGATGGACCACGTAGTATAGCTAGGCTTCCAAGCCTCTTTTATTTTACTAGTTGTCTGTACCCAGACAATGTATTTCCGCTGCTGGCTTGTATGACTGTATGACTTGTATGTTGGGTCGTGAGACCCGTACCTTTGTGAATGTTATGTATGGCTCCCTGAGCCTTAAATAAAGTACTTGTGTCATAGAGTCATGTTGTGATGCTTCGTTGTATTTGCACATATGGAGCATATTGTGTGTATGATTGAAATGCTTGGTATGTGTGGGATCTGACTATCTAGTTGTTTATCTTTAGTAGCCTCTCTTACCGGGAAATGTCTCCTAGTGTTACGGCTGAGCCATGGTAGCTTGCTACTGCTCTGGAACACTTAGGCTGGCCGGCATGTGTCCTTCTTCGTTCCTGTGTCTGTCCCTTCGGGGAAATGTCACGCTTTGAGTACCGGAGTCCTGTTAGCCCGCTACAGCCCGGTTTACCGGATTCCTGCTAGCCCAGTGCTACAGCCCGGACCCACTTGCTGATGACCGACACGTTCGAAGCTGGGTCATGGATGCCTGTCCCTGTAAGTCTGTGCCACTTTGGGTTTACGACTAGTCATGTCAGCCCGGGCTCCTTATCATATGGATGCTAGCGACACTATCATATACGTGAGCCAAAAGGCGCAAACGGTCCCGGGAAAAGGTAAGACGACACCCGTGGGGATACCGTGCGTGAGGCCGCAAAGTGATATGAGGTGTTACCAACTAGATCGATGTGACATCGAGTCGGGGTCCTGACAACTAAATCAAAATTAATTGCAAACAGAACTCCCCCTGGGACCTGATGTATGTTGGTGGCACTCATTGTTTCGAGCAAGCCATGGATTGATGCTTGTTGGTGGAGGGGGAGTATAAACTTTACCATTCTATTTGGGAACAACTTATAATGTGTTCAGCATGGAAGATATCTCCATCTCTTAGTTGTTACGTTGACAATGAAATTATACCGCTCAAAATACAATTTATATCTATTTCAAAACTGAGCTCTGGCACCTCTACAAATCCCTGCTTCCCTCTGCAAAGGGCCTATCCATTTACTTTTGTCTTGAGTCATCACCCTATTATTAAAAAGCACTAGCTGGAAAGCACAACTGTCATTTGCATTCATCACTGTTAATTTATATTGGGTATGACTATGATTGGATCTCTTTAACCATGAATTACAATGTCTAGTCAGTCCTTGATCTTTAAAGGTGCTCTGCATTTATGTTTTGCGGTCTCAGAAAGGGCTAGCGAGATACCATCTTGTTATATCATATTATGATTGTTTCGAGAAAGTGTTGTCATCCGAGATTTATTATTATGACTTGCTAGTTGATTATGCTAATGATATGAGTAATTGTGAGACCTGAGAATTATTGCAAATGTGGTTAGTTATGATCTATGCTGAAAACTTGAATGCTGGCTTGACATAGATACAACAACAAGAGCAAACAAAGTTTGTAAAAGTTTTTCTTTCTTTCTTTCAGTTTGTCAACTGAATTGCTTGAGGACAAGCAAGGGTTTAAGCTTGGGGGAGTGGATACATCTCCGTCGTATCTACTTTTCCAAACACTTTTGCCCTTGTTTTTGTCACACCCTAGCTAGTCATGCATTAGAGTGTTGCATCATGTTTACTCTTTCATCAGAAACTTGAAATGGGGATGACAGAACCCCCAGTCCCCTCTGAAACCAACTAGGGTTACTAAAATAATTTTTCAATGAACCTGAAATGCCCTTCTAAAATGCCCATCATTTTTGCCTTGGTTCAGAACCTCTGCCAAAAGTGGTGCACATTTTCCTAGGCCATCCTAGGGTTTTTGAATTAAATCATAAATATTTGAATTTGGGCATTTAAAATAATATAAAATATTTAAATGCTCAAATATCTCCAAACTAAAATGTTTCATGTTGGAAATAATCCAACTATGGGCCAGGAATAGTTTGGTGATTTTTGAAGTTGCCTAGGTATTTTATTAAATTCAACAAAGTTGCAGATATATTAAATAAAAAACAAAAACAGAAAAAAAGGGGAAAACTTACCTGTCGCCCACCAGCCAGCCCACCTGGCCGGCCCAGCCCGGCCACCGCTCCAGCGAGCTGCTTGGCTTGCCAGGCAGGCAGCCAAGGTGCTCGGCGGCGGCACCGCAGCTCGCAACGCAGCTGCTCGCCGCCTCGCCGCCTCCCTCGCCCGGCTAACACCGTGAACCGGCCTCCCTCTCTCCCCCGAACCCCCCAGACACCCCCTCTCCTCTCCAGCTCCTCCCCCTCGCACGCCCCAGCCATGGCCGACGCCATCGCCGCCACCACCTCGCCGTAGCCACGCCCTCCGTCCACCCCACGCCGTGCCACCGTGTCCAGGAGCTTCGCCGCCGTCCACTTCATCGAGCTAGCCGAGCCCCGTGTGCTCGAGCGGCCC